>NC_081205.1:6788607-7988607 GCF_902713425.1 Acipenser ruthenus | reverse complement strand
TGGAGTGATTCTGAAGTGGTTAGGTACCAATAAGAGCATGCACTTTGCATTAGCAGTTTACTGTAGAGCTGTAGCAGGTATATTTAAAAAGCTGTGCTCTTTCTTGGTGAATATTAATAAAGCATTTTTGTTTGTTTTCTCCCAGTGTTATTGGAGTTAGTAGTGATCTGACAGTGCTTGATGCATGGCACCCGGCAAAATAAATAGAATATAATTTTAATTCACCAACTGTACAGCCCCATTCATCCCCCAGGCAAGAGGTAAATCTAATTCAAATGAGGTACTAGAAACCATGGATCACTCCAGCATTCTGCATCATGTTGACACAATCTAATTTACCACACGCCATGTTATGGAACCTATTAGGTTCTAGGAAACAAACGTTTCTGTATATTCATTAATGATGGAAAAGAAAATCCATAACCTCACATGCCTAAAGTAGCAGAAGCCCTTTTATCAGAAATCTTGGTTCTACCAGAAAAGTAAGAGCATGGAATAATGTATTTAGGTAATGAAGAACATATCTATTAATTATTTTGAAAATGAATGCTTATTGTGTACGATTCTTCGTGCAAGCTCTGACTAGACAAGGGAAATATTACATTTAAAGTTAAGAAGAGAACATTACTTTAACAACCCGTTTTAAGATTTCTAGCATGAAATAACTTTTTTCAATGCTACAGAGGGATTTCATTTTGGAATACATCATAAATTCATTTAAATCCAATATGACTGGCCAAATCGCAGTGTTTAAATACACATTATGCTGCGTTGCTAAGCAGTTGCAGAACCCGGTCCAGGGAATTCTCAGAATGTAGCTGTTTAAGACATACATCCTTCTTTATACAGTGATCTTGTTTCATAAAGAGAATACTCCATGGACGTTCATGGAGTGCTGTGTTTATTTCACGCATGAGGATCGCTGTAAACAACCCACTCACTCTTCAAAGGCTTACTGATTATTCTGCTGGCCTAATTCCTGGAATAACTAGAGTACTCCTTGAACTCCATGAACTTCCTCTTTGTATATTAGACACACAAAGAAGAACTAAATGCTAGGTTACAAAAGTATAGAATACAAGCCTAGGGAATGAATACCAAAATAATATAATGCTTTACTTAGAGTCCAGTGAGGATACTGTATCCAGTTCTGGTCACCTCCTACTGAAATGCAGCATAATGTAGAGCAGCTACACTTATCACCAAGACTAAAAGCCAGGATTCATACAGTATTACTTTCATTTTAGCTCATTTTATACCTTCTTGCTGTGTGGAAGATGCTAGTGAGTATCCAAAAAAAGCATAGCTAGGCTAAGGATGAAGATGAGGGATGTGCAAGGATGTGCAGAGGAACAGAAACAGACCTGCCCTATTTATACAATTGTGGCTTGGTAAGGGACCTGTTTTCCCTGAACTTCATTGTAACTGTATGAATATATTTATCTTTATTTATATGTGAATCATTCACCAGTAAACCCCATTGGGATTCGATGCCCTAGAAACATAAATCTTACCTGTCATACACTTTCATTTTCTATACACGGCAGGTTTCAAATGTGCAGTTTCGAAAGAACCACGTGTTATAGCAACCATGTATTTGTAAAACAGGGCACCTGGATTGCCTTACTTTCAGGAAGTCTGTCACTTTTTCACTTCCTAGGTCGTGTTAAACCAGCAGTGTCTTGGGTCAAAGCCTGTTACTGGCAGTGTATTGGGGAATCAGCAGGTTAGTAATGACAGAAAAGAAGGTGTTGAAGGAGCACACTTTTACCAGGAGAAATAACCAAAGAAATGCAAGACTACCTGAAGGCTGAAACAGATTCCTTTAACCTAGGGTAGCACCAGCTATCATGTCTTAAAATGAAAATATGTTTGCTATAACATGTGACTTACGGTAACATTGTGAATTGCTCTGAACCACCCAATGTCTCTTTGAAACATCAATGTACTTTAACAGAAAAAGGGAACTTCTTTTAATACTAATAATACAACTATGGTGCCCTCTCCTGGACAAAACTGCTCATGGACTGCATGTAGAGTATAAGGCATTTGTTTAAATGTGTTCACTTGTTTGCACTAATTTGTGCAGGGGTGCTGGAACTAGGGGTGCTGGGGGTGCCATAGCACCCCTTGGCTTTGCATGGCTTCCATCATATACAGGGGTTACAGTTTTGTTCAATAGCTTTCAACACCCCCACTTTAAAAATGGTTCCAGTGCCACTGAATTAGTGTGCTTAATATTTTGGTCTGCATCAGTATTATTCATTTGCATGTAAAGTGTATTCATTTTTTGATTAAACATACTGATTTTTGCTTATATAATGATGGCCCTTTTTATTTAATGTAAGATTTATTTAATAAAATAGTATTATTATTATTATTATTATTATTATTATTATTATTATTATTATTAAATCAGCCTGATGCTGAGACACTGATCTCTTGCAACCTCCAGAGTTGATTATTGTAATTACTTGTTCATGGTCTGCCTGATGCCTCATTGAATAGGTTGCAGTCAATACAAAATGCAAGAATACTTACACACACTAAGTCTATTTGCCATATTTTAAGATCACTATATTGGCTTTCTGTGAAGCAGTGCATTGATAGAACACTGCTTCTCATTTATCAGACTAGCCATGGTTCTAATTGTCATGTGTCAAGGGCACCATCTAGTGGAATTATTTAATAACACATGCAAGCTTAAAATGTAGGGTAAACAAACAAACATCACTTTAGGTTAAGTGGGTACTGCTGGCTAATAAGAGATTAAAAATACTGCAGACAATCCTTACCATTCTGAAAAATGTTAAGTGGCAACTTAAAAAAAAAAAAAAAACAACACACAGAACACTGTACTAAGTTTGTGTTGTTTATTAAAAATATATACAGCATACAGCAAAACAATAAACCATTTATTATTATCCATAAAACATCTGACAGGTGCAAAAACAATATTACAATATTTGTCACACAACACCTCGCAATTGATATAGGTATATTACAAAGATAGCTCTATTTCACAACACACACTGTTTTACGTTACTCAATCATTTTTAAAAGTGTTTTCTCAGTCTACACTGAGCATAATGGGCGATGCTGGCCTGTATTCTCACACATACACATGTAAAACATCTTCACATTTCAAAATCTCTATTTTGCCTTCAAAAACTCACAATTACAACTTCTAATTGAATGGTGCTTTTAAAAGGGAATTACACAGGCTTATGTAGCAAATTTAATCAATAACGACAGGGCTCATCAAATCTCATTATAAAAGTATAGCATAGTAAAAGCATAGAAAAATGTAAAACAGCATACGGAAATCATGGTAAAACATTGTAAATACCAGAGAGGAAAGCGTCATAGAACACTTGGGGAAACTGCAAAAACATGGTGCAAATTTACTGTGGTAAACTCTTATAAGGGGTGTACAAGGAGATAACAATATTTGAGTGGATTAAATCTGAGACAGGGTCTAAGTTTTTAAGTGAGCGAAGGGGATTGTCTCCAAGTACACTTGATTCATAGTTACAGCTTGTTATATGGCAAAAATGTTGGTCTTTCCTTTTTAGGTCCCAGACTTTAATAAAATAAAAATAATTAAAAAAAAAAAGTTATGTGCTGTTTCCTCTCTGAGTCTGACCGAATCAGTCACTTGGCAACTGTGTAATGCTGTCAGTGGGAGCCTTTGTATGTCCCTCTTGAAACATGCTCCCTTCAGAAACAAGGCTGCTGCTTTTCTGTTCCCATAACAACCTTTTTATCCAATAAGACCAGTAGCAGAAGGGAGCATGATCTGGAAACACCATGACACTCAAAGTTTCCAGTTTTATTCCAGTTATTTTGAAAAATATATTGCTTAATATCTACAACACAGGCTAGAGCAACACAATCGTATGTGTTTCTTGTTACCACAGCAGGGTGTTCTATAACACTTTAAAGTGGAAATCACAGGCTGTGGTGAGTTCTGTTTAATATATCTGCATGCACCCAATTATTTTACTAAAGCTGAAAGCAAGGAACAGATTGTAATAGGGAAAGCACAGAACATGAAAATAACAACCATATCTGAGAGATGTAATCGTGTAGCTGTCAGGAGACATATCAAATGGACAGGTGAGGGACCTGTCCATTTGACTCCAAAATTCATAACAATTCATAGCAGAACTCATAACACTGATAAAGGCATTAGCTGAAACATTTGTCTACCTGACTTAAACGTTTTATTACAGAGTTCCAAAGGCTGTTGGGAAATCCAGTAAATTTCCTGGTTGTAAAAACCTTCCAATCGCTGTGTCTCCAATGAGTATCCAATCACTGTGTCTCCCATGGACAAGTTTTTGGGTAACTTGAAAAAAATAGATTACTTTAAAAATGTAATATACCTTTCCCATGAATTCTCCCGCTAGTTTACAGCTCTTTTCTATAGTATTGTACTTGAAACATGCCTAGCCAACCTGACTTTAGTAACAGCCAGAGGATGCCCGCTGCATTGTTCTAGAAGGTTGGCACATGAAGGACTTTCATATTGGCATATATCTGAAAGAATGTCTTTGAATACCCAATTAGAAGCTCCCTAGAGGTTGAGCATGTATCTTGTTTTAGCCAGTTCAGAACAGCACTGCATTGTTTTCATATTGATGAAGCTGTGCAACGTGCTGTGGCAGCATCATTACATTCAGTGGGGCTCAAATGACTCAGAACATCAAAGCAAGGTCAAAATTCAGTTTCCAATCTCTTATTAGCATTAGCAACCTTACCTCCGATCCCCTGAAAATCTTTTTGTTCTTTCGACGTATATTGGGCGTCACCCTCCAGCAGTTTTTAATGAGCAAAGCAGATATCTCAGATTGTGCTATTTTATCTATAGAGTACTACAGGAACAATTACCTAAAAGGCAACACTGTATTGCATTATGTTGCTATAAATAGCAGACTATTAAAGTAGTTACAGTTTCTGAAATTCTTCAATCTTAGCATCCATTCACAATATGTATAGGTCTCACATGAGCAGCTTTCAAAGAAACATGTATTTTCATTTGAAAATAGAGAGCTGTTGTTACAAGTCTTATTTTCAGGCCCACTTCCCAAGTCATTTCACCAGGAGATTTTTTAAAAACTGAAAACAAAGCTTCTTTCAAAATTGCACATGCAGTACGAGCTACATAGCAAATGGAGGTGCATGACAGGATCGTGGAATTATTTCATTAGCAACTGTAAGACCCCTTTCAATGGGTTAAAAGATGTAATGAACAAAATACCTTAAAACGGTGATGCTAAATCATATTTACCACCTTGAAGTACCGGCACTTGAAAAGCTAATATTTTTGTTTTAAACAACCACAAATATTCAGCAATATTCTTCCTCCTGTGGGTCAGGAAGGTCGTTCAGGTCTAAGACGACTGAGGTATTGGACAGCCTGCGCCCGTTACTTGAGGAATCCATGAGTTCCTCTGCTGTGCTGGGCATGGAACTGATGTACATGTCCCATACCTGCTCCGGCGAATCAAAGTCAAGTAACTTCTGTTTGACTTTCAAACTTTTCTCAATCTTCCTCCGTTTGTGCTTGAACTCCAGGAGTGTCTTTGTATATCTGTTGATTGTTGTCACAGAAGAAGCCATACAGGAGGTGAACGAACCCCACGCAAGGCTAGAAATCAAAGAAGAGGTGGAAATGTGAGTTAACAATGCAAAGTGCCATGTTCACTTGATACAATCTAAAGTTTATATCAATAGTATTAGGATTGGGGTACCAGGGGAATGCTGCTCTTCAAGGTGCATCTCAAGCGTGCCAAATATGGGATTACAGTCAATCTTTCAAAGTTATATTTAGATTATATTAAAGTGTTACAATTGTATTATTCTTGGTACAACTAATTCAGTGTGATTATTTGGCCCTGTGAACAGGATGGCTACAGAGGTGATGTCAGACCAGAAATAGAAACCACAAGAAACAGGTAATGGCAAGGCAAACTGAGATGCTGCAGCGCCCAGTGTTTTATTAAAAAAACAAAATAAAAGGTTTATACAAAACAAAAACACTTTAAACAAACAAAAGGACACGTTGGCCAAACAAACAGTAAATAATAAAGATAACAACAAACAAGTATCGTGCTGGTTTCGCAATAGCAATTGTTTACTGTCTACGATTTAGATGACCTCCTCTCTCTACTTCCGTTCACCACTCACAGAACACTCTCAACCCGTTGCAGCCAAAGCTGCAGGTTCTTATAGTGGTGACCGAGGTATCAACTAGCTGTCAATTATTGTATTATCCCTCGGTCACATTTTGCACGAGTTTCCTGTGGATGCGTGACTGTCAGCTAATTATATATTATGTAGCTGATCAGTCACGCATTCCCACGAGGTATTTTAAACATAAACAAATAACGGCAGCAGCATCTCGCTCGTCCGACCAAACAATACATAATAAAAATACAAAATAATATTGTTTTTTCGCTGTCATATAACAAATGTACGCCTCCTTCCCAAGACCTTAATGTTTATAAACCTTCTCTAAACAAACACTTGATTCAATTAATCAAAACGTGGTTAAAAAGTCCTTCATAAAACATTCCTTAAAGCTTTATTAGTTTATTTAGCAGACGCCTTTAGCCAAGGCGACTTACAGAGACTAGGGTGTGTGAACTATGCATCAGCTGCAGAGTCACTTACAATTACGTCTCACCCGAAAGACGGAGCACAAGGAGGTTAAGTGACTTGCTCAGGGTCACACAATGAGTCAGTGGCTGAGGTGGATGAACCGGGGACCTCTTGGTTACAAGCCCTTTGCTTTAACCACTGGACCACACAGCCTCCTAGGATCCTGTATGACCCTAAAAAGTCCTGTATGACATTACATTTAGTTATACACGAGTTTTGGGAAATGTTTTAATTCTGCCTATTGTATTACCGCATGTATTCATGGCGTCCCATAAATAGCACAGTTCTTTAACTTGGAATTTCTGTGAAGTGGAGCATTATTTGTATTTTTTTTAATGTGTTTGCGTTTAAGAAAAAATAAACTATATAGGATGGATTATGAACTAAATACCCAACCCTGTAAAACACCAAGTGATTAACCTTACCAGTAGGACCAGCCATAATCCCATGTCTGGGGTCTCCAGTCTTCTGGTCCAAGACTCACTGTTAACTGGAAAGCAGTGGTATACATCATATGCGCTACCATGCCTAATAGCCCTACAAACAGGAAGAAAGGAAGTAATAATCATTATCTGTTATGAAAAAGTATGTTCACAAACAGAGCAACAGGCATGATCAAATACAGGATTTATTCATATTTTTCCCCCCCTCAAGTATTCGACTCAAATTAGTAGTCGTTCTACCCCTAATATATGATAAAAGAAATGACTATGCATTTCTAAGCATTACTTATATACCACTATCCCATTGAAAAGATACTGGAGTAAGACCTTTATTCCACAAGAGGGCAGTCTGCTAACATGAAGAGGGAAACATGAACGACAAAGAGAATGACTGAGAAATTATTCACATTTGAAAGCTCCCCCACCTGCCCTAAATAATATTATTTTTCATTTTAATTAATAAAACACCTACATGTAATTGCAGTTCAGACCACAAGTGTATTTAAACTATTGGGGATAAAAAAAATGCTATTCATTAACCACAATATTTACATTTCTGGGGCTTGTGTAGTGCTCTTGAAATGTGATATATAGCAGCACTGGGTGTCGTCAGGCAGAGTGCCAGTAGGTACTGTGAGTTCCCCCTTTCATCCTGAACTGAAGACCACCCTGCCAGGTTATCACAAGCACAACCTGTGCTAGACTGTGCTGAATTGCATAGTGGTTTTGTGATGTTCAAATTAATTTCACATGTAGCCTGAGCTGGAGGTCTCCAGGGGTGAAAGGCACAATTGGCATACCCCTCATTTTGTTAAAACTAAATCCCGAAGTTCACAAGAAAGAACAGAAGAAAAGTTTGAGAAGGAGAAAAGGTCATTCTGCACATCAAGGCTCGTCCCTTGTTAGCACACCATTATCCCCTACTGGGGGGAACTAATTTGAAAGCACAGAATCTAGTCTTTTTTTAAATGTTCCTAGTAATTGGTTCTTTCTTCAAAAGCCCTAACAATTGATACCTGTTCAGCTAACGGAACACAAATGTCCCTTACAGACAAGTACATTTTAATTAAAAAACATATTAAATAATGTAAAACAAAACCGAAGGCAATATTTTCAAAGCGGAGGGATATCTGGAGGGATAGCCCACCTTTTCCAGAGTGCTAGGCGCATTTCTCAATGTCATGCTGAAAAGGGCAGGCCAATACATATCACTGCCTAAGCATACTAGCATAACTGAGGCTTTTCCAAACAACTCTGTTTCATGCTGAGTGACCTCAGCTGTTAGGACTTTCAGCTCCTTCTCAGAAAACTTTTCTTTTCTTTTCCGTGTGCCAAGAGGACTTTGCTGCCCTTCCTCGGACATATTATTTTTGGTTTGTATTTTCGTGCTCCACAAATGTCATGCAGCGCCTACTGCTCTCTGTACTCCTAACTCCATCCCCTCTGGGCTGCATGTGCAGCCGCTAAACAGACTAATGCGCTCATTGAGACCTTCATTATAATTGCGGATCATTATATGTGCGTGTTGAGTAATTTGCATTGCTCTTAAGCTTATGTAGGGCATAGTGCAAAATAATTCCCTGGCTGCATTGCAATTTCAATTTTGTTTCCGCAATTATTTGCACTGCACCTATACATCTACCCCTAAGAGTGCTTAAGATGACTGGGAATATATAACTTATGTAGTTGTTTGGTTCTGGTTTTGTAAAATTAACAGTTGTTTATTACATTCAGATGTGGGTTAAGTGAGTTATATTGCTTAGGCAGTCATGTATTAGTAATGAGAAGAAAATAAAAATAGGTTACCATGAATGTAATTCATCATTATTATTATTATTATTATTATTATTATTATTATTATTATTATTTAGCTGTTCCCTTTTTTATCATGTTTGCATTCATTCTGAGTGGTTTCAATGGCAGTTACTTTCTTTGTTGATAAGCCTTTATTAAGGTGATTTCACCTGATCTTAGGAGCTGCTCTTCAGTTCTAGCTCATGCACAGTAACACAGGCTAGATCAGCTGCAGTGTCTTAGTAGATTACAGGCCAGCACCATCTAGTGATCTGCCACTTTGGAAACAAGTGTCCTTTAAAATTTGCTGGCAATAAACTGATGTGCACGAGATTGGGCTGGCCCTTACACACTGCAGCTGATCCAGCCTGCAGTACATATCTCTATAACAGGTAACTAGAATGAAAAGCAGCTCCTGAACTCAAAGCATTTTAACATAACATGTCAAAAAACGATTTAATAACATTTTGCAGTAAGAATCACTAAGAATGGTTGCAAAAATAGCATAGCAAATATAACCTGCAGCTGCTTTTTAACTGTGGATTTACTCTGATAGTGGATCTACAAACATATACACACACATGCATTGACAGCCAGTCCCACAGCTTTCTAATGAAACTCTACAATACTGTTTGAAGCACATTGATACCAGGGGATGAGTGAAGTTCTGCACTGACATCAAGGAGGAAATATATTCTTTTCTTTCTCTTAAACTAGGACAGTGGGCTGGCTGTATCAGCAGCCACAGGTTTACATCATTAGCTGTACTTTATCTCAGTGCACGAGGCAGTTGGCTTGGGCAGCAGTGTGCCTTGACATATCCTGGAGCATGAATAATGCATCTGGACGTGAGTGCTAATCTTGTTTAAATTAATGAATATGCATTTCCCTGTTCGTCATAAGTTAATTAATATATTTATACAAATATTTATACAAATATTATTATTATTATTATTATTATTATTATTATTATTATTAACATGTTCATTCCTTCAAGGGTTTTTAATCTCAAGTGATTTATCAATGTCAAAATGGAGTTACAGCCTTATGTACAGTAGGTTGAATTGTATTTGTTAAAATGAGTTGTAAATAATTTGGTGTAGTTTCTGTGGGTTCTCACATTAAAATGGTTTATCGCTTTTTAACTGTTGTAAAGAGGAGGCAGTGATCTATTCAGCGATTCCAAGACATTTAGTGAGCCATGGGTCTGAGTGGGACAAACCTGCTGATTGAAAAGCCCTCCCCTAGCCATTCTACATTCGTAACAGTGGATAACACTTCGAGGGTCAACTGCACTTGTGAGAGGGCCTGATCATTAAAATGTTTGTATTTAAAAAGGAGATGATTAACGTTCTTTAAAACATTTCCTGAAATTGTGTGAATAGGGACCACGGTATACACTAGATCATTATAAAAGTAGGCTTTTGGTTGCCAGGAGTTCGTTATCCAAGTCTGCACTTATGACGAGTGTTTTATTGGCAGTATTATTTGTCTGTTGTATGTATTCAATCAAATCAAATTTATTTTATATAGCGCCTTTCATGCCAAGGCATCCCAAAGAGCTTAAATAAAATGTAATAAAAACACATTTGTATCTTTTTTATTTTTCCCAGTGATTCATTTCCTAAAATGTATTAGTGTCAATGGCTAATTAGTGAAAAACATCTCCGTCTACAGCAGAATATTAAATCCTCCATGTACATGTACTGTAGTGAAATGAAAAGGTAGTTTGTTTACCTGACTTCACAGATCCTACTGTTGAACTGGAATCAAGCAAATAGCTTTTTCTATGGGTGTGTAATAACTTTTAGGCCTTGGTTTATTTACTCAGGTTTCAGGCTTTATATTACAATTTCTGTGGCAAGTCTCTCCCCCAGGCTGTAGTCCACTCAGAATCAGGCACTATTTTCATATTATACACCTCATCAAGTTTAACAACCAATCAGCATGCAAATAGTGATGTGGTTACCCGATGGTATCCTTTATGGTAAGTATGATGAAAAGTGATTGAATGTGTTTAATCTTTACAGATACGAATGACTGTTATCAAAATAAATAAATACAAGATAGATGTTAGTTAAACTATGCTTAGCTTTATTCTAAATTATTATATTTTTTTATTGTAAATAATTTAACAAAACATGAATATGGTACAGTCCAGTCAATAAAACAAAAAGCAAACCCAAGGCCACAATTCTCTTGCCAAACATGATTTATTTTTTCCATTATAAAACATTAAACTTTGACGGATTCCATGGCTTGAAGTAAGCCCATTTATTGGACCACATGACCAGAGCTAAAAACCTTCTCTAGGGCCTTCTCTATTGAGGGGATTCAGTGATTTGTGCTGTTGACCTCAATAAAACCAGAAATATTATCATAATTATCTAAAAAAACATGTGAAGATGTTTACCTGATAAGACAGTGAATATTGCAGCAAAGGTATTTAGTTTCAGTCCATCGATAACGTTAGTGAAGTGACAGATCTCTATTGACATGAGGATTCCGCCCGTCACAAGCAAAAGGATATACAAACATTCTGCCACGATGCACAGCCACAGCACACCTGTTCAAACAAAACAAGACAGTTATTCAAATATCTGCTCACTGGTCAAACCTATACAGAACCAACACAAAAGTGACCTTCAAAAAACAGATTTATGTACATATGAATTAAAAAAATGAAACTTTTTTTTTTTTTTGGTTTGTTTTTTTGGATGAACACAAAAGGTTTAAATGATAAAAAATATATATATATTTTAGGAAGTTTCGGAAAAAAGCACCCCATGCCTTTACCAGGTGAGCCCATAAACCCATTTATAAGAAGATATTAAGAATTAGGTCCTAAACACAGCAACTAAAATCTTTACAGGTTCATGTTAACTTCAACTATATTCAGCTTCTCTGTGCTATAGTTGAATAATTTCAGATGGAATCACAGTACAGGGGAATCCCTTAATCATTTGACTCACTGGAAACCCAGCAGAGTTTTGTTGCTTGCAACAGTGGCTTTCCTACTTCTGGTATCCTGTTCCAAGTGTGCATGGATTAACAATTATCTTGCCATTATCAGCTTTCCCAGTTATTGTACGGTTCTGGATAGCTAAAAACCTACAGCTCTAAGGCAGACCACCAAAGGACATTAATAGTGCAGTAACAGCCTCATGAGATCTAGTGAAGCAGATTCTTCTGTGCAACATTCGGATTCTTATGATGTGAAAACAGCGCTGGGACCCGTGCGTATTTTCAAGTGCTGATTAGAGGTATGACATTAGATCTGCTACTACACTAGGTTAAATACATTTTTGTTTGCAAGCCATGCAAATCTTTGGTCATTTCACCTGGAAGGTGGATTTATCCCCACCCTTTTAACAACTCCTGTCTTTAACCAACCAGCTGTTCCCCTTATTGACCCAGAAGACATTTTGTCTGCTTAGTTTACTCATTTATTCCATTGTTTATTTTCTTCGGTATATGATTTACCATTAAACTGACAGTTTCTGAAGCTAACCTACAACTTGACAGAGATTTTTGCCCCCAATATATCTTAAAAACAAGCTATGGGTATTGTCATCATATTGGTAAATAGATTATTAATCCTGAGTGCTACCTGTAATTCTGCTGCAGTGATTACAAGCTGCTGTCTCAATAATAATAATGTTTGTGAATGCTTTTAATGCATATTTTACACAACACATGAAACTGAATTTACCCAAGTGCCTGCAGAATCATTTCAACCCATATATTATTGATTGAACAACTTAGCAATGAATAATGAATACTGAATACATTACTGTATATCTGTATATATTCTTGATATATGTAACCAAGTGACACGTTTCTGAAATAAACCCGGATTTGAAATACTTCAAACCTTGTTGTTTCTAAATTCTAAATATCAGTAACACGTTATTCTAACACACAAATGAATGAGTATGTACTACACACTTTAAATACAATTGTATATACAGTGCTGGAAAGAATAAATAACCCCTAAATACAACGAGACAATCACCCTGCACAGTAGATTATGAATCCAGGAGTCAGATATAAAGCAATCTCCACCGTCTTTTGGTTTAATAAAAAATATACATTATTTATACCAATGGCATGTACACTGTACACTTCAAAAACGAAAAACCATCACTCTGTACTATTGAATTATGCACTGATATCCCAACTGCATAGTTCTATTTATTTGGTATGTCTTTATAAATTGAAATGCAGGTTATTGTAGTCTACAAGCTGAACTGTTATGAAACATGCACTGATGTGGCAGACGCTGTAAAAGTTGTTTTTAGCATGTTTGTTATTATGACAGTGTAAGTCTGAGCATTGCTCAGCTAAGGTTGCACCTATTGCTTACTATTCAATCTGCCTCTTATAATGAAATTGTGCTACTGATTTATAAAATGATCAGGGTGAGGATAATTGAAGTCATACTGTAATCGTACAGTATCTTTCGGTAGTATTTCTGTATATGTATTTCTATTTTAGTGAGATCCCACATTATAACATGAAACCAAATATATTTTTTGTCAAGCACTGTTGTGATGGATTCTGTGCCCAGCAGTTAGAAGCAGAAGCTCTATAACCAGCCTGTGTCTTTTCTACAATGGTTGACATTCATGCTTGGTAAATTCATGGCCCCTGATTCACACACAGTCAATCTACATAATCTCTGTTCATAATGGATATATTATGAACTGGGTCTCACTCTGTCTTCCTCCAGTATAGATTGGTTCTGATTAAAAAAAAAAAAAAAAAATCAGAGTTTCTCGTGTATTTAATTATACTCTGTTGCTGTCTTGGTCTGCACTAAAGCTGGATAATCAATAAATGAAATCCTTTTTTGAATTATTTAACTTATTGATTAGTTGAAATCCCTGATTCTGCCAGTGTAAGATTTGCGCCAGTGGAGGTAATCAGATAGAGATTTAGTTCATTCTATTTCCATGTCTCCTGTGTGTGCTAAATGCACAATCTTTATTATTATTATTTCCTCAGCTGCATCAGTTTGTCTAGTAGTCCATCTGGAAATACTGAAAACAAGAGGCATGTTTTCACAGCGTCTCGTGAGGCATTTTCAATGTAAAATACTTTTTATTTGAACAGATGCAACAATATTACACTGGGATCTAGCCTGCTGTACTAATTAGTCATTTATACTTTTTGTCATATGCTTTTGAACACAGCAATAACTCTATTTTAATCCCAGTAATGAGAGTGCATATAAAAACCCATTATACTGAACACATGCACGCTGGCTTTACCCAGATTGCAATAGAGCCCCTCGACGTTCAATTTGACCTCTTAACATTTTACTCGACTCAAGGAAAAGAGGACATTGACAGCCTTAAGATTAATTAAATCATTACACCACTTCAATACAAGCTCGTTAGTCCAAAGCCTGGTTAAATTAACAGAACAAAGAAGGTTATTTCTTCATTTTAAAATGTGTTACAAAACTGAAAACTAAGTTCAAATCTTTTTACAGAGTGAAAGTCTCCCAGGTCATTATGCAGCATGTACTATGCACAGGCACTCTTTGAATCAGAAGTACTTTTCTCTATACAACACTTTTTTGTATTTTCAAGATACAGATTTTGCAACACCTTCATTTTTAGCTCTGACAGTTCAACTACATTTTCAAACGTGTTTTAATTGCAAGGGGAATTGGTGACTCCCTTAGACTCATAAATTGTCTCTGTAAATCCTCTGTAAATCGATCACCTAACTGTGAAGCATCCCTACTGCTCTCATTAATATATAAATAAGCAGCTTTTTGGGGCAAAACAGTGTACTGTAAGTGCTGGGCAGCAACAGATGTTTATACGTTTATTTTCTAAACATGTCTGGCACCGAAAGGTGGAATCGATCAATGTGATCGCATTGAAGTGTATTGAAACTATTGTATTGGTTAAGTATTGTCTACAGCGCAGTTTAGCAGCTGTTAACCAGTTCCCTTGCAAAGCGTGGGTGGAGCCTACTTAAGTTGAGTGAATCTACTAGTGGTCAGTCTACATGTAACCAGAGTCAGAAGCAGATAGGTAAGTATTACATTAGCTGTATTTAAGTAGCATTATAAAGGTGGTGTTGTTTTAATTAGGTAATCTACTGTTTGTGATTAGTATCAGGTGAGTGTGGTTAAATTGAATAGAGGTTGATTTGCAATTTGATTGGTTTACACACAGCTTTTATCCATTTAGTTAGTATAATAGACAGCTAGCCTATTTGTGCGGCAGCACGACGCGCCAGCCAACCGAAGAGCCTCTCTACCAAAGAGACCTGCGAGGAAAGGCTGTTGGAGAAAATCCGAACCTAGCAGCGCTCTGGAAGACACCAACTACTAGACTGGTCTGTACCCTCCCCCCACCGCTCCTGCTCCCACTACTACTGTATCTATCTGTCTCACCTGTCCTGCTATGACTGTCTCTCACATCCCTGTTATTCTGTCCTCTCACTCTCATCCTCTGTCCTCTCCGCCGCTACTCCACTAACCCCTCTAACCCCTCTAACCTCATCCCTCTGCCCCTCCCCCCCCTCCCACTCTCTCCCCTCCCATACTCTCTGGTGCTCTCTGGAACTGTCACTCTTCTGCTAACAAAGCTGATTTCATCTCTGCTTTTGCCTCTCTCTTCCTTGCTTTCACTGAAACCTGGCTCTCTCCTGATAACACTGTAACTCCTGCTGCGCTGTCCTCTCTCCATGTCCTGTCCCATACTCCGCGTCTCACTGGACGGGGAGGTGGGATTGGTCTTCTCCTCTCTCCCTCCTTACTCTTTTCTGTCCCCTCTGACCTCTCCTCATTCTCTGTTAACACCTTTGAATTTCACACTGTCCAACTAACCTCTCCCTATCAACTCCTGCTAATTGTACTGTACCGTCCCCCTGGACATCTCACTCACTTTCTCGATGAACTCGACTATCTCCTCTCCTCCCTCCCCTCTCTGTCTACCCCAACTGTCCTGGTAGGTGATTTCAATATCCATCTCTCCAGTCTTGGGTCCTCTCCTGTTCTCTCTCTACACCTGCTCCCTGGGCCCCCTCATCGCATTCTATGGTTTCTCATACCATTTCTATGCTGATGATGCTCAGATCTTCCTCTCCTACCCCCCTCTGACTCCACCATCCTCTCCCATATCTATTCCTGTCTGTCTGCTATCTCCTCCTGGATGCACTCGCATCACCTCAAACTCAACCTCTCTAAATCTGACCTCCTTTTCTTCCCCCCCTCATCTTCCCCCTCCTCTGACCTCTCTATCTCCATTCCTCTGGAATCTACCATGCTCTCTCCCTCCTCCTCAGCGAAGAACCTTAGAGTAACCCTGGACCCCTGCCTCTCCTACTCCCAGCACATCCCCACTCTAGCATGAACCTGCCGATTCTTCCTGAGCAACATACGAAGAATCCGACCTCACCAACTACTCCACGCAACTCCTCATCCAGGCCCTGGTACTCTTCTGCCTAGACTCCTGCAACTCCCTCCTGGCTAGCCTCCCTGCATCCTCCACCTGTCCACTCCAGCTCACCCAGAACTCCGCTGCTCGCCTGGTGTTCTCTCCTAGTTTTATATAAGTGTCAAACTGCTGTTTTCTTAATTAATTCATACATTAGAATAGATGCACACAACTCTGGTCCTCATCAAGTTTTAGAAGTTATCAATTAAATAATTAAAGGATTTAATATCTGAATTAGTTAAATGAAGTAACTAAGGGCATGGTTGCAACACATATCCTGTCTGTAATGGCCCTTGTTGGGGACCCCTGTATACAATCATGCATTTGAGAATTAATTCAGCATGTAGTCTTTCTTAAGATATATTTGGTGAAATCATAAGATACACTGCTTGTCTTTTGAATGTCATTTTTACAAATTGCAATTTTCTTGTTAAAGCTTTTGCATGGTTATATTTTGTTATACTGCTATATATTTATAATAAAGTGCAACTATGAATTCCAGTGCCTTCCAATATAGCTGATATTCCTGTGGTGTTTCACTTGAATTCATATGGCTATATGGCCATTACATTAAAGTGTTAACACATTTTCTAAATGCTATTGGATACTTGAATGAATACATTAAACAAAAGGTCAATGTTGTGCCAATATCAAATATTGTGCCAATATCAAATGTGCCAATATCAAATTAATTCACATTGGAATAACTGCTACTTAAAGGGTATAAAATGACCTTTTTATTTCACTGTGTTACATATTCCCAACTGTTTAAGTAAGGAGTGTGTATTGTTTTAATTTTTTTTGTACATTTTTACCACTTTTGTAAACTTTTAAATTGCATTCCACTGCCTGCAAGATGGCTTCACATGGACCCGCATGGATCACTCAAACTACATTTCCCATCATCCTCCTGCTCACATATGTAACAGATGAATTTACCAGTGAGCAGGAGGATGATGGGAAATGTAGTTCTGAGAAATACATGAGGCCATCTTGGAGCTATAATAGAAATAGCCTGAGAGCACTGCAATTTAAAAGTGAAAAAAAGTGGTCAAGATGTAAAAAATAATAATAATTAAAAGAATGTACACACCTTAAACAGTTGTAGCAGAAAATGGGAACATGTAACAATAAAATAAAAAGGTCTTTATTTACCCTTTAAGTGCTACCGTTACCTTTTATAGCATTAGTACAGGATTGTAAAGTCAAATTTATAAAGGCAATTAAAAGCTGACTAATATACTAACCTTTCTCATGGGGTGGCGCAATGTTCAGAAAACTTCGACAATTCTCTCCTGTAAAATAAAATGAAACTGAGCCCTGTCTGCAAGACATAACAATACCTGTTTATTTGGGAAGCATTAGTCAGATATTTTAGGAGTACGTAATTGCATATGAGACCAGTTAAGCACATTTCCTCACTGTCAATTGCTTAATGGGGAGAAGACATTTATTGCATCTTCATGAGGAAAATATTGTACCACAAGCCCAAGGTCTTGTCTTATAGCATCCATTTTTCTTAGGACTGGAAGGCATTGGCTTTAACTATGACAGGGGAATGCATACTACCAGCAATCTTAACTATTGACATCACATTTTCTTCAGGAAAAGCTCTAAAACAGTTTATTAAAAATCTCTTGCAATGGGCCAATTTAGTTTTGTATTTGTGCTGAATGCATTCAATTCATTCTTACGGACAGAGCCCAAAAATAGCTTTAGTATGCATTAAAACATCGAAGTTTGTAGTACAAATCTAGAATCATTAGGGAACACTTTCTTGATTACGTACAACTAAAAAGTTGAATGAAATAATGCTGCAATTGAGCTCATGTATATGTAATAATTCAATATTCAGAGTAACTCAACAATTGCTTATTCCAGTGCATCACACATCTTTAAAAAATGAGGCTGGTTACAAGCTGGAGAAAAGGATTTGATATGAAATATTTCTAAATATCAGTTAAGACAGCACATTCAGTAGGCACAAATGACTAACTAATTAGAATTGAATAGCTCATCAATTGCTTATCAACCATGCACGAATGTTAAACACATTACTAATGAATTAAAGAGACAGATAATATGTTGCTAATAGAAGGGTGTCATACAATTTTTTTTTTTCAAATAACCTATCCTTGCTTCATGTTTTTACCAAATGCAATTTTCTGAAAACTGAAATGTTATGTGGGTTATAATGTTTCTCCACCTTCTGTTTTTAATCTTAAAATAAGCAAAATTAATCTGAAAATGTGCCATATCAAGCTAATCCAGGGCAGTCCTCAATTATATGTTTCAACTTCCCTTTAAGCTATTCAATTTAGTTTGTAATTTAAAAATAGACTTTCCCCCTTTAATTTGTTAGCAATTTAACTCATTGGTAGTTCATTCTTAATACATTCTGAATAGGGGATCCATAAACTGTAACACTTGCCATTATCTTCATCACAGTTGTTACTATTTGACAACACTATAGGGAGAGCAGCAGCATAATTCAAATGGATCTCAGACTATTTGTAAATGGTATGTAAGGGTATCATATGTGGATAAATGAAGAAAAAAGAAAAGAAGAACCTGTTGAACATAAAGCAAACAAGAAGTCAAAAACAGTCTGTCTTTCATACAATAAAGCTCAACATTTGTATCCTTATGTACATACAAAATACATAAAAGCATTTTGGAAACACAGATCAGTCCTTACCTATTCCATTAACATTTTCCTCACAGGACAACCAAATCCCGGTGTGGAAACGTCTCATTAAGAATTTATCATCCCCGGTTTCCCAAATATATTGTACCAGGCGGCTGTCATTTATATTGGAGCTATTGAACATGATACAGTAACTCTGCCTGAGTTTCACTGGACCCTTGCAGAAAGGTTTCGCCACCTTCCTCGTTCCTTCACACCAGTAGCTGGTGCTCAGCGCAGAGACAGAGAAGACGACTGCGATGAAGTTTAAGGTGAGAGCCAGAGAGGCTCTCTGTCGCCTATCTATGCCCATTGTGTAGGGAAACTGCAAAGCCACTAATCCAGGCTTTCAATATTCAGATTGCACTTCCAATCCTCATAATCCAGTTTTCCATTAATTAATTACGGCTCTGCTACTGCTGCTGCTGCTGTCTGTCTTGTTGCCTTTTCCCGGGATCTGCTCAGTTGTTGAACTGATTGTGTCTATCTGTGAGTCAGGAGTCACTGAGCGAGAGCACTCTGCCTGTCTGCCTGGTGTTATCTGTCACTTGAGGGGCTGGGCTATTCCAAATTAGTCTAGAAGGATTAGGTTGGCTGTTTAAGGCAATCCAAATGAAGCAGAAAGCAAGAAAGGTACTGGGAAAGACTCACCTAAAATTATGGCTGTGTTTACAGGTTGCAGTTTCCCTAAGTGTTTTTTTTCCCCCAAAATAACAGGTACACTTTAGCACAATTAGCCTTGGCTTTTCTTTGGTTTTTTAATGGTCTGTCATGTCCCTCTGTGAATCTACTTCCGACAACTGGCTATTCCACACAGGTTTTAGCACATTTTCCACATTAAATCCTGCTTGCCCCTCTGCAACTCTATTATCCAAAATAGCATGGTAAGACCTACAAACTTTAGTAGGTAATACATTGCATATTCAAGCTGTGTTATGACTCACAATTGATTTTTTATTTTGATGTATTTGTTTAGCATGACTGGGAAACCCTTTTCTGATTGAATAAAGTCAAAGAAAGCTCTCCTTTTTATGTCTGCAAGGTTAGGAGTTCTGATTAAACCATATAATATCTGGTAATCTCTTTAGTGTATTATTTTTTTTTTTAAATGCAAGTAAAAATCAGAAGTTGGTCCAACACACTACCTATATATTTAGATCAATTGAATTAAAAAGCAAGATATGTCAATAAAGCACTTACCACTTTTTAAATGCATCCTACTATAAATCCAGTAGTAAATAAACTACTCTGTATGATTTATAATACCAAATTGAACGTGCAATCAAAGGTGACAGGGGCTGAGAGGCATGAATTGCTGTTTATATGATTTACCCTGGTTACTTTAATTGAGTTGTTTACAGCTTCTGACCATGGTATTTTACAGCTGGACAGGACTCAAGTCAAGTGGTACTCACAAGGTCACACAGCATGCCTGGGGAAAGGCATACATTAGAGTTTTTTTAAATTGTATTTTCAACGCTTGTGTAGTCGCCTCTAAGGAATGTTTTTGAACGTTTTAAAACAATTTGTGATTAAATGTTAACCAGCAAAATTGGGCCCAGGTCACTCAAATAAAGGCCAATGACATTTTCATTTTGTTTGATTTTGTATTTTTATTTTCCAGGACAAAATTAAATGAATGAAAATCAAAATGTGTTATGTCAGATCACAAGATACACATTTATAAACATTCTCTTGGATTAAACAGGTGAAAATGTGTATGAAATAATAAACCATCTCTAGAACTGTTTAAATAAACAGAGATTTCATCAACTGTGAATTTTAATTAATTTATCGAAGTGGACATCAAATGCAGAAAGTGCAGAATTGAAGTATCTAGAAGGACTGATCAATAAATACAGTTCATTAGTAGGTTATTAGAAAAAACAATGTGTGCATCGTTTATGTTGGAAAATATAAGAAATGCTAATATTTAACTAGATCAGATTTGAACTTATCTAAATAGTCATACCTGATCATAGAAATACATTTTTAAAAAATCATTCTGTATGGTCACTATGGAAATAATGTGACAGTTATTGCATAGTCACAAAATATAATCATTTTATAACAAGGTAATTACCCCCTTAGACACAAAACAAATACCTGTCTTATTGAGCTCTGTGTGCTACTTTGAGAAAATAGAAAATAAACAACTTGGTATGAAAAGATATCTAACAGCCTGTCATAATATATCCTATTTTTATGACTGATTATTGATCTTTTTCAATGTATGTTCTAGTAATATTAAGCCAACATTTTCTACTTCATCTCTACACATGCCCTGGTTAGTGGATGAAGAGTAAATGGATTTCTTGCGTTGAATAGATTGTTGTGTTGTGTTCCCAGTAGATATTCCAGGTACGGCTGTAGACAGGAGTTTGGGCAGAAGGAATAACAAATTAGCAAAATAACCCATATTTATACTGAAAGATGATATTAATAGCATGACTATGACTTTCTGTTTTGGTTTTCATTTATATACTGGTCAGTTTCTTCTGGACTAGTCATTGGGTGGTGTTTTTGCCAAGTAACTAAAATATGCACAGTAATTTTGTAGTTTTCCCAAGCTTTTCCCATGGTTATACAATGCATTTGCCATCACGGTTTGCCATGCTTTTTAATGACACATCTGGGTTTTATAATGCTTACCTTTTCTTTACCATGCTTTTGCTATGCTTTATCACACTTTGCTATTCTTTAACTATGGTAAACTCTTTATAAGGGAAGTTACTAAGTCTGCTAAATAACAATCTAAGCAGAAACAACAATATAAATATTATAGAACACACATTATGGAAAATTAAACAGGAGAACAGTTATATTATTGTGTAGATAGATGATGTAACATATCCCTTTATTTAGTTTCTTGTACACTCCAAAAGATTTAAGCTATCTCATCAGTTCATTAAGTTTACAAAATACAAGAGACTGCACTGGGAAACAGTGCTTGCTAGATATTGTACCCATTTCTAATTACCAGCCTATGCCAAGATTGAAGGATTTTAAATTAATTTCCTATCTCTTCCATCACGCCTCCAGAATCTCCCTTTAGATAACAGGTTTAGTCTTGTTTTTTAAAAAAAAAAGAAAAAAAAAATCTTTAGGAACAGATAGGTTGTTTAAAACGAATCAGTCTTGTTGAGCTGTGTGGGGCTAAACTGGACTATGTTTATGACATTTAAATACCAGTGACAGGTTGTAATCCAACACATATGAAACGAGAGAGTGCAATGTCACTGAGAGAGGTCCTCAGAGAGTTGTTATCATGCTGTGTGTCTCACCTGTCACTCAATAAACAGAAGGCAAGCTTCAGCATGGTGCTATTGGGGATTCGTATTCACTGCACAGAGGGATTACTTAGGAGCTAAAAATCTAAGCAAATACATGTGTACATATACATAGTTACAATGTATGGAATGTGTAAATATTTGTGCACAATATAACCTTAACCCTTTTCTGATACAATTGTGTACTTGTACATATCGTGCACAAAGATTAACACATTAAGGCTACATTGTAACTGTGCATAATAACATTATAATTATGTGTAAGTACACATGTATTTACTAACTATGTAAATACACAGTAATTAGAGATACGCACCCCCCTCAGAGTGGTTCTGGGTTCTGCTGCTCAACTATTGAGTTCTTATCATATTTCTGAAAATGGGGTGGAGGTTGCTGACTGGTTAATGGGTAACACATCATTTGCTAAAGATATGGAAGAATGAATTACTGTAATTGAAAATAAGGAAAAATACAGGTCGTAAATTTGGGTTAAATGAAACAACCCCTTAGCCTATCAATCCTGGTGTGACTTTGGGAAAGACACGCTTCCAATAGGATTGCATAATGGATTTGGATTCACTTCTGATTCCCCTGGTGGGGTGACCAAGTTGCTCTGTGCTTCTGTCCTGGGAATGGCTAGGAGTTTTCACAGGAATGTCACGTAAAGACATCTATCTTGTGCAAAGCTCACACTGAAACATGAGGAATAACAGTGTCTTTTTTTTCAAGAGTTGGTCAATTGTGATAGAAGCAGACACATTTAATTTAGCAATATTCTGGAAGTCTTAGTCCATAGTCAGTACATTTATTTTCTTATTCCACACTTCTGTAAAACTGTGACCAAATGTGGTTCTTTGTTGTTGTTTGGCTTAACGGATAAATAGTTTTTAAACAAATAATAAAAAAATCATGTAAATTGCTTCACTGGGCATCCATTTATATGAGTGATATATATGAGTTATATTTATTATTTATTTTACAAGCAATACTAAACATTGCTGATACTACTGAAAGACATTCACCTCTGGGAAAGCCACTAAGATGCTGACAGATGCTAGATACAGACAGAATTCTAATTTATCTACATAATTATTATAGACTGCTATAATATAGTTTGTTTTTATTTGCCTGTTGATAAAATACTTTTAGTGGTGTTTATTATGGTTATCTATGACTCAGAAATATTGCTTGTGGTTATTCTCTGAATTTTGTTGCTATGAAATATCATTCATTTGTAACAATGTCAGTCACCGTGGATAACACCAGGGATTCTAGGAATCTGTGGTCTTGCGGATAAAACTGTATATATATATATATATATATATATATATATATATATATATATATATATATATATATATATATAGTCCCTTTCTTTCTTTCTTTCTTTCTTTCTTTCTTTCTTTCTTTCTTTCAGTCATTGAATTGCAAATTGATACACAAAAACAATGTACAAAAAGTACATAAAATGTTCCATAAACAAAGAATGAAGACCATAATTGTCGGTTTTATTTTGAAAAAAATGATGGAGATAGAAGCAAGCTCTGTATAAAATGCAAGTCTTTATAATATACTCAATGTACAGTAGGATTTGTAATGGGTCACTGGTTCATTCTGACATCCTCAACAGAAACATACTTCTGACAGACAATATGATTATGATAGAGAACGACCTACTGACCCCATCATAAATACTCTCTAAGCTAACAGCTTTTCACGTATATAACTCTCTTTGTTACGACAGCTTATTTTCAAGCCACTCCACCAACATAAAAAAAAAAAAAATACATGAAAAGAATTTATATCTTGTACGGTGGGAATTTAAGGTAACATAAATAAATACAATTGGTGAGAAGATGGGAACCTGTTACCCAGAACTATACAAGTCTCTGAACAATGTATGAGCTGTATAGGTGAAAGCAAGACTTCACACACAGTCAAGACAGCAGTGGGCCAAAACATCTATTCATTCATCCTTTGAAATCCTTCTTAAAATGCACACCCCGGAGTAATAAATGACCTGGATAGTAACCCATGCACTGGCAATACTGGATGCTAAGGATAGTTCCACTGTAACTCTTGTTGCCTTTAAACAGGTATGGAATTAATTTTTTAGCACATTTACAAGTCCAGGATTCTCCCTAGCCAGTTCTCTAAATGAAATTACACTTTAAACAGACATTTGTTACAAGAATACTCTCAATTTACACTGAACTGTAACAATCTTAACTGGGGCTGACAGAGTTGAAATGGATCTCAGCCTGCTGCCAATGGAAATGAGCCTGATTTCAAATCGTATTTAACATGGTAGCGTATGGAGATGTGGAACTCAACATTTAGTGAATGATAGTGAACGTCTTTTGGTATGATTTTCAAGTATAGTATATTTTACTGCATAGATAAAATGTAACTGATATTTTTCTGAAGAACTAAAATTGTAGGCTCTTTTTCTGGTACCTACAGTGCAGAGAATGCACTCCCAATTCATCTCACTCCTTCACAATGTGAGTAATAATTGAGAAGATTTGGACTCATTAGAATCATATTCTGCATTATTTAACAAAGCTAGCTTCAAGGGACCTTACTTTGTAATATCTTTTCTTTATTTAAAAGCCTTTGCAATTATTATTATTTTTTTTATCTTTTGGAAGTTGGCTGTGATCAATATTCTATTTGAAGTCTATTTTCAGTAAACTTCAGCTTCATTAGAAGCAATATAAATCTGTTATCTAATTTTGTATACTGCTACTGAATTGATCATTATTGTACTTCTCTCACTTGTTAACTTACCAAAACCCCACAGTTATGACTTGGATTTCCTGAGGTCTCCACCCACCTAAAAATGTAGGGAGCACACTGGAACAAACCAAGCCAGTTGGGTCAGCCCCTGCCTGGACATTATAACAAAAAAGACCAGGCCAAGCCTTCAGTGAACATCCATTCTCCCTCGGTTCATTGCTAGAGATATGTATGGGTGAGGTGGCAAAGTACATGTGGCAAAGTGCCAAAATAAGTAATAATTCATTCATGTCAACTGTTTCTTCTCTAATAATCTCAGATTTATCCAGGGTCATGGATTCCCCAATCCAAGATTTAACCTGAAATTCAGATATCAATCCAGGATTACTGTTGTACAGACTGATTATTATTTATTTTACATACCTGTCCTTCTATATAGTTTCTCTATATAGCATATCCAGTTCACAATTATAACGTATCCAGATAATGCTCCCTCCTGCTATGCTGCTTGCTTAAGTTCCTATAATAGATACTTGCTCAGAGGATCAACATTGTTTCAGAAGGGAGCACGATCTGGTTGAGTTATGAAGCATGATTTGTAATTAAAAATATTCTAAAAAATTGAGATAATGTAGAACAATATATTGTGGTACTGTCGACATGGGATACAGCAAAGTGATTTGTTTCTTGTACACAGCACAGTGTTCTCTAGGGTTCAAATCAATAACAGACAAGAATGTTTAACTCTATAATTCTTATTTTTAATCTATTCTCAGTTAAGCTTATGGAAAACAATTATAGGTGAGAAAAAAAAGATTGAATACAAAAATGCATTTTATTTTTATGTTTCCATTTTAGAATAAGATAAGTCGTGCTGCTGCATAAACTTTTTTTTTTATGATAGATTCTCCAATCACTTGAATATGGATATCAAATACAGTACCTTTCAAGACCGCAGTGGTTTATGCTTCAGGTTAAAAGTGGAAACTGAGATACAGAAAGTGCCTTATTCAACTGTACCCATATTGCATTCTGATTATGCTCCACTGTGCTGCGCAATCAGATCTGGCTTTCGAAATCCAACATATTGGTTAGTTTTGCTTGCCATAAGCTCTGTTTATAGAGTAACCCAACATGCTTTCTGTTATTGGATTTCTGTTTATGCAGCAAACTGGTGTTTACAGTGTTCTGTGTCCTTCAGGAGTCTCTCACTCCATACAGGGCATAGCCTAATTTAGAATATATACATTGATTTTCTTCACCTTGGCCTGTTTTGGCTTGCTCAGTTCACAATGGCCCATGTTTCAAATAGAAATCTAATTGCACCATTTTGGTTTGCTTCCTTTTCCTTTCAGTATTCTCAGAAAACATTGTCATAGACGTAAGCCAATTGGCAAAAGTGTTCAGTATCAAAGGGATCTTATGTTCTTAGTGAAAAAATCCCTTCAATTTTTTTTTGTTAGATCTCTTTTTTCATTTCAGACCTGGTCAAATATTTTCCTCGTATTCCTTCTGTCACTTAGTTCAATATTGGTCACCTAGATAGATGAACTTTATTGACTACATAATCCATAACCTGTTCAACTTTCTAAAAGCATGATCAGATTGTGAAGCACTAATCAATTTATTGAAGACTTCCCTGCCATGCTCAGGTTTCCAAAAATGTCTGATCTTGCAGTTTTTTAATAACCCCTCTTATTGATTCCTGATCAATGATTGTTTCAAAATCAAGATCATTAATGAAAATGTATGGAAAAAATGTGTTCCATGCTAGCCATCTGAAGAAATGTTAGAATATGATTGGCTAATAGACATGCCAATCATAACTATAGAGGAGGCAAGAGTGTGTCTGCTTGTGTCTGCCTCCTCCGAACATACAGCGGTGACTGAGTGGAGAATTTGGATCAGGTGGCTGCCTGCGAGTAAAATAAATATGTTGCATATTACAATAGGCAGTGCCTCCGACGACGAGCAGCACCACATGTTAGGGCAGCAGTGTGGAGTAGTGGTTAGGGCTCTGGACTCTTGACCGGAGGGTTGTGGGTTCAGTCCTAGGTGGGTGACACTGCTGCTGTACCCCTGAACAAGGTACTTTACCTAGATGGCTCCAGTAAAAACCCAACTGAATAAATGGGTAATTGTATGTAAAAAAAAAAAAAGTGATCTGTATAATGTGAAATAATGTGATATTGTGTAACAATTGTAAGTTGCCCTGGATAAGGGCATCTGCTAAGAAATAAATAATAATAATGTTTGTTAGACTAGCCACTGCCAAGTCTTGACACCACCACTTCTTTTTCTGCCCACCTCCCAACCCCTCGGCTGTGTAGAGGAAGGAGACTTGAGTGGGGCATGGCCCTGTGCCTCAGATTTCTACTACAGCCAGTTACAGACAGCAATGCAAGTCTGCAACAGGATGCAGTCAGATGGGCATCAATGGTTTTGCCCTCAGTAAAAGCGCTGCTAAGTAGATCAGTTTCAGTATGTTTGAAGACATGGACCAAGGGTTCCTAATTTGTTTTCCATTCGTCACAGCTGAGCACTTTTAGGTTAAATTGACTAGAGCTCATAGTAAAAACCAGCTGTTTCAGATATTACATTTGTAGAATGTTTTTTAAGAGAATGTTCATGTGTTCTTGTAGAGTTCTAATCAATCCGGAACTAAGGTCACTGACAGCAGAACAAGTAAAACCAGTACTAATAGAATTAGGTACTTTGAGTACTCTTAGGATGATATAAAGAAGCTGTTATTAACTTCCAGTCGCTTACAATGATAAATTAACATAGTGGGCTGTCTGGGAGGTCATTTGAAAGTCCACAGGACTCTGGGTGTAAATTTATAGATGTCCCTGAAAGAAAATAATTACATTGTCTTAAGATAATGAACTGGTGACCATACACTTTAAGAGATCAGCTAAAGATGCACTCCCAGAGAATATTTAATATATTTTAAAAGGGTTGCCCAGGGTTTACCTACACACATCAGTGTATTTCACAGGAAAGGAGACAAAGGAAAATGTCTGTGGTAACACCAATGTTAGAAAAAGCATGCTGGTGCTACATACAGACGTTCACAAAACAGACAAAGTAGTGGTTAGGGCTCTGGACTCTTGACTGGAGGGTCATGGGTTCAATCCCAGGTGGGGGACACTGCTGCTGTACCCTTCAGCAAGGTACTTTACCTAGATTGCTCCAGTAAAAACCCAACTGTATAAATGGGTAATTGTATGTAAAAATAATGTGATATGTAAAAGTAATGTGATATCTTGTAACAATTGTAAGTCGCCCTGGATAAGGGCGTCTGCTAAGAAATAAATAATAATAATAATCACACAGGCCATCCACCTATCATGGATTCCTGCTATAGGAACTATTCTCTCTGGTTCATATACAGTCCCTCAAAGTCAAAGTCTAATAAAGTATAGTGAAAGCATGGTAAAACATAGGTAAGCATTGTAAAGCCTAAAGAGATATGATAAAGAATATAAACTATGGTAAATTAAAACAAATGTAGTTCTATCTTAAAAGTTAATACTTTATTTGTTATCTAACTTCCTGTTTACGTGTATGTGGGGGGGGGGGGGGGGGGGGTGCTGGGATATTCAAGCTGATTGGCTTACAAAGTCTACTCATCCAGAATTTTTTGATTTTCATTCATCTACCCTCTTTCTTTTAAAATACACGCATCACTGCTGAGTCTCATCCACTGGCAGACTGTGGAATGAGCTGCACCAATCTGTAGCTGTCACTCCCCAACAGAGCTCCAGGATTCTTTCTAGATGTCAATCAGCTTGCTTTTAAACCACAAGCTTTTCCACTGAGCTTTACCCATTAGTGGGTTGATGTCCTGCATCGACCTCCAGCTGACATTTCTTACATTTTCACTTAGCTTATTGGCTTGCCTCAAAAATATGACCCAGTTCCATCTGTCAGCTCATTCAAAAACCTATGAGAGAGTGTGAGGTCCCTCCCCTGGCACGGGCGAAAATGACAAATGACCAATTGGAAGAAGGACCTAGACGAATAGATCCCCGTTTTAGATTACAGAACATTTGCAGAATTTAGAAACATGATTAAAAGTAATAATCTATATATTAGACTTTTGTACAAGACCAAAATTCTTGTTTAAAGGTTTTTAAATAACAGAATATATAAGCTACACTGCTGCAGGGAAGGAACTAATCTTGACAGATTGGATATCTTTTAACAATTAATTTTGGAATGGAAATGTCTCATGCTAAAAGAGGTAACAAGGGGGGAATAAAATGCCTCTTCTTTATTTCCTTGTGATCATAAAAAAAAAAAAAAATCTTCTTTGATTTATGTACTGGATAATCATTCAGTCTTGAACATGATTCAAATGCAGACCTAGAGGACAAAAGTGTAACAAAAAAAGTATCAAATACTAATCACAGCACAGAAACAGCCGTTAGCTCACTGGCTCTCTCTTTGTGTTACTTCTTTGTGCTGGCCTGCCTGAATTAAAAATACAACTGCATCGCATTGGTTCCATACGAAAGGACAGTGGGCTAGATTTCAAGTTTCTCTTATTATGGTCTGTTGAAAATGCCCCTTCATTTAAGATGACTCAGGTGTAATTATGCAATTCTGATTATGGCATAATATGTTGACCTTACTAAATTAAAGTAAGTCATACTCTTTAGAGCACAGTGGATAATATTGTATTTTCAAATACAAATTCAATACACACTGGTAATCGAATTCGGTACATTGTATTATATCAGCACCAGTGTGTATCAGAAACACAGTACAACCCTTATTTCAAATCCATTGTGCTGCTTATGTTGGTACTGCTGTCATCTGCTCACAGTTAGATTTGGTTGGTTCAGGGTTTGTGATTATTTATGGGGTAAATACGTTTCACACAATAAAACCATGTTATTGCCATTCACTTCTCTCAAAAGCGCATTGTTAAGGTAGTGTGGATAAGGTAATCATTTCCATGTTAGCCCTTTTAATCCTGGATATAACATCTTTGGGTAGTCTGTTTTTCTAATTCTGGGTGTAGCTAAAACAAAACCGTACCTTGAGTATAACACCCACTAAAACCACTGGGGTTATTTCTCATTTCAATATCCTAGAAATATAAATCTGTAAAGGTAAAGCTTTGGGGATTCATTAGTAATGTTCCATTCTTAAAGTATACATTTCCTGACTTGCAGCAATAACCTTTACTTTTACTTGGGCTGAATTCTTGCCAGTCTTGACAATCTCATTATGCCAAAACCCAAAACCCATTCAAACCAAAAGGATAGAGGTGATAAAAGGAGGCCATTAAGCATCAGAAACATAAAACACATATGGCATATTTTATTGACACAGGCTGCTAAATGGTCATTCCAATAAACCACTGTGTCAGAACATAAAAAATAATCTTGTATCAGTCCCGATAGAATAAAGCATAACAAATGTCTAAAAAAGACTGTCGCAGGAGAGTACTTTGGTTGTACACCTCAAGGATTTATTTTAAAAGTGTATCCAGGAAAGATAACAAAGTCCTCTAACCTTCCCTGAAGGTACCCACTCTACTAAAGGTAATATATGAATGAATAAATAAATAAATAAATACATATTTGACAGGCTTTTTATTAACTGCAACATACTTATTTATCAAATCTTACGTTCAGTCCACACGTTGATTTTTACATCGCCTAATACCTCCCTCCATTCTAGTTCTATAGCTATGCTAACTAGCCCTTAAAATCCTAGTTGCAGAAAGACCTGCTTCACCACCATACTGTTGCTCAATTTCCATAAGAGCTTGGACTTATTTGTATATGAGAAATAATCCAGCCTTTGTCCTTTGTTATTCATTTTGTGGCACCATAGTTAGATAGTATGCTATCTTAGTACAAAAAGATAGATTAGAAACTTAAATATTGAGCATATTCAGCCCAAGCTACCCAGTGATGTTAAATTCCACTAGAAGCTGCCCTTACTCCCATTGAAACCAGCTGTGTTTAACCTTTTTTTTTTTTTTTTTTAAACTTAGGCAATATTAGTAGAGCACATGATGACGTAATGATCTGTACAAAAAACTGTTGGACTGTGTGTGTGTGTGTGTGTTTACTTTTGGTACCAGTATCACATTGACATGTATCCATCTGTATTGACTAATGGATAATCTATTCTAGAATCATAGTCCTTTGCCATTTGTCATCTGCTTGAAAATCCCAGCCAGTACACAAAACATTCCTCTTAAAATAATCTCATTTTTGTGGCCCTAATTTAATTAATTAATTAATTAATTAATTAATTAATTAATTAATTATTCTGTGTGGCTATCTCCTTAGGTCACTTAATTATAAATTGGATTGTCACCACCAGCACAATCTATAAATGTATCCACCTAAGACAAGAATTGTTACAGCATTAAGAAGGGCAAGGTAGTCTCCTTGAGTACTGTCCCTGACAAGTGATCTTCCTTATTCTCTTTTTAAAAACTGTGCCAGACAGTCTCATCGTTCTGTTATGTGCCCAGTGCTTCACTGCGTGTACTAAATGTACTTTTGTTTTTTGGAGAGAAAAAAAAGAAGCTTTGGTCTAATAAAAGGCTTTAGACTACAGTGATTCACATAAAGGATGATAATAATATTAGGTCATACACTGCGATGCCTACATTGTTCCTAATATCTCGGAGCAAAGAACTATGCGACATGTCATCTACTGTATGTTGTTAACCTTCACTAGGAGAAGGGGAGGGAATGGGCAGCTAGAGGGTGCAGTAACACAGGCTGTCCTTTGTGAATCCACGACAGACCACATAATGAGAACACCCTAATGGATTACTTCTCTAAATTAACAAGTAAATCCAATGTTAATTTCATACTCTTAATTTACAACATGCATATGCTTAATTTACTGCAAACCTGTATTTCCCTCAACAATTTGCCCAATGCTTTGATGCCTTAATCATTACTGAAACATAACAGAGCATTACGCAGACTCCCTACACCATCAGGTATGGAATGAACGGCACATTTGGTTATTTGAAGCATGCATATGTTTGCAGCACCAACAAAGAGTAGAAAACGCATCAGTGGTGCTCAGTATATTCTCGGTACATCACACAAAAGCATTTAGATATTACACGTTAGTTGTTGTAATTCTTAGTGGTTTTGTTGATCTAATATTGAGTTATCCTAACTTTTATCAGTGTCCTTCTTTACCTCAATAGATGGCCCAGCAATTAATATATTCCTTCATTCCATTCAAATCATGTGAAAACTAGCCTTGTCCCACCACTCCCTATATTATTGTTGTTATTATTATTTAGCAGACACCTTTATCAAGGCAACTTACAGAGACTAGGGTGTGTGAACTATGCATCAGCTGCAGTCACTTACAACATCTCTCACCTGAAAATGACAATGAGTCAGTGGCTGAGCTGGGATTTGAACCAGGGACCTCCTGGGTATAAGCCCCTGTCTTTAACCACTGGACCACACAGCCTCCTAGAGAAGGCAGTTAGAATTCTCCAGACAAGCTCAAAGAAAGTTCAAATCCTGGTAAAGACACAGAGAGAACAAAGAAATTAACTTAATATTGGAGCTTGAGAACCGAGAAGCACTTTCACAGATTACATATTGTAAATGGGAAAAACAATGGAATTAAAAACACAGCATGACAAAAAAAAAAAAAAAAGTATATGTTACACTCAAATCGCGAAATGGTTATTTTTGTCGGTCATTGACCAAATCCTGACTATGAGTGTAACATATATATGCAATGGAAAAATTAAATAATTGTTAAACACTATGAAGGCTGAATTGTGATTCTAGCTCTAGCAGCCCCGATATAGACACAGACAATCTACAAGGGAAGTATCTACTCTAGCCCTTTTCTTTCAGCCAGTTTGCATCTATAAAAGGGCTGGGAGTGTTTGTAATCAAAAGGGACTCAAATGAATGATTCATTATTGATAGGAAGTTGGAACCTACACCTGGATGACATTTCCAGTGCTGGCAAATGTTTAATTGATGAAAATAATGTTGTGGTGATTGGTGCACTCACTGCTTTATTTTCTAACTTTATAAATAATATATCTAATTTAAAATGTCCTGTGCTGTCTTCTAATTAACACATTAAAAATGACTTCTAATTTAAAAGAACGTGGGCGTATGCAGGATATATAGTAGAAAGTCACTGAAACAGCGACGCCTGACTTTAATAAGAAGAGACATCTCATTAATCTTAGCGAGGGGATTTGTTCCAGATAGGAGCTTTGCATTTTTAGCGGGACGCAATACAGTGATTCTACATCACAACAGGGAGCTTGTAAACCAGCTTCTTGTACTTGCATTATTTTCCAGTATTCATTACCGCTTTTTGAAATAGGGTCTGCACTGGGATGACATTTCCAGTGCTACCAAATGAAATCATCAGGTGTCTTTGAAAAAAAAAATCAATTTTGATGTTCACGTGTAATTACTCTCATTAATAATTCTGCCGGCACCATCCTGCTTTTCTAGTTTACCAAATATGATCAGATTAACATTTAAAAAAAGCACCACACTGCAGTACAATGCTATAGAATTCAATTGAACTTGGGTTCATCTTTTTCTGTAGAGCAGATAGATTTGAGACCTGCAACTGAAATACAACGTTTTTGACATGAGGTACTGCAATTATATTACATACTCTGAGAGGTACTGGAAGGATAATCTTCACAGATATAAAATAAATCCATGACACTCTCAGAAGTACTATTCCTTGTAGGTGTTGTTCAGCAAGCACAATACATTCCCAATACAAGTCAAGACATGCTACAGTAAATACTGGTACTTTCCCAATACACATCTCTACAATAAAACTATGTGCAGTACTCTGCAATTATGACATTATAATCTGTACTGTTTATTTACATTCTTGGTTAAAACATGTCTCGCAGGATCTTGCAACTATAAAAGGACCAATGCATAAACCATTTAACTGTGCAATACACTGTCAGTATTGACGGCATTACCTTTCTTTTTTTAACCAGATATTAGTTGTTTGGTCCACTCATGAGCACCACTATGTTTAATAAGACATTTGTAAAAGAAATCATTAAAATGCACAACAGTAATGTTTTTTGTCTCTTCCCTTAAAGATTTTCTGCAGTAAAAGCGGTAACAGGTTCGACATTTTTTAAAACTGAACACCCAGAACATCTTGGCCAGCTGGTTCCCAGTGCTGCTGGGTCCGGAAACGAGGACTAGCAGGATGGGTCATGTAGAAACATGCATACACGGGACAAAGAGCACTGGGGCGGCACAAGAGAGCTTGAGAAAACACAGCTGTTGTCACGCAGCTAGCAGGACAGCCATGGACAACAATTCAACTTGTACTAATTGATCATAGGGTTATTGTGGCCAATCTTTCTAGAATGTGAAATCATAAGTCTCCTTCTCTCTCCGAAGATGGATTTTTCTTTTTGCTGTCTTTAAGGCACTGCATTGGTGTGCAGCCCTCTGCATTAACATTTTCCCTCATGCTTCCGCCCTCCAGCTCAAGTTCATTACCTGTTCAGTAGACAGACACAGCTGTTCATCTGAGTGTCCTTCACATTTGTCAGAAGAGTCTGAAGGAAAATGAGATTGACCCACTTCTCTGGACACGGTGTAAATAAAACAACGTAGAATATCATATACCGTAGGCGAGATCTCACAAAACACATAAACAATGACAACAATGTTGGTACAGGGCTGGCTAATTGTTGAATTTAGTGATTTGTTAGAAACACTGTTTGTAATCTGTACTTTACAAAAAAAAGTCTAGTCTGGTTTATGTTTTTGATACTCATCCAACTTTAATTTAATCAAAAACGTCTAACAAACCTTAGGGAAGAAATCATCAGGCTTTTTATTTTTTATTTTTTAAATATACTTTTAGCCAAGCTACTTTCAAATGCTGGAGTGCACTAAAAGCTGCAGGTCACGAGTGTGGGTATATTATTTGCAGTAATATTTTAACTTGGCTTTGTGGAAATGCAGTTTGTTTAGCTGCTTTCAGCATGCATTCATATTGGCAAACAGAAAACTCACTTAATAAAGCACTGGCAGAGCAACGAACTAAAACGAGCTGCTCAGCAGGGTGCCACAAGAGTCAGAGTGAGGAAAGGCAAAACAGAGCACAGCCTGGACAAATTATTAGGAACTGTCTGACCACTGGATGTGGCATAGCCCTGAATTAGAGATTCAAATTAGGTTTATCATATGATGTGACATGTGATCTCTGCAGCGCTAACAGTAGCAAGGACAGTCATGTTGGTAGGCTGATCCTAGAAATTGGCCATCAGCAGTGTTTTGGAGTGGATGGAGAACACGATGGGTATGCAATTGCTCAGAGGGACCGCAAATAGTAACGGCAAGTGGAAAAAGACATTTGCTAAGCGTGAAAATGTAGTGAATGAATGGTTTAAAATCCCTCTTGACATCTTCCAGCTCCTGTCACTGTGATCAGGGCAAATGGTGGCAAACACAGTATTATAGTACGGAATCCTAATCAAGTGTAATGTATTGGCATGCCATACAGTAGGCAGCAAATGCATCCCTACATTTTGCTTTAAATAAAAGATCACAAGAAATATTTTTTAAAAAACTTGAAAGCCAAGCAAAAAGAAGCATAGTGCTACAGTGACATAAAAACACATTTAATCCATCCAGGAAATTCTCGGGAGTCTGAATCAGACAGAACAAATAATGTTACTGCAGAGCAAACAAGTTTTTGTCCTAGATTCTTCCTCTGAATAAAATTGTTTTCTTTCTACAAAGAAATAGGAAACTTACAGAAAGCTTTTATTTTTTAGAAAACATTGTTAATGCTACATTTTTTCAATCATTTATAAAAACCAAATAACTTAATAAAGGGTTTTTTTTTTACATATAAAGAATAGGTACTTTCAAAATACCAGTATCTTTAATGTTGCCTCGGGGGTACAGAGGAAAAACACTAGGCCTATTTATGAGAAACCTAGACTTGCATGCTAACTTGCAGGGCAAAAACTAATATTAAATACAATTTGGGATTTTTAGAAGTTAGATGTGTATTAGTTACAGCTATTCATCAAATTATAAAATATTTTCCAAGTAAATGTAACAGGTGAAAAACAACACCTCTTGCATATCCCCCAAAAAGATGTGAACCCTATTATACTGTATATCGTGGAAGTTCACTTATAAAAAACCATAGATACACATTGTAAAGCCCAGAGTATAATAAAGCATATTAAAACATATGGTAAATGCACAGTATAAACGTAGGAAAAGTATGAGGTAAACTGATATAAAAGAGCCCAGGACGCATCTGGATCCTAACAGCAAAAGAAGATACAGAAACGTAAGCATTAAAGGTATGAATCCAACCCCTTAGTGACATTCAGTTTAGCTACTCCTGGTGTAGTTGATGTCCTGAAGCCTTTTTCACAGGACGGATCGATAATCTGCCCCAAGGTTGTCCATTCCAGTCTAGCTCTTTGATCCATGTCCTACATTTTTTAATTAACCCAAATATACCTCCATCCAGTTTCCTAAATGAGTAAATAATTAAATGTTACCAATATCGCTACAGTATGCTAAACAGAGGTACTCTCAGACTTGATTAATATTACCCTTTTAACAAATGGCCTACAAATGATATTAGCTGACAACCCGTGCACTATCATAGAAAACAAAAGAGCACTGTGCAATTTATTTTGTTTTTTTCACTTTGTCAACAGTTCCCCTTCAGTGGATAACCCACTGATCAGTAACTATGTATAACTGTCTTTCTTTTCATTGTCTCATTTCAATGTTGGGGGATTTTATAGACATTGAACTGTCATTTCCTGATGTCAGCTTCTAACAGATGCCTTGGGGAGCTTTACTTTTTGCCTTAAGGCTGCAGGCAACTTTATCTGACAAACATCTGCTGACCATGTCTCATATATATATATATATATATATATATATATATATATATATATATATAGTGGCAAAGCATCTCTGTTTCTTTGTTGCCTTCACTACAAATTCCAAGCGGGGACAAACCTTTACATAACACACCAGGGATTTCTGTTCGAACAAGGCAGCACCTGTATGTTTATTTTCATAAACAGTCCAGTCCAGTTAATTTGCCAAATCAGGTAATTGTAAAAAACACGGTTTTCAAAGCCAAGCAATCAAGTCATCCAAAGCAGAGATCATACATGGTAAAACTTTCAACAATACTCACAGTTCATTTCAGTTCCCACAACACTCCCCTACTACCCACCCTCTCTCTGTCCCAGGGTGCACTTTAATAGGTAGTCCAATAATACCTAATACCTGGCAGGTGTGCCTGCTTTCTACCCGGGGATAACCGCTGTGCACTCTGGGGGATGTCGTTTATTAAGGTCGGCCATTTTGTGAAATGTAGTTTCTGATGGCAGCCATTTCGTGTAGGTACCGTTTAAGAACCCTGAACAAACCCTTCTCTATAATGTATGTATATATATATACAGTATATATATATATATATATATATATATATATATATATATATATATATATATATATATATATGCAGTTAAATATTTTTTCCCAAGCTTACTGTACAATATGCATTTACCTTTAAGGTTTTGTTTGTGCTTTACCATACTTCTCTGTGATTGTATCATATGTGCCTGTGCATACTCAGACCTTCACAGAGAAAGTAAAATGCTTTGACTAATATTTTTACCCTTTAGGAGTACAAAGTGTAATTTGTTCTTCGTGCTCATTAAATCAATTGCTGGTTAAGGATGCTGAATTGTGTGATGGCCTGTTTATATGGATCACTGTACAAAGAGACTCCAGAAGCTAACAACATCTTGCTTCAAGTCATCAAGTTCCTCATAATTAATTTTACATCGTCATGTAAACAGCTCTGCTTGGGGCGAATGAACTCAAATGGGAATTATCTAAACATGTGAAATAGCTGAAACTTTTAATAGGAAAGCATTTTCAAGGAAATTAAACATGTTTTATCCCCAGCCTGAAATAACTAATTGCCTTCACTAATGAAAAACTAAGGCATTTTGATCTTTTTAAAACGTGTGATTCTTAGATTTATGCATCCTACGGCACCTATAATAATAATAATAATAATTCGAAAGAGGTCATTAGATATCATAAAATAACTTTAAAAAGAGTTAAGGTGGTGAACTAACAAAGTTTTAATTTACATCAAAATTTGTATATTCTTTATATTACGCAAATATGTGATACCTAATATTTGATGCTAATATTGAATAAATGATGTTTAGTAATAAGTAAATGTGACACATGAATGGATGGACAGACATGCGCTAAACTGTTACATTAATTTACCTAATTACATCCATGCAGACCAACAGCTCTTTCCATTTCTTTTCAACAATTGAGAGATCTTTACACCTACTCACCAGAGGGTGGAGCCAACGCAAATTGGAAACCTCACAAACCACATTATACCAAAGGAAAGACATTGAGATAAAGAACTGCATTCTTTTTACTATAGTTTCATCACAATATATGTCATGATATACTGGTAAGAGTGGCATACAAACAGATGTGGATGGACTTACAGACAGCTTCTGTATACCCCAGATTCTAATAAATGCAAAAATTTGTGCTATTGAAACCCCTTAACATTTTCCATCACAATAGGATGAGCATTTCACTAAATATATGAAGAACTCTCAATTGTGACATTCATACTGTACTGTATGTACATACGTCCATATGAATGACCATTTCCAGTATTACACCATCTTCAGGGGTAACAAAAGTCTGCATTTAGACTTCATGAAGCACTTATTGGCAGGATATTAGTATTGTACATTTTAAAACCCTTGAACTATTTTTTTGTTCCAGTTAGGGGGTGTATTCCTTTTGACCTCAGAAATATTGCACAATGTACAATCTCTGAAAACAAATGTGTTACGATGCTGTTAACTTTTTACAAACCCTTACCACATATTAAATGTGCGTAAGGGAAAGGGCACTGAAGAGTGAAATTAATCTCTTAGCTGGATTCTACACAAGATTAGTTTCAAAGTCTTAAAATGACTATTCATCAACCTTGTTTAACCCCTTCTTCCTCATGTGCCGCTTTTGATGTCGTCAGATAATGACACAGAGTGACTCTTGAAAACCTGTCAATTAGCGTGTAAACACTACTGAGAAAAAAAAAAATGTATTTAGGTTTATTCACATCAGTAACTGTGTGAAAGATACTGGGGTAGATTTTTTATGAGTTGTAGTTGGCCCTATTTGTGATAATGATGTTCAACAACCTTTCAATATTAATTTGCAATCATAAAACACAAGATATTATACATTAGTATTGTTCCATCCTAAGGTTATAGAGATGTTTCAGCTACTAATATATGGTAAAGACGGTTTCACAGCACAACTCTGTACGCAACAGCACTTACATGATCAACAAGCTTAAATATGAATTGCAGGTGCAGCAAATAATACTAAAAAACATATTTGCAATAGGAGAACCTTAATAAATCTCAACGCAATATTGGACAGTGCTTTGGGTTTTTGAAAGGGACAGCATGCAATGTTCACTTGTTACAATGCCCACATTTTAATTTGGAGTTGGCGTACTATTACACACTGTTCATAAATAGTTCCCTTCTCATATTCTTTTCTCTTTTTAAATATAGATTTAGAGTGCCTAATTATTTTACTCCTGATTTTCTCCCCAATTAAGAATGTCCACCTACATTCCCTCACTGCAGCACTTCCCCTCAGCAGCTCATACCTCAAGCTAATTACCTCTTTACACCCAGGAAGGAGACAGCAGATGACAAAGGCCAGCCCTGCAGCTCTCCGCTTCAGCACACCAGGCACCTGGCCAGTAGGGTCCACTGTGGCGCGGTGAAGAGAAACAGTCTGATGGTTTTTCCTCCATAACCCAGAGGAGTGCCGGAACCAGTGCCCCAACGAAGACCAGAGACTTTGCACAGCCAAGACGTGAACCTGGACGCCCTTAGTGTATGACTTAACCTACTCATATTCTTAATGACACTTGATTGTCAAAAATGGTAATTGAATGTGGTTTTGATGGAAATTTCTCCTGGACCAGTGACTACCTAGTTATTACCAGTTTTTCAATTTTTTTTGACATATTAATGGTTTTAGTCATCTTCAAAATCCATTTATAAAACACAGATCATTCAGCATAACAAAAACGCTTCCAGAATATCTTATATACTAATGTGCTGAATGGCACACATACATAATGGTTCTATATAATGCTCGACCAATTCATACAAAAAGAGAAATACATTATTGTTTCAAATGGTTACATTTTCATTAAAAAGGATATAATATAAAAGCAATTAAAAATAGCTGGATGCATTTCAGTAAAGTTAACAGGAAATAAATACATAAAAGTTTACAGCGATAAACTAGGTGGTAAAAGCATGGCATGGCTAAGGTACTGTAGTAAACTGGAAAATGACTGTACAAATATGCTGAGTTAAAACTTTTATAAGGGGTTTCAGTACATCTTTTCATCTTTGCTTGTTTCTATAGATGCTCAGGCAGTATTATAAATCTGCAAACCAATGTCAAAATAACCTTTGTTTGAAAGTGCTTTTCATTTCTTTCACAACGAGATGACAAGGCATTAATATGCAGACAGGTTGTAGTAGGTTGCTTTTAATGACAATGGTTGATTTCATTAGAGTGGCCTTGATTCTTAATCGATTACAGACTGTCTGATATGATGCATAGCCAGCGTTAAAGGGATAGCTGAGCTGTCAGGGTTTGTATGATGGGTTAACACATTGAGGTGGTAATGTGTTCATTTTCTGCTTTGCAAGGAGAGGTCAACCCTCAAAACTAACAGCCTGTCTCGGTTTTGAATTCTTTAGAGGCACTAGAAGTTTTTGTAAGGTTTAACAGAGTTGCCAGTGTAAGATTTATGATTGAAGGTAAACATGACATTTTTACTACTTTGTTACACTATAAGGATGAGACCCACAATTAATAATGCTCCCAAAAGTACAAAGTCAATAAAAAAAAGGTGTAATGGTCAGTACTAAGTGGATCCCTGTAGTGAATAAAACCTCCATCAAAGGAGGTGGTGGGGAGGTAGGGGAGAAAGACTTAGTGAAAGGTGCGCATGGTCTATATAGTATTGGGTAGCCAATAGTTTAGCATAGCACCCCTAGAATTATGTCAGGCCTCCAATATCAACTGTACATGCCAAATGCCTGTCCCTCAATTTGCCAAACTGTAATATTCTTTCATTCTTTATTATGATGCTGTAGCTAGCATGGGGGTAACACCACTAAAATAACATGGCCCATGCTGCCTATAAGTTTGAAAAAATAACCCAAAACAGCGAAGCAGACAGGAGAAGCCTATATGTGGATAGTAAATGCTTTGAAATGATGCCTCTTAGTTTCTTAAAAGTTTTAGCTTGCACACAAAGTGAATGTAAATACCTCAACATACAGACTATTATATTTGAATACATTTGAAAGTCAAAGCACACATAGAATGAAGACTATTATGCAATACGAACATGCCTTATCCTTGACCTGTAAGTTGGAATGAAGTGCTTTTTTTCCCACCATGGCTCTGTTTAATCAGAGTGACAAATTGAACAGCATCCTGAGATTGCCTTCTTGGGACCAATTTATCACCGTAGACACGTATTTGTCCCCCAAAATGGACTGCATTTCTTAAGGTCAAATGCATGTACTTAGACCACAATAGCAGACTTAGACTGTTCTTCTGTTGCTGTACTTTAAAATACCAGTACCTGTACTGGTAATCCATTGCCGTTATTAGTCTCCTAATTGGGCAGTATTGGTAGCATTTTTGTAGCCCTGAACCAGCCAAACACATTATTAAATTATTATTAGTTCAATGTCAATATGGCAGTCATGCCTTTGCTTGCAGTGACAATTAGTATGCTATTAGGTGCTAAAATGTAAATGCCTGTTGGAGGATCATTTTAATGTAATACTGTATGAGGGAAGTCGCTGAAAGATTCATTGACACAGGCTAGAATTACTTTTAGAACAGCCATCTTTCAAATAACACAACTAAAGAGGAAAGCTTACTTAGCGTGACATGGAAAACAGCTAACTCGGAATTGCTGTAAAACCAACAAGACATGAGTTGAGTTTTATTTTTATTCATTGAATGAAAAATAAACACAAAAAACTGAAAATGAAGGGTTTATTTAACTAATATTATTAATAGCTAAATAACCCGGTTCAAATCCCACCTCAGCCACTGACAGCCATTTTGTTCAAATGTACTGCAGCAATAAACTCCCATGTCCTGTATAAGGATCAGCCTGGCTAGTGGTTTAGAACATGATACTGTTTTTTTTTTCTAGTAAAAATAAGTAGGCAGAGGAACAACACAGACAAAAAGGCTATGGGACACCAAAGAGTTTAAAAAGTTATCCTCATATTACTATAGTAAAACCCTTAGGAGGCTGTGTGGTCCAGGAGGTCCCCGGTTCAAATCCCACCTCATCCACTGACTCATTGTGTGACCCTGAGCATGTCACTTAACCTCCTTGTGCTCCGTCTTTCGGGTGAGACGTAATTGTAAGTGACTCTGCAGCATATAAAATCTTATATATTGGTTTATTAACAAAGACCAACATTCAATTCCCAGTTCTGAATTTTTCTCAGACACAAATGTTGGCAATGGACACACAGCTGACAATAGTTGGCACTTCTGATGAATGTTTTATAAGTTGGGAAATGAGAATTCTTTTAAAAATGTCCTGCAGAGGATTGCTGTAATACTGAACGTATGTCTTGGGTCATGATGAATCGCTGGTGCGTCATACAAACTCTGCAGACATTGCTACAGAACACCTCCATGCATCTTTAAACATTTATTTTCCTTGCCTAGAAACCTGCTTATCTGCAAGCATTAATATACTGCAGGCAGGCCAATCCCTGCAGCGGTTTCTACTTGTAATGGCGGCAGTTATTACAGAATTCTTTGAATGGAAATGTGCCTTTACAAACTCCATAAAATGAGTTGCCCAAAAGCGATGTGTAAATGAAAAAGTAGAGCAACCAGGGAGAGAGGTTTTGCAACTATTGCTCCTGGGAAGGGGAATACAAGCTGTGAGAACGGTGAGCTAAAACCAATAACATTGTCCAAAATTATTCATTTCATTTTGCAATGTCAAAATGTATTAAGTTGTTCCCTGAGGCACATTTGTTTAATAACACTGCTGGTGCAAATTAACACTGCCCTTGGGCGACATTACTTTGCATCAATCCACAAAGTTGTTTATTATTATTATTATTATTATTATTATTATTATTATTATTATTATTATTATTATTAACTAAACTTACTTTTACTTAGCTTCCACTTACGACCTCTTGTTCTTCTCTGTGTGCTAAATTTGAAGCTTTTCTTTGGTTAACTATTAAATCTTCTTTTAAGGGAAAACTATTACCCACTTTTGTTATAGCACATGTTTTATGTCTATATAGACAGGATTGGACTTAAAACACCTTCCATAACACTATCACTATGGAATTAATAACGGGCAGCAGTGTGGAGTAGTGGTTAGGGCTCTGGACTCTTGACCAGACGGTTGTGGGTTCAATCCCCAGTGGTGGACACTGCTGTTGTACCCTGGAGCAAGGTACTTTACCTAGATTGCTCCAATAAAAACCCAACTGCATAAATGGGTAATTGTATGTAAAAATAATGTGATATCTGTATAATGTGATATCTTGTAACAATTGTAAGAAATAAAATAATAATAAATAAATACAAATAAAAGCCTTGAGTTCAGCATGTTATTCTCTTTATCAGATCCCCTTGTTAGGTTCTCCTTGAGCTTGTTGGTTTTACAATATTAAACACCTGTCATCTATTATATGTTGTGTAATTGAAGTTTGATTGTATTACTGTCTATATCTGTTTTCTATAGTGCATTGCATACACATTGATACATACATAAATCAATCCCATAAAGCAGGTTTGTGAAGAGACTGAAGTGCTTGCTGACAATCAAACTAATCTTGAGAGCCTTTATATTCTATTCAGCTCCATTCCTGCATCAACAGTAAAACTCAGAAAGCAATACAAAAAGACACTGTAAATGGACTAAGCCTTAATAAGCAACAGATTATTTTTTTCTCAGAAGTGCCGTTCAGGACCAGTGATAACACCCTGTTGGCAAATTGAAATAATTACACTCCAAAATAAATGTTATCTTCTGTTACTTAGTTGCCAGCCCTTAATTGAACTAAACGAATTAAACATAATTACATTCTTTATATGAGGTTCTTCCTAGCAAATTGGATGCATTTCACATGATTAAAAATCAAATAACTACAGTACTGTAGCGATGCTGGGGGGCCTATAAAGTATTACTTTAAATTAACATTCAGAGTTTCTTGTTACAAGTTTTGCTACTGTTTTATTTTTATTTCACAAAAACATAATGCAAACTGCATATTGCAATAAAGACTGAGATACTTCTGGTAATGGAGTATTGTATGAAATCCAGCTTTGAACCTGAGGATAGGAAATAAACAATGTGATTTATGTTCATTTTCAAATAAACTTTTTTTATAATAGTATGGTTTCAAACAAGGGTATTGAAAAGGGCAAGGGGATGTTTTATCCTGTGAATTTACTTTTGGGGTGACGGGGAATAGGGGTCTGGTTCAAGAAAGTTTTACCTTTTAATTAACAGCATGTGTCTTTGATTGTGGTAGAAGTGGCAAGCTTCAAAATAACCCTTTTATTTTCCAATCCAATTCTATGAATTGTATTCCTATTAATATAAGAAGGCTTTATGACTAAATATCGGTACATACACTGAAAAGCCCAGACTTGTCCTTATGAAGGCATTAGCAGAAACTATGATCTTATTTTACCTTATCACTATTCCATCTCATAAATCTAATGGGAATTAATAAAAACATTAGGCTCAGCCACTATGTGCAAATTAATCATAAATACTGTAAACTTGTAGATAATTTTATATGTGCAGGATCAGGGAACATGTTATTATTGACATATTGCAGACAGTGAAAGGCATAGTCATTACTACAGAAATAGTGTAATTTATTACCAACAAAAGAAAAATGCAAACATTTACCTGGGCAAATACACTAACAGAAAACCTCAATACGATAAGCTTGTCTCTCCCCCTGCTACTATGTAGTTTATACAGATGGAAATATGTACTGCTAAATAAAATAATAATACCAATGCAAATTACTTCTTTTGTAAGTTGTGTGAATTCAATATGTATTTTTTTTTTCAGACAGCCAGTCATTAAAGCATTTAACAGCCCAGCTGGTTTGTTTGGTGGTATTCATTTCAGTTCTATTTTTTTCTAGCACATCAGTGTTAGAGTTCTGTACCTCAGCGTGATGGTTTAAAATAGATAAGGAGTAAAAGTGTCAGAAATACACACAAACAGAAGGAGAGAAAAAAAGACGATTGTCTTAGTTAGGACCCGAGAGGGGTTAGGTTTTGTTTTGTTTATTTTGTTTTGGATCAACAATATACCCACACTACGGCGTTTTTGATTTGCACTTCCTGGTTGTTTGCATTTTTGTTGGCAATAATATGATGTCTATTAATGAAGTAGCAACGTAAAGACGTCATTACAATATATATATATATATATATATATATATATATATATATATATATATATATATATATATATAAAACAATATTTAAGTAATTGCAATACGAAACACTGTAGACAATAAAGCAAAAACAGAAAATATGCCACACTAACCTTGGGACCAAAGCTTGATTAAACTTTACATGGCTATTTGTATTTATAACAAAAAGTTTTTTCTACAAACTAAAAGTAGGTCTCATTGAAGTCTAATCTTGGGAATGTCATGTAGCTTTCCCAGATGTGTTGGCAGCAGCTCAAGGAAAATCACAGCTTGTCCTCTTCATCTTGCCACTTAAAAAGAGCCTCAGCACCAAAGCTTTTAAAAATGTAATTCCGTTTTTGTTTGTTTCATTTGTACCTTTGCTCAATGGTGTTCTGTGGTATTAGTTCTGCAACACTAAATTCCAAAAGCTAGTTTTATTATACCCGCATAGGCGAGTTATGAATGCAGTCCATGGAGGGCAGCTATCCTTCCTAACAGCTTCTAACATCTGTACAGCCCCTAAGGAGGTCCCGATTCCCAGTTGGAGAACCTCTGCCCTACTGGCAACATTACCGTTTTCAGTAAATTTGTTCCCCTAACCAAATTCAATCCTCAACTCATTATTGGGTGCTTCCCAAATTCATAGCAAATCTGAATAGATTTTTGGTTCAGGTTTGGCCCTAATTTAGTTTATTATTATTTATTATTATTATTATTATTATTATTATTCATTTCTTAGCAGATGCCCTTATCCAGGGCGACTTACAATTGTTACAAGATATCACATTATACATTATTTCACATTATACAGTTATCACATTATTTTTACATACAATTGCCCATTTATACAGTTGGGTTTTTACTGGAGCAGTCTAGGTAAAGTACCTTGCTCAAGGGTACAACAGCAGTGTCCCCCACTGGGGATTGAATCCACAACCCTCCGGTCAAGAGTCCAGTGCTCTAACCACTACTCCACACTGCTGCCCAGTCCCATATATTTTGCATATTTGTTGGTAATTGACAAACCTGCTAAGAAAATCCATTGCTAATGTTCTAAGTGGTCAATCAAGTGAAAAACACCTCTATCATTTGGCAATTCAAATAATTGCTTTGCTAATGAGATGGTCAGCTTGGGTCGAGAATGAGTGATGCTGGCAATGAGGAACGAGAGAAGTGACCCAGCACTCCCCTTTCCCATTGCCGTTCAACAAAACAAGGATGGAAAAAGCTTAGAGTAGAGGCTCAATCAACAACCAATTTCCTCATCAGATAAAAATCAAAGCTTTAAAAGATAATGAATGCATTTAGAATGCTTTAGTATTCAAAAATCCAAAACAAATGTGTAGTCGACTCGTCACAAAAAACATACATATTAAACATATTCATATAATATATGCATTGGGAAATCAGGTTTTGTTTCATTACATTCCAATTTCTCATCACAAAACATGCAAGGAAAGCACATGCAACTGGGTAGCTAACTATGTGAGGCTCCAAATAGGGCACCAGGGCAATGAATGAATGAATGAATGAATGCTTAATTGGGGTTCACTCGATGAAAGTCATGGTGATCACAAATAGATTAATGTATGCATTATTGCATCTCCACCAAACAGACTTCTTTGGCTTCTGATCTATGCTTACAAAAACATCCTTTTCTTAAACAAGTTAATCCCAAATGCAATAGAAATACCATGAGGTTCTAACCCAACAGCTAACATACACTGACCCCCCACCAGGGAAAATTGAGATTCTTTCAAGAAATCTCAAACCACATTTGGAAACTCTTGTTTTTCATCTAGTTAAAAGACAGAAGCAAACATTATTCACTTTACACTATGGAGATCTGGCTTTACTTTTTTATGAGCCTGTGATTTGTGGGAAGACAGGCCTTTTGGAGTGTAGAATTCTAAGGAGACGATTCTTTTCATGATTTACTGTTTTACTTTAACCCCTTAAACAGTAAGCAGCGGGGTTCCGAAAAATATAGCATTATATGTCCCTACTTGTCGCTACAACTGTTTAAATAACGCACCTGTTATTTTTCTTTTCATTGTTAACATCCTGACAACTTTTTACACTTATCACTTTAAACTCTTTTCTATTTTCTATTTTCTGACACACCCTTATGGCCTCAATGGAGCTCCCACATTTAAATGCCATGTTTTGTAAGGAATTTCCTGACTTTTGTGTCTTCAAGCTTAAATAAAAAAAAAAAAGAAAATGTTATGGTGTTTTTTGTAATGAATAAATTAATACCATCAGATTCTGATTATTTAAAAAAAGTTGTAGCCAATATATAACATTATTTATTATAACTATCAGTTGATACCCTCTGTTTCAAATGTACATACATAAGCCATGTATTGTATGAAAGTATGATTTGATTAGAAAAAATATATAAACACAGGAATAGGATGGCAAGCATTTTTGTATGGGCTGCATCAAATGTCACAGAGCCTTGGTACGTATATGTTGTGTAAATGTATCTATTTCAATAGTATGCATGTGCTTTTGCATTTCAATTTAAGTTTAATAAATGACCAATCCTCAGAGCCTGAAGGAGTAAAAACAAGATGATATTCCCTCACACAAAGACATTTGTCATCCTATAATCCTAGATATTAACACATCTTTGTGGCTTGAATTATGAATTCTTAAAAGCAGTGCTTGTTATATTTAATCTCAGCTTTTGATTATAAAGCATTGAGGGACATTTAGAAAGTGTCAGTAACTGCTTGAAATTTAAATGGAAAAAAAAAAAATCGAAGGGGACTTTAATAGTGCCAGGGTATGTGTTTATGAGTTATGAGTGTGGCAACAGCAAACCGTACCCCACAACAGTTCCTCCCAGATGTATACAAGCACAATATGCTCATTATTTTACAGTCTTCCCCACTTATCAGCTCAAGCCATATGAAAACAAATTTGTTATGGTGGATTAACCTCAATCTTTCTGAGTAACGTGGCTTGCAAATGAATAAACATCAACAGTACTTGTGTAATACCAGTGCGAGGCACGTATTGCTAACTCCCTCCTCCCCAGGTGATTATGAGAAGAACTTCAATGCTTGGAGTCAGTATAGACAGAAAAACTAAGGAAGGTACAGCTCATCTCTTCTTCCAATACATCTTCACATAAAATGCATTACCCTGCAGTAAAGGGGCAGGCATCATGTCTTTGTATAATGTTTCCAATCATTTTGAGGGGTTCTTATTGCAATTACTCAAATACTGTGTTCTCTTACTGTTTTCTTATTTTTTAGTTAAGGAGCTTAAAACAGATTTTAGTTGCCTGCCATAAACATGTGTAAAATGGACAGAAAAAAACAACAAAACATTTAGCTATTTGAAATGCTATTCCCTCGTAAAGGTTTACCGTAGTAAATTTGCATGGTAATTTTGCTGTTTTCCCCTATACTATGCATTTACCATAGTTTACCATGGTGTGCCATCTTTTTTAATATGCTTTCTTATGTACCTCTTTACATTGCTTACCTATACTTTCACTATACTTTATTACACTTTGCTATTATTTGTTTATTTAGCAGACGCCTTTATCCAAGGTGACTTACAGAGACTAGGGTGTGTGAACTATGCATCAGTCACCGAAAAGACGGAGCACAAGGAGGTTAAGTGACTTGCTCAGGGTCACACAATGAGTCAGTGGATGAGGTGGGATTTGAACCGGGGACCTCCTGGACCACACAGCCTCCTAAGGGTTTTACTATAGTAATATGAGGATAACTTTTTAAACTCTTTGGTGTCCCATAGCCTTTTTGTCTGTGTTGTTCCTCTGCCTACTTATTTTTACTAGAAAAAAAACAGTATCATGTTCTAAACCACTAGCCAGGCTGATCCTTATACAGGACATGGGAGTTTATTGCTGCAGTACATTTGAACAAAATGTAATAGTAAATACAGAACACACATCCAGCAGTCCTTAATCTGCTGTGACTAACATACCCAAAACAATATAGATTAGTTGAACTTATATAACCAGAACCCAGAATTAGTCTTACAACTAATATTATAAAATGTTCAAGAAGTATGTAACATTTATTTTAATCCTTTGTCATGAACCGAAAAGGATTTAAATCTACAGGGTATTGTTTTTGCAACTGAATTATTTTTCATGGGAGGGACAAGATGCATTGAAAAAAGTGTAATTAATATCAGTCCAAATTGGGGCTGGGTGGTGCAACAGGCTAATTCACATGCCTCCCAGGCCTTTTACCTTTAGAGGCTGAAATAAATTGGCATCTCAGCCCTGTGAATTGAATGGGAAAGCAAGGGCTGGACACACACTCCAAAGCATGCTCTGTAGTCATATGTGTCTAACACTGATGTCAGTATTATTAACTCATCAGCTGCTAGGAGGAGATCCTTTACAAGACCTGGGTTCAGATTTGGTTCTGGTTACAATCACATCTTGCTACGAAGAATTTCAAGGGGACCAGAAAAAAAGTTTATCAGGAATTCTTAGAAGCAGGATGCTCTTGCAAACAGCCGTGTTAACTACTGTACATTGAATATATCACTGCTTCTACAGCATCAACTGAATATTGCACTTGCAGTACTGCTAATACATGAGATTAATTGTGCTCCAACTGAAAACGATGGTACATCCTCTTATCCAAATACATTGTTATTGGACTGTCTGTCTTCTTTTCTTAGGCTTTCTAGGTTTTGAAATATGAAGTGAGATTTAATGCTTGCACTGTCACTTCCGTGTTCAGTAAAAACTTGAAGCAGCCATTGATAGCGCTAGCAGGGAGAGACTGTAGTTAAATTGGAACCAGGTATGGCTCACCTTGCAAGTGTGAGCATCCTCGCTGCCTTTATGAAAAATGCTTTTCTGTTAAAAATGTACTGACAGTACGGTCTTTGCGCCTTAAAGAACAATATAAAGAACATTCTGCATTTTTCGTTAGTGGGTCGCATGTGTACCTGCGTACCAGTTATGTGAACCCCTGGTTATAGAATAAGATGCTATTATGTTCAAGCTGGGACCTTGTTAAATGTTCGCATTAAGGCTGCCAGACACCAGACATTATGTGACAAGCAAATATGTGCAGTGCTGTGTCACAATTAATAAAGCCCATACTTTATAATCAACCCAGGCGACACGACCAGCAACGACAAAAAAAAAAAAAAAAAAAAATGTGAATATGCCATGCAATAGATAATTAATCACAGCCCTCCATCCAACGAGCACATAAAAAAAAAAAAAAAAAAAAATTCAAGAAATAGCTTACACAATATAAATATAAACTATACTTGTAAGGCCAGATTGAAGACAATAATAACAGATTTTACAGATAATCCTGAATAATGAGGAATTATGGGGAGAAAAGTACATTTGAATATTAGATTGTATTTGTAATCAATCTCAATGTAAAATTAAAATGGTGGTAGAGAAAGGCTGTATACTGTAAAATGTCACCGGACCTTACACCAGTGGATTTCTGGTTATGGGGGTACCTGAAGTCACGTGTGTACCAAGGGAACCCTCGCACATTTCAGGACCTCAAAGATGCCTTTCACCGGGAGGTGGCCAGCATACCTGATGAGATGCGTAATGGTGTCGTAATGTCCGCTGTCACACAAATGCAATGCATTCTGGATCATGAAGGCGCACATATTGAACACTTGTGATTATCACAGTGATTACACTGTGTAACAAAATAATTATTTTTGGGTAGTAAGTGTTATTTCCTAATTGCTTATGCCTCAAAAGTATAGAAAATGGCTATTATTCCCCACAAACTTTGCTTTTGTGATCAGGACAGTGATATTTTGAAATTTACCTATTTTCCAGAACATTCCAGATAGATTCAGTGCTGAGTAAACTTGGAGTAACTTCTAGAACTTTCTAGAACTTTCCAGTAATATAAATAGTAGTATAAATACAGGGGCGTTAAGCCCACCAGTTCAGTTTAGTTCCAGCTGCCTAAGTGGATACATATCTGCATTTTTCTGAGATGGCATCAAGAGGCTGCAAGCATCCGGCAGACACATTTTGAGACATCAAAATGGTGGCATTCCTGATGGGTCTTGTGGCAATGTGCCCCGCCCCTGTGTGCATATTATGTGTTGTATGTTGCGTGCGTGCGTGTGTTAATGTTGGTGTATAGATTGATACACGGGATATAAACGGGTCTGTGTTTCACGTGTGATTTAAAAAGGTAGATTTGTATTTAGGCACGAGGAGGGCACAAATCACTTCACGTGCTGGTTAAATGTAATATGTGAGCACGGGGTTGCACGTAATGAATTCACGTGCTGGGATTCAAGTGAATAATTAATTAGCAATTGAATCCCAGCACAACAGTATATATAGATGCACATTTTCATTCAGTCGGGGTTGGGTGTTCGGTGAGTGGAGAACGAGTGTGGAGAAGGAGAAACTAAATACTAAAAGAAAGTAAGAACGTAATTAGAAGTGTTTCACTCACCGTGTTTGTTTTGTTTGTCTCTTTATTTTGGCGTATAGTGCTGTGTCCTGTTTTGTGCTTGTGTTTTGTGTTTAAAACCTTTTATTTTCTGTTCTGTTTATTAAATGCTGAGCGAAAGCATTCGCTCAGCTTCACCAAACCACACCTCTCTGTCTGTTTATTTCCTGCTTCTGGTCTGACGCCACCCACTCCGGCCGTCTTTGTGACAGTCTCCAAGGCGGGTTTACCAAGTTTCCCTGCTATCTTTGCCTTTGGGACAGCAGGGACACCAAGGCGCACTACCACAGGCGGGACTGGCCACAGCAGACTGAGTTCTCTGTGGGGAGGAACAACGTCAAGTGGGAGCCACTGGTGGACCCCCGGAAGGTGCTGATGCCACCACTGCACATCAAATTGGGCCTTATGAAACAATTTGTCAGAGCTCTAGATAAGGAGTCGGCAGCCTTCAAGTTCCTTCAAGACTTCTTCCCTAAGCTGTCTGAGGCAAAGGTCAAAGCCGGTGTCTTCGTCGGACCACAGATAAAGAAGATCCTGGAATGCAATGAATTCCCCAAGAAGCTCACTAGTAAGGAGAAAGCGGCTTGGAACAGCTTTGTCACAGTGGTTCGGGGCTTCCTGGGCAATCACAAGGCCAAAAACTATGTGGAGCTGGTTGAGACTCTGGTGAAGAACTACGGCACAATGGGCTGTAGGATGTCCCTCAAAGTCCATATCCTTGATGCTCATCTTGATAAATTCAAGGAGAACATGGGAGTGTACTCGGAGGAGCAAGGCGAGCACTTCCACCAGGATATACTGGACTTTGAACGCCGCTACCAAGGACAGTATAACGAGAACATGATGGGAGACTACATTTGGGGGCTGATTCGTGAAAGTGATTTACAGTATAATCGTAAATCTCGAAAAACTACTCACTTCTAAATCTTCTGTAGTCATTTTTGTATTACTTTAGTATAAATACATGTTAATTTGGACTCATATGTTGTTTTTTTCTGACTTTATGTGAACGAAAAGACACAAATTCACCCATTTTCTCATTGGAAATAGGTAAATTTCAAAATATCACTGTCCTGGTCACAAAAGCAAAGTTTGTGGGGAATAATAGCCATTTTCTATACTTTTGAAGCATAAGCAATTAGGAAATAACACTTACTACCCAGGAACAAAAATTGTGTTACATAGTGTTATCAGAGGTAGGTCATAGTGGTGCCCCCTAGTGACAGAAATTTATAAACTGTGGCAGTATATATATATATATATATATATATATATATATATATGAGTATGTGTTTTAAAGAGCAAGTATTCAAATGTTATTTTATTTATGTTTTCCCCTTTGCTTTACTTGTTTATCACATTTGCAATTATGTTAAGTCGTTCTTGGTTCTATTTATTCAATATGGAGTTATTTCCTTTTCTATATCTGTCTTTACCTGCCTATGAGCTTGTCTGGAATTTGTCTAAGTCTGAACATACAGTACTCCTAACCCCTGACCTAATTTCCCAGTTACAGTAGCGCCGGTTGTGTGTTGTGTAACTTGGCTGAGTTGTCTAACTTAAATATATGTGGTAGATAATTTGTAAGATTCATTGAGTTGATATATCTTCGCTTCCGAAGACATAAACACAACATTGCTGCCGTTTTTAAACATATGCCAGGCATTCAGAGCCTGTAATCACTAAGGAGTTTGGGTGTTGTGATGCATGAAAAAATGTAATTGAGGAGAGGAGAATTTAACCTGAGCAGATCATTAAAATTAGTTTAAGATACATTAAACTATAGCGGTGCGGGACAATTAGTTTTTAAAATGAAACAGGAAATGGAATCCTGCTGATACACATATGACACAGTTATTCTAAGACTTAAGGCAAGTTGCTAAGATTATTAAAAGTTCCCAAGGCAATCAAGACAAGTTAATTTTTCATTTGTTTCTGAAATGGCTGTCAGTCATGTTTTTTTGTTCAGTTATTTTTTATATCAACAATGTCAAACAGTTTCAAGAAAAAGGAATGTTTTCAGAGGGATGAAAATGGAAGAGCAACTAGCAATTTAGGGGGTAATCATTTATGGCATTAACTGTTAACTGATTGAACCAACACATAGCAGACACCGAGGAGGTCAACTGTAGTTCAGCGTGGCTACACACTTTTAAATAACAAAATAAACAAAAAGACCCAAACAGACAAACAAATCAAAACTGCACCCCAGCTGTGCTATTACAGTGCAACAACAGGGAGCGCAACCTGCTCCTCCCAGTCCTTTCCCTAAACTACCTGCCACCAACAAAGGATCTGGCTGCATTTTTAAAGCATGTAGATGGGCTTAATTGATCATCAATAATCAATCAAGACCCAGCCACATTCTGCACATGGATTTGGCAAGTTTCTAATATGGTACTGATCCAGTAGAAACTGTACCGAGTATCAATGTCTAAACTTCAGCGACAACCTATTGTCAAAATTACAGGGAATTATATTTTACATGCTGCAAAAGCACTTGTCAGCATTATTTTTCCAATCAGTGTCTTCTATGAATCACATGATTAATTACTCCTGTTTGATTTAATCCTTTAAGATAAAATAGACACATGTGTCCCACAAATAAAAATGATGCTAACTTTCTTATTTTTGCGATGAGGTGCACAAAACAGGATTTAAACTGTCCAAATGGTCAGTTTGCTTGTGATACTTGAGTCACCCACAAATATATTTTATTATGAACAACCGTTTAATTCCTTGTGTACCTTAAGGTATTAAACAATAAACAAATAAGCTACTGCATAATTGTTATACAAAACAAACTAGAGAACTACTATAGCTAATTATTTAAAAAAAACAAACCCTGCTGTGCTTTTATTTTAGAAAAAAAACCCATTATGTTATAAGGCAAAGAAAGGAAGTAAAAAATAAAAAAATCTGACACACTGGTATAGAGTAAATGAGCATCAATTTTTTTTAACCCCGGGTCTTAAAAATATCCATCTCACCTTGTGACACTGAATACTACATGATCCAAGACAATAAAATAGAGTTTAACTGTCTGCCACGATTTAAAATGACTGCGAGATTGACTTATAATTATCTTAGAAATATGAAATATCCTAGACATGAACTCAATGGCCCTGTACTTTAAGAGTATCTGTAAAAGAAGCAATCACACGGACACAAAAAAGAGTCTGCATAAAAATGCAACTCTCACTGTGAGAAAGTCAGCTGTCTGACAGGGTAGATATAATGACACGTAATTCACCTGTGCCTTTTTTTCTGCTTACCCATTTTTCACAGGATGTTTCCTTGCCTGTTTTTTTTATTCTCATTGTCTCAAAAGGCAACAGCATAAAATATATTACACTGATGTCTGATGCAGCGGCCATACCTGCCGAAATGAAAGACAAGGTCTCTTATCTACAGGTACAGAGGGTAATAATGCTAATATAAACCAAACAAACAGTTTTGTTATGAAGAGATTTTTTTTAAAATATGTGTTTAGGTTGTATGTCAGATTGGATTGCTAAGGTTAGTTGAACAGGGCAGCAGTGTGGAGTAGTGGTTAGGGCTCTGGACTCTTGACCAGAGGGTTGTGGGTTCAATCCCCAGTGGGGGATACTGCTGTTGTACCCTTGAGCAAGGTACTTTACCTAGATTGCTCCAGTAAAAACCCAACTGTATAAATGGGTAATTGTATGTAAAAATAATGTGAAATAATGTATAATGTGATATCTTGTAACAATTGTAAGTCGCCCTGGATAAGGGTGTCTGCTAAGAAATAAATAATAATAATAATAGTATGTTGATGTTTAAAGCAAGCTTCACTCAACTCAGAACCTGAAGATGATCTATGAGGTTTATGATCACTATTGTTGCCTCCTGTGCACTATGCATTGTTCAGTCCCTTCTCAGATGGCAGATGTGCACACTAAGAGGATGGACACCTGATCTGTAAAGAGTACACGGATGATACCCTATGTTCAGATGTGGAGAGGGATTTTTTTATGACTGTGTTGGTTATGATTATAAGAGACTTCATTTCGCACACTTTGAGCAGCCTCACTGCACAAAAAGACAACACAAAAAGAGACCTGACATCCCTTCTACAGACTCTCTTACATGGCTGGGATCAGGTCTTGCAGGTTTTCTGCACTCTATGTCAAGATGATCTGGTCACTCAGTGGACCTCATTCACTGGTCTCCCGCAGGTGTCCATTGATGTTACAGAAGATCTGGTAGCCATGTCAAAAGCACCTGATAGAGAATATGGTTGAGAGAGATGTTACAGCCTTCCTTGCACATTTTTCAAGTGGAAACAGGATTACCTTGTCCACTGTTGAAGGTTTCTTTGATTTGGGCCAATGTAGGACGTCTGTTGATTGTCACAATATGTTACACACATTTCCAGCCTGTATCTAATATGATAGACTAACTGTCAACCAGAGTTGTGTCGTCACGTAACCATATAGATTTTAATTTTCTGCAGACAGTTTTCTGATTTTTGTTAGTGTTGCGTATGACATAATTAAAGAAATTATTAATCACATATATAAAATCAACAGTTAATGACCACATTCCAGTACATCTTAGAGATGTTTTGCATCTCTGCATACACACAGCACAATTCTAAAGTGAAACAAACAAACAAACAAACAAACAAACTCTTTGCATGTTTAATAGAAGGTCCTATGATTTTTGTGATTTAGAATAATGTGTTTAGGGTGTTTCTTATGAATTAAATGTTGCTTCACAGTTCACTCGCCGAAAATGCACAAGACTTCTTTAACAATTAAACCCTACACATAAAGTACTAACTTTTACAAAATAAATGAAAAAGCAAAACAACCATAATTACCATACTAATGGAGTGCCATCACCACAGGGTGGAATTGTAGGACCCAGGTACCAGTAAATTTTAAAAATGGCTTAATATCTATATAAAAAAAAAATATTAAAATAACCGTCTTCATTAGTGGTAGAGCAGATGTTGGTTTGTTTTCTTGTTAATGCATGCAGAGCTACTAATTAGGAGGTATAAGACTGGGAAGACATCTTATGACACAATCTAACCATGAAATATCCTTGAGTAAATATAGTATTTCAGACTGAGACAAAAAGTAGACTTTTTGGAATGCACATTTGTCATATCCAGACTATGCCTCAAATGGACGTTCACTTCCCCCAACTTTAGAACAATGCAGTATGAATATGAAAAAGAAAAACAGATTCTTATCAGGATACTGAACCTGTCTCCTTCCTGAAAAAAATGATAATGCTTTGATTGAATTGTAGGAACAGAAAAACCAGCAGGGGGAGCATTGACTTCGATGCAAATGCAGAATGTTTTCTAATTGTTATTGTGTTAAATTAATTAATTTGACCAATTAAGCTTCTAATAAGCACGTCATTGCTCCAATTAAGTAATTTAGGGTACAATAGATGTAAGCTATAATAATATGTCTTAACTGATAATAATATGATTGACTGAAGTTTTCTATTTCAAATTGTTTAGTTACCTATTAATACAGGTAGCTACTGCAACATACATTTGCAATTTGGAGGGTGTTTCTTTTTATTAATTATATAGATGCATATTCTGTCTGTAAACATAATTAAGATTGAATTAATTTTTTATTACCCTTGATCTTAATTGGATGAGATTTGGCAAGGTCCTGAAGCTTTAATTACAACACCAATCAGAATACATAAATTTCAGCTTGAAGACAATTCATGTGCATAATAAAATTGCATATCAAGATCACAAGAAATTAAATTCCAAAAGTTATTAAGGATGGAAGTAACTGAAAATGGACAAGTGCATTAGTATGCATAGCGTTTGATTCTAAAAGTACAGCTTTGGCCAAAAGTTTTGCATCACCTAGAATTTTAGAATTGAGACATAATTCAAAAAAATAAAAATAAAATAAAATAATAATTAATATATATATATATATATATATATATATATATATATATATATATATATATATATATATATATATATATATATATATTTTTTTTTTTAAGAAGCAACATTTGTTAATTATATAGGGTGATGCAAAACTTTTGGCCATAGCTGTACATTTGAACAAAACCTTTTAAAATGATCACAAAGGTTCTAATGCACATGGTTCAAAGTTACCAAAGGATAATATAACAATATGTTGACTCTATGACTCTATGATGTATGGCAACATATCAGATAATGCACATTTCCTATTTTCTGCAACAATGCCATTTTTATTTATTACTGGGAAAATATTTCTGGCAGATAGGAAGCTAATGTTGTGTACTTACTTTGCTTTAGTGTGGGTGATTGGATTTATAATAACTCCTTGCTATGCCCTACAAACGCATTTATATGAAACAACGTAAAGTGTGACATACTGTATGCATGGCCATCTCCACTATGCCCTGAAGGGGATGATAAAATAAATGAATTGAAAGCCTTGATTAGCACTACCTTTAAAGAGTAAGCACGAGCTTCCGAAAAATATAGCGTTACACGCCCCCAAGTGTTGCTACAACTGTTTAAATAACATAAGTCATGTTTTTAAATCAATATTCCTGCAGTGATTTAGATTAGACAGATCGCAAACCCCACTACACTAGAGCAGCCATTTTGAAAAAAAGCTTTGAAACAGAATTTAAAGTTATAAGTGTAAATGTCACGGGTGACAAAGGTGTATGTGATTTATTGAATTATATTGTTGTGATTTTTAGAATATTTTATTTATTTTTCATTTTTTTCACAATGTGTTGTTGGAATGATTAATTTAAGCACGTCGTTATTGATGTATTGATTTATTTTGTTTTTACGTTTTGGTACACACGTTGTTACCTGTTCCTATGGCAACGCCACCGGTGTCTACCGCTTGAAATCACTGTTTGGATCGCAGGTGTAGACAATAATTTAATCAGCTGTGCACTATAAAAAGGGAGGAAAAAGGAAAAACAAAAAACGAGGATATTGGGAGACGCAGGTCAGAAACGAGGTCAGAAAACAAAGTGAGAAAACGAAGTGAGAACAAGGCGAAAAGAAAAGAAAGAAAGGCAGAAACAAGATAGGGAGAAAGCAGAACGCGGGGATAGAGAAAAGAACAAAACGGATACTCAGAGTGTTGCAGGTAGCGGCACGGGACCAGGATGTGAGGAATTTGGGGTGTTGTTGGCAGCAGTACGGGACGCTTGGTGTACTCGGAACGAGACTAAAGAGAAATCGGGACGCGAGGAGCTGAAGACGACCAGCTGAGCGGCGTTGACTGGAGAGAAGTAAAAAGCACAAGCAGTTTGGAGAGAGAGCTGCCCAAGACGCTGGACTGGGAGTTGTGGGTCGTCATCCACCAACTAAGTGTTTTGTTGTGGTGCATTATGCTTAAACTGCAGTAGAGTCACACACCTTCTCATTGAGCTATTGTTACTTTTTATTATAACTTATCAGCGGAGTCTTTTCCCTGTTCCCTGCCTTGCATTACAGCCAGAATTAAACTGATGCCGGGCTGTATTATACTGCTACAAATGCTGTTAGATTATACTTGGCTGCTACACTAGACAATGCTGCTAAATTTTGTCTGCTGCTAAAATTATATAACGCTGCTAGACTGTATCTGTTGCTAAACTACATAAAGCTGCTAGGTTGCATATGCTGCTAGGTTATATCTGTTGCTAGATTATACTGTGTATTTATATATATAGATCTAGATATATGTATATTGATATATGGTTATAGATGTGTTTGATTAATTAATTAGTAATTTACTTAATAGTAATCTCTCTGGTTTTATTATACTACTTTTAATTTGTTGTATAAATTAGCAGATTAATTGAAATGTCTTGACGTGCACTGATCCTTTGCTTTATTTTTATCAGGAAACCTGTGTCGTGTGCAATATCCTATTTTAGCTCGAGAGTGGAGGCCCTGCTCTGTTGCAGATTGAAACGTTTCTTTCTCCACTCGGTTGACTCTGGGGAAGGCTCAGTGTTATTAGTCTGTTGGCTTGGACTCAGTGGTGGAGTGGTGCCCCCTGTTGGGGAAAGGTATAATTGAGCAGTTTTGAAATTTGGGGTGGCAGGAGATTGGAACCACGTCCCCTACCGACAATCCAGCCAGGGCAAGTGCAATATTGAATAAGGACTGGTCATGCACATTATTTTACTGTGCTACTTTTTCTTGTTAGTGACGAGGTGTGCTATACTAATGCCAAGTTTGAATATTACCTGTTTTTAATAAAGAATTGCATATTGCTTCTCGTCTTTGATGTGGGCTAGTTGCTGTCCCCCTTTGTTGATAATTCGAACCTGTGTCAATGAAAGTAGAAGGTAATTATAATAGAACAGAATTCCTTATTTTCATTAAACAATGTGGCGTAGTCTGGCTATTTATTTTGGGGGCGCGACATAAACAGTTGTCAGGATGTTAGCAATGAAGACAAATTACAGGTACATTAATAAAAGATGTATATCAACACATGGGGATGTATAACACTATATTTTACTCTTTAAGGAATGTAGTAGAAAAGTAACCTGAAAGGCAATGCTAACTAGTTGCACTTGGCTAATGTGTTTTTGTTTTATTTTGTAGCCTCTGGTAATTAATTGCTGTCCAAGGCGAGGATTACATTTGGCTCAGAATAGTCTTAAAATACAATGTGGGTTCTCATGGATTCCTGCAACAGACTTTGTAATGCCAAAAGAATTTTGTTCTGCTGAGACATTCTGTGTTGATGTTTTTTAAATGAACAAAGGTTTCTATGATGGAGCTCAAGGATACAGCTGGGGCCCACTGGCTTTTAATCAAAACAAACCGCATTGTGCTGTTCTATGATGGACGCAATTACTGCTACCCCTATGGGATCATTGTCTGCTGAATGAGTTCTATCCCTCTCTAATCTTTTTCTTGATATGATAGAGGATACAAATTGCTGAAACTCAGGTGTAAATCATTCTAAATTCTAAATCATTACAGCAGGTAAAGAAATAAATCACATTCTACAAGACTGAAACACCTACATTACATAGAGGCAGGTGAGGAGAAACAGCAATACAGTGTTTATTACAGTACCTTATCAAAATGAAAGATGTTTGAGCGTGCTTTTTTTTTTTTTTTAAGTCATTATCATTGTCAAAGATTATTTGCTTGTCTGGTCCCGTTGGTGGAGGGTGATTGTATATCTTCACAGAGACAGATTTGTTAAAAGTGCCTAAAGCACGAATTGTAGACTTTGTCAAGTCTTGAAAACGAGACATTTTGTTTAAAAGTTGTCTTGGGGTGCACAGGAATCAAATATGGGTCAAAGTATAATCTTTTAGACAAATATTTGATGTCACTACTGGGTATTATGCCTTTTTTTCGAATGACAGGATGCAAATGTAGCCTTCCATGTATTATATATATATATATATACATATACACTGTATTTTTCTCCAGTGTTTTCAATAGCAAATTAATTCCTTTGTGCGATCGTAGGGAACTGACCGGAAGTACAACACTGAAGTACCTGCATAGAGCATTGGATAAATATTCTGCTACAACAGCTTCAAATAAATTACCATTAACAAATTCAACTTTAGCATGATGTGTGTATTTTTCATATACGGAAATATAGATTTAATGGAATTATTTTGTTAGCACCATGTAATTTAAGAAAACTTCCCTTTATGTTATGGGTTGACAATTGTTGGGATTAATACAATTAAGAGCAAGATAAAGAGTGTCAGTGATCGTTACATCAGGATATAATTAAATACAAAATACTACAGATTAAGTGACACTTGACAGATTACAGTACTCTAAAGTACAGGGTTAAATGCAGTAAAATAGGGAGCAGATAAGAGCATGTAAAGTGCATTTAAGGAAGAGTGATAAGTGTCCAGATGGAAAAGGAGTTCTACAGGTGCTGTCTGAAGAGGTGAGTCTTGAGGGGGCGCCGGAAGATGGTCAGGGACTGGGCAGTCCTGACATCTGTAGGAAGGTCATTTCACCACTGTGGGGTGAGGGTGGAGAAGGAGCGGGCTCTGGAGGCAGGGGAGCGTAGAGGAGGTAGAGCCAGTCTTCTAGTGCAGGAGGAGCGGAGAGGTTGAGTGAGGGTGTGGAGGTAGCTAGGAGCAGTCTGGTCAAGACATCTGTAGGCGAGTACAAGAGTCTTGAACTGGATGCGAGCGGTGATCGGGAGCCAGTGGAGTGAGCGGAGCAGTGGAGTTGCGTGGGAAAAGCAAGGCGAGCAGCGGAGTTCTGGATGAGCTGGAGCGGACAGGTGGCGGATGCAGGGAGGCCAGCCAGGAGAGAGTTGCAGTAGTCTAGGTGGGAGAATACCAGGGCCTGGACCTGGAGCTGGGTGGTGTAGTTGGTGAGGAAGGTTTGGATTCTTTGTATGTTGTTCAGGAAGAATCGGCAAGTGCGTGCCAGGGTGGAGATGTGCTGGGGAAAAAGAGAGGCAGGGTTCCAGGGAGACTCCCAGGTTCTTTGTGAAGAGCAGGGAGAGAGTGTGGTAGATTCCAGAGAAATGGAGATAGAGAGATCAGAGGAGGGGGAGGATGAGGAGGAAGGAAAGAAAAGGAGGTCAGATTTAGAGAGGTTGAGTTTGAGGTGATGCAAGTGCATCCAGGAGGAGATAGCAGACAGACAGGTAGAGATACTGGAGGGGATGGTGGAGTCAGAGGTGGGGAAGGAAAGGAAAATCTGAGCATCATCAGCATAGAAATGGTATGAGAAACCATAGGATGCGATGAGCGTGCCCAGGGAGCGGGTGTAGAGAGAGAACAGGAGAGGACCCAAGACTGACCCTTGTGGGACTCCTTTTGAGAGAGGGCAACCTCCACACCAGGTTATCTGGTAAGTGCGGTTGGAGAGGTAGGAGGAGAACCATGCCAGTGCAGTGCCAGAGATTCCCAGGTCAGCGAGAGAGGATTGTAAAATAGAGTGATCGACAGTGTCAATGGCAGCAGAGAGGTCAAGGAGAATTAGGACAGAGAGGCAGCTCAGGCAGAGTTTAGTGAGTTAGTGACAGACAGGAGAGTGGTTTCAGTGGAGTGAGCAGAGCAGAAGTCAGATTGGAGAGGGTCGAGCAGAGAGTGGTTGGACAGGAAAGCAGAGAGCTGGCAGTGCACAGCCCGCTCGAGGGTTTTGGAGAGGAAGGGCAGGAGGGAGACAGGACGGTAGCTCTGAAGGGAGGTGGGGACGAGGGTGGGTTTTGTATCCAATCCTATGCCAAACAAAGGGTTGTTTGCTATGAATAAAACATTGATTTATGAAATATTCAAAGTAATACTGTTCCTTATTCACTCAAATCGATACTGAGTGCTTAGGGTCAATCAAATGATTTAATGAGGATCGGCAGATTCAAGTAATGGATTTAAAGCAGTAATTAGTATATTAACTTTAAGTTCAGCAGAGTTCTGCAGTTTGAGCTTGCTTGGTTGTCGCATATAGCTGCTGATGCTGGGTGCTTCTCCTGGTCTTGCTTTGTCCAAAGTAAAGTCAAAATGAAGCAAGATATTCTTCTTGAAGCAGCACTTCTTAAACACCTTTGTAGAGGTGTGACATTTTTGGAATCATCCAATTAAAGTTTATCCACCCAGATGATCACTCCTGATAAGAGCAATTTACACTCTGGGAAGAGTGGCAAGTCAGACCAAAAAAGGTTCTTTCCTAAATATAGATTCTGCTAACAGCATAAAACATACATTAAAGCACAATACAGCATGTTTACTCCATAATACGGTTCAAAGACAAACGTCTTACCATTCAACTAAAGAGCACGCTCTAAAATCGAAAGTTAAGTATGTGTGTTATGCTGATGTTAGTATTATTAACTCATCAGAAGCAATAAGGAGTGTGATTAAAATTCCAAAATTAAACACCTACCTGCAGAAACTTTTAAGCTAAACTCTCATAATTAGGGGCTGTCGAGGCAGCTGCTGCTGCCTTACAGTATACAATAATTGGAAACTGTGTCCCAATACTTTCCATGAACATCAGCCGTTGTGCTATTTAAGCAATTACAAAAGAGTGCATCAGGTGTACAAATAGAAAACAATAAATTGTGTTGTAAGGCTCTTTATTCAATTGCTGCTACAGCAGTACCTTGAATCCAATTATTACACTGAAAAGAGTACGGTACAGAGAAACAGTGAAATAAATCATTTTTGATAAATCTTTAATATGTATCCTTTCATAGTCTTCTGCTTCGCTTGTAAGGTTCATATATGATTCCCTCATCAGAAAAGGCTCCACTCAAAGTTAATTTAATTACACATAAGGGTCTTCGATATAATGGAGGAACAGTCATTGATTATCTTATTAAATTGCATATGTCTACAATGAATTCTCTCAGCCACAGTTGCACTGCTGTGTTCATTATGTTTCCATGAAGCAGAGCTCATTTCCGAAATTGATGTTCCGATTATGAAAATTATCACCAACTATTGCCAGTTGGTTTCAATGGCTGGATTGAAGATGGTTGTGTTCATCTAAAGCTGGTTGTGGTTGATTAGTTATGCTGGTTATACTGGTTTAAGAAAGCAAATGAAGGGGTAATAACTTCATAACCAATCTTGCCTCTTGCTGGCATTAAACATTTTCACAAGCCTTATCATTTTGTGTTTCCGGTCGCTGCAAAGGTAGATATGAAACTGTATCATACAGTATCAACTGTCTATACATACTTTCTAAAAGGTGTATAATGGTAATCCTGGAAATATAAATGTGCAGCGTAATTAAATGCTGGCAGGGTTTCTAGGCTGAATATGTTTTCAGCAAATCATTATGCCAACACAAACCAAAATAATGGGGATCTGTCTATAAGGCAAATGCTTTCTTAATTGCAAATATTCAACATTTTGAAAGATGATGAGAAAAACTCAAGCATAAAATTCTTGTCTAGCTAGCTGTAATATCTTCCTAGCACATATCTATTTTTTTCTCTACAGGAATATACAGAAAGACAGATATTATTGTCACATGTAGTATGCGTTTACAGTACAGATGTTTCAGAAGGCTGAATTAAATGTTTTGAATTCCATAATATAATTAAAATAGTTCCAGATGCCAATGGAAAATTAACATGAAATAAACAAATTATAGACAAAGTAAACAAATTAATCAAACCAAGCACCTTTGTGACTTTTAGTTTAGTCAATAACTTGTGTCACTACTCTTTATTTGAATTTAATGAACAAATCACATAGACATATTTTTATACTTGCATCATTACAAAAATATCACCTTGCTCAGGCTTGCTCAGAGAAAGTCCTAAATGTTAAATATGCTGGTGAATTTTTATATAGGTCTGAAAGTTTAACAAAGAAAGTTTACCTTCACTGCGTGCAAGTTTCCCCTTACTCCAATGCATTGCATGTTTTTGTTACATTAATAATTCTGCACAGAAAGAAGAAACATGGATTTTATGCCCTTTCATGTGAAAGCATGTTAATGAAAGGATTTATTGAATACCTGCTGATAAGTACTTCTTAAAGACAATTCATGTATGTGTAACAGGTTTTTGTCCACCCCTATAATGTATCATACACATAAATAATTACATTAATTAATGGCAGTTTTAGTGTTGACTCCAGTCTCAATGATTACGGAGGAATTTACTGCAATTGGCATACAGAATTACAATCTCAAATCAGTGGTGTCACACAGATATTTCAGTAAGGTGGCACTGACAGCATCTTTAAACTTAGGCAGCCTTGATTTGTGGATTCTTGTGTCAGGGTGGAAGCCCTGCCGGTGTAATGTGTGTGGGGAATATTGGGTTGGCAGGGAGGGGGTTAAATTCCTCCTTGCCAGAACAGATGTGAGAATGTGTCTGGAGCCTTAATTGAATGATTGACGATTAATTAGGCTCCAGCCACATGGTATATAGGAGAGGAGAAATGCTTTGTCTGGTGGAGGGAGCTGGTGAGTGAACACTGTGTTGTTTGTGGTTTAATATCTATAGTGATCAGTGCAGGCGAATGCCCAGACTGACATTAGTGTTACGTTTGAACTGTTTATTTTGGCCTTTGTGCCGTTGTTGGTTCCTGTTTATTTATTTATTTAATAAAGGTGCGTAACAACACTTAAACTGCAGCTCTCTGTTTCTGTCTCTCCGGTAACATCACAATTCTACATTCTCATGGTAAAATCCTCAAGTATTCACATGTAAATCCCTTTTTTAAGTATAAGACTTTCATGATATACTCATCTGCATAGTCCTTCCTTGTTTGAATCATGAGTGATAGCATGAAAAATAGGAGCTGCATGTAAACTGCTTTTATCATTATATGGGTACATTGAGCTTTCACGACAGAGGCATGAAAAACATTCACGATTGTGGCAAATGGCGTCTTTTAATTTTAGGGGAAGAACCACTACTAACACTCAGTCAAACAGCTGAGGTAAAAATATTTGAATAGTCCCCAAAAAAATATTAATAAAATCATGTATTTGATGTCTGGTGCTCTGAAGGTGAATGTACTGTCTAGTAACACTTTGCTGTTTGTGCATTATATAAAACTGCTTGTAATTTTATGTAACAATTTATTAATATTCAAAAATGTCATATATATGTGTAACAGGGGGAGACCTGTGCTGACTCTTCTGATGTGTTCATAGTGCTGCAGGGAGAGGGCAGCAGCCCGTCAATATCCGCCTGTCACTCATGGCAGTGACACAGAGAGGTGGGAGAGTGGGTGTGCGGGCTTTCCTTCTCTCTGAGTGGCTGAGAGGCGGGTCTTGGGGGAATTGCTGGCCCTATAAGTTAACATTCTGCTGTTCCCTCAGGGCTGCCCTCTGAGACGTAAACGGTGTGCGGAAGCGCTGGAGAAAAAACTGCGGGGACGGAAATCCCAACAAGAAAAATAAATAAATAAATAAATAAAAGAATTAGCGGTAGCGGGGGAAAAACTTTGGGCAGCCCCGGTAAAAGGTGTATAGCAGGCTGAGGGAGCCGCTAGTGTAGGACGGAGACCCGGGCCATGCGGGTAGCGACGGTTGGGGTGAAGCTGCCGAGCGCAGCACCTTTTATTTGTAGTTTTGTTGACTGTGTTTTATTTTCCCTGTTCCTTTCGCCTTTTGATTATTATTATTACACTGTATCCTGTAACACCCCGGTATAGTTGTGGCTCTGTCGCTACCATAGTTATTACGGCAGACCACAGACAACAGCGCCCTCTGCGGGTTGAAAAGAAATTGAGCTCCCATAATAAAACTGGGCACCTGTGCAGTGTTCCTAAATTACTCCTCTGTGTCCTGTGTGTCAGTGAATTACCCACCACCCTTCCACAATATGTTAATGGATGGGAACTACACTTCCCTCCATCTGAAACCGCACGCTTCACAATTACTTCACCATCACGTGATGTGCGATTAGTCAACTGTCACTTTACTATTTGACAAGCTGACTATTTGTGGAGGTATTTCTAAATTACATGACATGTATAAATGTATCAGTTCCAGCATAAAGTTTCAGGCAGAGTGGGAACACTGCATACAGTGGCTACAAGCCAAAACCTGTGAAAAGGGGTCTCATTCATTGGGGTCAGAAGAAGTCTGGTCCTCTTTGCTAAGATGATGGAGCAGCTATTAAAATAACTCCAACAGTCATCCTAAATGCCAATTATTGGCATAACTAAAAAAGAGCAGAAACATTTGTGTTCTTTAATGAGACAGCGAGACACATAAATGTGAGTTTTTGTGTAGGAGTAAGGTTGAAGACATTCTGCATAACATGTCAACCTTTTTATACTGATAAAGGCTTATAATGTATTATTATTATTATTATTACAGTATGCCAACAGTAAGAGTCTTTAATAGCCTGTTTTAACATTGTAAAAATAAAATATGTCAAAATAGAATATAAAAATAAAGATTAAAAGAAATTACATAACATTTATAATAATTTAAATATGTTTAAATACACTAATATATATATATATATATATATATATATATATATATATATATATATATATATATATATACTAACTTAACAAGAGCACTGTTGGTTTCTTTAATAACATCCAAGACATTTTTTATGAATACAAAACTTTATTTTATTTATCAAAACAGTTTTATCCTCCTTTCACACAAAATGAAATATATTGCACTTGGGGGACAGATCTGTCCCATAGTATTTGGAGGCAGCAGCATTGGCTCTTGTGGCTTGGGTTTACATTAAACACAACTATGTCTGGGAATCCTAGGTATTTCGACAATGCTGTAGATTTTGGCGTTTTGTTGGTCAGAATCATACTGTACCCATATTATGATTCTAAGCAGCTTTATACTAAACATGGTCTTAAAGCTGAAGCAGAGGACTTGACTGCCAAAGAAGGCCGGCATACTACATCCTCACTGGCAGGAACTAGCCCTGTACTCTTACAGCTGTATAGTGTGTGACAAGATGTAATCAATCATCTTTTGTTAAAGTGGAACTACCAAAGGGGAATCAAATGTGAAATTAAAACAAATACTTCTGCAGTGAAGACTTTAATTAAAGAACTGTAGCTTCAAATTATATTTTATTTGTGCCTTTACCATTTTAAACTTAAAATACTGAGTTTGAAAAGCTCCTTATTGAAGCTCCTTACATCTCTGGCTATCAGTGGCATCTCTTGACCCTCAGTGATGTTGCTCTTAAAATTCTGAAGCAGTAAGATTCACTTAGTCCTGAAGCTGATCTACAAGTACAACACGGACTGGACAGTAAATTCAATATCACTTATGGTAACACTAATTTCACTGATGCATCTACGTATTACTTGAAACCTGCTGTATAAGTTTCAAGGGTTAGTTTGATATGCATTTTGAGACCCGGAATTCAAGATGACATTGTCAACCAAAATCCATCCCCAGCTAGATTTGGTAACATGTCAATATATAAAGGGTGTATGGACTTGCCTCCAGTAGATTTGCTTGCTTAGGTTAGTAAATTATTTTATAATGACAATGCACATTTGTCACACGGCTTCCCTCTTTATTATGTGGAAATGAAGATCCATTGTACTGATTTAGACAGATTATAAAATATAGCTAGGAATAAATACTTGGTACTCTTGTGTTGTGCTGCTGTTTTACCATTTTCACAGGCAGACTAGTCCCTCAGAAGGTCACCCCTGGAGTTTTGTTTATATTTAATTCATAAATTGAAATTGAAAGTTTGTCACTAATAAGTTTCCATTTTAAACAGCATTCAATGATTTGATTTTAGTATGTTGCTGCCCCCTGGTGCTGACAGTAGTTAAGTCATGCTTTTTAATTTGGTTAGCTCTATGATTAAGTTATATTGGATTTTTAAAAAACGCGGCAGGGTATGTGGCAGGGTGCCCTGCCCCTGCGTGTATTTTGTGTTTTGTGTTTTATGTTGTCTGTTATATGTACAGACGTGCTCAAATTTGTTTGTACCCTTACAGCTCATTGAAATAATGCTTCATTCCTCCTTAAAAATGATGAAATTAAAAGCTATTTTATCATGTATACTTGCATGCCTTTGGTATGTCATAGAATAAAGCAAAGAAGCTGTGAAAAGAGATGAATTATTGCTTATTCTACAAAGTTATTCTAAAATGGCCTGGACACATTTGTTGGTACCTGTAGCAGGGCGAGTGCCCTGCACGTGTGTATTTAGTGTTGATTATATAATTTGTATGTGGAATGGGTTTATTTTGTGTCATTTTGGGAGCTGATTTGTTTAATTGAATTATTGTTTACAGACGGACGCTTGATTGAGACTTGCTGCCTGCTAGGCTTGGTTGAGGGGAAGGGCAGCAGGTGATTGGCTGGGCTGGACCTCAATCAGCAGGTGGGCGGGTCTTGATCGAGTGTCCGTCAGGTTAAAAACATCCGCGGGAGATGGTTCAGGGCTGCTGCAAGGCCTGCCGTTTTCACGGCACCTTTGATTTATAGTTTGTGGGATTGTGTTTTATTTTGCACTTTTTGTACAGAATGTTGTACTAGTCCTCTGTGCGTTACCATCGCTGGTAACGTCACATGACCACATTTATTTTACTTTCGTTTTCTGTTTCTTTGTTTGTAAATAAAACCTGCGCGCCTGTGCCGGCGTTTTCAACACCATCACCACTGTCTCTCTGTATGCTTGAACAGCGGCTACCCACACGCGTGACACGAGGAAGACCCTGTCACAGTACCCCTTAGAAAAGATAATACATAATTGGATTATAGTGATATTTCAAACTAATTTCTAGTTTCTTTAATTAGTATCACACATGTCTCCAATCTTGTAATCAGTCATTCAGCCTGTTTAAATGGATAAAAGTAGTCACTGTGCTGTTTGGTATCATTGTGTGCACCACACTGAACATGGACCAGAGAAAGCAAAGGAGAGAGTTGTCTGAGGAGATCAGAAAGAAAATAATAGACAAGCATGGTAAAGGTAAAGGCAACAAGACCATCTCCAAGCAGCTTGATGTTCCTGTGACAACAGTTGCAAATATTATTAAGAAGTTTAAGGTCCATGGAACTGTAGCCAACCTCCCTGGGCGCGGCCGCAAGAGGAAAATCGACCCCAGATTGAACAGAAGGATAGTGCGAATGGTAGAAAAAGAACCAAGGATAACTGCCAAAGAGATACAAGCTGAACTCCAAGGTGAAGGTACGTCAGTTTCTGATCGCACCATCCGTCGCTTTTTGAGCAAAAGTGGGCTCCATGGAAGAAGACCCAGGAGGACTCCAGAAAGAAAGAAAAACATAAAAAGCCAGACTGGAATTTGCTAAAATGCATACTGACAAGCCACAATCCTTCTGGGAGAATGTCCTTTGGACAGATGAGTCAAAACTGGAGCTTTTTGGCAAGTCACATCAGCTCTATGTTCACAGATGAAAAAATGAAGCTTTCAAAGAAAAGAACACCATACCTACAGTGAAACATGTAGGAGGCTCGGTTATGTTTTGGGGCTGCTTTGCTGCACCTGGCACAGGGTGCCTTGAATCTGTGCAGGGCACAATGAAATCTCAAGACTATCAAGGCATTCTGGAGCGAAACGTAGTGCCCAGTGTCAGAAAGCTCTGTCTCAGTCGCAGGTCATGGGTCCTCCAACAGGATAATGACCCAAAACACACAGCTAAAAGCACCCAAGAATGGATAAGAACAAAACACTGGACTATTCTGAAGTGGCCTTCTATGAGTCCTGATCTGAATCCTATCGAACATCTATGGAAAGAGCTGAAACTTGCAGTCTGGAGAAGGCACCCATCAAACCTGAGACAGCTAGAGCAGTTTGCTCAGGAAGAGTGGGCCAAACTACCTGTTAACAGGTGCAGAAGTCTCATTGAGAGCTACAGAAAACGTTTGATTGCAGTGATTGCCTCTAAAGGTTGTGCAACAAAATATTAGGTTAACGGTCCCATCATTTTTGTCCATGCCATTTTCATTTGTTTTATTATTTACAATATGATGTTGAATAAAAAATCAAAAGCAAAGTCTGATTTCTATTAAATATAGAATAAACAATGGTGGATGCCAATTACTTTTGTCAGTTTCAAGTTATTTCAGAGAAAATTGTGCATTCTTCGTTTTTTGTGGAGGGGTACCAACAAATTTGAGCACGTCTGTATGTATGTGTTGGTGCATGGAGTGTGGGTTATCACGATTTAAAATGTATATTTGTATTTAGGCACAGGGATTGCACAATCACTCCACGTGCAGATTAAAGTGGGTATTAGTATTGAAGCACGGGGAGCACAATTAGTTCACGTGCAGATGTACCGAGATTCCAATTGAATGATTGATTAGCAATCGAGTCTCGTTACAGCTGCATAAAAGATACAGTGTTTCACTCATTCTGGGTTGGGTGTTTGAGTAGAGAACGGGAGTAATAGGAGGTCAGATAATAATTAAATAAGATATAAACAATTGCTACGCATGCTGGAAGACCAACGCGATACTTGTTTAGGATTTGTCCACTGTCTGTTTGTTCTGTTTGTTTTGGCCAACGCGCCGTTTATTTTGTTCAGTGTTTTGTTCAACCTGTTTATTTGTTCATGTATTATTAAATACGTGCAACAGCGCATTTTCACTCACCACTCTGTGTCCTGTATTTCCTGGCCTGACATCACCACCAGCCACCCTGGTCACACAGTGTCAATTTTTAACTATGAGCTTTAATTTTGTATTAGCTATAGTAATGAGACACTATAGGTAACAGACTATCCAGTCTGACCTTGACTAGGCATATTACTTTTTGTTAGAATGTACTGCAGAAATGAAAAGCACAGCTGCACTTTCTAAAGCAGTTTATGACTCATTCATTCAGCATCCGTAGCCGTACCTGTTGCTTTGACTAATTCTTCCTTTACCTGGCTTTGAGTTTGTCTGGAGAATCCTAAATGCTAGGACTAACAGCCTTCCTCATTCCATTCAAACCATGTGACAATGTAACCTTTCAACTCTGTCACATTGATTTGAACACAATAAGGAAGGCTGTGCTTAGCTTACTCCAGACAGGTCAAGGAAGATTTAAAGAAACACAAAAAATTACATAAAAAGGGCAATTAAAATGACATTTGAATTAATTTACACATTTTATGTCACTGCCTGTTTTAAATCTTTTATCTGTGGGATGGCAGATTCAGTTGATTGCAGATCATATTCAGTGCCATCTTTCTTTTCTTTTGAGAGATTTTGGTCAATTGCCATTGTCAATCTGAACGTAGACAATAAGTAGTTGTCATTAGCTGAACTTGTAGCGCTAAAATACTTGAACTGTTTTCCCCCTTGTGTTTATTCAGAGCATATTTTCAGATCTTCAGACAAAAATCATAATTGATTCCAGATCAAGATGGGAACAGAATAATACATTCGGTGACCTCTGTTTTAAGTTCAGCTGTACCTGGAGGAATAAGGCAGTGTGAAAAATGCGCTTGCTGGGCTGACTTTATTCAGTGCAATTTGTTCAAGTTCCAGGCAGACACAGGAGGAATTGGAGCTTCAATGGAAAAAAAACTGTACTATACTTAAAATAAATCTGAATCTTTATTATCCCATTATAGCAGGTGTACAGCTTTAGGTTCACAGGGAATTAATGTGATTTTTTCTTTTTGGTTTAGTATCAATATTTTTTAAAGTGTCTGCAGTCATCTGCAGTGAGGTTAATAGTCAATACTCTGAACTTAATTAACAAGTAATTAGCTTTAAAAAAAAGAATAGCCAAAATGTCTTGATAGAAGCAAGAGCCAGTGCCATCTAGTGATCAGCTGTTTGGGATTAAGTTCTGCTGGCAATACACAGTAGATGGTGCGGGTGCTTACGAATGTAAAGACTTTTTGGATGATCTAGCCTACATTACGTATGTCTATGGCAGGCAACTGGAACTGAAGAGCAGCTCCTGAACTCATTGTCAAAGCATCCAACTTTGAGAACCAAACAGCATGATGTAAAACTCCATAAGACATTGTGACAAGGCTGGCTGAGTGATGACGTCAGACCCAGGAAAGGAAACACACACAGGACGGTGAAATGATGAAGGCGCTTGCTTGCGTCGGTTTATTGCAAATAAAAAGGTTGAACAAAACAGAGAACACTGACTGCACAAACAAAAACGGCGCGTTGGCCAAAGTAAATAGACAGACAGACAAGCAAACAATGTGGACGAGCCAAACAAGTATCGTGCGAGCCTTCTCGCACGAGTAGCATTTGTTATTTGCGTTTCTCCTTTCTCTCCCGTTCTCCACTCTCGAACACACAACCCCGATTGAATGAAATGTGCATCTATATATACAATTGTGCTGGGATTCAATTACCAATTAATTATTCACTTGAATCCCAGCACGTGAACTAATCTGTGAAAACCCTGTGTTCACATATTAAAGTACTTTAAATGCACTTGAAGTGAAGTGCAATCCCCGTGCTTAAATACAATTATACATTTTAAATAACTTGTGCTACACACACACATTTATATCCTGTGCAGCTATATCTATACACCAACATTAACACACCACACGCAACATACAACACAGAAATGCACACAGGGGCAGGGCACATTGCCACAGACATAAAAAACAAATACAATGTAATTTGAAGCTACTTACTTCACAGTGTGTGTTTTAAAAAATAACCGCTAAGGTGATAAGCAAAGGTTTTTAACTTATTTGGTCACAAAATATGAATTGAATATTGAGGTTCTTACTGGTATACAAAGCACTGCTGGGAGAAATATTCTAATATTCAAACAAACACCGCTTGAAATGATTCGCTGGCAAAAATGACCACGTTCATATTCGTTCATATCAGAATTTATAAATGACTGTATCAAAAAGATACCATGCTAAGGAAAACAATTCATAAATGACGTCTGAAATAAATAACACACATTCTAATGTATAGAGGGAATTTTTTTTCCCTTCCCTTAACATGTCACTTTATTACGGCACAAGAACATTTTATTTTGTAGCTAATTCAAAATGAAAGAATATATTAAAAAAAAAGCATAGCACTGACATAAAGTGATTACCTTTCCATGCACACAGTGATCATTACAGCATAGTGTATTACAAGATATCTTGCTTCTTGGTTTATGGTAAGTTACCATAAATAAAACATTCTATCTAGTGCCTCAGAGCAGGTGGTTCACAGCCAGATAACTCAACTGTTCTGCTTCACTGAAGTAAATGAAAGCGAGATTGTTGTTGTTAACAATGTTGGTTGATGGTACAAGCTCAGATGTAAGGTTCATAAACTATGTCTCGCATTGTACTGTACATCTTCACCAAGCTCACAGTCTATGCAGCCCCAAATCATGAAGGATTATTTCAACTGTGCAATATTTAGACACGTTCCCTATGACCGAAATGCCTGTTGTACATTAGTTCAGATGTTTACCAAAAACTGCACAAACAACCTTTAATGGTCTTGGAGGCCCTGTATAGTGAATCAGTACCCTACTGAATAATATGAATTTGTTCTCTTTTTACATCCCATAAAACAGTCTTATAAATGCTTATACTGTAAATACTACATTTCTGGATATTCAATGAACAAGATCCAAGTGTTAATGATGAATTGCTGTTTGGGTAACTGAGGTATTACCATACTTAGAATCTGTTCCAAATGGTTCCAGAACATGTTTATAAACTCTCAAGATTAAGAAAGAGGAAATACACTAAAAGTTTTACTCTAAATATGCCAAAAAAAAAAAAAAAGTCAAAGTTGTTTTTGTCAAAATTAGCAGGCTTCCAAACTATAATTATTAGGGTGATCTTCAGGGTATTATCCTGTAACTGAGTTTCAGGGGACATTTGCTCCTTACAAAAACAAAATCATGGTGTATAAATCATTATACAATGCTCAAAGTCATTTCAGTCACACCATAGACAGCCACTTATTTATTATGCTGCAACAACACAAATCCAAGCAAAGCCATGTATATATTATTATTATTATTTATTTCTTAGCAGACGCCCTTATCCAGGACGACTTACAATTGTTACAAGATATCACATTATTTTTACATACAATTACCCATTTATATAGTTGGGTTTTTACTGGAGCAATCTAGTTAAAGTACCTTGCTCAAGGGTACAGCAGCAGTGTCCCCCACCTTGGATTGAACCCACGACCCTCCGGTCAAGAGTCCAGAGCCCTAACCACTACTCCACACTGCTGCCTGTATATATATATACAGTATACCCTCAAACATGCAGTTACGCTGCTGAATGTGTAATTACAGCAATGCAGATTTACTGCAGTCCAATGAAACTTACATCACAATTGAATTAGCCTTTTGTTTACTAATGCTGTCCATGTGTAAATATCCCCTCGGTAACCAGCAACAATTAAATGGAAACGTCTCTAAATGTATGTCATTATTGCACTCGTTTCTTTTCCATTGTCAATGCCCATAAGGAACATCCCCAGCTATACAATAAACTGTATACAGTACCCAGCACAAGTAGTTGGCTCCACATGAAGGAGATATATAAAAAATATATATCTATAAATATATAAAAACAAATCCTAAAAATGTATTTAGAACATGATTTCACTATTCAAAAATGCACAGCCTTCTTTAACTCATACCAAAGATTAACAATTGGATTTAGATTGGGACTTCAAACAATAACAATAAAACAGTGTATTTTTACACACAAACAATTTGTTTTAAATAATAACAAAATGAATACAAATACAAAATAATACATATGCACACAGGAGCGAGGTATACCCTGTCACACTCTCTGAATGTTCACCTACAATCCAAACTTTTCTAGAATTAGGTTAACCATTATCATATTGAAATTTCTAGCACCTTGTAGACAATACTATCATAGCACCAAAGGGTATGAATATTTTTGAATTAGCATTTTTGTAGTTTTGCAAAACAAAACAAAAATGCTGAAATAAATCATTGTAAACATCTATTGCTTGTAACTTTCCTCATCCACAAATGCAAAACTTTTGCTACAAAAGATTTTTCCTAAAATTCTTTGTTTCCGAGAAATTCCTAGAAATGATGAATTTCCTTTGGGGTTGTAAATTTAGACTACAACTGTATATTTTAGTACTGAAATATAATTCTTGCACATACTGACACCGACTAAACATATTGTTGTGTGTTCCATATGTGGTATACATATTTTGAAATACATTCTCAAATATACTATGTTGTTTCTATGAACTTGAACTATGTTCCACATTTATACCTATTTTTAAATATATTCTGATTTATATTAGAATACATTCCCAAAGAATGTATTGTATTATAATAGGAAATAACTTTTGAAAAATTACCTTCAAGCAATGTCAACTTAAAAACTCTCATAAAGAATGTTGACTGCCTAAAGAGGTTTTCCAGACAAACCTAGTTAAAATCTGGACAGTTTTCAAGACAGAGTTTCTCAGCAGTTTAATATAGGATTAAGTTGGATTACCAGTGGTCTGTATTGGGTATCCTCACAATTCATACAACATAAACCTGTCATACTCTCAGTTAAACAGCTGGTATATTTAAAGCTAACTTTAAGAATGTGCCACTGTATTGAGTCTATACCGGAATGGTCCAAACTTCATAAAACATAATTATTTTTATATAAACTATATAAACAGTCATGAAAAATATAAGATGATTTAAACCAGCCGTTTACATTTTTGTCAACATATTTTTCATAAACTACCCAAGACATTCATATAATATGCCAGTAGAATTTGATCTTTCAGAAGTGTGTTGGATTGAAAAGTAATGAGCGTGTAATCCTGTATTTCTATTATTCGGAACAAATCTGCATACTTGGTATGAATACTAATACAAACTTGTTACTCGGCACACCTCTTGTTATGAAGCCTAAAATCCTGTCTTCACTCTAAATAGTAATAGTATTTTCCCTTTACCACTACGTCATATTTATGCTACCCATTTATCTTTTAAAGGTGTTACATGTATATGAACTTTGGAAAAGACACAGTTTGTTACAGCCAGGAACATGTCGCAGGCACTTATTTTTTTAATTTGGCAAACATGTAGGACATCTTTGTTTATTTTAGTGCATCCTTGATGGCAACCTTGTGTTACAAGTCCAGTATTAAAAAAAGAGAACTGAGCTATTATTGAATTACAAAAAGAGTGACAAACTGCATTTTACCTCCTAGTTTATTCCTCAATTGAAATAATTCTGCAATATAGTCTTCATTATTGAATTTGTTTCGAATAGGTTCTACCAGGTGTCCAAGACCATATCTATTAAACATTAATAAACCAGCACGATTATTTGTTTGTTCCGTGCTCTGTTTGTTTGTTTTGGCCATTGTGCCTTTTGCTTTGTATCAGAGTTTTGTGTTTTTGTTCAACCTTTTAATTTAATAAAGAAACAAGCGCATTTGCATCTCGCACCGCAGTACTTGCCTGTTATGGTTTCATTTCTGGTCTGATGTCATCCATCCAAGCTATCCTGCCACACGTGGTGTCAGTGTGGGATAACAGCGCCTCCAAGACGCAGGCCAGGAACAGTACTGTGGATATACATTATATATATAACAACTGGAACCCCTGCTCCTCCCTGAAGAAAAAGAAAGGGAGGAGCAGGGGTTCCTGGAAGAAAGGGACGAAGCAGGTGCCAAGAGCGCCCAAGAGGGAGGAGCCTGAGCGTCCAGTGCCCATGAGAGAGGAGACAGAGCTTATTGTATTACTTGTATTGTAACACTTGAAATGTATTTGCTTACGATTGTAAGTCGCCCTGGATAAGGGCGTCTGCTAAGAAATAAATAATAATAATGATAATAATAATAATTATGACTTCTGGTACACGTTTGTGGTATCATTTTGTAGTTTCTTTGGTTACATGATGTTAAATAAAAGATCTAAATTATGTTCATACAGTTTTGTTTTTTTAAATCCTAAAATTCTAGGTGATGTAAACCTTTTGGCCATAGCTATACATAGCATTGTTATTATATAATTTTTCAACACATCCAAATAATATAAAACAAATTCACTCAATAGTATAGCAAGCAATGTCAAAATATTTAGAATTGTCTGTATTGATGTATTCATCATGACAGATTAATGCTTCACATATCTAAACTATAAAACACAAATATTTTGCAATATTAAACACGCCACATAGCCACATCAATGGGTTATATACTTGTTATTTATGTAATTGTGTAACATTTCAGTGCACACTATGTTAGGCGCTGTATCTGGCCACATCTCCACCCTTCTAAACCTCCAGTTTGTTACAAAAGGACAGTCTCAAAAACGGACTTTGCAAATTATTGGTGGTTATCACTGAACAATTTGAACAACTTGTTGAATCAGTACTGTTCTATCTTCCAATGGTAGCCGCACTATTAAATGTAACCATTAGTGCACTGTTGGATTACCATTGTAAAACCTTGACCAGGCTATTTCCATTCCTTTAAAAAAAGTAGGAGCCAGCTCTATCTAGTGAACTGGTATTGAGGATCACATTTTTATTTTTTATTTATGGTAATACAAAACTGTTCACTTCCTTTTCTATAAAAACACTTGGTTTGCTCTAGCTCCTGAATTGAGGTCAAAGCACCTTAACACAGACTAACAAAAACTAAAATAAACGCGCACACAATATACTAAGATTGTAACCATCGTAGAAATACAAGGGAACAGTAAAAGACCAATCTGAAAGTTGCTTAATCTTTTGGAGTAAGGTTGGAGGTGTGATTGGTTCAGTTTAGCTATTTAGAACAGGACTTGAAGGGCAAACTTTGCCCACTCCTACCCTGAAATACTGATTTGACTGGAAAGCAGATTTTGTACAAACTGTCAGTTTCATTAGCATGTCCCTGGTAAAAAAAAAAATACTTTTAGCAACTATGCAAATGTTTGTGGAATTCAAGCTAAAGGAGTCTGCTAACACTCTTCCTACAGCAATCCAATATTTGAATGTAATGTAATTTAGTTATGTTACATCTGCATGGATGATGTTCACCAGATAAGGACTCCAGCTGCCATATTGCTATCTATGTTTTGCATTTTCACTTAAAAAAGTACTAGATGAAGATTAGAAGTTTTAAACAGAGTTCAAAGATTGACCGAGGAGAGCTGTGCAAAAGTAAACAGTTTATCTTTCTGGTTTCTGCCAAGGTTAAATTTACATTTCAGCTAGCACAGTACCAAATGATCATTAATTACATTTGTTTAATTGTATTTTTCATGACAAACAAGATCTTACAAGATCAGTAGCAGAACACTGTCTATTTTCAGCAGAACGCTATCACTTTACAGAAAACATGGAATGTATTAAACCAAGATGTGGTTTTAATGAAACATGAAGCGATTTTAACCCACTTGACAAAGACTCCCGGAAAATGGTCATAATTGCTTTAAGTAAAGCACTGTAACACATCCAGACATTACCACATTGATTATTAAAGCCAATACAGATAAAGCATCTGCATTGCAATATTTGAGGACTTTCAGGACTGTAGCATGTTTCATTGATGGGAAAACAACCATTTCTCAATATCGGCGCACCCCCAGCACCCCTACTTCCCGCACCCTTGGATTTACATCAAACTAACCTGCTTATCTTTACTGTGAGTGACTGACAGAGAGATGCAGTGAGTTCAATGAAGCAGACCCTGTGTCAAGAGAATGATCAGAATTCCCTTGACACAGGGCCCCGTATGCCATCAACAAATCTTTAGCAGCATTACAGGGTTCTTCATGTGGGATTAACAGCAGGAAGAAGAAGAAGAAGAAGAAGAAGAAGAAGAAGAAGAAGAAGAAGAAGAAGAAGAAGAAGAAGAAGAAGAAGAAGAAGAAGAAGAAAAAGAAGAAGAAGAAGAAAGGAGGCTGTGTGGTCCAGTGGTTAAAGAAAAGGCTTGTAACCAAGAGGTCCCTGGTTCAAATCTCTCCTCCGCCATTAACTTATTGTGTGACCCTGAGCAAGTCACGTGTGCTCTGTCTTTCGGGTGAGATGTAATTGTAAATGACTCTGCAGCTGATGCATAGTTCACACACCCTAGTCTCTGTAAGTTGCTGTCTGCTAAATAAACAAATAATAATAAAGAAGAAGTCTGGCCGTCTTACATTTTACATTGATTTTCATCAATATTGGTGGGACCACTTATACATAAATTACATAACTACGCATACTGTGCTGTACCTGCTATACATACTACATTTAATGTCTCTTTAGAGCAACAGGAAATGCATTCACCATACTCTAGTGTAATATTCATCAAGAACTATAATTTTTTTTATAATTTTTTGATCAACTAAGCTTGTGCGTTTTCACTGAAAAGCATGTTTTACCCAATACCCTAAAAGTTGAATCCAAATGGCTGTGCGTGTGTGAGGTCGAAATATGCAGCTTAGTTGATGTTTAGTTTAGACCATTAAACTCAGTGTGTGAGAGAAAATGCAAACATATAATCAATCATATTGTTCAGGTCAACCAAGAGCCATGACTGTTAAACAGTCCAAAGTGGATGATTTAGTTCATGAAAATGTGGAGGGTTTTGTTTGTCTGCACCAAACAAAAGACATTAGGGTATTTTAAAATATTCAATCCAATGATTCATAACTTTACATGAAGTGTCTAGTATTTTTTTTACATCGTCATTACTTATGCATAGTTCCAATGTACTTAATGTGTACATCTTTTTGCATGATATATGTTAGTATACAATTGCATCAGAAAAGGGTTAGGGTTAGTGATATGGTTGTATCGTGCATAAAGATGTACACATGAAGTAAATTATAAATATCCATAATAACACTGTAATTATGTGTAAGTACACAGGTATTTACTAAGTAACTACTATGTAAATAAACAGTAATTAGAGACACTTAATGTAAAGTGTTACCGATTCATATTATATCATGGCATGATCTGTCCTCCTGTTTTAATGAACAATGCTGTGTGATTGGTGTGCTTTGCTTATGCATTTGATCACAGCTGACATAGCTGGTCATGTCTCCCATTTACCTGTCTCTGTGACTTGTATGTTATGGAATGGAACTGTGGAAATAGGCTACAGTATTCAGCATTTGACTACTAAAACAAGTATGTCAGTAACATACATCTTACACTAAATCATGTTCATACCAACTTAGCGTTTCTCCAGGTATTTGCACACAGATGGACGGACAGACATACACCCCCACATATCCTCAGAATCCAATATTCTCAATCATTTATGCTAATACATCTTTATACCAACAGTTGGGTAAGCAGATACATGGAAAAATATGAAGTGTGACATGCATACAGCATATACCACCACCTCCACTGTGTCCCCTTCATACTGGATTTACACAGAGGCGCAGGAACGAATTTCAAACTGGGTGGGTGCTGAAAAGAGGGGGTGGGGGTATATTTTTTTTAATGATTTTTAATTGTATAGAAAATAGTGATTTCTTTTGTGCATTTCATAATCACATGCGCAGACCAAACCAAGTGAGTTTTATAAGGAATAAGCACGAAATAATAATAATAATAAAAAAAAAAACTCAGCAACCTGAATCAAAAATGTTTATGTAGCCTAACATTAAAAACCAACAAGACAACACATTAATAACTACATTGCAAAACAGATGTTACATAAATAAAACGCAACAACCTCCTTAGATGTGAATTCCAAATAGTGCAAATGGAAATGATTGTGGTTTAATTCAATTAAAAGTGGCATATGGAACGTTTGGCCTTACTATAGTAAAAAATAAACGCACAGGCAGTTTTATGGATTGTTTATTGAGAAATATATTGACATAGGTTCAAAGTTAATCCTTTATTCTCTACTGTTTGAAATGTGTTTCTGGAAGTTACAGAGATTTACTTTTAATGCTATCCGACATTGTTAAGCTGTTATAATAGTGAAACCAGCTGCTAGCACAGTAAATGCTGTCTCTCACATGACATCGCTTGGTGCTGATACTATCAGTGATAGGTTGAATAAACTATGAATGCCCGCCCTTGCATTTCAATGCCTAGCGTTAATTGGTTGAAACACTAAATTCAGGCATCCAGGCGGCAATACTAATTGGTTGATAGTTGAATCATGTCTGTGGAAATGGTCATTCATAAAGTAAAGTTAACGAAATTCCCTGGTGATGTTAATAATAATAATGAAAAGTTAATGACAACGGCGGGCTGCACCAGCACAGCCCTTTACCCTCAGTATATGGGGTGCGGCCCAATTATCAGAGTTCCCTTGACATAAAACATTAGCAGCATTACGGGGTTCTGGGATTAACAGCAAGAAAGCAGCGATGTGTATAATAACAAATGTCACATTGCATGCATTTCTGTTAAACACAACAGTACATATGCAGTATTAGTGGGGGCATGCTGGCAACTGATACAAGCTTCAAAAATGGAAGTGGTGGGCAGAAAGAAGTATCAAACAGCAAGGATATAATTGATGATTTGTCATGCAACCACAGCCTTCAGTTACAACCAGTTTATCTGGTCTTTTAACACTAGAACCACCATGGCAGTCATTTTGATGGTTTGAGGGTTTCAAATTTAAATTATGACTTTTCCTAAATTATTATTATTTATTTGTTAGCAGACGCCCTTATTACTATCCTCTACAATTGTTACAAGATATCACATTATTTTTTACATACAATTACCCATTTATACAGTTAAGTTTTTACCAGAGCAATCTAGGTAAAGTACCTTGCTCAAGGGTACAGCAGCAGTGTCCCCCACCTGGGATTAAACCCACGACCCTCCGGTCAAGAGTCCAGAGCCCTAACCACTACTCCACACTGCTGCTTAGTGTGTATTACATGTATTAAATACCCTTTTTGTTTTAAATTAAAAAATAATTTCGTGTCCAGTTTTGTATGTACATATACCTGTTTACACACTAGTTTCTTTTGAAATGTTTATTTTATTATAGTTTTTCATTTTTTGAAGTAGTGCCTTATGTAGTAAGTTAGATAATAAATCCTTTTATGTTTAATTGTTCATTTAAATACAGTGTTTCGGCTGTGCAGATGTTTGATATGACGTGCTTGAATAAAACTTTTGAGTTATTATTATTTTATTATTATTATTTATTTCTTAGCAGACGCCCTTATCCAGGGCGACTTACAATCGCAAGCAAATACAAATACATTCAAGTGTTACAATATAAGTCATACAATAAGAACAAGAAATACAATAATTCTCAAGTGTGACAAACCACAATTCAATAATACAGCAGATAATAGTGAAAGTTACATCAGGATATGATTAAATAGTGATAGTTACATCAGGATATGATTAAGTACAAAATACTACAGATTAAACACTTGGCAGATTACAATATTCTGAGGTACAGGATTAAATGCAGTAAAATAGGGGGCAGATAAGAGCAAAATAAAGCATATTTAAATGAAGGGTGATAGTGTCCCAGGATACAACAGAGGAGTTCTACAGGTGCTGTTTGAAGAGGTGAGTCTTAAGGAGGCGCCGGAATGTGGTCAGGGACTGGGCAGTCCTGACATCTGTAGGAAGGTCGTTCCACCACTGCGGAGCAAGGGTGGAGAAGGAGCGGGCTCGGGAGGCAGGGGAGCGTAGCGGAGGTAGAGCCAGTCTTCTAGTGCAGGCGGAGCGGAGAGGTCGAGTGGGGGTGTAGGGAGAGATGAGGGTCTGGAGGTAGCTGGGTGCAGTCTGATCAAGGCATCTGTAGGCTAGTACAAGAGTCTTGAACTGGATGCGAGCGGTGATCGGGAGCCAGTGGAGCGAGCGGAGTAGTGGAGTAGCGTGGGCGAAGCGAGGTAGAGAGAACACCAGGCGAGCAGCAGAGTTCTGGATGAGCTGGAGCGGACGGGTGGCGGACGCAGGGAGGCCAGCCAGGAGGGAGTTGCAGTAGTCTAGACGGGAGAGTACCAGGGCCTGGACCAGGAGCTGGGTAGCATAGTTGGTGAGGAAGGGTCGGATTCTTATCCGATAGTTTGTCTTTCATTATAATATTGATGTTGTTTAAAATGTAACGGTCATAATGACTGGGGGTGGCGGTTTTAGGTATGAGTATAACCGCGGCGGTTCTAGTGTTATCAAATGGTAAGCTGACATCAGGAAAATATATTTTGTTTTTTATTGTGGGCCACTACAGCTCGATGGTGCTGCATAGTTCATTGTACCTTTAAATGTACATAGAGTACTTAAGATTCAGTATGTTCAATTTTCTCAATTATAAATTCAGTGGAAATTAATATATATATATATATATATATATATATATATATATATATATATATATATATATATATATATTATTTTTTTTTTTTTTTTACAGTCCAACAAAATCTATACAAATCCACAGCAACGTCTGAATTAAGGTACATAAGCCCCCTGTTTGTTTTGACCATAAAACCAGCTCTGTTATCTTAGTGATTAATGCATCCACATTCATTGAGATTTTTTTTTTTTATCTCTGATGTTATTTTTTTATTTGTACACTTCAATGTTTAATAAAAGCATGAATAAAACACACATATCATGGTAAATAGACACAAGAACAGTAAAAGCCTTTTGGACAAGAGCCACATTACTATTTGCACATTCATTTGCTAAATGTTTAGATAATTGTCTGTCTATGCTGAGCAACTCATGGGCACTAGGTATGTGATGTATAAACGCTACTGTATGTCCATTTTACCAAACAAGGCAGTTTTTCAATTAGGCCCCAAGAATACAATTTCCTTTCCCATTCTATTTACTTCAGGGTATGAACAAACACAAGGTTAACACCACTGGCTTACAGTGTATTTGATTATTCTGGGAGTGAGATGAACCCCACATCGGGTTTTCTTTTTGATTGGAGGCATAACACTAGGATATTTGAAGATCAATGCAATGCTTTACAGGGACCTGGTTATGTTTTACCAAAATTCAAAACTGAACTCAGATTTGCATATTTTAGATCTTTACCAACGAAGAGCCAGACTTTCCACTGTGGGCAAATTGCCACTTCACACATTTGCTATAAAGTCTTGTTCATGCTTCAATCGTGGAACCGTCACTAAGTTCTAGTTCCTCAGTCGTGCCACTGTCAGGCGATTCAAGGAGACAACTTTTAATTTCCATCAACTCTAGTTGGTCACGTTGCAAGACTGGCATTAGGTGATCACAAGACTGTATAAACAACCTTTACAGGCTAAAATATGAATGTGTTTTTAGTGTACAGCAGTAGTTTAATGACATTGTGTGTGTATACAGAAGTGTATTGCCCCCATGACACACTTGTAAATTAGATCTCCAAGGGCATATCCTGCTGAGCAGAAATTTAAATAAATATAAAAATAAAATATAATTTGGCCCATCATTGCTTGTCTGGTTCCTAGTAACTGGTAATCACGATTATTTTTCAAGTCGGGTCTTAAAGGACCCCAAAGATTCAGAATCAACAACATGGCTACGTAACCTATTCCCTCCCCACTCTGTCGCCACTTAATTTCAAATTGTGTCCTCTGGTCCTGGTTTCTGTGCTGAGCTTAAAGTATTATCCAGGGTTAACTTGGTTGACTCCTTCAGTTGTCTCTCATCTTCATAGCTCATTCCTTTATAGTCTGGTTGCTCACCCATGGACCTTTTTATTTTGTGGGGGCCAAAAATTAAACACAATATCACCTGTGCATTTGCAACGTTATCATTACATATCATATCATAAAAAGACATGTCTTTACTTTAATTTGTAGGGACTTGATATTATTGCATGCAATGTAGCTTCAACTGCAATTTTGGCTTGCTTCAAACATGTTAAGTTTGCGTAAAGCTGGATTTAGGTTCAATAAAATATCTTATATGAACATGTTAATGTCCATTCATTTTTAAGAATCTACTTCTTCTCAAACCACTTTCTCAGGCCATCCATATGATGTAACTTATCGTATTAAAGAACTTTAATGGGAGCTTATTGTTTGAAGTTCTTCACCATCAATCACTGCAGATGACCGAGAAACTCAACAAGGTCATAAAATCTGCAAGCCTCCGAATCTGAATCAATCACATTTAGTTTTGTTTATTAAACCATTGCCTAGTAAGGGCTTTCCAAGTCTGTTCCTCTGTCAGATTACAATATGAACACGCAGCTGTGTCCTTATTGTCCACTAGCCAGAAAACGAAATCTGTACATGGAATTCAGGAACAGTGTGGGTGGCAAACTCATGTTCTTTTTTCAAATTCCTGTGTGACCCAGATGTGGCTCTTGCATGTCTGAATAAATATTTTATCTTCTAAACTATTCAAAACCTACACAACTGGCTTACCCCTGTTTATAAGCTGTAAAGAGACCTGTGTTTCTGAACATCCCTAGCTCTTGCATGTCTACCGTACTGGCTCTTATAATTAGGGTTCTGCGCTTTCTGTGTTTATTTTTGAAGCGCTTAAAATACAATAATAGGTCACTCACCTTGTTGGGTATTTGTTTGGAGCTGTGTGTCAGGGTAGACAGTAGTATTGGTTACGCAGGCAAAACACAAACTACATAGAATATATTGAACACAAAAATAAACAAATGAAACTAAATAATGACGGCAATCTTTAGGTGTTTAAGGGAAGACCCAGCTTTCCCTGGTACAGTTATATAGATTCAACAAAACCCCTGTGTCAGTGCTGAAACAGCTTCAATTCAAACCATTCCTACAGCCTAGCACCTTTGACTGAGCTTTCAGTGGCCTTTTATACAAACCTGTATATTACATATTGTTATTGTCATGCTTGTTAATAGTTAATAGTATAGCTGATTGCTTTAAGCTTAAGACTTTTCTGTCCCAACATAATAAGATAACATGCAATTATTCACTAGCCTTAAAGTATCATCTATCATGGGTACCTACCAAGAACAAAAAAAAAGTCATGTTTGTGCCCCAAAATGTATTAAATAATCATAGCTGGGAATTCATGCCTGTGGTCATCCATGCCCAAAAGGCATTCACCATGTCTTGGTTGCTAAGAGATTAAGAGAAATGTATATACTGGTAGTGTCCCTGGTTATGGAAAAAAATATATATATATATTGTGCTATGTTTTTTAATTGTTTGTTTTTGTTTTTTTTAAACAAATCATGGTCCGCATTTGTGCTTTATATAATTAAGCATCTTGAAATGATGTTCCTCACGCAGACCTGCGGACCACTTATTTGAATCTCTGCTTTTATACCTATAATCAATAAAACCCATGCTTTTAAAAATATGCAGTACTGACTTGCAGCATTCTGTGAGCAATGCTATTCTGTGGGAAATATCTGGCAACTACTATAGTAATTTACTTCCACTAAAGAAAGAGGTCATGGGAATTCTATGTAAACACTACATCAGAACAGTAGCTTAATAATAGGACTCAATACTGCATCATTATTTATTTTAATTTTATGGCACTAAATTTGGAGTTAGGCCTCATGTAAAGTAGTGAGACTAACATGTGCGATAAAGCTAAATTTACTGCCCCATTTACTAACAGAGAACACATTAATTTCTGTGTACAGTATTTGGCTAATTTACATACCATACCGTGCACACTGCATGTATTGTAAGTGATAATTTAATGTGCACGATACTGTCCGCGACTACACGTGATCATCTTCATATAAAAAGCCCCAGCAGTCCAGGCGTATCTTTTGGTCAGTAGCGAAAGGTGGAGGCGGCTTACATTGACTGAAAATGAGTGATCAAAAGACACAGCACTAAGCAAGGGACAGACAGAGGCAAAGTAAAGTGAAACAGCACTGCATACACTGCATGTATTCCTTGTCTGGTGTAAAAAAAAGAAAGAAAATAAGCCTTTTCCTTTGTCCTTTAATGCATACTAATGCCCATTAGTTTCTAAAATTGTGACGTACTGCATCGTTTTGGAATTATATTTTAAAACAACCCGCCTCTTTAATATACTGTAGTGGTTAGGGCTCTGGTCTCTTGACCGGAGGGTCAAGAGTCCCTTGAGCAAGGTACTTTACCTAGATTGCTCCAGTAAAAACCCAACTGTATAAATGGGTAATTGTATGTAAAAATAATGTCATTGTATGTAAAAATAATGTGATATCTTGTTTCAATTTTAAGTCGCCCTGGATAAGGGCATCTGCTAAGAAATAAATAATAATAATAATGTGTATTCAACATGTGGTCTGCATTGTGAATGACATTCCCATTAAGCAAATCACGGCTCACAGAGGTAGTAAAATAGCCAATCAAATAGCGCACAGGATCCGTTTCCTCACGTAAACGTGTACCAGCACAGCACACATCATTTTGATTAGGCTAGCGCAGTGAAGGCATGTTTCAACTATTTATTTTACTTTGTGTAAAATTTAAAATCAGTTGCCAAAGGAAAAGGAAATGGCCAGTAATGCCTGAATGTTGTCAGGGGAACATGTCTCTATGTTATGGAAAACATGTTCTGTTTTTTGTTTCATACACACTACATCAGACAGAGGGATAAGACTTTTCTTTTGACTCCAGATCCGTAAGACAGATTACCACAAACTGAGTCCAAAACTGCATTATAGAGATGGGATACTTTCGAAAATAGGATCAAAGCCAGAACTGTGCAGTATATAAGCTTCTAGTAACATATCTGCCATGGCACTGTTCAGACTGAGTCTGTGAATGTTTTTGTATTAAGCTATAAATGAAGCATGCAAATTGTCAGCATGAAAACAGTTAGAAGTCACTGGCTATTGAGTACAGTTGTGTCCCTTTAATGTCAAAAGGACGTAAGCAACCATATTGACATTTGCTAAGCCGTTGCTTCATTCCAAAGTTTGTGCAATTGGCTTCCAAACTGGAAAATAAAACCTGTTAACGTCATGGTTAAGAAAACAAAACTCATGTTGTAGATTTAAGGGTTTCTCTATGCGGCCAAGTTTTGCATTTTTTTTTCTCATGTCGTTTCGTGCAATTTGTATATGTATGTATACTGTAGTGACCTAGGAAAAATATGTTTTAATAAAATGTAGCGTTCTTATTATTTTACCCCTGTTTTTCTCCCTAATTTGTCTAATTATGGTCTCTAAACACAGCAATCCCCGCAACAGTTCAGGAGAGCTTAAGGCCAGTCATCCTCCAATCTCACAACTTAAGCCAATTGCCTCTTTACACCCAACGATGTCAGAGAGCTACCGTCCGCTGGTTGACAGACCAGCCCTTTAGGTGTCCGCTTTGTGCTAGTGCCTCGCCAGAGTAGCAGAGCCAATGTGATGTTCCCTGTGGAATCCTCAGTGAAGATCATACGACTCACCTTGCACACCGTATAGATGTGCTTTTAACAGGTGAGCCACAAAGCTTCCTCTCTCAGCTCTGGATAATATTCCTGGATAAAAACTGATAGGAAAAGATTACAAAAAGGCCCCATTCCATTTATGAAATGTAGGCTTTGTCTAAAGTACAAAAGAATATTCCATCTGTTGATAAATTACTAACAGATTTGTTTGACTTTCTTGTTGCAATATATAAAAGAACAAAGATTAGGAACCTGCCATTTATTGCAGACATATTTTCCTTTGTTTAAAAACGAATTATATTTTGTAAATTCTTGCAGGTTAGCTGTCATATAAATCCGTAAATGTGTTTTGTTCAAATGATGGATTGAGATTTTATATAAAAAGGAAAGATTAAGATGATTTTGTCATTAACCGATTCATTTACTGACCATCCAAGGTAAAATAACAGATATCAAGTACAATGTATAATTAAGTCCCAACATAGCAACATGATAAAAGTTATTTTAATTTATTTTAATTTTATTCATTGTTTTATTTATTTTTATTACATTTACATTCATAACATATTACATTTACATTAATAAACTACCTCAGTTGACCATTTACAAAGAAAAACACAGACTAAATCCCAGTTTATCTATACGCAGAACGTTATAAAGGTTTATTAACAGTATATTTTAACATTCTTGAGCACTAAAAACAAACAGCTTTATAATTTATAACACTGTATGCCACAATATGTTTCTCGAAGAAAATAGAGACACAGTTAGAAAAGGGCTGAAGCTATATATAATCAAAGTGAGCCTAAATAACACTGAAGGACTTGGGAATTAAAAGCAAGCATGCTGCAGTCCTCTGCATGCTCTATTCTTATTGTCTGTCATTTGTTGGTTACAATCTGTATACTTTGAAAGGAAAACGTTCACAATCTACACTGACCACACTTAATGACTGTGTTTGATAAATTGGCATTCTGGCACCTAAGCACAAACCGCATATTGACGATATCTACAGAGCCTGCTAAACTGTTCTTAACTGCGTCTTTTATGCAGTCGCTCCTTTAACAGATTTGTATCCACTGATGGGCTAGCTATTGCCAGTGGATTCAACAGCTGGCCAAGTATTGTCAGTCCAACTTATCAAGTGCCTTTTGGATGACCACTTTCAGACACTGGATAGCTCTGTCTTTTGAGTCTGGCTCCATAGCCTCCACACTATTTTCAACGAAGGTTCGCTTCAACTTTGCAACTTTTGCATGAGCAAGTGTGCCCAAGGCATTTTGGTTTCTTGTAATTGTGTAATCAAATCTGTTTGCACACAAGTTCACTTAATAAGGCATGCATGAGTAGAAGCATGGATCTTTCAGGATGATCAAAAGAAAGCTAAGACAGCACCCAAATAATCGTGTAGGTAAAACACTGACCTGAACCAGAAGTTCCATCTAGTTAATACTGCAAGCAGCTCTGGGTAGTTTTCCTTCAGAAAGCACAGATAACTGTGTCTTAGCTTTTGCCACAACTTAATTCACTTCAGTCAACTCCTCCACAAAAACGTTTTCAACTAAATGGAGTTTGTGCACCCAACATGTCATATATAGAAGGTGGGGTCCTACTAAAACGTTGAGAGCAGTGAAGCATTTTATAAACTACGGTGCTGAGTCACTGACAATAGAAAGTACATCAGAACGCTACACATTGTGGCTGTTCAATTTCCTGTGAACATGTGGTTGCATTTGCAGTTTCAAGAATGAAGACAGCAGCCATGCGAAATATGTGTTGTTCTTTCTCCGTAGCATCCCTGGATAGCTGACAGCACCTCATCTGTTGCCTTCTGCTGAGTTTGTGGAAGATACTCCTGCCTCAAGCAATCGGCACTTGGAAGGACAGTATATACAATAAAAGAAAATGCATTTGAAACAATATATTTTAAAGTCCATTCCAAAATATATATTTAATCTTTTGACTGCCATGCAAATAGAAAAATGTTTGTTCCTGCTGTGCTTCTGTAAAACGGCATATTTGTTAAAGAATAGTACATCTCATGAAAAAAAAAAAAAAATCTCTAAAAAATTAAATGTAAAAGGGGTCCCCGAGTGGTGTGCAGGATGAGTCATGCCGTCAGGGCAGTGCAGGTTTGAGTCCTGGCAGCAAACTTTGCTGGGGATTCCACAGAGATTGTAGGCAAAAAGGTCAGGGACTGTTTTTCCCTACAGACAACTTCTGGGCTGGAGTTTGTCCTCCAGCGGTCAATAGCTCATAGGTGTAAAGAGGCAATTAATCGAAGTATGACCACTGACTTTCAGTTCTCCCAAGCTGCATTTACCATAATGTGTGTGGCTTTTATAAAGATAATGGTTAGACCTAAGAAGTGGTATGTATACATTATATTGTGTATCAAGATCCCCACTTGACACTGCCAAGGATTTCTGACTTCTAAAGTTAGTTTTTGTCCCCCCTAGTAAGTGTGAAGCACTTCTGAAAGCAATCCATGCTGAACCATGCATGGACAGACCTGTCTATTATCAAACATTCCTGTCAAGCAGTCACTTAGTCATGAAAACTATTTGAACAAGCAAGGCATAAAGATGTCATGCCCTTTAAAGTCTGTCTGCTACATAATCAGCTTTACAGAAACTATCATAAATAAAGTCCATATTGTGTTTACATAGGAAATGCACAGACTGAGAGGTGTTGATGGATTTAAACAAAACTTGATTTAGATTAAACAAATTAATATATGGGCTAAATGTTCTGGTTTTACACAAGGATAACCTTTAGATCAGAACACCTTGGATTATATTTTTCAAGACAATTCATTAATGTTGCAAAAAACCTAACACAATTTAGAATCATTTGCTGGCATTTTGGATTAAACTGTTCTGCACCATGGTACAGTATGCAGTTCAATGTATTCCCTTTGCACACTGGTAGTTGATTGTAAATGGTGACCTAATAAAAGGTCTTCTACTTCAATTCCATTGTAAATGGTGACCTAATAAAAGGTCTTCTACTCCAATTCCATTCTTTAGCTTTTAAGCCTTAAAGTAAAGAATAACAGCTGGATCATGTGTGTTATTTTTTTAAAAAAGGATTTGACAGGTGTCCAGTGGGTTTAATATTAATATTTAAATAATTTGACAATAATACATTTACTTTTTGCGAGCAAACTTTACCCATAACTATATAACACTCAAATTCAGGAACACTGAACAATAAGTGCTGATTTTATTGAGCATTTTTCCTCACTTACATCCTTTACTTACATCCTTTACTCTTGTTATCCTTGAATAGATAATCGTCTCCTCTTTAAAAAAAAATTAAAAAATGAGCAAGACATCTCACAAGTAGAATGGTATCCTGACCTCTTCTTCATGAATATCAAACTTTATTTTATTCATAATGAACATTCTTTAAATAACTTAAAATTAGGTAATGCTTTGTGAATAAGACTATTTCCAGGATGTTCACTATTTCCAGAACATACTGCATAACACTTATTTTAAAACAATGCTTATCTCATCAGATCAGACCTCTGTATTTGACTCATTTAATTTAAGACAGAGATTACTTTTTCCCTCTTTAACCAGTTTCAGTGTCCTGAACAATGACCCAGGAGCCGAATCATGACATACACTCGCATACTTTCGCTTCATCCCTTATCTTGATTGGCTGAGGAGTAAATAGGAGGCTCGCTATGTATCTGTGAAACTAGGCAGATACTGTCAGTCTTGGTTCTCTAACAACACTGTAAGCCTGCATGTTTTAAACTTGTACACATCATCCAAGAACGTCAAGACTGCGGGTGGACTGGGAATACCAAACTTCATAAGCAACCTTTGCCAAGGGAAAGCTTTTTTTTTCTAAACCTTTTTAAAGATGGGAATTCTGGCACCCACTTTATCTTTTCTTTAAGACAGTCTGTTTTTAAATGTATATATACACCACATAAACGTGAGTACAGTGAAACTGCCTGGTCCTTATAAGAGCTTGATGGATGATGCTTGAGGAGTTGCTGTCTAATCAGTGTGCCATGGTCACCTTTGCTTTAATTGGTGGGCTGGTATCCAACCGGAGACCGTCTTACAGGAAGATCACAAAGTCAACCCTGGTCCTAGTGCTGACACTATTGAGCAGTAAACAGGTAAGTGAAACTATTAGCAATGCCAAGGCTTTTCTCTTTCCAGTGGACACAGTTTTCAGCTGGGTAATAAGGTATTTACTTAAGCTCTAAATGAAAGAGAAATATTCTCAGGTAGTTTTGTAAACCTGTATTATACCAATATTTGATTAATATTCATGATTTTTTTATATTGATCTTACACACATAATATAGCTAAATTTATTTTCCTAAATTGTATTTATTACTTGTGTCTGCTTGTTACATTGGTATATAATAATAAAATAATAAATGCTATATATTTATATGATAAATATCTGATTGTATTACACCATTATTGACCTCTGAGCATGCCATCTTAAACAGTAAAGGCAGGATCTTACATTTGTACGTTCATTTATACTTTTTTGTGATGCAGTTGGTAGATTTTTCCTCAAATATTTTACATTTTATCTTTGTTCTGAACTTATAACTGAACAGCCTGAAATACTTTTTTTCTTCTCAGCATCTGTTTAGCCAACTACCAGAACTAAACTTCTGATACAAATTCTATGTTTAATACTGGGCAGAAAATTGGAGACCGATGTGTTTGCTTTGTTTTATTTTCCTGATAGGGGTACAGCCAGTTACATAATAGCCACTGTATAATGCACTTCATTTAACTGTGTTGGCAGATTTGTCAAATGTAATAAAATACGCCAAAGTGCATTTTTAAGACTTTGTAACATTACAAAGTTTACCATTCTATGTATCATTGTTAATGTTAAATATAATTTAGGCTCCCTAGTTGAAGAAAAGTTACTGTAGTCTTTGTTTGGAGGAAAGTAGTTTTTTTATGGATTGTTCTGGTGTTTTGATCCAGCTCATTAACCAGTGGGATTATGCATCATTGTGTTGTGGTGTCATTTTTATAAAGTGTTCATATTGACTGGTACAGTTCAGCATTGCTTGAACTTTTGAAAAGTTCATACAAACTTGTTCAGATTTAGATATTTAGTAAACTGTACAGTAAAAGCTATGCTTGACGAATCCCACAATAATGTAATTAACTTATATTTATCTTTCATGTAGCTCTACAAAAAAGTAGTATTCGGTTCAGTATTAGAGCACTATTTGAAATGGCACAATGCCTGTCTGATTTGCTATAAATCCAACAAGCAGGTGCTTACTGTCTTATATATCTCTCGCCCCACTACACTCATGTCAGGCTGTGTTTCAGCTGGTCAGAAACAACAAATAATTTGATTTTTTTTTCATTAAAAGTCTCTGTTTTTACTGCCAACCTGTTCCACAATTAACAGGTTTAAGTGAAGTTTCAATCAATACTCTCAGTATACATATGTTAGTCTAAAAGTAAGAACAGCCCTACATATGTTCACATTAGGTACCTCCATTATAATTCCATTAAGTTGAATTATGAGCATCTTCAAAGATCTTGTCTGAAAGGAAAAATGTAAACTAATGGCACTTGGCTCACATGTGCATCTGAATGGATGCATTCTATTTTATTCTCTTCCAAAGAGCCACATTTAGTAAATGTGATTATGGTCCAGACCCACTTAGAAAGGACACAGTCAAATGATTTTCTTACTAATAATTACTAATAGTTGTCTCCATTATTTTTACCTTTTGTGTTACAAGAATAATGCATTGGATCCATTTAACAGGAAATACGAGCACTGAGAAATCACAATTGAAGAATAATTTGTTTCAAGTTTGATTTTAAATAACACTTTGATGTAGTAATTGTTGAATAGATATTGCGTAATTGTTGAATAGATATTGCTTACATTTAAGGTCATTATTATATGGAGATCATTAGCTAGATGTGTAAGTAGATTTTATTTTTATTAGGTTGGAGCATTTTTTGTTCCTCACATACAAGCTTTAAAAAGTGTTTCTATTTATTTGTATTAATGTATGATCATTGTGTGTTTAAACTGAATCCAAAAAGCAGTGCAATGCTTTGAAGAAAGGGAAAATGCTTTGGATAAAAGCGTCTGCTAAATCCCTCAATAATAACAAAAACGCATTGATGGTTTAAAGGGTATCTTGCAGGGGTATTTTTTTTATCACTGAAATGGATGCAGCAGTGTTTATTAAGAATATTAGCATTATTATTTCTATATTTTGATTATATTTTATATAATCCTTATATTTTTTAACAAAACTTTCATGAAGTATTGTAAGGTCCCTCAGGTCATAGGATAACACGTTTTTAAACATGTATCTCTATGCAGAATACATAATAAAAAAAAACACTTAAAAAAACACACTGATAAAAGAGAAAAATAATATTCCTCTCATAAACCACATAAAGAGACCTATAAAAACAAGTCTGGCTACTGTTTTGCTTCAACTCAGAGAGCGTTTATGAAAAGATCATGGTTGTGTTAGTTCTGTTTATTGGTGGGAGTAATTTATGATTGCATATGCTTCAAGCAGTGTATTTATAGCATTTATATATACAACCAAAAAAGTAAGGAACGCCGCACAGAGAAGCAACAGAACTCATTGATACAATACAATTTGAATTACAATACAATAAGACTTGTTCCTGAAGTGTACTGTATGTTTGTGTACACAGCTTTCTAAAATGTAACAATCTTAAATGAAATGATTCTCTCCTATCTTCTCATTCATGTTATTTTATTTTACATCTATTTATTTGTTATATTTACTCTTACTATTTACTTATGCTGTTATTCCATTCCTGCCTATGTGTTTAACTAGGAGCTCAATCAAGCTTATAATCATTATTCCCATTTGGGGATAATTAGTACACACACTCCTCTTAATGTGTCTCAAAGATGAACAAATACATCCTAATAGTATATTATTTTATTTAATGTTCTGTTTTTCTGATAATTTTTTTGCACGGTTGTCATTAAGGGTCTTTATACAGTATACAGTTTTTCAATATATTGCATACTGGTCTACTTTAATACTGTATGTGGAAGTGTATGTACAAATTTGAAATAAAAACAAACGTACTTAAATAAAGTTTTACACCCCTAGATTGAATCCAAATAGCTGCTAAGCAAAAATAAATAATTATTTTATGTGTCTAGTTTTCCATTTCCACTTGGACCAAGATCATAAAACTGATAAGATGACTAAAGATGGAACGTTTTAATGAATGTTTCTATAATAAAGTCCCACCCTTGTATGCAGTGATCACACAGTGACCCCCACATCCACAGCAAGGAATGGGATATGCACAGTACTGTAACATATGATGACTTCTGTAAATTATCAAGATCATACGTCCTGACAGGCAAGACTGTTTCAAAGAGCATTCTTAAAAAAGGGTTTGTGGAGATCTGAACTTTAACCTGAAATACATTATTAACATTAACATTAACATTAACATTATTTATTTCTTAGCAGACGCCCTTATCCAGGGTGACTTACAATTGTTACATTATTTTGTACTAAAATTATGTAGAACATTGACCTGTGAACAACTGACTTTACATGTACATTCTTAGCACCACATTGATTGTTGCCTAATCTTGCCACTGTTTTGAGATCATTCTTGTCAACCTCACCCCTGTTACTTTGTTATCCCTGGCAATGAGGACATGCTGGAGGTGTTACGTACTGTGTGTGGTCGTATGTAGTGGTGATATAGTGGGGCGTATGTAACCATCTGTATATCACACATAAGCTGTTGCATATATCTAGAGAAACGATAATCAAATTGTGATTAAACATTTTAATGCCATTTCTTATTCTGTACTGTTCTGTACTGTTGATATTCGTCATGGTTACACTGATTGCTATAGTGGTGTCCCTAATTTTGAATTTACAGCAGCCGTGGGGATATATTTTGCTGATATACATGTTAAAATGAAACAGGTGTTTAGCACTACAAACACTGACACGGTAATAGACGATAAATGTGCTATGTAGCCCTGTAGGAGTAAGACTGATATTTATCCCTGCCGCCAATACTTGCATCTGTACATACGTATAGTATGTGAGACTTTGTTTGAAAGTTTTATGTATGTTTTCAGATTCCTTGTTTTGAAAGTAAATTCCTTAGCGTGATTTAGTGTACAAAGTATAGCACTTCCAGTTAAGGAGATATTTTGCACCAGGTGGATGGATTATGGGATTTTAAGCTGCTCAATGTAGAGATAGCCCTGTTCCAATTCTGCTGTATGCCAGGAATTGAATTAAAAGACATTTTTATTTCTGTTTAGTCAATTATCAATATACCCACTAAAGCCACTGCACAAGTCCAGACTGTAAACATGGCAGGATGAGATCTATTGCTATTTGTTAGAATATAGCCACGATTCAACCTAGGTAACATTTAAATTAACAATGTTGCACAACAGCACCGATATAGGATTTCATATACATGGAACAATATGAATGTGGCATTAGACAAGTTCATTGCTGCAAATATACCCGGTGGAAGAAATAAACAACTACCTGAGTAAATATTTCATTTCTGGTCATCACTTGTAGGTAAAAATTGCATTCCCCAAATACATGTAAATTAGTACCAACTCGAAACTGGTCGGGGTAGTGTCTGGAATGAATTTAATTCTGAAACATTTATATGGTGTAGTGTAGGCCCTACGGATTTATGAAAAATATATATTTCCGTACCGGTGTGCTGGGTTTCTGAAGGACTCATTAGTATTAGTTCAGGTTCCACTGCATTTTGAATTTCTGAGGGTTGCTGGACTTAACATTGCCAACTTGTGGAGAAATCTTTACTGTAATAACGTTCTTCTAGTGCCTTGCTGAATTAAGTAATGGAACTAACTAAAATATTTTATCTTGAAAAACAAATGATAGATACTCTAGGTGGCTGTTCTGTATAATACAGACAGTGTGCATATGCAGTACAGTGCAGTACTTCAAAAACCAATGCAAACTTGTATAGCGTTTGTATGCAATTGAAAATGAATGCTAATTTTATAGAACAGAAATAGCTGATGAACTGGTCATATTTTTATTTTATTTTAAAAACAGTGGCAAAATACTTTTTTTTTTTTTTCTTTAGCCTTTGGCTTCTTATTAAAAAAACAGATACAACTTTCTGAAAACTGAAATGTTCTTCACCAGATTTGTTTCCCTAGAAAAAAAAAGTGATCTGAAATTGGGTTATGACGTTTTATCCCTCAGATGTGATAATAGCCAATGGCTTTTGTTCAATTCAGACATGGTGATGATAAGCAGAGAATGGCATTAATAGGAGTGATGTAAAACAGTTTTGACTGCATACTATTCACTTATTATTATTCAAGCTGCATCCACACTGGACGCGAACAATGCGAGCGAGCAAAGTCGCCGAATTTATATCTACAACTTACTGCAATCTCAATTGTGTTTCTTTATAAATTCCTTCATTGATCCTTTTTTATTAACTTCTTTAAGTATTTTAAAGTGCAACATTATTATTATTATTATTATTATTATTATTATTATTATTATTATTATTATTATCATCACGTCATTGTTGTTAAGCATACATAATCACTATATTATTATTATTATTATTATTATTACGTCATTGTTGTTAAGCATACATAATCACTATATTATTATTATTATTATTATTATTATTATTATTATTATTATTATTATTATTATTATTATTATGCGCAAGTCACCACTTACCTTGTATTACTACCGATGCCGTTCTGCAAATCTATTTTTCTACTTTATCGTAAACTATTGAAGACTGTGACGCATCAGATCATGGGTGAGTGTTAGAGTCATCTCTGACTTTGGTCCTGTCCACACTATGCCTTTAAACCGTATTAGTTGCATTTAAGCCGCCTTAAAAGTGCTAAATACGGTTTGTGTCCACAATACGCAGCATTTAATACCGTACTCGAGAACCGGACTCAAGACCACCTCAGGAGGTAGTCTCGAGTCCGGTTCTAATTAGATCGCATCAGGTAGTGCGGTTTATCAGAAGTGTGGACGCTGTAATACCCAACTACATTTTTTTGTGTATCCTCCAATAACCCAAAATGCTTTGTGCTATGTTTGGCGAAATACTTCGTGCAGGCGCCTGAAGGACTTGCTATCAGTGTACGCTCCGCACTAGGTATTCATTTTTATGCTTCAAAAAATCTGTCAGGACATCTCTGTTAAACTAGTTGGGAAAATAACAAAAACACAACGTTAAATTAGGCGACTGCAAAAATGAAATGCGAGTTAAAAGTATGATCGGGGATGAACAAATTACGTAATTTCTCAGCTCTGTTTGAAATAAAATTAAGAGGACCAGAATTAGGCTCAGGCAAGATATTAAACAAAGATTGTTTTGTAATTAACAGCTTTTACTGAGTTTAATTATAAAACAGAATCAGCTCAATTTGTTTAAAGGGACTTCATCTGATTAAAAATAAAACCTGAAAACTTCAAGCCCTACCTGTGTGTGTGTGTGTGTGTGTGTGTGTGTGTGTGTGTGTTCGGATTTACTTTTTCCATAATACTTGTTATATTTCATTTATGCAATATGGACCTCTGTTAATATGGGGCATAACACATTATTTTAAAATAAAATACAGTGCATGGCGGGATACTATCATATTAATTTCCATGGTTCATTGCGCTGCTTGGAATTGTAACTGAACTATTCTAATGGTGTGTGGACGCATTAAGCCTGACTAAACATGAAACGGTACTTCAGTGTGGACGCTTTGAGCTGTATTAAATGGAGCGGTTTCAACTATGGTTCTCGAGATCGGTTATATAGTGTGGACAGGGCCTTAATTTACTTCTGAATAATTATACACAGAACAAGGTTGTATACCATGGCAGACTTAAGACCTTTATTTAGTTTTTCCTTTTAAAACAGTCCAGTGAACAGATATGTCTCATAATCTTCAAAGCTATGAGCTTGGTAATGTTGGGATGTGTCACATAGAATACAAACGTGTTGCTGACTTAGTTTTACAACGTATAGAATAGTAGGACCTCGATAATATTTTGGTTTGTTTGGTGAATCACTTTATGAATATGTAAAGACATTGTTCTTGTCACAGATTTGTGCCACTGAATAATTTAGTGAACAAAACGTTATTTATCATAAAAGCACCACCTGCAAGCCGCGACTAATGGTACTACATAAAATGATTAACTTGTTTTGAGGCATGTGTTTGACGTGTTTCAAGGGTGTTAACCTTGCTTCTGATTGGTCAATTTCATTCCAGTCGCGCCAGTGTGGATACTCCCATTTGACTGCAGTGACTTCTAAATTATTCGCTCACATCAGTCGCGTCCAGTGTGGATGCAGCTTCAGACTTGCAGTTGAGTCCTCACACCTCGAGTCTGAGTCATCAGGGTCCGAGTTCGAGTCACTATCATTCGAGCCCGAGTCCGTGTCCTTGAAACAAACTCAAATCAGTTTTCATTCTAGTAGTGGGAGAACAGTTTACCTGAGGAACGTTGTCTGATATCCCTCAAGAAAAAGGCACAAATAAGAAAAATACTAAAAATTATTTTCGATTTATTTATTCTTCTAGCAACAGTAGATTGTTCTATTTGCATGCCTTTTTCAACTTGTCTGTCACTCTTCTTTTGGAATTGGAATGTACCTGAAGTTTATAGATACGCTTTAAGTTCAAGTTTAATAATACAAAATGTTATAGAAATAATATTAAAATACAAATATACCATACGGTATATTTAATAACCGATTACCCTAAACAGGCAGTAGTGGTCGGTAAATTAACCAACAAAAAAATAATAATTAAAAAAAATAAAAAATAAAGAAACATTGCCGAACACAGCACAAAAAATGCGACTCGTCCGAGTACAGGACTCGAGTCCTATAAGTCTGTTATTTGGCAAATTAATAAAATGCTTTTGCTTAGCATTTGTTTGTATATTAGAACAACTGGTTAAAACATCTTTCACCTGGTTTCGTTCAATTTTATGACAAATTCCTCCAGGGTCACTAAAGTAATATGGCTTCCAATGGGGGTTTTTTTTGTCTTTTTTCTATAGGTAATGGGGTCTCTGCTAGATGATACGATAAGGAAGTGGTCGGACTATAAGCTCAATTGTACGAAGACTTTAACATCCAAAAATGTCAACAGATCTGGTAAGAACCCTACTGTATATATTTGGTGTAGTTCTTAAAACATGTAAAGAGTGTGTCTATATTTCTATATTCAGATATGTATTATAAACATGCTTACACAGGGTCTATTTAATCGTTCTAAAAAAGCTTAACAAGTTAGTAGGCAGAATTAAGATCTGTCACTGTTTTTCTATGAGCTGTATTAGAACGTGCATATGAATGTTCTATATTAAAAACAAAACCAAAAATCTTTAACATTGTTCAATTTGCAAATGTTGGTGACTAAAAAAATAAACTCAATAATGTAAATATTCTTCTTCTTCTTCTTCTTCTTCTTCTTCTTCTTCTTCTTCTTCTTCTTCTTCTTCTTCTTCTTCTTCTTCTTCTTCTTCTTCTTCTTCTTATTATTATTATTTTAAACACACGAGTATTAAGATTAATGTTTACCGCCGTGGTTATTGCGTGTGTTTTTGTAGCAGTGTACTGCAGGGCATCATTTGACAAGTTTGCCTGCTGGCCAGAATCCCCCCCTGGAAACGTGTCAGTGCCTTGTCCTCATTACCTGCCCTGGATAAAGGAAGGTAGCTACACACATTGTTTTCTTATTGTATGTAATTAGATTCATTACATTTTCAGAGTAAAGTACCATACGTGTAAAATACAGTGAGACCAAGAAAATGTGACCTTAATAGAGGGGCTAGGATTCCCTGTAACAAATGAATGCCACTGAAGCAGTTCATTATTTCAAAGTTTTTATTTTTATTTTAACTAGTTAATACTGATGAGTTTATATTTTTGTTTTGTTAGCTTTCTCTCTAATTTACATTTTTTTAAAAAATCTAAATTGTTAATTGAATTGTATCATGTTGTATCTAAGTTTTAATAGGGTGTATTTAAAAGGAATAGCTAACATTTGCAAACTTTATACATTGTAAAAAACAAACAAACAAAAAAAACATTGTAAACATTAGTCAAAATGTTTATGGCACAACTTTGGGTTAGCCCTTTTTTGTGCCTTTTTGTAACTATGATCTTTAAAATGCTGTTCCCAATATTCTCACTGGTGTTTTTGTACATTTGAACTGCCTGATATACAATGATGAAAGTAAAAATAGGTAGAAACATGTTTAAAATAGCATAAAATATATTTTTTATCAATCCCTCCTTTCAAGTTCTTATCACTCTAAGATTGACTAGGCTTCATGGATGAAACCATTTAATCAAAATACCATGGTATCATGATACCCATAATAGCACAGCTAACTGATTTTTCATGGTATATGACAGAGTCAGTTTCCTGTTGCCTTGGGTATAGTGTGTATTACACTTTACCAAGAATCCTAATGTTATTCCATATAACTCCACTTGTCACTTTAAGCTGAAAATGATACACACTAGGATTAGGCTTTTACTTATGTGCCACTTAGGTTTTGCTTGTGTCCTTTTTGTTCTTGAAGCAAACTATTCACCCTTAGTTAGTTTACAGGAAATAAGTTAGTTTACAGCAACACATTTGTGCAAGTAAAAACAGCAGACCATCGGGAAGAGTTTGTTTGAAACATTGTCCGTGACAGCACCTTACACAGACAGCTTGGGAATTCAAAATTAAAAAGGTGAGGACTATCTATTCAGGAATATCATAACATTAGTATACAGTGGAACAAACTGGGCAACACAGGCCCCCTGAACTCCAAATCAGCATAGGTTTTTAATTCTTCTGGTCAGCCAGGGTGCATTTCCTGTTAAAAAAGTGTGAGAAAGGGTTTTGAAGAGCTAGTGACAGTCCTATTGCAACCTACTGTCTCTTAGTGCTTAACTTGTAATATTTCAGGGGGTGCTAGTTATCTGTACAGAATCTGCACTGATAATGGGACCTGGCTTACTGTTGAAAACTCGACAGACATCTGGAGGGATCACTCTGAATGCTCAGAACTCAACCGTCACTTCAAACAGCAGGTAATGGAAGTGCTTCTGCTTTTTAATAATGACTTAATTAATCTCTTTAGCAGTTAATTGTAATTCTGAGTTAGTATAAACTAGTTTATGTTATCCCAACCTCCCCCAGACATACCACAAAGTATCTTTACATGTCATTCTGTTTATTCTCTCTTACCTTAAGTTTGATGTTTACAGTCCTCTTCAGTTCCAAGCTCTGTTCCTCCAGTTTTGAATTGTATTCATGTTTCAGTGTTCCAGAATCCACCTGTGCTCGTAGAATCCTAGCTGACTCATTTTCAGTTCTTCCTGATTCCAAATAAATCGTATAACCTTTCACTTCTGCTGGGCCCACCTGGTATATACTAATAGTATGAAGCAGGTGGAACCAGCAGAGTACAAAGGTCACAGCATCATATGAACCCTTTTGAATTAAGAAGTACTGAAAAGGAGCTGGCAACTAGAAGTCTACTGATTCTGATTAAGCCAGACAGACATTTTAAGCTACCCTTGAACAAAAATAATCATAAAGTCTTAAATTACAAAAAATGTGTCTGTTGTTGCGTTCACCTAGTTGATTCTAACTTCTCATTTTCACTCACATGCTTTGAGAGCTGTTGTGATTGCTATGTAGGTGTATATGTGTTGTGATTGAGCATGTATTGAATGATATTGCAGAGTATCTTGGTAATTGTATCTTTCTTTGTCTCCTAACAGGAAGACAAGCATGCACTTCTTTCAGTTCTCCAGTTTATCTATACCATAGGATACTCCTTGTCACTCTTCTCACTCTTGCTGGCTGTTCTCATTTTACTGTTATTGAGGTTGGTAAAGCAGAAATAACATTTGAACAACTGTTTGTCAGTATACCAAGTGTAACATTAACATGTATTGCTAGGTCTATTTCTAGGTATGATGTCAAGATCTCATATTGTATGTGCAGTTTTAAAAGTGTGTTACAGCCGTGTATTTGAATTTGTAGTATCTGGACCACACTTGGTTAAAGTAAACTCACAGTTTGGATGTTTTACAGCTTCACTTCCTACAGTAGGTCATTTCACCTCAGCAGTGTCTTTGGGGTCAAAGCATGTAACTGGCTGCTAAGCATGTCAATCAATAGGAGAATCTGCAAGTTGGTTAATGACAGAAAAGAAGGTGCAGGACTACCTGAAAATAAAGCATGCAAACAGAGCTTTGCTTAAAATGAATTTGCAAAAACATGTGTTTCTTTCAAAACTGCACATGTGAGATGTATACAGAAACAGAAGTGACCAACAAATATGATTTGTTTTGCCATCTATATTAACTAATTCAATGATCCAAGTCTGCACAGGAGAAATACATGTCTGATAACAAAGTGGGACTTTTCTTACTATGAACATTTTCTATGTCACTGCTTCCAACTAGGGTTACCACCTCTGAGGTCCAAAAAAAACCCCACCAATTGGCATGAAAAAATAAAATAATTACTTTTAATTAGGTTTTAAAAAAAATACTACTGCTAACGCATAACATTGGAAATTAGAAATCACTTACACGACACGAGAATGCGCTTTTCATATCATGTTTCTAGAAAATGGCGTCAGAGGAGAGAACAAGTGGGTTCAATAGCTGGATCTTCTGTCAAGTTACGAAGTTAATGTAACTAATTACAATTTTGTTCAAGTAACTGGTAACTGATTACCTTTTAAACTTCCCTAACACTGCTTCCCTCAGGCAAGTGAATAAGTAAGCAATTTGTTTAAGTTGAAGCGCATCATTTATTTTATTGACAATGTACCGGTAAATGAGTTCCAGATAAATGTTTAAAGCTTTCCTTCTGGTTTGATAATTCAGCACTTACTCTTCTGAAGTTCTTGTTTTTTTAGGTGATTGGTATTCACTTCCAAGGCTCATTTTCTTTGTATCTGTTTTACGCAGGAAACTTCATTGCACGAGAAACTACATCCACATTAATTTATTTGCTTCCTTTATGTTTCGCGCTGTGTCAGTTCTTGTCAAAGACATCATTCTTCACATCACCTACGCTAAGAGACCCACAGACGAAACAGGATGGATATACTATTTTAATTCAGAGGTAAATAAAAATGTAATCTCTCGAAAACATAATACAAACCCATGAAAGAATGATCTAGATCTAATTTAGATCTCTTTTGGAACAGATTTTATTAATTCATGATTTTGGTTTTGGTGGCTTTCATGATCACAAAGATCAGTTCAGCCTCAGAAAATAAAATATATAATATAGAAAATAACATTTTTTTTTTATAGAGGTTATAGTTATCAGACAGTGATCTAAAGATAAAAAGGTCATCCACACTGCTAAAGAGGTGTTTTGTTCCTCTGTTTTACTGGATACTTAAAATACTACTTATCTTGGATCTTTCAATAACAAGATTGTGGGAGTGTCAAGTAAGCTTATTTAACTGGGAAAGAGAACATTACTTTATTCAGTACCCACAATATTGATAATCGCTAAATGAAAAACACCCAAAATAATAAAAATACGAAATACCAGTTACTACAGTGTATTTATTATAATGTTTTTTTAAAATATTTAATAAAACATACAAAGTTGTGTAGGTCTGATCAGAAGATGAAAACCATATTGGTTTAAAAATTGTTTTGCAAATCTTTTTTTTTATTTTTTAAATGTTTTTCTTTACAGATTTCTGCAGCCTGCATAGTCACACAAGTTTCCATGCACTATTTTGCTGGAGCCAATGTCTTCTGGTTACTAGTTGAAGGAATCTATCTCCATTCTTTACTTTTTACTGCTGTTCTATCAGAAAAAAGATTGTTAAAGAAATATATGTTCATAGGCTGGGGTAAGTCATTTACACAGTTTTTTTCAGAAAGGAAAAACGCTCTTAATAAAGTTACAAAACAAGAAATAAACAGCTTCATTGAGGGGCATGTAAGGGTTAAGTTTTTTCTTGCTGGTTTTAAAATGAGCTGATGATGACTTGGAGTACATTTTTGAGAATTTAAAATAATTGAAATAATTGAATATAAAACATATTGATACATTATTGATGAATATATTTATATATATTTGAATAAACTTTTTTTTTCCACTAAGGGACTCCAGTTCTGTATGTTGTTCCATGGGCAGTGACAAAAGCTATCTATGAAAATAAAGGGTAAGTACAATATTTATGCTGCTGTCTACATATGGAGTTGATGCTTGAAGTGGGAAAACCGTGCACACTGCAAGTGAGCGTCTGTGACAGGATAGGCGCAGTGTGGTGTAAAAGAATCGACTCCAGTCCTTTTAATTTAGCGTCTGGGTTTTTATTGCTTTACCAGCACGCACTCCAAAATAATAATAATAATAATAATAATAATAAACAATAGGGAAGCTGGGGTACACAACAATGTGTAACCCGACAACGTAATGAAAAACGGGGTTGCAGTCCCAAAATAAACAAACACCAAAACAAAACGTCTTCCTTTCGTACACTCCGGGAAAACACGCGGGGTAATAAAATCCAGCCCTCCCGGTTTGTCGCTCCTCCGACTGAATCCCGGAGCATCCTGTTAGTGCTCTAAAATACAAAAGAGTGGAGGGGTTAGCACAGTAATCCATCAACGAAAAGACGAACTCCCTTCCTCTGTTTCTCTGTCTGTTTGCATTCTCTCTCTCTCTCTCTCTCTCTCTCTCTCTCTCTCTCTCTCACACACGCACGGTACCTTGCCAGAAAGACCAGAACCCCGGGCCACGCCCCCTTTTGTACGCCCCGTCCCGTCCCCATTGGTCAGCGAGGGCAATCGCCGTCAGCCAATGCATGATTGCCACCACGCTTCCAGACCGGGTCTGTGACGTTGCGCACAGCGGCTCCAACTGCTCCTCCTCCCCAGCGTCCTCACCGGTCGGAATGGAGATCTAAAACAAGAGTTCACTCTCTCTTTGTCACAGCGTCTTAACCACTATTCAAAAGAGCCAGGAAACTGACAGGGATTGGAATCCATAAATGCAGTGCATCACACAGCACTGCTCATAACACTCTTCACCCTTTGACCCTAGTGATCTTTGAGATGTGGGCCATGGCACCAATGTAACAGGAGCCAGGCTGCATTCGTGGTTATAGAGCTTTTAACCACATCACACCAAAGGGATCTGAAAGGACTGGAAAATTATCTTGTAATCTAGAAGGTGCTTGCCAAAGTGGCAAATTAAAAAAGGGAAGAAAAAGATGTGATACTTCTAATTGTGTGTGGCCATATGACTTGGATACAAGACTCAACTCTATCTTCATAGGTTGAGTCAGGTCACTGCTGAAGCTCTGATTCCTTTATATCTCTAACACTTTAATCCTATTGCTTGCAATTAATCAGAGACTTTAAACAGCATGTCTGGTAATAAAAGCAGATGTGACATTCCCACATGCCTTGAATACAGCATGTTAAAACTGCTTGTCTCACAGCTGAAGCTTTAGAATAGGATATTTCTTAAAGGTGCAGTGTCAAATGTCAGTTGATTCACATGATGGCCACATGATGGCATAGCAGTGTTTAATGGCAATGCAGTGGTTGTGCTGTGGTATCTAAAATTATATGAGCCTTTGGTGGAATTGTACCCACAGTCATAACATTTTCTTATACTGACTCACCACCATTATGTCAATAAATTGTGGTTCCATGGTACTATATCAGTATAAGAAGCACTATTCCAAACCCACTTTGATGCCATTGCTTATAAGTGTTTCTACAGGGTAATGTATTCCTATTGTGTGCATCTGAATGCCTTACATTTTACTGCCTTAACAGTACAATATTACTGTATTTACAGGTGTTGGAGTGAAAACATAAACATGGGATATTGGTGGATTATCAGAGCACCAATGGCATTTTCCTTTACAGTAAGACGTTTTTTTATAACTGTCAGCTGTCAGCTTTAAGATACAGAAAATATCATTAAACAAAGAACCGGTAGTGACAAAAAAGTACTTGTCAAATAAAAAGATTGACGCAAAACAGAAAACACAGGTCTAGGCAGCTGTGTGGGTGGGGAAGAGGGAGGAGGGATGTTGAGGCTAGCACAAGCTCTGTTGGATGACCCTCAGGGAAGTGGGGTAATATGGCACAGTAACGTAGTAATGTGGCTGTCGCGCCTCCTGAACTGTGCTTTATAAGCACTGTCTTTAAAACAGTCGTTCAAGTTCTGTGAATATGGCCCCATGCCTTATAAAAGAACACAAGGCTTGGCTACTACCCCGTCGTCTAAGTGTCCAGAGATATTAAATATTACATTTTCGTAACGAAACTGTTGCAGCTCATTTATTATGACTTTAATGGTGTTTCTTTTTCATTGCAGGCAAATTTTTACATTTTTGTTAAAATACTAAAATTGTTGTTCTCAAAGCTGAAAGCAGAGCAAATAGAATATAATGATTACAAATACAGGTATGCACCTATCAACTTAACACATTGAGTGAAATGTTCCCTGGAGTTATTGTGCTCAATTATTTTAAGATCTTTCTGTCCAAAAAAAATGGTTTTGGCTAATGCCTTTTATTAGTGGTTTTTTATGTATGATTGTAGAAGGGTGGTGGGCAATTCACTGACACAAGGAGACAGTACTTTATTTGTAACGCCGCTCAGGCGCACTGATTTATTTTGACCAGTAGTGGGTGCTGTTGTCCGTGGACTGGATACTGACAACAGTAACCAGAACCATGGTGTTACCAATACAGGTACATAGGCACAGGCACAACAAGTGCTCGTAAATAATAATGAAAACCAAAGGCGAAAGAAAAAGGGAAAATAAAACACAGTAATAAAACTACAAACAAAAGTGCTGCTTACACAGTGCCCCCACTGCCGCTAAGCTGGTCAGAACGAGCCTCCGTCCTACACTCAGTTACCCTATACACTGGGATGGCCGGACAACTAAACACGTCCCCTCGGGTACGTGATTATTTCTGCTATTTATTTTCTCTTTAAATTATTTTAAGGCCGGCTGTTTTCCCCAGCCAGACTTGCCTCGTTTCTGTTTTAAAACTGACGTTTTCTGTCAGTGTCACTGTGTGTTCCCAAACACGGCCACCCGAGTGCACAACCAAGCACAGTTCTTAAGGGCCGAGCAATCTCCCAAGGCCCGCCTCTCAGCCACTCAGAGAGAGGGAAAGCACACACACCCTCTTCCCCACCTCTCCATGTCATCGCCATGACTGACAGGCGGATCCTATGAGATTGCTGCCCTCTACCTGCAGTAATACGCATGTGCCAGATAGTCAGTCCAGATCTCCCCTGTTACAATGATCTATACTATTTCTTCTAAAATCTACTTTTACCTGATCAAGGGACCTACATGATCTTCAAAGTATATATGCAACTAATGTATTTTATGGATTCATTTCTATCATGAAAGTATGTTAATAATGCATAATCAATCTTATCTATGTATTATAGGATGTATCACTCCTTTAATACTGTTTCTTGTCTAATGTATTGTTCAGTTTAATCCCTTAATATATGCCTGAACCAATTTTTTTTTATATATATACATGTATTCCAGATTAGCAAGAGCCACCTTGATCTTAATCCCGTTGCTGGGGATCAACGGGTTTGTGTTTGCATTTATTGTTGATGAGCAGGTGGAAGGCCAGTCACGGGACATCAGACTCTTCAGCGAGCTAACTATAAATTCCTTCCAGGTAATCTGCAGTTCATTTCTACATGAATGTGCTGCTCCCTTTAAAAGGTTTAGGGGTTGATATGATCAACCGACACCGTACCGGGATAAACCACTGCTTGATTTCATTGACTGAAATTCAAGGTGATTCCAGTGGGGTATAGGTTAATCAAATCTAGCCCTTGTGCAAGTATGTTAGAAACGCAATTGGAAAATGCACCCCCTACTGCTGCTAGTAGTTGCAGGAGCATGCCTGTTTGTCTCACGCAGCGGCAAGCAGCTTTCAAGGGTTGGGAGTGTAAAGAATATGTCCCTAATGCTAGAAGTACATTTGGGAATGTAAACAAAGTGGACTGAACGAAATCCCAGATAAGACAGGAGACTATGAAAGATGCATGACATGTATTGATCCTGTCTGGTTCGACAAATATGTCAATGGGAATGGATGGTACTGTATATTCTTTTTCAAATGTTTGATTTTTCTTTTAGGGTTTCCTGGTTGCTCTGTTGTACTGCTTTTCCAACGCAGAGGTATGTGTTTCTTTGTTACATTGTCAACATACTAGTATAGCTATGAAGATGTGATTGATAGACTAACTATGATATAACATCACTAGCTTACAAGACCTCAGAAGACACCTGAGACTTTTGAAGTCACACATTAGTTTGAACTACTTGATTAAATGTCATTTGTCTACTGTACAGATATAAATATATTTAACAGAAAAGAATATTTGTTAAAGTGCAAAATGTATCAAAGGAATGGTAATGTGACAAGTTAATGGTTACACTCCAGTGTACCTCATGTACTTAGAGGTTATACATGGTTTTCAGGGATGCATTGAGACCACAGGAGAGCTTTAAACTTCTGAGTTTTAAAAAGTCAATGAAACAATTGTAAATAACATGACAAATAGTTAACTCTGATATTACATACCCATATCATCTTGAAGTTTAAAGGAGAAGTTATTTTAGCCACAGCAATGTTTTATAAATAAATTTGCTATAGGTCACTAAAAACAATAATTTGCTCATGAGGCCCTCAGGGCTTCCCTTTCTACAGTAGGCCCAATTAAACAGTTCCTAGCAATCAACTTCTAACAATGCTATTTGTTTACCTTCCAGTTTTTCCCAATTCTATGAGTAAAAAAAATGGAACGTCAAAGACATTAACTGATAAATTATGTTTGTTTAGAATAACTCTACACCAAAGGAAGGCAACTTTCACTCCCATTCCATGTGTGTTCCAGCAATGCCCTCAAGTGTTCAGTTAAACCAATTAAAACCACTTATCCCTAAAGTATTTTATCATTTACTAAACTGTGGTGGGAAGTGCTCTAATGACCTAATACTGCCTTAAATGATTCTGAGATTGTATATTTTATTGATGCCAGATTTGATTAATGCACCTCATTTCACTGTATTGTATTCTATGTAGTATTAAGTGGGTTTATAAATCTCCCCTTTGGCCATCTAGATTAATATAAAGAGCATCTGTATTGAGATCCATCACTGTCTCGATCATTAAAATATGCCCCTATGGTTTCCAATGTAAAACCATATCTTTGTCCTACAGGTTCAAGTAGAACTTAAAAAGAGATGGAGGTTTCTGTTCACCAATCACTTTGAACATGCTGCTGACTGCATACTAGGGAAGCATTTCAAATACCTTGGGAAATACTCTAAAAGGCGTCCGAATCGTTATTTCCACCAAAGTGAGTTTTACATAGATGGAAGGAGACCTTCAAGCATGCAGTTCCTGCAGGTGCCACTTAGACGGAACACTGTGGAGTATTTCACAAGAGGAAGTGTGTCCAGCTCTGAAGGAGAAGGGACTCTGGGTGAAACACTTGAAGAAATACTCGAAGAAAGTGAGATTTAAGCAGGACCCGGATTGTAAATATATTGATAATCCACCATTAAACAATGAACCTGTGTACATATTTATACTTATTTTGTAATATCTTATTGAACTTAATTATTACGGATCTCTGTGTGGCTCAAGAAATATACTGTATATCTATGCACAGAAGGACATTATAAACATGTTTTTAATTAATACAAAACAACTCCAGTACTATTTTTGTATGGAAAATAAATAAATAAATAAATAAATAAATAAATAAAGGCACTTTTTTCATATTTGTTTGCTACATGTACAAGATACACATACAAAAATCACATTTAGTAAATACAATTGTTACAAAAGAGTCTTCACTCAGCAGCTATGTAGCTTTGTTTTGGTTAACTGTTGCCATCGTGATTTAACTACTACTGCCCTGGAGCCATATTCACAAAGCTGACTTAAGTCTGGTCATAAGTCATCAATAAGTCTTGATGGAATTGTGGTCTTAAGTATGGTCTTAACATTAAGACAACCCTGGAGTAGGCTTAAGTCCTAATTTGCTATTAACCACAGCTATTTTTAACTAACATGGCTCAACAGATGATACTGTACGATTTATTTGAAGATCACCCAGATGTGGAAAATTGCCCTACTCGTGTTTTTGTAGACAGGGAAAACCCTTTGGAAGTTTTTACCGAGACTTCCTTTTTCTGTCAGTCAGTCATTTTTTTTTTTCATCTACAGGGATAAACATTAATGAATACTGTAAAGGTATCAGTTTGATGTTAAAAAACAAAACAAAAACGTGTGTGTGTGACAAAGCTGCACTCACATTCGTTTGCCCCTTTAAAAACACTTTAAGTGCATTTGCACTCTTTTATTATTTACAATAATAAAAATAAATCAAAATAAAACCTAACTCGGTCTTGGAGCACTAACTAAGCTTTTGCAGTTTCCTAAACTAAACACTGTTTACCAGTCTCAATTTGTTTTTTTTTTAAACACACACAGAACACTGTTACACACACGACACAGGTTTTACACAGTATCTGTTTGTTTCCTTTACACCACACAGGACACACGGCCCTGACTGCAGGGTTTCCCCCCCTTTTAAGCAGGGCTTTATTATACTAATGGGAGCCAGGTGTACCTCCTGGCTCACTCCTGTGTCATTCTGGGAGATGTAGTCCTTTATCCCCTACATTTTTTTCTCTTCCCCCTAGTCTGCCACAATACACTTACAATTTTTACTGGTTCAATAGCAGCTGATAGCTCCTTAGAAAATAAAAAAAAACCCTCAAAGAACTGGGGGGTGGCATCATATGCATAAAAACACTCATTATCATGATATAATGAGCAAAATGCATGGTTTTCACTAACTCTACTATGCAGTTTTTAAACATTTTCTCCTGTTTCTATTACTATTTCGTTAAGGAAATTGTATCTTTTTTCATTTTTGGCCTTTTTCATTTTAATATATATCTCAGAACCGTGATCAACGAATGCTTTACAAAAATTATGGATGTAGCTCTCCACTCCTTCCTGTTCCAGTGACTTTTAAAACCCCAGTAGAGCTCTCTGAATCCACCACAGGGGTGTTACACCATTGTTACTGATCTTGTGAGAGTTTAGACATGATTCTGGGAGCTGTACTAAGACCATGGTGCAATAAACTTCTGAGTTTTAAAAAGTCTCCATGATGTGACTATTTAAACATAAATCTAATCAAGAAGAAGAATATATTAGTTAATTCTGTATTTCAAACCCATACCAGGTTTTTTAAGTATGCATGTACCAGCTTTCTTACTATGCAACTTTCTTACTATTTGTGAATAGTAATAGTAGTACAGGTACACTAATTACAGTTGTTCTAATTACATGTTAAATGTTCCGACAAAATGAAAGCCAGCTAACATACACCAGATGTCCTGCTGAGGCCCTGGTAGATCCAACACTTCATAAAATATCTCGAAATATGACTGCACAGATCTTAAACCAGGTCATGAAAGGTAGAGCTGATAATGGCCAAGAAAGATTTCATTATAGCACCAGCATGTAGCAAACAAGCAAGCCAGGATACAGAAGAGGGCACAGTGCTACAGCAGGTGAAGCACTGCTGTTACAACTGTAAAAGATAAGCTAATCCACAGCCCCTGGAGCACAACATGTAAACCACCCCACGTGATTCATACTGATACAAAAGAGGCAAGTAAAATGCTTTCATGTTGTGGATCAAAGTTTTGCAATACCTTGTTAGTCATCAAAAATAGTGTCCTTATTGGGCAGTCAGTGTATGACAAGACGTCTTACACAGTATTAAATCAAAAAGGTCTGTCTGGGAGAGAAACAATCCCAGGCCTTGTGATGTACTGTGAATGATAAAATGAAACAAGCCTATGTGAGTTTGTGATAGAGACCATATTTATTACCTACTGTTATTTCACTTTCTTTTATTTATTTACGTATTTTAAAATAAATATTTCAAGATTATCTTGGGATAAGATTTTTTATTTTCAAGTTTGCAATTCCTTTTTTAACCAAATTGATGTTTTATACTAATTAAGTGTAGTAAACCACATATTATAGATATGCGTCACACTTATGTGAAATACTGTAGTCATTTGTATAGACACTGTAAGCGAGGCATAAGTAGGGTATTTATATTGTAAAGAATATTGTAACAAAAAATAGCTTTGATCCAACAATGTTCTGAATTAAACTAAACCTCTGCCTAGGTCCTAAAGTAACCCCACAAGGACATTTAAGTGATTTGAAACAAATCTATCTATAAATTAATGGACTGGGTTTCCCAGTAGGTCATGCAGCGAGACTATATGAATGTAACATAGAGGTCGGCGCTGGTACCTGAAAACTGGGTACCCATCAGGTTTTAAATTACCTGACACGACCCGGGTCAAATTTTACAAGCCTCCATCCTGACTGTAATCTCTTTTTAAATCTCGCAATCGGAGTCTCCAATCGAAATGTAGGAATGTGCTGTCATTCAGTAGTTGGGGCGGGTTTAAAGTATTGACAACGAATCACTGATAGATGCACTATAACATTGATATAGTAGTATCCCAACATTCTTAGTTTTCCGATATATATATATATATATATATATATATATATATATATATATATATATATATATATATATATGCATCATACACATGGGAGGAGTCATACGCAAGAAACACTCATATAATAGACGTATCCCCCCAACTCAACACGACACGACTATCATGACAGTAAAAATAGACATAATGAAGCGTTCTTACCTTTGTATAAGTTAGTGATCAGCAGATGTGTCAGCCGCACGAAGAGCACAGCGTGTGGTTTTCACTAACTCTACCGTGCTGAATAATTTTTTTTTTCCATGGGTAAATATCGGGACTTTCGTCCTATGCATCGGGACGCGGGACATTTGCTAGGAAATCGGGACTGTCCCGACCATATAGGGACTGTTGGCATGTATGCTAACTCCCCATCCCCAGTTGTACTGCTTTCCTAGAAAAAGGAGAACATTTCTAGTTGCATTCTACTTGTGAGATGTCTTGCTCAGTATAATATTTTGCATATTGAATTACTCAATTCACTTTTAAAAATACTGTACAATGTGTAGGTTTCCCTTTTTCATGACAAATGACTTTATTTCATAACAAAAGCAGGTTGATTTATTAAGTAACAAGTTTCAAATAAAGGGTGATAACCTCACTAAAACATTTACAAGCACAATATTAATGCTACCATCCTACAGCTCAGAGAAGGGATTCCACTAACATGACCTTGAGGATTTAAGAGGATATAGTTGTAATCCAAGGATTATTAACAAGAGCCTAATTACAGAGAATGTAAGGAGCTGTTTACAACATGGCTGAAATGGTAACTTCAGGATAAACTTATTGAAAAGGTTTTTAAAAGGTAATTTATTATACAATTAGTGGAGTGCGGAGGTGTGGGCGTTAGTTGTAAACAGTGCTGCTTACAACAGTCTTTAGTTTGAAAAATGTTGGTCTTCTGCTACTGTTTCTTTTCCTTTAGTCTGTCTTGGACTTTCTGGGGTTCATACTGTATCAATCTGAGGATTTCTTTATTCTCTGTGATTCCCTGGATAAATTCTCCTTCTGATAGTTTATCTGAAACAAAAAAATAAAAGTTTTTGCACAGATTTATTTTAATTACTACGTTTGCATCAGATTAAAGCAGTTGTTCCCTTTTAACAGAACAAGCACTCTAAATTATTCAAACACAACTTCATCAAGCACCTATCCAAAGCAGTGGTCCAGGTTATCACTTGCGGTGGGATTCAAAAGGATGACCTGCGAGTTTTGTCAGTGCTAAAATTGTTATTGTTATTATTTTTTTTTTTTTAAATCACACACCAGGAAAAGATTAATGGATTTATTTTCAAATGAATACCCTTTAATAGATTCTGGATGAACAAGAATATATTGTGCATAATTTGTGTCGTGTTTTCTTTGCCTTTTTTAATGTCTTGTCTATGTACATTATACTGGTGTAAGGTCAGTACTTCAAATAGGGACTGGATCGCCTTTAAAGTATTTTTAAACAAGGTGTCTGTTTGGATACAATTCTTCATCTACCCCTATTAATTTTTAATTATCTTCATTCCTCTAACCCACAATCACCCAGCTTTATAATCTGACATACCGTTTTCCTTCTTGCCAAAGTAATCCCAGATTTTATCAGTCCTCTTTTCTGGTGTATTCTCATCTTCTGGAAGATCTTCTTGGTCATCTGCGTTTATCATTTTAAATATGGCCTGGAAAAAGACAAACCACAGAAAAACATCATAGAATGATATGGTAAATAATGTTTCATAATCAAATAGATAATTCAATTGTTAGTACACATGAGTGTAACCTAATGGAAATGATAATAAGTCTTAATCTGATTTGTTTAATCAAAACATATTAGGACAAAGAGGGTCACGATTTAATTATATTACATACTTTATAACTGTTTGACAGCACTAAAATGTTTTAGAATATTTAGCAGACCAGTCATTTTTTGCAAACAAGATCTGTTCATGGTTTTTAAAAGAGAACTGAGCATTTTTTAATACTATACACCAACAGGTATTAGGAAACAAAATACAGGGACAAACTGAGCAAAGATCAAATGTAGAACACTCATCTTTGTAAATCAAGCCCACTTATTGCTTTATACTTGCTTTACACTACAAGAAGAAAACATGTACGTTACCATGACGATTTCCAGGACTTCAGTCTTGCTGATGGTCCCATTGCCATCAACGTCATAGAGAGAAAATGCCCACTCGAATTTCTGAACAGTTTTCCCAGTGGAGGTTAGATGCAAAGCAATGATGTATTCCTTAAAGTCCAAAGTGCCATCATTGTTGGTGTCAAAGCTTCTGAAGACATGTTTTGCGTAAGCTTTGGGGTCTGCATCTGGGAAGAAACTTGCGTAAATGGTCTGAAACTGGTCAATGGTGATTCTCCCACTTGGGCATTCCTTTTGGAAAGACTTGTACCAAGCACTGAGCTCTTCTTCACTGTACCTGGTGTTGAGTTTGAGGTCTTCAAGGAGCTCCTTGGAGAGGGCGCAGCTTTTGCTGTTTCCCATTTCAAGACACTATAATGCAAGACAACCAGAGCCGCAATGCGCTTGTGTCATTTACTTCTCCGACTCTACAAACTGCTGAATAGTACACGTTGACTGCTGGATTTAAATCCAGATAGGCTTCTCTCGGATTAGGAGGATAAAGACGTCATTTGGAGGCTGGCGTTTCGTTTTTTTTTTTTTGTTCTTTTGGTTGCTGTCAATCACAAAAGTAAATTAAACAACTGAACAAATCAATTGTTGCTTATATATAAAGTTCTTTATGAAGCTAAAAGGTTTGAGGGATCATGGCCTTGGAGGTCTACCAATTAATTTTGCTAATAACTATTATTTCTGGTCTGCGGTGCTTGCTCTTTTTTTTTGGAATACCACGTTAAGACTGAAGGCAGTCAGTGTAAGCCAGTGGAAATAAGGGAAAGAGACATTTTAAACATTTTAGGGCAGAAATATTTATATTTGCCTCTAATATTATTAAAATGTCTCCCAGCTGTACTATCAGATCATTTATTAGTTACGCACTATGAATTAAGTCCTCTACCTAGTCTGTCCATTATTTGTTACATTTAGAAAATCACAAATCAGTGATGTCATGGTATTGTAAAAGCACTTTGTTATTACAAAAATTGCTGGAAATGAAAACTTTTGATGTGAAGTTGCATACAATGAACAAAGATAATGATAATGCCAGTAAGTGCATGATGAATTATGGCATAGCTGTGGTGCAAGCGTTTATGCTTTTGCTCTTTACTATGGCAAGGCATTTATGAACCACATAGTGGCATGATTAAGCTTATCCATTTGCCTTTCTCTCTGCGCATTACATTAAATCTACTAATTTAGAAAATGTAATAAGGTACAGACAGGATTAAAGAACCATCTGTGCTAGTGGAACATCATATCTTTAGTCTAGAAAAATAAGGAAAGGGAGACTTAACAAACCCTATTCTACTTCTGGGCCTATTTATAGAGATTTAGCTAAAGCCAGTTACTGATTCTAAATGTAACTTCATCACTACAATGTAATCACCTTCAACTATTTCTGAAGAAACTTTCCATGTGGTTTAAGTTAATAGTAAACAATACTGAATATTATTTGGTAACAACATGTCAGACAAAGTCCTACAAGGGGATATTCTGTTTGTTGCTACAATATCTGCCAATAAAACTCTTATGATGGTGTGACATAGAGCCAATGCATCCTAATCAATAATCTCCCTCCCGACCTGTGAGGACACTGTATAACCAGAGCAGAGTGCCCCGGAATGGATGGTTTGGCAGTTTATTCCAGGGTCAGTCGGAAGCTGGCCATCCAGGAAGAAGATGGGGCCACAATATCCAAAGTCAGTGCCTGAATACATTAGGCGATGTGCCAGTCATGGATTGGAGGAGACGGGATTGGCCGCGCCACCGAAAGAGGGTGAGACGGAGGGTATTTAGGGGAAGTGGCCCCAGTGATCTCTTCCTTCGCTATGGTTACGGGAAGGACCCGTTGAGAGAATGGACGTAATTAATAAGAAGAGTGAGTGTTAAGTGTTTTGTTTGTTTTGCTAACTGTCTGTGTTTGTCTTTGGAGATGGCTAAATATCCAGGAGCTGTCGCTATTCAGCCAGCATCAAACCCGGACTGCACTGCACTGTTACTCACTATTCACTGTTCAAAACACCACTTGCACCCAGAGCACTCACTGTTGGACTGGTAATCGTGTAGGTGTTTTAAAGTGTGTGTTATTTTATTATTATTTCGGGACTGAACCCCGTGGTTTTGTCTGGCTGTACACATCGTTGTGTATAGTCAGTCGTATTATTTAAAAGCATCAATAAAACTTCGTTTTGACCATTGAACTGTTGTTGGACTGTTGTTTATAATCACTGCCTCACCTCTACACCTGTGTACTATCAATCACATGTTCACAAATGGACATTCAGAGATTAAAACATAAAGATGCAAACATTTACAAGGTATTGTTATATTAAAATGTTGAGAGTATTGAACTGCATAGCTTGGGTCTGTTTTTATACGTTTAACATCAATTCATGAAACACAATTGTCTGCTCTCCTGAGATACACAAAGCCCCCAAAAAAATACTCAACCCATAGTTACTTAAATGAAGAAAAGAACACCATAGAAAACACAAGATCTTGTTTTGCAATCTTTCTAAAACCTTATTTGTAATCGCCTGTAATTTGTTTACGACATCTGCGTGATAAATGAGGCAAATTAGACTACATGGCGACGGCAATCTGAGATATAATCCTGATTATTGTTTGGATTAACAGTGTTGTGCTTTTAATCTGAGTAGAGGCCACAACCCTGCAGTGTTCTCAAGACATACTTTACATTACCTTTGCTGTATCCTGTGTTGTTGCTGACTGAATATGGGTCATAATACAAGTGGGGAATGCATTTCTCAACATTTACTCAGGAGTGGTTGCCAGGAGAAAGAGAATTTCGCTTACAAGGATTGCAGTGTATCCAGATCAGGCTCCGTCCTGCAACAATGCTGGTTATTTTACAGTCACTGATTTAAATCTGAGCACCGTTGCCGGAGGGAGCATAATCTGGATGAACTGCAATGTTTTGGGGAAAAAAAATCTCTTTATCCTGGAGAACGTTCTCCAGTAAAAGTTGAAAAGAAGTAATCCCCTAATTGATTTGCCTATAATGTGTGAATAAAAATATCAAAACAATTAGGATTATGTTGAATAATATATTATTATTATTATTATTTATTTCTTAGCAGACACCCTTATCCAGGTCGACTTACAATTATTACAAGATATCACATTATTTTTACATATAATTACCCATTTATACAGTTGGGTCTTTACTGGAGCAATCTAGGTAAAGTACCTTGCTGAAGGGTACAACAGCAGTGTCCCCCACCTGGGATTAAACCCACAACCCTCCGGTCAAGATTCCAGAGCCCTACCCACTACTCCACATTGCTGCCCCTATGGATAACAACTTAAAGGAATTGGTTTCTGTTACTGGCAAATTATATGACTAGCCTGAAGGAAAAAATGTAAATCAATATGCATTTTATTTACCTTTTGAATAAAAAACAAAAAAGTGTGTTTTACTACCCCACTCAAGACGTATTGCACATAATAATAATAATAATAATAATACTATGGTCACCTATATTTATATGGTACTGACAGTTTAAGCTATTCAGCGATCTATCTTGGGAACCCTGTGGTTAGAACTAATGAAACTTTTCATGACCATTTATTAAAAGTAGTTATTCACTTCAAGGAGCTAACCTAGGAATGCCATGCCACACACATTGCGTGATTTCATATTATAGTATAATCTACCTGCTACTAAACCAAACCAAACCACGCCCCAGTCTTGACTGCTCATGAATATGCATGAGAGCCGGCAATTTCTGACAGCACTTCAGCGATAAAGAGCTCTTGTCAGGCCAGGTGAAAACATCGATCGTAGAAATAATAACACGTATGTGTTAAGGAGGGGTGTCTCTAAATAAATCTAGGTGAAACGTGTTTAAAAATGCAATCGTTTTAAAAAGAGAAGGCTTGGAATAGGAAATAAGGCACATTTTACATTATATATATAGGGGAAAAGTCGCTACCGGAACGCTTTGGATTCCCATGATGCACCACTTTGGAACAGACGGAAGTTCCAATGTTAAGTCAGCGGAGTTGACCACCTTTTGTATATAGAAGATCTTTGGCTGTATGCCTTGTGACAGCTGTATGACTCAGCAATTTGTATTGCAGTCTCAGTGGTATATTATTGGCTCTGTGTTTTGTGAGTAGAAAAGCAGTGAGGCTGTAAAACACATTTTTCTAATCATGCAAGAAAACGTAAGCACGGTTTCGAGCGACCGGTGTCGGATCGGTTACGTCACCCGTGTGCAGAGCTTCAGCGCTTGCCACAGACTGCACAGGTAAGAGAAGAAAACAATAATAGACGACTTCTGTTATAAAACACCCTACTCTACAGTATGGCAAAGATTACTTTTAGCATGCTAAATTATTTTTAACACAGTAGACCATCATGTCTATTCTAGCATAAATTGTTTTGTATGTATTAATATTATCGTTTCAGTTTAAGTCAAGTGTAATATTTAACCCCCATAAGGGCTATTGAATAGTGCAAACTACATATGCCCCAGTTGTCATCATAGTTTACTTTTGATGTAAAATACGATTTCTAATATGATAGCTGTCAACGTAATATAAAATACAAGTACAAGTACAAGTGATTTGAAGTGAGACGACGAAATGCGAATTCGAGTTTCACTTTGACTCCCCTACTTGGTATCGGCCCACTCTGAGGATCGATGAGAAATGTACTTTTCATCACGTATTGTGCCTAGATCAGGCTTGGTTTGTTCTTAGCCCAATAAAACGAATAAGAATTATCAAGCCTTCTACAGCAGTTCAGATTTCTGAAAAATTGTTTTTCAATAGAGCATTATTAAATCTCAATAGGGATGTTTGATGCTTTTTTCATATTTTTCTTTTAATATATATTTTTTAACATGCACGATTGTTGGAAAAGGCATGAAACTGCTGTAGTTCAAAAACATACATTTGAAGAGCTCTGAAGTCATTGACACTGACTTACTTAGTGGCTGTTGTTTTGTCTGTCGTAGTAGAACCTTTTGTCAGTGCAAAAAAAGCTAGTATGCTAGCCTACATTACATATATCTGTGGCAGAAACAAATACGAACACAACATTTCAGTAATTGCAGTACAAGCCACTGAGAAAGATTGTAATCGTAATAAAATAGGACAGTAGGTGAAGCTAGGAGTTACAGACAGGAGAGATGGAGCGGGCTGTATTAGACTTGACAAGTCTGATCACCAGACAGATAAGATCCTTAAACATTTATCAGTTGCTAAAGAAAGCAAATCAGTTGTCTTTCCATAAGCTATATACCAAATGCTCTTTCAGCCGTGGGCACATGTGTGTATTTTTGATAAGGCAGAGGGTGTGATAATTGTAGACAGTATGGACTTTAGTTCCCCTAGTACTGTACTACATCAGTATTGTAGTATTCCAGTATTGCAGACACAACTTTGCCCATAGGCACAGTTTTCAGGACAACTGTTTGAAGGCAAAAGCAGACAAACGTATGTTTCATCAGTGCAATTACTCAGATTTTTATAAGTTTGCCTTTTTCTGTAGTTGTGGTCTAAATGCAATTATAGTCACTCACTACTTAACAAAATAAAATAAGTGATTTGAAAGATTTTAGGAACTCCATGTGAGTATTTTATTCAGGGCATATGATGCTAAAAGGAATGGGGCTTAAAATGTTATTGCAAAGTATTGTGAAATGCTATTAGAAGTTTTTGGTATTGAAAATGATCCACACAGATAAAGCACGCTGACCTAATGATGCTGATTTTGTATTTTATTGCCTGTGAAAAATGATTCATTGGTGATCTGTTCATAGTGTGGAGCCTTAACAGATTAAAAAATAAAAACAAATGAATAAAATACATTTTCACAAATTGAAGGAGGTTGTGTCTAGAGATACATGGTAAAATCCCTATATATATATATATATATATATATATATATATATATATATATATATATATATATATATATATATATATATATATATATATATATATACACTGTCATATGATCTGCTAATTGAGTTGCTAGTGCAAAGTTATGGTCTGGTTGCATCCTGCTATTTAAATGTGTTTTGCTTGCTTTATACTGAAGACTTGGTTTTAAAACAGTCATCTACATTGCTGTTGGATCCGTTACAACAATTTCTTTTATTTTCAGTAAAGCTTTGAGTGATGAAGAGAATAAAAGGATCTTTGGGAAATGTAACAACCCTAACGGACATGGTCATAATTACAATGGTCAGTAACATGTCATTTGCACACAGGCTTGCAACACTAACATCTTAAAATACTGACCTAATGTCTTAGTAACATCAGAATACCTGTGTAGTAGTGATTTCTTAATTAATTTTATTAGTTTTAAAATCAATTAGAGGCATGTTTTCATAAAATACTTGTATTTGCATTTACAGTGGAGATTACAGTGCGCGGCAAGGTGAGTACCTGTCTAAAGTAATATTGTTATGTTAATATTTATTTTGTCTCTACTCATATATGTGATAGAGAATAACTAATACAACATTATATAAAGTCCCTTATTGTTGTTGTTTTTTTTAAATGCAAAAGAGAGAAACAATCTATGGTCACTGAGACTTGAGGCCCAAGAGAATAACTATCAAACTATCCAGGCTCCCTTTATAGAGCAGTTAGAAAGCCTCTTGAATTGCATCACCACATCCTTCCTTATAGGGGTCAGCCACGAGCCTTACCCACACTTCACCTGACCCCTGGCAAGCTACACAAGTTTCAATGTTTTGTTTTCTTACATTTTTAATGTAATACAGGTATATCTACTGCAGTGTTCTTGTTAATAACAGAGTTTATTTAAATGCAAAAGTTTGCCTTTCTTTCACTGCAGATTGACCCAGCCACTGGCATGGTACTCAACATAACAGATCTCAAGGAATACATTGAGGTAGGTCAGTGAAATGCTTTGGATGGTCACTTGAGGGAGCGTTTGACATTTGGCAGCAAAACTGCATGTGAAACCAGTGGAATTACCATGTTGGCAGCACTACTGAACAAATCGCTTGAATTTTTATGGGATTCACTTTTTATACACAGCATTCTGCCTAGTTCTCTGCCTCACCATTCAGATTTCAAACGAGAACATGATGTGTTTAGTTTTCAGACCAGCTATTTAAAACTCTTATATAAAATGGGTTAAAATGTCATACTTTCATTGGTGGATTATTACGCACATACAGGTAAATTACATTTGTATTTCTATGTTTACTTCCCCCTTACATGCTTGTGCTGTTTGCAACCATTCTGAGTGGTTTTAATTGCAATTACTCAAATACTTCATTTTTTTAAAAATAGTTTTGAAAACTCTGTGTTGAGGTGATCTTTGGTTCTAGTTGTCTGTCAAAGAAACATATACTGTCATGATCAGCCAGTGTCTTTGTCAGAAAGCATGATCTATAGCAGGGCACACACATATATATAAAGAGAGAGAGAGATTTTTTCTTTTCTAACTGCTCTTTTCTTTTTCTTTAGATGGCAATCATGGAACCACTAGACCACAAAAACCTGGATAAGGATGTTCCATACTTTGCAGATGTAGTGAGGTATACACCTAGTGTGTTCTATCTGGACAAATGCTTTGTGAGTTGCTTTCAGTAGCGAGCTCAGTGACAACGAAGAACTATTTTGTAAGCTGCAGTTAACGTAGTTGCTCCAATGTGAATGAAGCAGGTAACACAGTGAGTTAATGAAATAGGCTTTCATCTTACAATATAACCCAATATAACCCAGTTGGCATTGGACACTCTTGTAGTCCGTCTCAAAACGAGAGGGCATGGATTGGATGAGGTATAGAGACTGAACTCCCCCATTGTTCAGACAAATACGCTTTGTGTTTGTGGTTACATTTTAACAGTGATTGAATAATTCTACCATGTATTGAATGGATACTTTATGTAATTTATATTGTCATATATTTTATTTCTGACATAACCAATACTTTCAAACCAGTTGTCTTGCCTCTTGTTGATGTATAATAATCTCAATTCAGCTAGACCAACACAAATAGTTTGAACTCATGAAGTGATTTGGAACCAGAAATCAACAGCAGCTGCAGTGTTCTCTGTGAAATACATGCAGATACAGTAGCTGAAGAAAAGGGGTGCAAGTAATACTAATGAGAGGTACAAATAATCCATTAAAAAAAACTTTAGTATTACAATATTGCTGTAATATCATATTACTGTATGTGTGTGTTCTGAACCTGAATTTCTGTTTTTTATGTTCCCAGCACTACTGAAAATGTAGCCGTGTTCATTTGGGACAACTTATTAAAGTTTCTACCTCCAAACTCTCTCTATGAAGTGAAAATCCATGAAACCGACAAGAACATTGTTGTTTACCGTGGAGAATAGCAGGAACCATTTTGGCGACAAGTAAATATATGAAGTGGAGGCTGTGGCCTTGAGGTTTTGGGACCAAATCTGCATTTAATGCACAAAGCAATCATTTTGATATCATGTGCTATTTACAATGTATAAAGTAGCTAACATGTTTTTGTAGGAATGTCCTTGTGTTATGAAAATACATTGTAAAAAAATATATATAATTTCGTTCTTGTTGAATTTCCTTTCTACTGTACATGTTAGCAACTATTAGGACAAATAAAAAATATGTTGTATGTTATAATGGCTTTGACCTCTGCCCTGCTTCTACACTCATTTAAAAGGCCATTCCAGTCTCTGTTTAAAACTGACCCAACTGTGTACACCACTCTTCCATCATCACAACACTTGATATCTTCTGATGCCATTAGCTTGGGGTACTAGCTGTGGAATCCTCCTGAATCTGCTGTATAGTGTTGAGGACCCCCGGTAAAGCAGATGATTAGTGGTTGAAGGAGCTAGCCATCGCTCTGTCTGCTGAACCCCACCAAGGACCCCACTCAACCCCATCATTGAAACATGTTGAATGTAGAGGAAGGAGCCTTGACTGAGTTCAGTATTATAAAATATGCTTCTGGCAGCTCTGCAAATGGAGCCAGGCAAGTTTAGTATGTCTGACTGCCCTCTGAACCTGTAGACAAGGTTAATACTCACACTACTGCATAGATAAAACCTATAAGAAAATAAAGTCAAGTACAGAAACGTTTCGGCCATGCCTTCATCAGTGTCACGGAAGGCATTTGCTTTTTCGTTTGTCTTTTTACTTTTCTCTGGTTTTACTTCAGGATAAGACTCGCCAAAGGAATGATCTCATAAAGATTAATGGGATTCACTGATTGGTGGATTGGGAATGTCACCAAATGAACTGTTTGTATCTCGCATATGGTGGGCCCATGTTACACGAATGTGTTATTTTCTAGATGAGCTATTCAGTCATTATGCAAAGGCTAATAGAATAGCTGTGCCTATTTTTAGTTTCAGAATTAACCAGTGCCTTGCCACTTAATGTAATTGAAAACCCATAGTCCATAAGCACCGCATGTAAAGCTTAATCTTGCCGATCTTTTTTTTTTTCCCAAGGTATTCTATTGGGGGGGAAAAAAACAAACAAAAAACTGCTGAATTTCCAGAGGTTTGCAGGTTGATTGTGAGAAATAGGCCGAAATACGTTTTTGATCAAACAATGCATGAAATGACCCTATCCATATAAGTTCCCATAACAGGATTAATTCACTGCAAAGGATGTCAAACAAAGGAAACCAATGCATTAATGACATCTGATTAAAATAACACTTTGCTGTACAAAAGAGTGTTTCTCTACTTTGTTTGTAAGGTAATTTGATGGGGTATCGGGTTTATTGTACTCCTGAGAGACCTATTTACAGTAATTACTTTTCAGGTCATTCAAAATATTATTTAAAAAAAAAAAGAAAAATACCTGAACAATTGTTGTAGAGCCAGCTCTATAAATAATAATTTATACAACAGTCATTATTTTGCAGTTGAAATATCTGACCATCATGGTAATGATTCGTTGTAATATACATTATGCTGATAGCTGTCATATGCATATAAACACCAGAGGGAGCCATTTCTCTTAGCCATTTTATACAGAGGATGAAACACAATAACACAACATTCATTCCTGTACCATCTTGAATTGAAAGCCTGAAACTATTAAGTGTACGGCACTGCCATAGCAATACTTTATTATTGGTCATCACCTTGGGTAAATACCCCCAAGTATCATGTACTCCTGCCATGCTTAAATCAATGACAGATTTACTACAACAGAAAAAAATAACCTGTGTCTGCGCTGATAGCCTTATGTAGTCTTTTCAACAGAATAGCACAGGGTCATGGAGTTCCCTTTATCCCAGTCTGTCACTGCTACTCTAATTCAGACTAAAGGATTAGTTTCCCTGAATTATACTAAGCTGCTTTTGGATAAGCAGTAGGGCCCATGAATCTGAAGAACTATCTCACTATAGATGCTTTGAACAAGTGATTATCCCCAGTGATGCACCGGTATCTCATATATTGGGACCTGTACCTAATATCGGCTTGGGCCACATGGCATAGGCTCTACAAGATGCTGGAAGGTGTCCCGAGAAATAGTAATTCATTCAGTCATTAATACTATATTTCATGCTCTTGGTACAGAGAGGTAGGCAGGGGATTGTGATGAGTTCATAATAAATATCACTGAGACAGGTTTCTGTCATGCTCCTCAAAACATTCACATAATTCTGACATGGTTGACGGGTGCTTTATCATCTTGGAAATAACGATTGCCTTCAGGGTACAAGTGCAGCATTGTTGGGTAAACTTGATTTCAAACAATGCTTAAATAAACATCATCTGTTCAGCCTTTCAGGGTAATCAAGGGAAACCAAGGTATACCAGGAGAACATTCCCCACACCAGGGCGATGCTAAAATCCAGTCGGTTAGACTGGTCCTAATAAAGTAGCCAGGCAGCATACAGCGTATATGTTGCATGGATATATTTCTGGATTCATAAATATAGTGCTTTCAAAAATTGTGCTTGGAGTTTGGTGGTTTGAATCCAGTGCTGGTTTTAAAGTGAAATACATTTTAAGGATTCAAGTGGGCATTAGTCCACATCTCATGACCTCATTTCAATAGAGCACAAGTGGCAGTATTGATTAGGGAGAAGCCCAGGGCTGAATGACAGAGGTACCATGGCACCTGCTAACCAAGTGCATTTAATAGAATGTTAGAACTGTGATCTATTTTCTCTACTGAATGATATCAAAAATCATAACACACTTTTTTTCTGGGGAGCTAACATACCAGTGTGTCAGTTAGGGTTAATACTCACAAGTGTCTTAAACACAGACAAGGGGTTTTCTGGACAGTTTTGGCAGCCATATCAGTATTCTTAGTTTGGATTAGCCATATAGCTTTCAGAGCGCTCTCCCCAAATGGTACTGTAAATCTTTCTTTAAATAGACGGGGAATCTCAGGTCTCAGTTCTGCGTCATTTCAGTGTATCTTATAATCACTGGGCTAAGTCATGCTTATGTTCTTAATGACCAATTATAGCAACAAAAAAAAACAACTTTCAGACTCCTTTAGTCTTACTATATACTGTATGTATATGATTTTCCGTACCTAGAAAAAACTTAATGGTAGAATGTGTAGTAATATTAATATATATGTAGTGAAGAATTGGTATGCTGATGCATGACCCTTTATAGTAAAACTATTACTACATTAATCAAAATGGGAAATACATAGAAAATGTATCTTCTGTCACTGCATATTGTACCATAATAGGTTTCATATCTATACTATATAATGCGTATATTTGAAGTCCTGGCAGGGCAACTTAATGTACCCCATGGAGTTCATATAAAGAATAAAAATTACCAAAGGGGATATTTATGTAATTTCCAGATTTACTCCAGATTTATGGTGTTCTAATCTGTTTGTGTGTCCCATTAATATTCATATTTATGGTTTGCAAACACAGGATCATGTTCTGTAAAACTGAAGAGAGTGGCCATTTAAGACAGCACTGGCTCCTTCTCCAGTAATATACATGTCTTGTCAGATCTCCATTGACATGGACCATTAATACAAGAAATAAGATAAGATAACCTAGGCAGTGTGGAATGTACTTTCATGTCTGTCGCAGTGTACACGCTGGACAAGAAACAATAGGGTTTATTGAATAGATCTAAGCGATGGTGGATCTACATGCTGGCACTTTAGATTATTAAAATAGGGCTTCTTGGTTACAAATGTTATGCAAATCAAATAGAAATATCATACGTGTTCTAAAGGTTTAAACAATGTTGTTTTATGTAACACTGTATTATACTGGGACATATGAATACCATCATTTTCCTGATATAACGAACACCCTGTGTATTATGCATGTGACATTCCTTGTGTAACACGCACCCCCTGTATAAACATCAGCTTTTACTGACTGCTGCAAGAAAAATGCTCTTATTATTTATGCATGTTGTGACTTATGATACACACTCCACTACAGTATACCTTGTATATAGCACTCATCCAGCATATACCACGCCTCAATGCTGCTAAAATTTGTAAAAGGGTCCACGCTATATTCTGATAATTGTGGTAATTTAAGATAGGCCTGTTCTGCTTACCTTTAACTCTAAAATTTATGGATATGAATTCTGAGATTCTTGCAAATTGGAAGCGTCTCAAGGGCAACAGTCAGGCTCACCTGCAGTTGTGACATCTCACCACCAAGGGTCAGTCTCAGCAGTGTATCACACAACACTGCCGTGACACTATTCCCCTGTTTAACCTCGGCGATGAGCTGCAGCCAGTCTGAGATCCAAGTATAACACCAACGTGACAGGGCAGAGACTGTCCTCAACTCACCAGCAGGGGTCAGAAACCATAACGGCAGAGCATCACACAACACTGCCTGTTATATATGCATCTTTTAATAACTAGTATGCACATTGGCACAATTTGGTTTTTCAACATGTACTTCATAATTTCGAAAAACAACACAGACGACATTATACAAGACATTTCATAGCACATTTCTTCTGTTATGATCTTAAGAAAAAATAGGACAGTGAAAGAAAATACCATGGACATACCATCAAGGAAATACCATGTACTTTATGAACTGATCTAAAACAGGTGTTGTTTCTTCAAAGGTATCATTGTAAGGCTCACATGATGCATATACCAATGCTGACATACATCTTTAATTAAATTCCAGTCAGATGTGTCACATACCTGAAGTGTATGAATAATGATACTTAAGGGTGAGAAGCTTCACCTTTAAACTTTAAGTAAAGGGGATAACAGTTATTTATCAACATGGTAAATAGTACAAATTCAAAAGAAGTTTCTTCTAAACTTAATGCCTCTGCAATGTGTGTATGGTGACTAACAAAAACACCAGACATCCAGTGTTATGGATAGACTAGCCAAACTCTTGGGCATTGGTTACATGTCAAGAAGATGTTACAGAAAATAAAGCTTCAAAGCACTTAAATGTGTAGCATGATTTCTTGGTGATCATTACATGTTTCAGAAGGTTTTTATATATAATCCCATAACGGAATAAAATCAGTGTCTCCAGTTTGCGTGACTGCGCTTTGAAAAAGTGTGAGTTGTTTAACACCATTTGAACCTGATACCACATGAATGATCAAGGTTGATTCCCATAGGTTAACGTCAATGTGAAGCCATTAATATGTTTCTGCAGTTTGATAGTTAATCTCTGTCCCTGGCATCCTTTGTACTGGACGCTCATTAGGTTCACTTCCTCCATTAGAGAGGCATGTGGGAGAGACTGTTTTCTGAAATCCTAAATGTGATGGAAACTAACAGGACTGATTTTAACACACCAAGTTGCTCTATGATGAAAGTGCATCTCTTGTAGTATATCAGGACACATGCAGCTTGTCATTAAATGTGTGCTATACTCAAATACAAACAATCTATTCATAGAGAAATGGCTTAGTGCCAGAGAGTCATTTTACTAAATCGACAATACAACATGGAAAGCTTCATCATAGTCTTAAAAGAGCCAGAGAATTGATAGCTCATTTGTATGGGCTGTGGTTTTTCAGTGTTCTCTCCAGCAAGGCTAATACTCCATGTATTTTTAAATAAACAATAGCAGCAAGAATTGTATCCATACTGTATGTTCAGCTTCAATCTATTTTACTTCTACAAGGCCGTTTGAGTTCACTTTGCATAGAATTCTCTGTTTCAATCATCACATCCTGGTAACTTGTAAAGCACCCCTGTGGCCTCTATAGAGCTCTCAAATCACACAGCTGGTACACCATTGTGTAACCTTTAATATATCCCCCAGCAACACTCTGCCCCTAGTGTATGTAAAGAAATGCATCAGTAAGGAAGGCAGTACCACATAGAACAAATGTGGTATTCCTTACATCTAGTGGGGGCAGAGTGGTTTCTCACACTTGAACAAAAATGATGTATTTCTTGCTCTTATTGTATTACTTGTATTGTAACACTTGAAATGTATTTGCTGGATAAGGGCGTCTGCTAAGAAATAAATAATAATAATAATAACAGGGGAACAGGTTAATAGTTACAACCTGGTGTACAAGCTGTACTTATAAACAAGTTTGAGAGCTGTATTGAGGCATTTTTACTAAGCTTTTACCCCACTGCTAAGTTTACCACATGATTTGTTGGGCTTGCCTGTATTTGCCATGCTTTCACAATGCTTTTACTAAGCTTATTACACTTTACTTTTAAATACTATACTGCAGTGAGGTTTATAAAGATTTGGATATAATAAAGCAGAAACCATCTTAAAACTGATTTATTGTATAACATTGGATGTATGGTAACCTACTAGAACAATCCATCATTTCATAATAAGTACTTATGCTACGTTTTATTATTCTTAATGCAATCTAAGTTATAGTCATCACCCTTCGGGCCAAGTCATATTTACATTTTTCTTTTATTTATATAGTAAACACAGAGCAGATTTGTTCTGACAAATCACTCTGTCAGCGCCAGTTTCCTCAAAATTAGGCTGCCTAAATTGACATTATTAGCAATTATTATCTTGAATGAAAAATGTGCTGTTGTTTTATGTGCTGTTAGCAGCAAAAGTATTAAGCAGCCTGTGACAGCAATGTGGTTACACATTATTTATTTATTTATTTGTTTGTTTGTATTTCTTAGCAGACGCCATTATCCAGGACGACTTACAATTGTTACAAAATATCATAGTACAAAGTATCACATTATAAAATATCACATTACAGAATATCATAATACAGATAAGAGCAGTTATGAAAGTACAAGAAGATCAAATTCAAGTAAGAGCAAAATAAAGAATACAGTAAATTATAAGTAAGAGCGAGTTTGACTAAGAACAGTTAAAACTATAGTAAATATTTGCTTCTATGAGTAAAGTCCAGTAAGAGAATGTAGTGAGTGATAAATGGATGAGAATGATTTCCCAATTTCCCAGTAAAAGCAATTACAAAAAAAACAAACACATAATATTGTAGAAGCACACTGAAGGTGTGAAGGGACTATAAACTCAGTCATGGTCTGGTAGTGCTCTAACCTCTCTACCTTAAAGTAGTTGTAGCTAACAAAATTGTACCATGCATTTTCTCAGCCATTCAGTATATAGATCTCAAATGGAAGTTTTGAAAGAAATGTGTGTTTTTTCCAAACATGTATATTCCTTTAAAACAAGATAATCTGGTACTAAACTTCAAGCCATGCTTTTAGTCTTGCACTTCCTGGGTCATTGGAGAGTGAAATTGTCCCTACCTCTTTATTGACTTCTTTCCTGTCAAGAACTAATCAGCTGCTTGACTGACATGTTTTTAGCCAGTGACATGCTTTGACCCAGAAGACACTGCTGGGTGAAATGACCAAGCAGTAACAGACTAGGCAATGCAAGCCAACTGAGAACTTTCTTACCTACCAGCTGTTTGTTTTAAAATAAAAATACAGATTTGCTATAATGTGTTTCTTTAAAAACTGCACTTTTTAGAGCAATGTGCCTAATGGAACTTCAAAACTGGTTCAGGTTTATTTTGCTCCTATACTAGGTTTTTCCCTAGTCTGTCTTTGACTGGTTTTGAGGTGCTACAGCCTGAAAAACCTGCCTCATTTTCCATTACAATCACATGACAATGTGACCTTTCAGCTGCCAGTCCCACCTACTCTACCTGTATATATACACAGGCTATATACAGACGTGCTCAAATTTGTTGGTACCCCTCCACAAAAAACGAAGAATGCACAATTTTCTCTGAAATAACTTGAAACTGACAAAAGTAATTGGCATCCACCATTGTTTATTCCATATTTAATAGAAATCAGACTTTGCTTTTGATTTTTTTATTCAACATAATATTGTAAATAAGAAAACAAATGAAAATGGCATGGACAAAAATGATGGGACCGCTAACCTAATATTTTGTTGCACAACCTTTAGAGGCAATCACTGCAATCAAACGTTTTCTGTAGCTCTCAATGAGACTTCTGCACCTGTTAACAGGTAGTTTGGCCCACTCTTCCTGAGCAAACTGCTCCAGCTGTCTCAGGTTTGATGGGTGCCTTCTCCAGACTGCAAGTTTCAGCTTTTTCCATAGATGTTTGATAGGATTCAGATCAGGACTCATAGAAGGCCACTTGAGAATAGTCCAATGTTTTGTTATTATCCATTCTTGGGTGCTTTTAGCTGTGTGTTTTGGGTCATTATCCTGTTGGAGGACACATGACCTGCGACTGAGACAGAGCTTTCTGACACTGGGCACTACGTTTCGCTCCAGAATGCCTTGATAGTCTTGAGATTTCATTGTGCCCTGCACAGATTCAAGGCACCCTGTGCCAGGCGCAGCAAAGCAGCCCCAAAACATAACCGAGCCTCCTACATGTTTCACTGTAGGTATGGTGTTCTTTTCTTTGAAAGCTTCATTTTTTCATCTGTGAACATAGAGCTGATGTGACTTGCCAAAAAGCTCCAGTTTTGACTCATCTGTCCAAAGGACATTTTCCCAGAAGGATTGTGGCTTGTCAATATGCATTTTAGCAAATTCCAGTCTGGCTTTTTTATGTTTTTCTTTCAAAAGTGGAGTCCTCCTGGGTCTTCTTCCATGGAGCCCACTTTCGCTCAAAAAGCGACGGATGGTGCGATCAGAAACTGACGTACCTTCACCTTGGAGTTCAGCTTGTATCTCTTTGGCAGTTATCCTTGGTTCTTTTTCTACCATTCGCACTATCCTTCTGTTCACTCTGTGGTCGATTTTCCTCTTGCGGCCGCGCCCAGGGAGGTTGGCTACAGTTCCATGGACCTTAAACTTCTTAATAATATTTGCAACTGTTGTCACAGGAACATCAAGCTGCTTGGAGATGGTCTTGTAGTCTTTACCTTTCCCATGCTTGTCTATTATTTTCTTTCTGATCTCCTCAGACAACTCTCTCCTTTGCTTTCTCTGGTCCATGTTCAGTGTGGTGTATACAACGATACCAAACAGCACAGTGACTACTTTTCTCCATTTAAATAGGCTGAATGACTGATTACAAGATTTGAGACATGTGTGATACTAATTAAAGAAACAAATTAGTTTGAAATATCACTATAATCCAATTATTTATTATCTTTTCTAAGGGGTACCAACAAATGTGTCCAGGCCATTTTAGAATATCTTTGTAGAATAAGCAATAATTCATCTCTTTTCACAGCTTCTTTGCTTTATTCTATGACATACCAAAGGCATGCAAGTATACGTGATAAAATAGCTTTTAATTTCATCACTTTTCAGGAGGAATGAAGCATTATTTCAATGAGCTGTAAGGGTACCAACAAATCTGAGCACGTCTGTATGTCTGATGAAGCTTGGATTGGCTTTTGTCTGATTTAGTTTAGTTTTTTTACAAAAGTATGAACTGTGCTTTCATATCTAACAGTTTTCTGAATGGAATGTTTTCCTTAACAATTTTCATACAGTCATTTTTTCCTTCTCCACAATTTCCTAAATCCTCTTTAACCAATTAGCCTTAAAGAGAGCAGATGAGAATCTTTCCAGTAAGCTGCAATTGTGCTAAAGCTGAGGTTAGGGTGGTTAGGGTGCGTTTAAATTGAGGTAAAGGGGTGGGGATAGGGAGGCCAAGGACACAGAACAGTGATGTAACCCTTACAAAAGTTTACCACAGTAAATGTTCTCGACAATTTTGAAGCTTTCACGTCATTACTGTATGTATTTACCATAGTTTACCATTGTTTATTGTAAACATTATTCTCCTGTGCTTTAACATGCGATCACAATGCTTTAAGTTTCTATGCTCTTACTACAGTAAATGTTTATAAGGGAAGCACACATTATGTGTATAGTGATCATTCTTAGCTCTTTCCATACATATTAGGATGGCACATAAAAATGAACTTCTCCCTAGTGGAAAAATGCAAAAACTGAAAATAAACAAGTAGAGATAACATACATATTCCACATTTTGACATACATTTCAATAATACCAAGTTACAGTACACTGTAACTTGCATGCTGACATGCCAGTTATTACTGTCCTTAAATATACTGTACTCTTAAATAGAGTAAATCATTAAACGTGTTCTCTTTCACGTCCCTTTAAACAAGTGGATTTGCTTGAAGAAATCTGTCAGTTGATTGAAGCTTTCAGAGTATAATTGAAATGATCAATCTATAACTGTTGATTCGGTGACTGCTGTTTCTCTGTACTGTGAAAGCATTTTTCTGACAAATTCACTGTTCTTTGCATTCTCTTTGATCGATTCCACAGCTTTCAGTTGAATTGGATAAGAAATAAATCATAATATCAAAGGATGAAGCCATATAAATGTTTTAAGTGTAGAAACACATGTATACTCTATCTCACCATCTCTAAAAATAATCTTAAGCCGATGTGAATAAGACACAGGTCTCTGGATTCTGCAAGGGTAAAGAAATGTGTTTTAAGATTCATTCATGAACTTTCATATTTGAAAATCACACATACAACTTTACAACATAATTCACTAAAACAGTTAGAAAAGGTCAAGGGGGTTGTTGACCCTTATCCATCAAATCACATTTTCCCTTAAACACAAAACAGGACAACATAGCCTTTGGGGTGAGGTTTGAAGGTTACTGGGGATTTTTGAAGGTTAAGTCTTCTAGAAGTAAATAATAGCCTACAGAGTTTTACAGTTTTTGTTGAAACAAATAAGTCTCAATTGATCTAAATCAGATATCAGCCACTCCACTTCTGAAGGGCCATTCTACTCTATGAAGAGCAGGTATAAATAAACAATGACATGCTTTAAGACCTAGGTGGAGGACAGAAACCTGGTATGGAAGGGTTATCCAATTAAAAAAAAAAAACATGCTCAAATTTTTGTATATATTAAATAAAGAAACACACCTGCACATTGTTGTGTAGTCAAATCAGGGTTGCCAACCTTTTGTTTTTACTGATATACAGATTTATAGTGGCCTTTTCTTTTACTGACACTGCTTTTTACTGACATCATTTAAAAAACAAATAGAAACAATAAATAAAAATACATTATAAAATAGTCTAGTTTTGTGTACTTACATTTCTTTAGGTCTTATTTACTTCTTCTGGTCATACATGGACACATTTGCAGACTGGATCGTTGGTCTGAAGCTGGTGCTGTTTTTAACAGCAGTCTTGATAGTGAGAATTCCATTCAGAATGTCTGAAGACTGATTTCCTACCTCTGTTTTTACAAGATTCATCTGAGAAAAAAAACTAATTCTGCAGTAGGCAACCTTGGCAAGTGTAGGAAACGTGGCTCTCCGCTAGGTATATACAAGAGTGCAGTTTTGTGCCAGTTTTCATCAGCTGCCAGATCATGTCTAAGATCCGTCAAGTCAGTCAGTCACTTATTATTGCATAAATTCCATCTAGGCTATCCAGCATATTTCCAATAACAAAAAGAGCATTGCAAGCTGGATGAAGTCTCCCAGACATAATAACGGACATATTTTATTTATTTACGTTTTAGTGTTCAAATATGACTTTTTTTTACTGACTGGCCTTAATGGACAGTTGGCAACCTTAAGCCAAATGCAGTTTAACGTGGCTTACTTCTTTCTCAATCACCAATACAGCACAGACAGTGGGTTTTCCTGGCTTTACTGTTGATCGGAGGTATTTTTTGACACACTTTCTCCAGGGTCGGGGATAATGTTTTTGGCGGTTCGGGGCTTTCAGCACAGATTTGTAAAAATATTTCTAATGCCCCCCTTTGTCGCTTGCATTCTTCTTCTTCCTGTTTCTTGTGTTTATTCTTTGCTGCCCATGAAAGAGACATAATTTGCTGTATTCAAGTAAAATCAAACTGACTGACCTGGAATGTACTTGTGTCACCGCGCGAAAGTGAGCAAGACAGGTAAGTTCTGGGTCAGCCAGTTTGATTTTGTGTGAACACAAGTGAGATACAAAAAAAAAAAAAAAAAAAAAATCATTTTGGGCCCCCCCATGACTTTGGGCCCTAAGCTGGTGCCTAGTTTGCCTATGCATTAATATGGCCCTGCCCACAACAATGTAACAAATACAATTTCTAGAGCTGCCAGCATATTGATCTTTGAACTCTGCACCTGTCTTTCCCATACAGTTTTTCCCCATTTTGTTTCAAGTTGAAAGGAAGAAGTCAAAAACCTTTGAAAGCACATGTGAATCATTTAAAGGGGTCAGTGTTTATGAGTTCTCTCTGGGCTGCTTTTAAAGTTTCAGTGTGTGTGTATCTTTGCAAGCCAAATGAATGAAGGAATAAAAAAGTGACGTTGTCAAAAACAACCAAACAGGTGTTGACATCTTTTCAAGACCTAAAGCTAAGGATCATTTATCTGAGTTGACAGCACGTGTTCTTAAAGAACATGGTTGAACATGATTGTATTGAATATTACAAACTTACAAACAAACATACTGTAAACTATGCTTGCGGTAAGATGGTGAAGTTTATGTTTATACAGTATTTACTGACATAAGTAATTAGAAGTTATGCTTTTTAGTAGGTCAAACATATTCCAAGCTTCCAAAGTAAAACATATTTTCTGGATTTATCAAAGGAAACTCCAATACATTGATTGAGTGCGGTTAGTGCTGTATATGAACATCAGACAGGGACTGAAAACTGTCCCACACACAGATTCTGTGACATGATAGCATCCCTAGGCTCAATACAGTTTATGTTCAGTTCCTAATTTCCTGCAATTTCCCAGGACCTTGTAGTAGTGCTGGAAGTATATGGGTAGTCCCAAACACAGCACCCCACTCCTCAGGAAAGCCTTGCTAACTCTCCCTATGGTATTACCTGCCTTACTGTCTTAGTACGTGACATCGATCAGCACTTCTGTAGAGACATACAGTATGTAAAGCCTCTTTATATACTAATATTCTGCTATTATAAATAATCATTGCTAAAGATCATTCTTTTCAAGTTTCATCATGGATAAATAGTTCTCAACACAGTAAACAGGTAAGCAATACAATGGAAGGCCTTATGACATAGCACAGTTATAAGATTCTTGGATTTTTATCATAAATTCGTTGTTTTTTAGATAATAAGAAAATAAGATCCTTGTGGGCTCTATTGCCACTGATCTATTAAAAAATGTAATTATGTATGGCCAGCTAGCCTCCATACACCCCTAGATTATGACAATATGTTGTGTTAATAGGGCAGCAGTGTGGCGTAGTGGTTAGGGCTCTGGACTCTTGACCGGAGGGTTGTGGGTTCAATCCCCAGTGGGGGACACTGCTGTTGTACCCTTGAGCAAGGTACTTTACCTAGATTGCTCCAGTAAAAACCTAACTGTATAAATGGGTAATTGTATGTAAAAATAACGTAACAATTGTAAGTCGCCCTGGATAAGGGCGTCTGCTAAGAAATAAATAATAATAATAATAATAATAAACGTCTTTAGCAAGTTTCATCACAATTTGACAAGCCGTTCTGTAGATTTATGCCAGAAGGGTCCTGCTGGCGAGACAGGTAACTGTACCTTTCATCATTAACTTGTTTGTTGAAAAGTGTTAAATATTGATACATTCTCAGAACTATGGAATTAGCAGTTGACATGGAGCTTGAAGTTCTATATATTTGAAATCTAAATGATTAATATCTTTAAAAATAACAAACACAAATTTGACATAAGATTTGGGGAATTATTTTGCTAGCTACAACCACATTAAAACTCCAGTATCCCACAATCCTGTTCAATTTTGTTTAGATATATAATAGGTGTTTCTACATTATTCCAAAGTTCAGTCCTCTGGGCACAACTTATCAAAAAGCAGACCTATTGTTTATATCCCCCAACTTTTAGAAGGGACACACGGACAGGTTTAAAAAGGTCTTTATTACAAAATGTAAAATAAAATCGTTAGGCACACATTGGAGTCCTTAAATATTAAAAATTGTTATTTATATTGTAACATTAAAAGTTGTATTTTCCAGTAACAAAAAAATAGTAACAAACTGCATTTTGCGGGTATAGGCACAAATATGTCCCACAATGTCCTTCCCTCTTGAAACCTGTCTGCCTCTGTGTCTCTCTGTGTTCAGTTCCCCTGATGGGTCTACATCCTATTGACAGGGTTATGGTAGGTGTTTTAAAGTTCTCCCGTGTCTGCTATCTGTTCAGTGAAGTGCCTGTTGAAATGCATTTGCAACTCGCGCAGTCTACAGTGGGTTAACAAGGAGAGCAATCCAGAGGGTGGTTTTCTTTATGTAGTAGAGCCGTGGGGGTAGGCTTGCTTGTATTTTTGAGTGATTGTTCCCACCCCTCTGTCTCTGAGCATTTCTGAAGGGTCAGGTAACACAGGGCTGCTCCTGCCAAACACACGTTTCCTGTGGGAGCCTAACCATCGCAAGATGAGGGGCTGCACTCTCTGAGGATGGAGAAGAAAGTTTGTTTGATCCAGACTGATTTTCGTCAATACCGTCCAACCATCAGCATCCAAACCAAGCCACTGGCGCATGTAAGATTAACCAGTTCTTTGCTTCTTGTTTGCACTGCTTTATGATTCTGTCTTCTGTCTCAGACATGAAAGAGGTTAGGAAGTACTTTCACAGTACATGCTTGTCTTCATTTAAAGAGAATAACAGATTACTGATTGTTTCCATTGAACGCATTGGGACTAACAAGTGTTATTTCATTACACAGAGACACAAGTAATGCACACATCTTGATAGTCTTACTTTTAGTACATTAGTGATGCAGAAAGGTTTTATATCAGTTTTGATGTTGATAATACATCTAAAATATTTCAAAACAAAATCAAGAAATTGTGTACAAAAATGTTATCCGGTATAAGGCTCAGGGTTACTAATATTTCATTTTATTAAAAAGTTTATGATAACGATACATACCAGTTGTTATTACTGAGTTGCATGTTTATAGTTTTTAAACTTCTGTCAAGTATGTCTTATTTTGTAAGATTCCTGTGTTTTGTCAAAAAAGAATTTAGATCAAGTCTTTTAAAAACGTTGCTGAAATAGTAGTGTTCAAAAAGACTTGGCTTTAGAGCCAGGTAAGAAATTTGTCCTCATTTTAATGTCATTTGAGAAAATATTTCCTTAATTTGTTCCTATTATTGGAAAAAAGTCTTAAAATAAGAACCCTTTTGTAATTAACAAGAGTAGAGGAGTTGAGTAGTCGAATGGAAAAGAAACTGATAATCAACTAATCGCACGTCATACGAAGCATGAACTGAAGTGAAGCTATGGTTGCAATCCACTAACATACACCGTATTCCTTCAAATTTAAGACGCACCATTTTAACCATTTTTTGCTTCTCAAAAATATCCTGCGTCTTAAATTCAAGTACATTATAGTGATGCATGTATTAAAATCACCAACAAAAGATGTGCACAAGCAGCAGCAATGTGACTTACTGCCGAGAAAAGGCTGTTTTAAAATACAATGCACAGACCGCAAAGTGTTATAAAATGGTATGTATACAAATAGGGCACCAGACTTCAATTATTTTTTTTTTTTTAAAGTGGGGACTAATCAGCCTATACAACTATTTTTACCTCAGCTATTTGAGTTTTTCAAAATGAGTAGTTGTTCTACCCCTAATGGCAAAGCATAGCAGTGAACGCATGGTAAAGCACAGACATAGAAAGTATAGTAAAGCCCAGTAAACATCAACATTACTGTGCAGATTTAAATTGCTTGTGGATTGCTGGATCTAAACCATGACTGGCACTTTTCCATACATGCTGAGGGAAATGTGCTTATGATGTTGATGTAGTGTGACAGGCTGCTGGGACTTTATCTGGCGATCAATTGGGAACTGTGTGTGGCATGAGGGATTTCCAGTGGAGATAACAATCAAGGCTCCAAGATGCAAAAGCATAGCATACCTCTATACTGTCTGGACCAGGGTTGCCTTTTCATGCATTTAGAGCGATAGGAGCTTGAATTGCGTATGTCTGTGTTTGACTATATGCACTAGTCTAAGGTAGTATTAGTGTACTGCATATAACATTAATGCAGCTATTAAACTGTGAAATCAAAGAGCCCTCAGAGTGCGTCAGAGCTTCACCATCACAATATTGCAGGGGTATTGGTGTAACAGGCATGCACTGCTATTAAGGATTCTGGCCCCTGTTGGTAAGATGAGATAAAAAGCTTTATACCACGAATGCAGGCGCGCCCAACTCTTTTGCACAGATGCTCGCCTGTGGTGTGCTGGGCTTTGGCATCTCATTTCATTTACAGATGACCAATATTGTACTATTTTTGCACCTAAATGGACAGTGAAGCACAACCTTTATTGGTTTCAGTAATTTCAATGTGATCCACCATGTGATGTCTTGTTGAATTCATGTTAAATAAATGGCCATGCATTCTGCATTCCACAAGTATTTACCTTGAAATAAATGTATTTACTAGGAACACGTAGTACTTTAAAGTGAGACCATTCTTGCATTCTCTGTTTAGTCATGCATTTCTGAATTTGTGCATTTGAAATATATCAGAGGGGGCCGAAACATATGAATACAAATCACTGTTATGGTGTATACAGAATATACATATACTGTCTGGACCAGACCTAGACAGCGTATAGTTGTGAGAACCTGGAACAATGACGTTGTGGGTTTCAATGCGGCTCGTCAAAAACCACAACACAAATAATTGAACACATCTGTCAGTCTCTGCTTGAGAGAGGCCCGGGATGGCAGGGGCTGTTCAGGTCAGGGTAGTACAGTACGCTCACAGAGCTATGGGGGCTTCGGAGGGGGTCTGTTATCAGCTTCTAAAACGATTCAGACTAGAACGTCTTTTCTACTTCAAAAGTGAAAAGAAAAATTAGATTAAGTCCCAATCCAGAAACAATCTGTTCCAAATAGAAAAGTTACTTTTTTTAGGGTCCCCAGGCAAGACATGAGATCAATAAACTATAGGGCAGTGGGTGAAAGCAGGGATTATCACATAGCCTAGCAGATCAGTTGCATATGTTAACTATTTATTTTTTGAGGAACAAAGTGACTAATAATATAGGTTTTAGGTTTATGTAAGTCTGGATCTGCAGTATTATATACTACCCCTGTAAAGGCTTAAAACAAGGATTCGGCAGCTGCAGCTATGGGATTATTAGTTCCTTTATTATATTTTATCAAGCGTAACAGTAGGAGTTGATCAAAGCAGGCATTTCATGCCTCCATGTCTCCTAGACTCTTCAACTGAGACTCTTTCAGTGTAATTACCTCCTGGAATATATAAGGCAAACACTTCCATTCACATGCAGGGCACTTGGCAGTGCATTCTCTACCCAGCTGGTTTTTCTTGCATTCAGAAAGATGAATTAGATGTAGAGTAGGCTCAGTTGTTGCTATAGTCCATATTCACAAAGCTTTAACTCATGAGGTTTTTAAAAATTGTTTTTCAATGCTCTGTTTTATGAATAAAATAAAGTTTGCTATTCATGAAACTTTCCACTGTGTTGTTAAAGAAGACAATACTAGTCTAAACAGTTTCATGAATATCAAACTATATTTTATTCCTAGAAACAGACTTAAATAACACATGAGCTTTATGAATAGAGCCCACTGGTTCCTAAGTTGCATAATACAAAACAAAAACGGCAAAACTGATCAAAATTGGTCCAACCCACAATACATTTGTTCTAGATCTTTCTTTTTGTAAGTTATTGTGTGCAAAAAGATGATACTCAATGGCATTGATCGGGTAAACGGTAAGAAATTACAAAATAGGAATAATACTTTTATATTACTCAGAAATAATCTTATTTCATCTTAACATTCTTATTTTTTTTTCAGAAACCTTAATGTAAAAAGGTTGTGAAGCGGCTTAGGAGAATGACTGACAAACTGTCAAACTGATGCCATGTGTTCATGATATTCTCCTGTAATGTGAATACACTTAGAAACCACTAGATTGGATTTCTCTTTAGAATAACTGCTCCTTGCTTGTATGATTATCTAGTTATGGAATTTAGAATTTAGAACATCTACAGTCTGGATCCAATCCACCGCATGCTCTATAGTAGTCAGTACGTTATGTAACTGAGCCATTCAGAGCGGAATATGAAAACACTTCACGCTGTGATCAGTTCCACTCCTCCTGAGGAGCTCAGAGCAATGAAGGCTGTTTTCTGAGTGAGGGTGTGCTTACTTAGATTTCTCTCCACTTAGCTCAGGACACAGTTGAAAATGAAGTGGAGACAGACTGAGGACAAAGTGTAGAAGACATTTTGTTACACAGAGTGGTGAGTGTATGGAATATGTTACCAAGCCACGTTGTTGATACTGAATCATTGGGATCCTTTTAGACCCTACTTTACAAATTTTTGGGATGAATCAGCTACTAGGAACCGTACCAGCATTGATGGGCTAATGGCCTCCTCTCTTTGTAAATAATATTCACCTGAAGTATACACCAAGACTAAGCCCAGAAGATTATGTGTGTGATGAACAAGTAGTTCTTTTTGAAAGAGCTGGAACTACCCACACAATATGAATTAGATTTGAATGGGGTCAATTTGTGCTGCCAGAGAGGTGAGAGTTATCTGAGCAGCACACATTCATTCTACTGTGCTTGAATACCAGTCAGACAGGTGTCCAATATGCTGCCTGGCACTTTTCTTATTTCAGTATTACATTATGAAGACTTCCCTGTTTATTTTACAGTTATTGGGGGATCCATTTTCAGTTTAATAAACCATTCGCAGGAAAAGCACTTCAATGCCTGAGAACGTTGTGCCAGTTAGGCCTCATACACACACACTGCAAAAGCTGTATTACCAAACTGCACTCGCTGTGGTTGTTTGTTGTACACACACGCCTTTCATTACTGAAGTGAGTGCATTCCCTGTTTAAACTAACAACTGAACCCGGACCACCATTACATGCCATTCGTTAGGTTTGTGTGGCGGCAGCATGGAGGCTGTGTATTTGTTTATGTTTTGGAAGAAAGTACAGTACATAATTGATCGAGAGCTCATCAAGCGCAGCTATGCTCTTTTCTGCAAAGCCAGTGGAGATGCCGTTTAGCTTTTTCTGCACTGCTAAATACAGTAGTGAAGGTCTGCAGGACCATGACAGTAGATCAAAACATTTGGGCGATCTTCCGATCAGAAGGCTGGTGGGAACGACTTGAGTGGTCTCCAAATGACTGGATTAAAAATGTACGCATGTCTAAAGAGTCGTATATGCGTCTTTGTCATTTACTGAGACATTTCCTGGAGTGCCAAAACACACAGATGAGACGTTCGGTAATGGGGGAAAAATGACTGGCGGTCTCACTGTGGCGTTTGGGGATACGAATTGTCCCATATTGTTTTATTTAAGTATTAACTACTAGTATTAACATATGTACTACTATTATGGCTTCTGGTAGACTTTTGCGATATCTTTTTGTAGTTTCTTTAATTAAATGATGTTAAGTAATAATGTTCATGTTAAGAAAAAAATGATGTCTCAATCCTAAAATTCTACGTGATGCAAAACTTTTGGCCATAGTTGTACACATGAAATAAATGACATATTAGGAAAATATAGGTAATATAAAGACTAATTACACTGCATAGTTTAAACATATCATCTATGGGTCTGCTTATGGAATGGAAAATACTTGCTGATATGAATGACACTTCATAAGGGTCACTCCGGTCAATCGAATAAAAGAGGCAGCAAGCCAGATGGTTACACAGAGAAAGTTAATTTAGATGTCACAAGAGAGCCTTATTCTTTTAAAACAACACAGTTGTTTCACAGTGCAGCTACAATATAACAAGACTGTTTAAGACCATGTAATGGAAACAAACTGTACCATCTTGTAATAACTTGTTACGTCTTACAATAGGTCCTATTCAGAAGACTTCATATTATGTCGGGTCAGTGATCACAGAAGTAATGTTTGTATTGCAGTTCAAAATGACCCAGTAAAACAATGGACGAACTAAGTAATATAATGGTATAAGATTGAACTGTAGTAACATTGGAAATTGAGAAATGATACATTTCCATTACCCCATTTAATCAGATAATACAATAAATTAATATCCTTTACTCATGCCTGTATTCACCCTTTAATGAATCATTTAAAATTAAGCAATGGAACCCAAAAAAGAGGGCTTTACCATTTGGTAAGGCCCGCTTTGTTCCGTTCAATGTAAATGTGTGTTAATATCTGCCAAACTGGAACCCTGGCCAAATTCACAGTTGGACAATTTATTCAAAGAAGTCAAATAAGTGTTTCACAAATTCTGAAAGTAAAACTGAAAGAAAGTATGATAATATTTGGTATATGTCATGCACCTGTTGTAATAAACATAAATCATTCCTGTAAGTATTTTTAAAATAATTATAGAAATAATTTTGTGTAGAATAGAATATATACATTTTGTTAGTTTTACAATAACATGCAATGGTGTAAAATGTACACTTCAAAATGTTATATTATATACTGATTACTACAGTATTTCTCCCCCTTGATATGGGTTGACAATTAAGATGAAACTGCAATTTTTATTTAAATGGTTTAAGATGGTCATTCAAATTCCCCATATTCCAACTTATCAACCTGGGTGTTCCAGTATCTTTCAGAAAACAAGCTTTAATTAGATGTAGCTTATTGGAGAAATATTCAGGAAGAGATTGCCGTTCCCTTTTTAATTTTGCTATAGAAAGTCTTTAAGTATTCAAGTTTATGCTAAGAGCTTCTGGCAGGTTAATGACTGTCATTTGCCAGTGACATGCACAGATGCCTTAAATATCACTGAACTTGTTATGACAGGTTCTTTCTAACTTGTTTTCTTTCTTTTCATACAAAGATATGGAAAATGACTTCACATCTGTTTTTGTGAAGAATGCACAATAAATCACGTGTTTTGTGTTGCTGCTCTGCCAAAATTACTTGAATCATGTTACAAAACAGATTCAAGATATAAAAGTGATGTCTGTGGAAAAACATCACTTTGGACAGCATGGATTTAGTTATTATTAGAATATACTGCACAACCAGTGATCTCCAGGTGGTAAATTATAACACATGTATGAGAGTCAACCAATCGTCATTAAGGATTTGTCAGAATTCATCAAGTTTTATCATGCGGCATCATTATAAAGGTTGTTGGACAGCATGTATCTGATGAACTTGACAAAAGTGTAAGGTCTTCTGTTTGTTTTTCATAGTCAGACCCCAGAGTACTATTGAGTTTATCTTAAATGTGTTGGAGATGCCAATTTCAGGATCGCTACTATTCTTTGAAAGAGTGCTCCCTACAGAGCCATCAACACCACTTTCAGTAACACGTACTATACTAGCCACTTAACCTTAAATCCCCTTTAATGTCTTCTTGCTTGTCATTGACCAACCAGCTGCTTCCCCTACAGACCAATATACATTGCAGCCAGTGACATGCTTTGAACTCAAAGACTTCTGTGGTGAAATGACCTTGGAAGACATTCCTCTGCAAACAAAATATATATACAGTAAAAGCGTAGATGGCTTTAATCACAGAATTGCACTTGAAATGCTGCTTCAGACCTAGTACATTTGGTTTGTAATGAATGTTACTATACTGTATACATGTTGGTTTTCAAAGTGATTATGAAGGATTGTGCATGTAGCTATACTGTGTTATGAAGCCTTTCTGTTGGTGTTATGAATGCACCAGGGTGTGTAATATTTATAAAGTAAATATCTTGCATCAATACTAGTTATAGCTGCAAAGCATGTCAGTCATGAGAAGCTCTTTCTTGCCATTAACCAACCAGCTGCTTTCCCTCATGACTTACCCTGAACATTGCTAAGTTGAAACTACCTAGGAAGTACAATGGCATGGTGGTTCTTATCCACTGTACAATATATATGATCTCCATAAATGAGTGTTTAAGAAGCTTGCTTTGAAACTGTGAGGTTGCCTGTTACACCTTGGCCCAGTTTCTACAGACAGATATCAAGCTTATCGTTGTTGAAGACAAATCTGTCACTGTGAACACTGTAAAGTATTCCATTCATAGCAGTCCAGGGGCGTGCACAAGGGGGAGCAAGCAGGGGCACTGGCCCCTCCAATAATCATCTCCAAAACATTGATTCCTGCAGCAGTCTAACACTGTTGGTTTGTAGTTTAGGTCCTCAAACAGTACATCTACAGCACAAAGAATGGCTCTGTAATAACGTTTACCATTGTAATCTAGCCCTAATCATTTGCATTTTTACACACACAGAGAACCATGTGTAAATATATTATTCCACTGTGTGTTGTCTGCACACTACACATTCACTATTCATCCATCCAAAGCTGTTGACAGTTTCTGTCAGTTAGCTTCAACAATTTATAGAAAGAATGATAAAAACATTCTTCAGCATGTTGCCAAAGTTTGCTTTAAAATTTTTTCTTTGATCAATATATTACGGAAAAAAGATTTTCCCAGATTTTGTGGCTTGTGGCAAACTTTTCTTTTTTTTTTCTTTCCAGTACTTTGTATTCTCTTGTTCAGAAATACCAAACGGAATCAGTTTAAAGGAAATGGACGCTTAATTGGGACATGTTTGAACAAAGTAACAGGAAGCAATGCAAAGCAACTAAAGAGTAGCATACCTGTGGCATGGATTCAACAAAATGGCCTTTAAACTGGGTTAATGCTTAAAGCACTGATACCCATGACTGCAAAATTCATTTTTGTATGTCTTATTACCATTAGCAACTTTATTACTTGTTCCCTTAGCATGATCCTGAACCTCCTGTTTTTTGCGTGATTTATTTAAATTTAGGCTATGTTAATATGCATGGTTTGAGCTAAACTATAGCGTGTGTACTATTCAAAGATTGATGTATAATTAAGCTTGTGGAATAATTAGACTGTTTCGCCCTGGATATTGCCCTCAGTTGAGGTGCGAGTAATGGAAGACTCTTAGAAGGGAGATGCAAAGGACATGGAGGAGAAAGGCTTTCAGTACATTTAGTGAAAGATGAGCTTGGTCTATATAGAATTGGTTAGCCAATAAGGTTAACATAGTAAGCTAAACCTTGCATCTACGGCAATCCTCCAATTTCAAGTTTTTTTCATTTTTAAAGCAGAAGACCTATATTGCTATTTCCCTATGTGCTTCTGTGGATATGTATGTCTTCCTGTCTTAAAATACATAGTCACAGTTATAACTGGATACTGTGTACTGTATATTGTGGGTGTAGGTCATATTGTTTTACAGTTGATGGATGTACTTGTTTTATATTAATATAGCCCTACTTTTAAATGAATTTAATACAATTATATATATTAATGGTAATGTGATATGGTTGTAATTATTAGGCTTGACATTAAACAAGTAAAAACAAGTTGAGCTTTGGCAGATTGCACATGTATGTTAACAGTGCAGTCTAGTAGTAGCAACGACAAAATGTGCCAGTTTTCTTCAATTTACATACGATTGACTGGAATTGAAAATCTATCAAATAACGTAGCAGATTTCAGTTTGAGAAAAGTTACCATAGATTTTAACTCCCAACTAGAGTCAATTTATTTACAGTGTTACCAAAGTAAAAAGATGTCTTGGAAAAGTCAAAAAAAAAAACCAGACAAATGTTTGTCTTTGATTACAGTCAAAATGCAACAAAAAAAAAAGATATAAAGCAAACTGTTTTTTTTCAGGTATTAACTAGACATTTTAAGTAGTTTTTTTTAAATGTATAGAAAGCCACACAACTTAAACTACTATTAAAAACATGACATAATAAAAAAAATCCCTATCATGTGCGCTTTTGAAGCCCATGTGTATATATTATAAGAAAAGATTGTTGAAATGGCAGATCGCCAGTTGAACATTTGTTGCGACAAACCGATCAGAACTTTTCATCTTGCTGCCTTTTTTTACATTTTGTATTTCATAATTAATTAATCATGTGATATGCACACAATACATATAGGCAATTATTTATTTTGCCATTTTGTGGTTCCCATGGCTTTTTGTCTCCCAGCATCAAACCTCACTAGACATGCCTAACGTGTGTGCATATAACCCAAGCGACTCTGTATATTAAAGTGGGGTTTGAGGGCGAGGCCACAGAGGCACAGACCAAGACTGGTTGCGAACCTCATATTTAGTGTCTCCTAACCACTGCACACTGTTTGTGCTGGCCAATTAGAGGATGAATAATTGCTGTATTTGCATTGCCGCCTTTACCCTGCAGGGGGCAGTCTCGTACCCACTCCGTCTTTTTACCTCTACACTGATATATCCCTGTAATCACAGCAACTGAAATAGATCACCAACCTTGCAAGTGTGAGCGAGAAGTTCATGTTGACATACCACAGAATATTCTGCTGTATCTGTAAAATTGAGATGAAGCCCATAGATGCAGGTGGGGTTTTAGCCGGTAAAGGTCAAGCTTTTAATTGGTGCACTCATTGACATCAGCACTTAATGACAGGATTACAATTGAGGTAACAAGGCTTCAGATCAGAGATTGTGTGGGGCATGACAGATAAATTGTGTACATTGTGCTTGAGGGCTCATACTGTGTCTAACAGTACCAGGAACATTCATCCATCCTGGATGTCACCAAGACAGAAGTCAGAAAGCAGAAGCCCTGAGGTCTGTTTTGTTGTATTTATGGGGAGCTTATTGAATTATTTAGGGGTCATTCCAGGGTTCGTCTCTGGCTCTGCCTTCAAAATGACAGGTAATAAAGTATGGTACATTCCATTCAAATAGGATTTCTTATCATCTCTTTGTACCTCGCCATCAAACACAAAACTAAATATGGTAAGTTGAAGCATAGCATGCATTGGAATGAAGTCACACAAGATGGACAAACCAATTTCAAATACCTCTGGGTTTAGATTTTAGGGCAAACATGGGCAGTAAAGGCAGTTCTGGTTCAATGTGACAAGTCTGTAAGATGTTTAAATTGTTCTGGAGGGACATGTGACCATTCCTCAGGAAAGTCACATGGGAGGCTGTTCCCAATAATGGCCAATTAGGCACCCATTATCAGCCCATGTGATTGAAACTGACTTGCAACAGGGGGATGCAACTTTTACAATGTAAATAATAAAATACATGTTTGGAATGTTTAAGATGGCAAACGCGGGGCAAACATGTGTACTAGATATAGCAACCCCTGTATATTGTTTGTCTGGTAATGTTATAGGTAATGGCTTAGGGGCTAACATCAACTTATATTATTGGACATTAATTCAAATGATAATTTCAGTGATAGTTAATAGCACATGGACAGTGCTGTGCTTGAGAAAGATGCATCTGTCACTTACTTTTCCTGACCTGCCATTGCTAATCATGTTTGTAAATTAATAATGCGACCAATCCAACACGCACTGTGGTAAATTATATGACTAGTGGTTGATTTTGAAGTTCAGTGTTTATATAAGTCACTTCCAATGTGGTGTTTTAAGCTTCATGATTTATTACGTACCATGGTGAATACATTCCTCACTATCCTGGGACATAAATTACACAATGTTTTCATTCACTTTGTAGCTCCCTTTAAATACCAGAACCTTACCAGTAGGTCTTAATGCTCGTTCCACATTATATAAGCAAACTGGTTTAAATGCTAATCTTACAATATCCCTAAAACTGTGGCCACTTTACAGTGGATTAGGATAATATTAGTCAAGTAAAACAGGGAAAAATCTCTGCCCTCCCTCCGAATTCCCTCCACCACTATTCATACTATGCACACCATTGTATGAATGAAGTCAGGCTGAACAGTCAATAGTTTATATACAATTATGAAATATGCTTCAATTGAAAACACTGATCAAACAGCCCTGAAAATTGATATTTATCCTATAAACACAAGCACCAGAGACTAATACCCTCTGTTTAACACCATACTGCCGCCTTTTAACAATATATTATTCATTGAAGCTTTCTCCAGGGTAATTCATTAACAACCGAATTAGTACACTAAATACAATGTGACCTACAATGGCACAGTCTGGAGTAACCTGCAGCAGCAAGAGGTTATTTGTATTATCTACAGTAGCTCCTGTACTGCAGCTGAGGGAAGCACAACAAAAATGTAAACAAAGACAGTTTAATACTAAGAATATATTACAACAAACTCTAGGGTATGAACCGCCCTAAACATTTTAAAATTATGGTTTACCAAACCTATAACCTTGTTAAATGTTTGTTAATTGCTGTTTCATCCCTGTTTCTCTAATATGTGCTAAACACGCACTGGGTTAACACATTTTATATTATAAAACATTCCCCACGCTGTATAAATCAGCCAATGCTAATAAAGCGCCAATGGCCATTAAACCTGTTTCAAATTTAAAATAAAAACGAGAGGAAGAAAATTAGTTCCATTCGATCTATAGAAACATTTTCGGTGTTGGCTGTGCTTCAACATTGTGCAGCAGGAGACCTTTTTTATGTACATTTATCATATGGAAAGAATTTTAAACATTTCAAACAGCCATGAATATTTGTAAGAACCCATTTTGGGTGAAGTTAGACTATACAATTGTGTCACACAACAATTGGGTAAAGAGAGAACTTTACTACTAAAGACTGAATAAAGTTTACATCCCCCCTATTTGCCTTTTTACCCAGGTACCCTGCCGGCCTTTCTATACATATCCACTATTCCAATAACAAATGACCTGGAAGACTAGTTTTCTACAGGACGGAATGTGTTTCAAGGCTCAACACGTTGCCCCTGTTGACATAGTGACGAGCACTAGTTTCAAAGGAAAAAGGAAGCTTGTGTCCCAACAGCTTCAACTACCTTTGAGGACTTTAAACAAAACTGACAAGGTAATAAAGTAGATTGACCACAAGGCAAACTATGAAATCAAGTAGTAAACAGACACATGAACATGAAGATTTGGTGAAGCCTTCAAAGACAAAAACTTGTATTAGTCTTTCATCTCATGAAGCGTAAGCATTTCATTGGTTTAGGAAAATGTGCAAAGAAAATTCATGAAGACCTAATGGACTATAAACTTATTTTACAATGCTTAGAGTGATTTATGTAAAAATGATTTCCCATTGTTTAGTCTCTGTAGGTAACAAACTTCTTATAACAAATCAGTTCAAAACAGTCCTCATAAGAGACACACTGTCTACTTGTCCTGCATTCTTTAGACAAAGAGGGCTGCTTGTCTTGTAAAAAGGAACATGGTTGTGTTCATAAATATTAGTAAATATATATTATGATATTTCTTGCAGCACGATGATAGCATACCTTTTGAGTGTCTGAGAAGGTGGTCAGTATTGGTAATGACCAGAAAAGGGAGTCTATGCCTTTATCTATAACTAATGCAGCAAAAAACAAACACTTCAGCCAACAAAAGCAATTTACTAGAGATGAAGTAACAAATAAAATAAAAATTGTTATTAAAATGAACAAAATAGGTGTTTCTGTTTTTTTTTTTTTTCTTCAAATTTCTTAGAAGTGCTCCAGCCACTTCATTGAAAGTTCTACTGTTTGGTGAAATGCATATTGTTAAAAAAGTAATAATAATGAATCAGTGAGGCCCGTAGTTGGGGAAACCAGACAGGGCTGAAGCCTGAAGGAAATTAATTTTTCTGCTACCCAGGTTAAACCACTGCCACACTCTCTGGAAGTTGAGATGAGAGAAAAAGAACTTCAGAAAGCCATTGAGAAAACAGGGCAGCTGATGTCCAGGGTCCAGGAACTCGAGGAGAAGAATGTGAGACTACTTAAAGAAAGGAATGAGGTTTTCATTCAATTACGAGCGGTAAGCCAAAATAATATAAATACACATACTTTCATGTAGATAATGTTGAATTGCTACCTAAACCTTTTAGACTCTTTTAAGATCACTTTAAAGTGAGCAAAAATGTTGATAGTAAGTGGAGTTTTTTCATGCATTCACTATTAACCTGGCAAAATAAGTATTAAAACACAGATATAACAAAAGTCTTTTTGCTGTAGGTATAGTTCAGTATTTTACAGCAACTTACTTATATGTAATCCTTCTAATCGTATTCTTTTATTTCCCAAAGTGGGGTGGATGACTGTTAAATGTGGCAATAACCGTTTTATTTTGGCCAGGGCATTTCAATGTGGTGACAATAAGAGCGACATTCACAGGAGTGACATTATGTTTGAATGTTTGTTCAGACAAATTTCTAGGGCCAGAAATCATTTTATCAGGAATTGTTCTCATAGTCTATGTCAGATAGTCATGCTGACTACCCTGAAAGAGTATTGTGCATTGATAATATTATATTCTGGCAGAAAAAATGTTACCTTTCTCATTTCTCACAAAATGTTACAGGGCACTGAATAATAAATATAAAATTGAAATGTATTTTGAAATATATTCAATATTATTATATTTAAATAGCAACTTCCATAAAGCTAATTTGTGATTTATAATTTGCTGTGAATAATTTGCTACTGATTTAGTTACCAGTATGCAGGACAACAACCATTTCCACATCGGGCCTGCTACAGCTTGTTCATGATTTGTTAACTCTATTAATATTACCAAATGACTCAGACTCAACCTTGTGTGACTCGGACTTGGTCTCACACTCGAACATTCGGGCTCTGTGACTCAGAAATATTAACGACGAGTCTGAAAACTGAAAACCTATAGTGAAAAAACAACAACAACCAGGAGTGACTCCACTAAACTTCAAAAGCAAATGACACAAATCACTCCCAGTATTAATCACTTCAACACTGTGGTGTAATGGATATTTCAAGCCTCCAAACATTTTTGTTTTTTTTATTATCTGTCACTCAGCAACGAAGGAGTCCAACAACTTGACACCTGCTGAGTTTTAATGGGTGCACCTCTCCACACCAGTGGGTATCTGACAAACATTAACCTCTGGTTTAGAGGCCTAGTTTCCTCAAAAAGCACAGTTAGACTTCTAAATAGAAACTGGGGACTTTTAAAACCAAATCACTAATGATACAGGATTATTCAGACAGAATCAGGGCTTGTTTTAGTTTATATTTTATATGAGGGCCTATAAAACTAATAAATCAGCTTTTAGAGCAACATATTTGTTTTTTTCATTGAAACATTATGAAACTGGTAATTGTGCAACAAGTTGGCAATCAAATGTTACAACTTGCCTTATGGGCACAACTCTCTAATGAGCCCCCTGCTTTAGGTCCATGCTGGAAAACTGTGCTTATATCCAACTTGCATGCACTTAAGGTTTTTATAGCTCACCATTCAGTCAGTCAGTGTCAATGAACAATACATAGAGAGTTATCACATTAACTTGCAAAGTCTCAAAACAAATACATTGCTTTAATAGGTAAATTATTTTAAGCTGTAGATATCATTCAGCACAGCACCCAAATCAAGAATTGGTTCAAACACTTTATCGAACAGAAATACCATCTCAAACATCTTCCCTAGTCAGATAGGAATCACCCTTTACCATAAACCTGAAAGCTGTCAGATTACCCAAGTGCATCCACAAGAATTAAGATTAAGTGTAACTCTAACCTTAATCCTAACTCTGAACATACAGTAATTTACTAGTACTTTCAGTATTTGAGTAATTGCAATAAGAGCCACTCCAAATGATTGCAAACATCATAGGGGACAGTACAAAAAATAAATAAAAAAGAAAATTAAATTTCAGACTTTTTAAATAGCTGTGTGGAAAAAAATGGTGTGTTAATATCTTAATATTATTCATTACACACAGCTTAACCATAAGCACTGTTTCAATCCTCAAGTTATGCTGTTGTGCTGATAAAGCACCTTCTTGGGTAAAATGATTATGGAGTCAATCTATCCCTACTGATAGAATTTAATATATTAAAGATTAGTGCAGTTTGCAAAGAAACGGATCGCTAGGGGGTTAAGTGAATGTTAATATTAGCACAGCAAGAGAACGTTGTTATTGCCTTGGTTTAACAGCGAGTTGCTTACTTCACTGGATTTGAAGTTTTATTGGAGGCCTTTGATGTGGCTAGTTAGCATTTCTGTTTGTCAATGTATTCGTGTGGGTCTGAAACAACTTGCCAGTTCAGTTTCCTATGTTTCAATATAACCTTTCTATAAGCAAACCTGGCAATGTTTTTGTTATAAGCTATAATCAAAACATGCCAACAAGTGCTCTTTGTTTTCCATTAACTTTTTGGAAGCTGTTTATTGTTTTTTTAAATATCTTTATTTATTATTATTTGGTGCATGAATTTCCTTGATGAAAAGAAGGATTTTCGACACATTCGCTAAGGGATTACTTCTGATTGTCAAGATTTAGCTACAAATGCTCAAATTTAAAGCTACTTAATAATTAATTAAATTCTGGGTATCAGCATTCTTTTTCTTTTTGTGGAAAAATGCATTTGAGGCTTACTGTAATTCTAAGGGCGAGGTTCAGCCACCTTCTCTAAAATCTATTTCTAAATCAATCTTACAGAACCAGTCTTTCCAAAAATGTTCAGAAGGTATTTCTCCTTCACCTCTCCACCACCAGTGGGTCAATGGTTGACCACTGACCAGCTTTGGTTGACCTCTGTACGATTTCTGAGGCAGCACTTCATTATGCTGTATACTACTTTAATCAATTATATCTACTTGTGCCTCCTTTTTTACATCCAGATATGCAGATGAAATAGTGAAGCAGAGAAAGTCTATTGCTGTGTCCATACAACTGTTAATTAGGCCTTAATTAGGTTTAACTAGGGAATAATACAACACAAAAGAGAACTGCTTGTGAACTCCCCAACATAGAAACAGTTACTGGCGTGTATTTGCAATGAAACTGGGTTGTATACAATTTTAGGAAAACGTTATATATTAATATTGTAAATTATTCAGGTTTTACTGAACATTGCGAGTGGCATTTGCAGACTTGGCAAACAACATGCTATCACTTGGTACTGACCTGGCTCAAAATCCCAGCAATGTCTGAAAAGAAAGAAAAATCAGTTTTTCTTTGTTTCTCTTGTGTAACATCAATGAAACAAGTGCTTCAGGAATATAAATGTACCGGTAATGTATTTGAAGATAAAATCAGATGTGGCTTTTTGTTAACAAAAATAAATAAATAAATAAATATTTTGTCAGCCTGTAAATAATTGGCTAACCATGTGATGTGTGCCTTAATAATAATAATAATAATAAATACTATAGGTTAATAACTGTTTCACTGGCAGATACATAATTACTACATGCTGTATACTGTATTGGTGTATTTAGTACAGTCATTGTTTTGGCTGAGAATTTGGAGTTTGGTTCGTGTTCGGACTGACCCTTTAGTAGTAATGTAATGTAGTAAAACATATTAGTATTAGTATGTAGTAAAATAGACATATAATGCATTAGTAATACAACTACACAATAGTGATGACTTCCAAAGAACTCATTCCCATACTTTCAACAGTAGGGGGTGCTGCAATCTGACAGCAGATACTTTGGGAGGTCAGAGAGCGGGGGAGAAAGGATTGGTACCATTTGTTGCTATTAACTCGCTCTGAGGTTGAGACAAAATGAAAAATAACAATATCCTGCTAGAGTTTTTTTCCTTGTAAAATAAAGTTTAATAATATCCTACTATTTTTATTTTCTTGTAAAATAAAGTTAAATAATAATTTGGCAATGATTCCTGTTAGAAATGCTTAAGGAGAATAATGCAATTTATATGATTTACAATTGAGCTGTAAAAGACAGCCACAGGGATAAGTCTGGATCGTTCTCTTGCTTTGATCTTTTTTTCAGTGCCTGGGAATCCATTTCCATATCTAATTTTACAGCTACATGAAGCCTCAAGATCACTTTGCCACAGTAAGGCAGTCCACTATTCAAGTCAGGATATAAAGTGCATTATTTACAAATATAGCAACACAATAAAAAAGCCGTCTTTACATTTATAGTAACTAAACTTGAGTATATACTGCATCCTCAGCATACAGAATATGTTTCCTATAGCAAACATGCCACTCTGAATTCTCTAAATACATGTGCTTCCACAGTATTCTGGCTATTCCTCCTCTAACCATACAAAAGCACTGTGAAAACATCAAGAACCAGTTATTTCTTTGCTGACACAATTGTTATGCATAAAACAAATTATGCAGACTGGCTTCATCACGTCTGGTAATTTCTTATAATAACTTATTGGTGCAGTGAAACAAGCAAATATGTTCCAAATCTGAAATTAAACAGCAAGTAAAAAAAATGTGTAAGGGACTTAAATTGCATTATGATGTGCAAACCCTCCAGACTATTAAAATAATTGCCTTTCCAACATGGAATTACCTCGTGCCTCAAGTTTTTACTTCTGTTGGTAATGGTACAGAGGCCGGTGCACTTTTCTGGGGTTTGCAGACTTCAGTCTTTGTGCTCCACTGTAAGACTAGGCAAATGGTTGGTTTTTAATAGAACAGAAAATTACGTTAATTTCAAAGGGATAGAGGATAATAGGTTTTTATTGATTACAGTGCAGATTACTTGTCGCGATACTGCATTCCCTATTGGCAAGGCGCCTTGTGAGCTGACCTGAAGCAGACACCTGTAATTATTTAAGCAGTAGGGTGCCTTATAAGCTTATAATACAAGTACAAGAAAACAGAATTTGGGCTATAGCAGAATGTAATACTGTTGAAAAATATACTGTGGGAAAACAGGATGTATTTGTTTCAAAGTAGTAGGCAGTTTTGTAAATGGCTTAGGTCTTAGCACAGTGAAAACTGGTCTACTTTCTGAACTTTCTTTAAAATGTACCTACCTCTGTAGCAGTTAAGCATGTATGTTTCATATTTCAATTCAATGCACACCATACTTTCTAATATGACACCTAATATTTCTTAGGAATCTGCACATCATAGTAGTTTGTCTTTTTCTTATCAGGCACCACTACATTGGAATGTATATGTCAGGATTTAAGACTAAGTGATTTCAAAGCAGACATCATTCTATGACTGATACATGTTTGTAGCTACACTGTGTGTATATTACCTGAATGCAAAATAAGAGATGGCACTGATTCAGGCTTATTCAAATATCTGCTATGTGTAATTACTGTATTTCATTATAAAGCTTCATAGTTGTAAGTATACAATATATAAATATATAGGTGTGTGCTTTATGTGAAAGTATGTGTTGAGGTTGGTTGCTGGTTAAGTAGAATGACTATGACAAGACAGAGACATGTGGACACTGAGAATCAACACTAGCTGAAAAGAAAGATATTGCAGGCTTGCCTATTTTACTTTTTTATTTTTCAATATATAATATAGAAGTAAGCTTAGACATGTTATTTTGGTTTATTTGTAAGCATGTACCTTCATGAAAAAACTCTAATGTTATATATCGCAATTTTGGTTTTACTTGAAATGAATACACGTGGCATATTAGCTGTGAACATGTTTGTAAGAATCTTCTATTTGACAAAACCTTTGTCTCTGTAACAATATTGTATACTAACATGCTGTTTTATATCATACACACTACTCTATATATCAATTATATATAACTTCCATCTTCCAGTATTTTTAATGGGACTGTAAAACATTTCTTAAGAAAAAACAAAACAATATAGCTGTGGTTGCTCCCTCTTGATTTCAATCACAGTCTCAGAAATTAATTACATCAGAAAGGAACAATACTTGGATAGCTAAGAAGTATAATGCTCTATGTTACCCACTGAAATGTGAGCTATCCCTAATGATTATAAGCACATTGGATAACAGGATAATAGAAGTGTGCATTCCTGCTGGGGTTCAACACTCAATGTGTTCCTGTCAGTTCGTTGGTTAGATTCTTAGTTACCATTAATGAAATAATTATTTAATTACATGCTGTCCATCTAAAAGTATTAGTACTGAAATCTACTACGACAAGTTTTTCTGTGTTATTCTGTGTTCTGTATAGTTATTGGCAAACTGGTTTGTAGTTATGATAACTTACCCTGAAAATATCTAAATGGATGATTCTGTTTTATTAGCACAATGGAATTGTCCTTTGGTTGTCTATACTATATCATCTAAACTATCTGAACAAGTCAAATAAATGTGTAAATGTATTTATTGTATTTATATTTCTGAAATTATATATACATAGATTATAGGATAGATGCAAATAAATTTACAGTAGCCATGGAGACAGGTGGTGTTGTTTTTTAAGGCAGTTAACTGTCTGAATAATCTTTGGTGCCATTGTAGTTTAAGTTAAAAAATAACTAAGACAGTCTGTGAGTCAATGTCCATTATTCTTTCTTAGCTTGTAATATATCGAGAATGTACTTTTATTCTGTAGTGAAAGATATTTGCAAACCCAAATTAGTGAGAATTCACCCCCCAGAGCTTAAGAAAATGGGCCTAAATATTGACCCGTATAAACAGTGAAGGTAGGCACAAAAAAATCAGTAGTCTCTAGTTACCAGAGAGGTTTAGGCAAAACCCTTTTATTTAATCAGTCATCTTATACCTCAGCCTCAGGGCAGCAAAATAATCTGCAGTTGTATAAGTAACACCTGTACTGAATGCAAGCAACTTTTGTTGTAAAAGTATGTGGGATAAGGCAACAGACCAAAAGCACTGACTTGTGACAATAGCTCGGTAGGAGGTCAACCACTAGCTAAAAAGAGTTGATTCAGCTTTGCCAGGATTGTTGGTTTTGATTTTTAACTAAGACAAGAGGGCAGGAGGGAGATAGTATGGCTGAGAGAACAGGAACTGGGAACAAAAGGTGTGCAGTTATATCGAAGCAGTGAGAGAGGAGGCAAGAGACTGAGCTGACAGGTGTAGCCTTGGGGCAGGCAGTTCTGAATTACTCCTTGTGTCTTCCAAACAACACGGTTTCTGAGCCTGCCCCCTGCAGTTAACTCTCACTAGCCTGACTGCAAGAGGATTCCACACTCGGGTTTGAAAACACTGAAGGTGCACAATGTCCAGGATGTCTCAGGTGTTAAAGTTGCAGAGATCCTGGTCCTTCTCGGATGGTTCAGAAGACGGACGGCCGACAGACCCCGAACCAGAAGACCTGGATTGGGATAACTTTAGCATGACTCTGGAGGAACAATTGGCGGTTGTAGGTATTTGGTTTTCTCTCACCGCAGTCTTTCTCTTTCCATCGAGTTGCACCTGGAATGTGATGACAGTTTTAACTTGATATGGAATTTGCCAAAAACAAGGAATGCAGAATCCTGCAGCCGACTGCTTCTGATAAGCATGTTAGAGAAGTGTACTCTCTAATTGAAAACACCAGCTCCTTTTTTTTTTCTTGCTGTACGACAACTTGTGGTCCCTCCTTCTGGGGGGTTAACCCTTTGGTGTGCTATCTAATCATATTAACAGTGTGATGGCATGCAACTTATTCTACTGGTCCAAGTCAGAAAACCAGGGCTATTAGGATTTCTCTACTAGAAGTTGAGCTATCATCTCTTCACTTTTTCAAAGTACTTAGTAAATTTAATGACACATGTTTCAGTTATGTCTTTGAATATTCTTTGATTGTCATTGTCATCGCAAGTATAAAATACTCTACTGATTATCATAAGGTTGTTACAAGCTATTAAAAAAATACTGCATAGAAAAGCAAAAGGTCTTTTGGGTATTATGGTTAACATGCAATTTTGTAAGTCCCCTGTGTAAAAACATGCTGTTGTATTGTTTTTGTGAAACAAAAAACAAACACTGTACACGGTCTGAATTTTAAAAATATTGCATTTTGACAGTGGCATGGCTGTGAGATTTCTGGACACAAAACTTCCGGATTCAGGAAACACAACAAGATCATGCTATAATAATATAATTCTTTGTTTCGTGAAGGTTAATAATTTACTAGCAGAGGTTTACGCCTAAAGTGTACACTGACTCAGGGGTTGCTTTAGATTTTGAATGATTTTGCACTTTAGACCAGATCACTAAAAACCTTAGATGGGACTGTTTTTTATACTTGTTCATAGCTAATCTCAAAATGTATAACACGCTTTAATGCTGAGATATTGGGAATTAAAATGCTTCTGAGTTCGCCTCAGTGAAACATTTACAGTAAACATATTCTTTTCTTTGGCTCTACCTGCCACAGTCCAGAGGAAACATGCTGTATGTGGGGGCTCCCTTTTCCCTTGGTAGCTTGCCAGATGCAGGGAGAGAGAGAGAGAGAGAGAGAGAGAGAGAGAGAGAGAGAGAGAGAGAGAGAGAGAAGAGAGAGAGAGAGAGAGAGAGAGAGAGAGAGAGAGAGAGAGAGCGAGAGAGAGAGGCTTTCAAGTCAAATGGAACGTAACCAGTCCATGCAACACAGGCACATTTATGGAAAGTTATGCACTTGGGTTTCGTCAAATAATCACAATCCTTTGAATGCCCTTTAAAGATCACGGTATGTTGTTTGGGTGTCCTGGCTATTTTCAAGATCAAGATAAAAAGGGTAACGAGTGGCACATTGCTGTAGCAGCAGCACCACAACTTTTAATAAAGCTTATAAGCTCAGAGTGTAGGGCAGAGGAGAAGGTTTTTCTGTTTCACTGATGCAGCAGTGTGTGTTGATGTTGTAATAGGATCTCCAGGAAAGGACAGATAGATTTTTATTTATTTTACTGGCTTACCTTCGACTGTTTATCTGTCAACAAACAGTGTTTAAGTGAGGATTTTTAAGTAACATCTGTGACAAAACAAATATAACTGACACTGGTATTTCTACTTTATTTAGCTTAATTCCTGATTTTCATATGGTATTTATCTAGCGAGTTCCTAACACTGCAATAGCGACAGAAAACCAAAGTGCAATGGAAGCTGCCGGACTGCAAAGTCCTGACCTCCAAACCTCCCAATCCTCCTCTTCACAGGAGCAGGAGAGCTTATTGGAGACAGAGCAGCAGTGTACCCAGCTGGGGAAAGTGAAACAGGAGCTGGAGTCCCAGGTGTCTGAGCTGAGTAATCGCCTAGAGGAGGAAGAGTCCTGCACAGCTGAATTGGCCGCGCACAGACAAAGACTGGAGACGGAGTGCTGCAGCCTAAAAAAGGACCTTGAGGAATTAGAGGCTACCTTGACTGCTGTGGAGAAGGAAAAGAAGGTGAGGCTGAACCCTTTTCAAGATAAGATAAGTGCATCTTTTCAGTCTTGCTTGCCAGTATTAAGGTATAATCAGGTGGCTTGGTGGTCTAGTGGTTAAAGAAAGGGTTAAAGTAAGGGGCTTGTTACCAGGAGGTTCAATCCCAGCTCAGTCACTGACTCACTGTGTGCGACCCTGAGCAAGTCACTTAACCTCCCAGTGCTCCGTACTTCGGATGAGACGTAAAACCGAGGTCCTATTGTAAGTGACCCTGTAGAAGCAGTTGTGATGCATAGTTCAGCCCCCAAGTCTCTGTAACTCGCTTAGGACAAAAGCGTCTGCTAAATGACTTAATAATAATAATAATAATAATAATAATAATAATAATAATAATAATAATAATCACGTTGCTGTTTACCTTGTATTATAAGGTATTCATCAAGTAAGTTTTATACTGTTGAGCAAGGACTTGATTACAGTTGCTAATATCCCAGGCTTTGAAATGTATTAAAATGAAATACAGATAGCCATTTAAACTTCACTGAATGTGAATATAAAATAAAACCCCACAGAAACATGTTGAAACTAATTAGACTACACTTGTTCAAAGTAAGTGGTATGTTTATTTGAAGGCCTGATGCTAACATTTTATTTAATAAGATTTATAAAACCAGGATAATATTTACATGTGGATAATAACCAGCCTATATTCTTTTGATTTAGACTTTGGCTAAACTTTCAGGTAAGTTAATTAAGAATAAAATGTCTGGCACTTTAGTAATTCGTAACACTTCTCTACAAATAAGTAAAAGAAACCTGATGAAATGATAAAGCTTTGTGAGTGGGTTTTGTTTAAACTTGAATAAAGGACTATGATCCTATGCCAGATAGTTTGGGGACATAATAAAGCTACCGTCTTGCGTGAAATTACCATTCTTTGTGTATTCTACCTGGGTCATTACCTGGGTTAATTTCCTAACCTAATTCTAATTATAACTAAAAGATTATGGGAAATTATTAGAAGGATTGTAATACTTTCAGACACCAGCCTTACTTTAAAATGGATTAAAACAAGTAACCCAACTAAGACGCCTAACTTACCTGAGGTCATTTTAACATAGAAATCACTTACTTTTAGAAATAACAGCCAAACTATGTAACTTTGTTTTTTGTTATTATTATTATTAAGTGATTCATTTGGCGTTTAAGCTAAGAAACTACATTCCCCACAATGCACTAAGCTCTTCCAAAAAAAAAAAAAAAAAAAAAAACCCACATGGGACTCAGTTGTGGATTTAAAATATGGATACTGCCTTGCTTTATTTTTAAGATGCAGTCATCAACATTTCAAAGAAATTAGTTACTGTTTTCTATATTTTATACAGAAGAGGTTAAAGAAAAAGGGCAGCAAAGCTGCTGTTTGAAATTATGATTTATAGTCTGGTTCGATACGATCACATGATTGAAGTAAGCCCTTTTTTGTAAATCTAATGTGGCCCCGAGATAATATTTTGTGTTTACGATTTAATATGTCGTGGCCACGAGATACCTATCTCTTGCGCACGACAGAGCTATTTTATCTTGTGGCCAAGAGATAATATCTCGTGGCTACGAGACAGTAAGACGTGCGCACACAATATATATATATTTTTTCTCACGTCCCCTTCCGGACTCCGTAAGTGCGGAAGCATTGACAAAACTAAATGTCAGCTGGTACCTGCTTAACATTGTGTTGCATTTAAATTAGCCACTTTCTTTTTCCAAATGCTTTTTTCTCCACCACTTGTTGTTAATGAGTGTATTATGGACTTGTATAGTGTATTAAGAGTGTATGAAGTACTGTTTAATCCACAGTTGTTAGGTGGTCTTTTATTTCTAAATGATGTATATACAGACGTCCTCAAATTTGTTGGTACACTTACAGCTCATTGAAATAATGCTTCATTCCTCCTGAAAAGTGATGAAATTAAAAGCTATTTTATCATGTATACTTGCATGCCTTTGGTATGTCACAGAATAAAGCAAAGAAGCTGTGAAAAGAGATGAAATATTGCTTATTCTACAAATATATTCTAAAATGGCCTGGACACATTTGTTGGTACCCCTTAGAAAAGATAATAAATAATTGGATTATAGTGATATTTCAAACTAATTTGTTTCTTTAATTAGTATCACACATGTCTCCAATCTTGTAATCAGTCATTCAGCCTATTTAAATGGAGAAAAGTAGTCACTGTGCTGTTTGGTATCGTTGCATACACCACACTGAACATGGACCAGAGAAAGCAAAGGAGAGAGTTGTCTGAGGAGATCAGAAAGAAAATAATAGACAAGCATGGGAAAGGTAAAGGCTACAAGACCATCTCCAAGCAGCTTGATGTTCCTGTGACAACAGTTGCAAATATTATTAAGAAGTTTAAGGTCCATGGAACTGTAGCCAACCTCCCTGGGCGCGGCCGCAAGAGGAAAATCGACCACAGAGTGAACAGAAGGATAGTGCGAATGGTAGAAAAAGAACCAAGGATAACTGCCAAAGAGATACAAGCTGAACTCCAAGGTGAAGGTACGTCAGTTTCTGATCGCACCATCCGTCGCTTTTTGAGCGAAAGTGGGCTCCATGGAAGAAGACCCAGGAGGACTCCACTTTTGACAGAAAAACATAAAAAAGCCAGACTGGAATTTGCTAAAATGCATATTGGCAAGCCACAATCCTTCTGGGAGAATGTCCTTTGGACAGATGAGTCAAAACTGGAGCTTTTTGGCAAGTCCCATCACCTCTATGTTCACAGATGAAAAAATGAAGCTTTCAAAGAAAAGAACACCATACCTACAGTGAAACATGTAGGAGGCTCGGTTATGTTTTGGGGCTGCTTTGCTGCGCCTGGAACAGGGTGCCTTGAATCTGTGCAGGGCACAATGAAATTTCAAGACTATCAAGGCATTCTTGAGCGAAACGTACTGCCCAGTGTCAGAAAGCTCTGTCTCAGTCGCAGGTCATGGGTCCTCCAACAGGATAATGACCCAAAACACACAGCTAAAAGCACCCAAGAATGGATAAGAACAAAACATTGGACTATTCTGAAGTGGCCTTCTATGAGTCCTGATCTGAATCCTATCGAACATCTATGGAAAGAGCTGAAACTTGCAGTCTGGAGAAGGCACCCATCAAACCTGAGACAGCTGGAGCAGTTTTCTCAGGAAGAGTGGGCCTAACTACCTGTTAACAGGTGCAGAAGTCTCATTGAGAGCTACAGAAAACGTTTGATTGCAGTGATTGCCTCTAAAGGTTGTGTACAAAAATATTAGGTTAGCGGTCCCATCATTTTTGTCCATGCCATTTTCATTTGTTTTCTTATTTACAATATTATGTTGAATAAAAAATCAAAAGCAAAGTCTGATTTCTATTAAATATGGAATAAACAATGGTGGATGCCAATTACTTTTGTAAGTTTCAAGTTATTTCAGAGAAAATTGTGCATTCTTCGTTTTTTGTGGAGGGGTACCAACAAATTTGAGCACGTCTGTATACTGTATATGTTTTTGATTGAGGGGGCCCACTATCATTTAAACATTGCCAATCAGTTTATTGCAGGTGGTTTACACATTTAAAACATTTAAACATGAAAGCCTTATCGACTAATGATATCCTTCAAAAAGCAAAACATTTACAGCTTGGATCAATATAAAATATTTTTGTTCAAAATATATATTTTTCAACACATAACAAAAGAGGTTACCAATTGAGAACAGCCCTGGCATCAATGTGATTTATATTTATTCAGGCTGTTAGAAGCAGCTGTGAGGGATGTGAGGCTTCCTTTCTCAGCTAATTTAGAAGTCGACAGTGGAGTTTCAAAGAAAATAATGTCAATACTGTACAGGAAACAAGTCTGCCGTCTCAGATCTTACTCTAATATCAATACAACAGACAGTAAAACTGAAGACAAAGTTGAGGACAAAAACTGTCTACCAACTAAACAAGTATACTATCCCTGCAAGTTATCTGGTGGTTCTAGTTTACTCTGCAGGGTGTAGGAGTGTTTTAGATTCTGTATGAACCTTGGGGTCTCCATTCCAGTGGTAAGAGGACAGTCCCTCTTCTTTCCCTCACTGGGTTAATTGCTTAACATTTTCCTTCTGTTACAAAGTTTCTTTCCTCCTCCTCCCCTCACCTGGTCTTGGTTGACCTCTGAAAGCTGCCAAAGGTCTCACAGGAGAGTTGATCCTTTCAAGCCAAAAGTCCAGATCCTGGGCCACACTTATCCTATCATTCCCCTACATTAATACTCTAAAGCGTAATCATGTTATGTGACACCCCCCCCCCCCCCCCCCCACCTAAAACAGGTAAAATCTCCTGGTTTCTTCTGTCGGTTTTCTCAGTGGGCCATTCAGACAAACTTGTGGGCCATTTAGACAGACTCCTTTGGTCTCTCTCTTAATGTAGTATCACAGACAAGATGCAAACCAGTGCTCCAGAGGCTTTGCTAAAGCTGCAGTTTCTGCTATTTGTTAGACAGAAAAAACTGTCAAATCAGACATGTGCCCTGAACTTTCTCTAATTAATTGTATGTAAGACTGAACCTGCAACAGTAGGTAAGAGGAGGCCTCTAGATAAGAGATAATGAGATGTATCAACTAAGAATAAAAAATACTTTAGATCCATGTTCACTCAAAAACCTGTGACCCTTCTCTTACGACCAAATTCCCTTTTCAAAACAAATGAAGTTGGATGATTTGCAAAGCCATCTGACAGCAGCAAAAAAAAAAAAAACAACTTTATTAGACATAAAACAAAAACAGAAAGGTGAATCATATAGACCAAGAGGTCACTACCAGGTACAAACAAAATTAAAACTAAGAAGTATACAAACTGACAACATTTTCCTATACTTTCATTTCTAATCTGTTTAATATCATATAATGTGTGATCTGTGTGATTCTCTTTTGTGTTTCAGCTTATATCATTATTTGGCAGGCTTATACATTTTCCTGCAACTACTGGTTGAAATTTATAGCAATTCCAAACTCAATCATTTTGGGGATACCTGCACAATAAACATCGTGTGGTCTCATGCTGTCCCAAAACCCTCTCATATGTAGAATGTATAATACATATTTCACACATTCTGTTGATCTTCCAAATGTCAACTTCATGAAAATTATTCTTAATGGGTCTGGGCCTACCAAAAAACACAAACCTTGCACTATAATAGGCACTTCTGTTCTAGTATGCCATAAATTCAGTACAGATTTCTTAAGCCAACAAGCTGGGAAAGGTAAAGAATGGATGCAGTTATAGTAGACCAAATACGATTATGGGTGGAAATGAGAACTATATTAGCCACACTTTCATTGAAAGGTGAAGATAGAACAGGTCTACTCTACCTCATTGTAGAGTGCAAAGTAACTACACAATCTGTCATATTATGTACTCTCAGACCTGTGCGATACTTCCAGCCATTTCTTCTGTGAATTCCTCTACTGTTGAGTAATTATATCTCTCAGTTTAAAAGTGCCTGTTAGTGAAAAAACATTGCAGTACAATTAGAAACAACTGAGATAAGAGAAACAACAACCCTCTCTCTTCTAGCACCAGTAAAGTGGGCAAAATATTTAAACAATACATTCATTTTTTTTTTTTTTATTAGATGCCTTTATCCAAGGCAACTTACAGAGACTAGGGTTGTGAACTATGCAGAGTCACTTACAACTACGTCTCACCTGAAAGACAGAGCACAAGGAGGTTAAGTGACTTGCTCAGGGTCACAAAATGAGTCAGTGGCTGAGGTGGAATTTGAACTGGGGACCTTCTGGTTACAAGCCTGTTTCTTTAACCACTGGACCACACAGCCTGTTCAGTAGTGTTGTGTTATGCACTCATGTCCTTTTGTTGTATAGACACTAGTCATAATCAAAACATTGAGCATTCAGTATGATGACAGTTCACACATTTCCATACATTTTATTGCTTTTAAAAAGAGTTTTCTGCTCTTCTGATGTTTGTGTGCACTCAGTCTTATGTGTTTATCAGAATATGTACAGCATTTGTAATTATTCAAGCACATACATGGTTTCAAACCAGGAAGTAAATGTATGCTATATCTACTGTATATAGTTTCTCAGTTGAGTTCAGTGGACAGTTCTGCACCTTTATTTTTGCAGCAAATTAATTATGTTTGAGCAAAATTACTGTACATAGAGATAAATCACTCCAAATCTTAGCAGTAATAAATGTATATTAGTATTAAGATAAGTTATTCTAAATGGATTTTTCCTGTTTAAAATGAAAAAAATGTAGTACTACATTATTACAATTCTAGAGACTTGAAAATGTTTCCACAGTATCCCTGTACATTCAGATATTTCCCATATGGGTAACTGTTAATAAAGGCTATTCTCTTGAATTGCATTGTTCATTACATACACCGCCCAGAGTCCCCAGACTGTAATCACCCCTGTATGTCCTACCTCTGCTATGCAGCTGCAGTTCAAAGAGCTATCCAATTCCCCTGTACTGCAAAAGAGGACATTGTAAAATGCCTGTGATTTAAAACAATCATCAGTTTTGTCTACCACGTTGCAGAGGTATTGATCTCAAGTTTCATATTGATAACTTGCCCGAATTCTTTTAAAAGGCTTTCTCAAAGTGATTCTCAAAGATCTTTATTCCAAATAGTCATTTTTTCAGAAAAAAAAAAAAAAACACACCAGCCAGAATTTTCGATCTAGGAAACACACAGAAACATAGACATTAAAACCAACGTCAATAAACACATCACAACAAACAAAAAATCTAATTAATCATCCCCAGTAAATCTCTCCGATTTCATTTTTAAGTAGGTTTTAAATTACGGGTTACATTTTACAAATCCATAATAGGCAAATAACTTTGAATTAATTGTGAATAACATTTGTGAATTGGGCTTGAAATACAGTAACTAAATGACCTTAACCAGCTTTACAGCTTAAACCTATATCTAGCGCTGGTCCCCACTGGAACATCTAACAACTATTTATGTAAGTTTCAGTTTTCTGAATCTTATTATCTTCCTTCTTGAATCTCACAAGAAACCCAAGTTATAAATCAACACAGCAGAAAGGTGAAATGGTCACCCGTCATTAAGGTTACTGCTTTTTGGCCTGTGGTTTAAGCTTTGTTCCTTTTTTTTTTTTTTAACAATTATTATGTTGGTTTTATGAGGTCAAAGAGGTTGGTTTAACATTAGTTCAGAATTGTATTTTAGTATTTTAGTGAGATTGGTGAAGAAACTGAGAGTCCAGCTCACACATGTCTGATGTCAAATAAACCAGATGGAATAAAGTAGAGTTACTGGCACCCCAAACATTAGGTTCACGTAATCCCTGCCTAAAATGTTCTGGGAGACTTGTGCTGTCTGCACTTTAGGTAAGACAGTCCAAGATTAGAGCTAATTGGAGTCTGTGAACCCAAACGTATCTGTGGAGAGTAGGGCCAGTAATGTGGAAATAGTTGAAACAGATTCAATCAAAAGGCAAGCTGTAGATTTCTACAGTTACAACAGGCAAAGTTTCTTTCTTTTTTTAACAAAGCTTTCTTGCAGCATAACTTATAATATAATTATACATTTTGCAAGACTACCTTATTGTTTTTTTTTTTTTAAAAGATGCAATAATAAGAGAAAGCCTATTTTTTTCAAGGTATGTTGCATTTTTACCATACTTTTCCCATAGTTATACTATGCATTTACCATAGTTTCCCCTGGTTTACGAAAATGCATTATTATACCTCGCTGGTCACAATGTGTACCTATGCTTTACCATGCCTTCCCAGTGCTTTTACCATAGTCCATTTTAAGAGATTGATCAAGGTGTAATTAAATAGGTTTTGTATTAAATACAAGACCCATAGGTTCTGTTTATTATTATTTATTTATTTATTAGCAGACGCCCTTATCCAGGGCAACTCACAATTGTTAGAAGATATCACATTATTTTTACATACAATTACCCATTTTTACAGGTGGGTTTTTACTGGAGCAATCTAGGTAAAGTACCTTGCTCAATGGTATAGCAGCATTGTCCCCACCAGGCATTGAACCCACGATCCTCTTGTCAAGAGTCCAGAGCCCTAACCACTACTCCACACTGCTGTTTTTTTATTTAGATTTTTACAAAACCCTTAAATTGGTAGCTTTGTCTCAAACTCCTATCTCAATGTGTATTGGCTGTAATGTATCTTCTGTGTTTCTGTGTTTCAGTGGAAAATTAACACCGGTTGATAAGGTCCCAGGTTTTTTTTTTCATTTGTATTAGAAAAAAAAGCTGGATAAATAACAATCACTTTGTTCTAATTTACCCAGAGGGGTTGCTATAATATGTAAACTAGCTGCCAAAAGCACAACTTTGATTGTTGTTTTTCTTCATGAGGTAAAAAGCCCCGCTGGTTAACAAGATTAGGAACATACATTGATATTTTAACAGCATGTGGGATTACAGTACACATGATGTCAATGTATATCATGTCTGCTTTCGAGATGCATGTAAATTACAGGTGGGCTATACAGATAGACTCTAATTGGAATAATGAGGATAAGAAGTGGGTTACCATCTGTAAACCACATCTAGTTCCAGCTTAAGGGTTTGCAAAAATACATAATAAAGGTTTTTGTTTTTAGACCTCAGGAGTAAACATCCGGACACTGTCAGAGGAGTTGTTGCAAAGTGATGAGGTTGCGATAAACCTACAGAAAGAAAAAGAGCACCTGGAGGAACTCAATCAGGTTGGTAAAAATCGAAACAAAACTTTGTGCGGAATAACAGAAACATGTGGGTGGTCCAAAACACACAGCACCATCATTGAATAACACTGTGTAGTATGCAATGGCTAGCAGCAGTACTGATGCTATTATCATAACTAAGGGTGCTTTTTTGTTTCTTGAGGCAATACAGACCCTACAAGAAGCTAACCAATAAAATCAAAACCAAAGCTTGTGACCTTCACAGGGTAATCAATCTTGAATCCATCTGAATGGGTTTTTTGACAAACCTGTGTCTGAGCGAATTGAGTAACCCTGTAATAACCTTCACAGTACAATTAAAGAGTCAGTATTTGCTTTATTACATTTCCCTGGCTGTTTTATGGAGTTGCTGTTCTTCGGAGTGTCTCTAACTGGCTTCTGTTGCACCCATATTAAGTGTTTCTATAAATCTGCCTTTGCCTGACTTTAAGATTGTCAGGAGTATACTAAGTGCTGGTACTGAGCAGCTTTCCTCATCTTGTTCAAATCATGTGATCATGTAACTTCTCAACTCTGCTAGCCCCAACTACTGTACTGTACATATATGCACAGAAAGAGTAGACATGACTGACCAAGTTAAATGGTTACATTGTCACATTATTTAGATAGCCTGGTAAAGGCGGATTTTAAGAAAAATGGTAAACATATATATATTGGTTAGAAACTCCAGAGCATCATCTGATTGCATGTTTGGCTGGTTGGAGGAAGTACTTTGTGATTTGGTTAGAAGACATCCAGGATGTTTTGCCCATTTGCCAACTTATTACAATTCTAGATACCTCAGCTTCAGGAAAGTGTGATGTTTGAGCAACTTACTTGCAACTTATTAGCCGAATACCACGAATTGTGGTTCACACTTTTAGATGACATGCTGGTCTTAAAGTGAGCTTTTACAATCACAAACCAAAGGAAAACAAATGTGCAATCATAATTTATAATTCTGATGACATGTTGCAATGAGTTTAGTTTAGGATTAGCTTAATAACCTCTCATGTGTACCCATCAAAAAAGTGTGCAATTTTATTCTAATACGACTGTTACATGTTGAGGCACCACTGTAAAGTGTTACTGCTAAATTCTTGGGCTGTATGGTTTAAAGCCAATTTTGGACAAGTAAATCACAGCTGAAGTTCTTGAAACTTTTCTTCAACTGTTTTAGAGGGTTAGATTTGTTTTATTTTTTAAAGCACAGTTTATTCTATGATCATGTTTATTAACACTATTTAAATTGTCTTTAAAAGAATAAAACATTACTTAAAGACTTGTAATGAATTTAATGTTTTTTTTTTTTTAAATTTACAATGATAGTAACACTTGAACTGTACAGTTCCACATTTCAAAGTTCTGTATAAATCAGAATAGAAATAATTTCAGCTGCATCTTAGGTCTCATATGGAGCTTAAAGAAAGTGGCCTGCCCTTGCTGATAAGTCACTAAGTCACTAAAACTCTTGGTGATGCCCGTGTCTAGGGATAAAGCTAACCCACTACACTCAGGTCTTGCTAATGTGCAGTAATCCCTAAAAACCGCTGCAGAGGTAACGCAATAAGCAGATATGTATGGAAATATAAAAAGAAAGCGAAGGCTACACATTGTACTCTAAGTTTAACACCTGCCACAATGTAAATACCACAACAGTTACCCTCCTTCTGACTTGGATTAATAGAACCATATTTATCACAACCTTGAAACACTACATGTTGGCAGTTCAACAGCTTCAAGTTGAGTCCAAAAAGCTTAAGCAATCCCAGACTTTTGATGCTTAGCCAGCCTTTTTTCTGACAGACTTATGTGTTAAGGTATGAGGGTCTGATATTTAATAATAAACGTTTTTTGTTCCGTAATTATGTAGTTTTCCTAATCATACACATTAAGACATGAAACAGCATGACCAGCTCTTAAGCCAGAATAACCATCTAATGACCCACTAGTTTAAGGGTGTGAAAGTCTACTTTTCTACCCGTTTAAAATGCTTTAACTGTGCTTTACTATACTGGACCATGAGAATACCATGATATACCATAATAGATGTTTCTAAGAAACGTTTACTATAGCACACCATGGTTAACCATGGTCCAGTATAGTAAACCACAGTGAAAGCATGTTAAAACAGTGGGAAACCATGGTAAAAGTAAAGTAAAACCATGGGAAAAACACTATGATAAATTCACCATGGTAAACTTTCATAAGAGATGTTTATATAATTTTAGCAACACATCTCAACAAAGTAGTGGTGCAACAGTGTAGTACAGTGGACTTCTAAACCTATGCAGTTGAAAGTTACACAATGACTTTACATAAGTGCTTTGTTTTTGACTCATGTAAAATGCTATATTTTTGCTTAGATGGTCAAAGAATTGAATACAGAAACATTAGATCTCCTTATGATTTTTTCTACATGTACAGTATTTAATCATTACTTTAATCACTGTTTTATTTTTGGTTGGCATTGAAGGTGTCAAATATTATGCCATTTCTTACAGGAAAGTGCTCTCTGTGTAATGTTCTAAACAGGGGTTAACTATCGAGTTCCGCGTCTGTTATTTGATAACATAGCCCTACAAGAGTTTACATTCACTGTAAGCATTATAAGGATATCAAGATATTCAATAGATGCCTTGTATTCCCAACACACAAATTAACGTTGTATTTTTTACAGTATTTACAGTAATTACTGTGTCCTATACATATTGTTTCAAATCATTAACGGCCACATTGCCTTTAAACTTCATTTATGTATCAGTGCTGCCCACTTAAAAAAATAAAACAATAAAAAAATAAATATATATATTGCCTTGTGCTTATGTCAGAATAAAGATCCACTTTCCAAACATGTCAATGATAGTCCCTTCCTACAATCAGATGTCTTCTGTTTAGACATAAGCCTGTTGAAACTTAATGACTAGCCAGTACAGGCGATATGTACAGCACTCAGTTTGGTGAAACGAGCCAATTCATTAATGAACTGAGACTACAAAAAATATGTCTAAACAAACAAGAAAGGGACACTGCAGTATGTAGATCTGAGGATAGAACACAAGTAAGTTGATATGTCTGTATAGAAGCCAATGTATAGTATGTAATCAGGAATTTGTACACGTATCAGATAACACTTTAGTGGAAGTGGATAAGACTGAGCCATGTTCACAGGTAAGACAATGAAACGAATTTCTCAAGGAGGGCTCTGGCTTTTTCACAGCAAGCTGCTCACAAGTCAAAATACTTTCTTATAATAGTATGTTTTATATAACCACTATACATGCGCTGACTCACATGAATGTAATACTGTAAAGCAACCAATATTTGATGGGTTGGCTTCTGGTAATGACATAGTTTGCTACCACGTTGGCTGGGGTTTCACATTCAGGCTTATGACGCACTTTAATTTATTCAATTCACACTGTCATTTATTCTTTGTTTGTCAAATTCAAGTACAAAGCATTAGATAATTGATAATTGACAATAGATGAATTGCCTTTACTAATGTCATGCTTGACCTGCATGTCAGGTCAAGCATGACATGTCAGGCATATGACAAGCATGCATGTCAGGCATAACAGTAAGCGCAATGCTATAATATTTGTAACTGCAATTTGTTCTGTTAGGAGCTTTGTATGTAATTATATAGTGATCTTCCTCCCTTTACTCCCGAGACAGATGTTGAAACATTTCAGATTCCGATTCCGATGTCAGGGTCACACCACTGGGACAGTAAATCTTCTCATGATGATATTCGTGTAATGTAGATGGAAGCCATCTGGTTGTAGGTAGGGAATTCAGAAATTGAAGATTTGCCAGTAAACCACATGAACTAGTTTTTTTTTTTTTAATCACAAAGTGACTTAGCAATGAAACTATGTATTCAATAGTTCAATGGGACTGAGGCCTTACAACATTAATTGTAAGCATAAGCACATTTAAATGTGTAAAAAATAAATCTTATTTGAACTAGCATTGGAATCTTCAATTAATAGTAAAGGCTGTATGAGCTGTGCTGTACATTATTATTATTATTACTCAGAAAATGTGAATGTTTCCTATATAAGTTCAAATCTATCAACATTTTAAAGAAACTAAAGGAGTGAAATGATAAACCCATACACGAGAGGATGAGACACAGCTATTACTGTGCCATGAAATCCAACTGGATGGCATCAAACACCTACACTGGCATAACTACAGATATGTGCTTAATGCAAGCCAAGACGATTCTCCAGTGCTGAAAACAAGTCTAAACCTGTCAGATGATCAAATCGACAAAGTAGATAATAAGATTCCACATAACTACTTTTGATAATACATGGTAATCTAGGGATATACAGTACAGTTCTGTTGCATACAAACCTCTAGGCCTTTGTGTCTTCATCACCTTTAATTCATCATTTCTGATTGTCAGCTGAAAGTCTTGCATGTGGGTATCAGTACCTCATCAACAATCATGAGAACATTTTAAGGCTCTATGATTTTTCATTGTATATACCCTTAAAAGCAAACAGTGGATCACACTTCTGAGTATGGTAGCTTTATGAATCACAGGCTTCTGAGTATCGAGTTCAGACCACCAATCCCCCAGCCTGGAAGCTGAGCCTCTCTAGAGGCAAAAGATACCAGGCTTACGTCTAGGTACAGTTTCATGCATGCATTATTTTTTCAATTATCACAAACTAAAAATGTAACACAGTGCTCGTTCATCAGTGTCAAACAACCAAACATTGTGTTCGTTATGGAACATGGTATTATTCGCCATACACATTATTTTTCATCTGAAGGATTAAAACATTTAAATAATAAAATGCAATAAAAATGTGTAAAATGTAGCAACAAATTGAGTGTCAGTAGAGTGGGTGACATATTTTTAGTCTTATGACCAAACACACACTAAAAAACCCAGACATAGATACATGTTTAAGTTAAGGTGTCTCCAATTACACTCAGTACAATGTACAGTGACATTACAAAAGGTGTTTACAACTTCTTAAACCGTTCATTATTTAACATAATTCCATAGCAACACAACAATGTGTAAGTCAAATATAAATCATGTCCAAGTTTGTAATGGGAAGCTGGCTAACTTAAATAATGTCAAGAAGATTTGCAGATCAATTGTTTGCTAATTAAATCTCTTTCAGCATAGCGGAAAACAATCACGAAATGACTAAATTAACAACCATTTTAAGGGGACAGTCATTCGCAAATGAAAACTGTACCGAAGAACGAAAAAAAGCTAGTCATAACCCAGAGTAACACTATTTAAGAACAATACATCTTGAATTACATTTTCAACATTGCCTCACGAGTATTCAATTTCATTAGCTGGCAACAACATCATCTTTATGTCATCAAACGCCACCATACATGTTTGCTGAGTTGGTAGTTTGTGTTTGCCAAATAAATATCTAACTGACCATAACATATACAAATGTAAGCTGCGTCTGATGTTTTATTACATGTGTCTTTGTAAGTCAGCCATACAAATAAGCTCAATGTATTATTGTCTGCAATAGAAACTGAAATATTTCATGTATGTTAGCAAGAATAATGCCACCTCTATTTAGTTATATAAAATAATAGTATAATACACCAAATCTCAGTTTTCACCTGCAAAGTAAAACTACCACTCACTGTTCAAATGTATTTAAGTTAAGAAAAGTAACCTGCTGTTCACATATTTAACATACAGAACAATCAATATTTAACCCAGTAGTTAAAGAAAACGGCTTGTTACCAGGAGGTCCCCGGTTCAAATTCCACCTCAGCCACCGACTCATTGTGTGACCCTGAGCAAGTCACTTAACCTCCTTGTGCTCTGTCTTTCGGGTGAGACGTTGTTGTAAGTGACTCTGCAGCTGATGCATAGTTCACACACCCTACTCTCTGTAAGTCGCCTTGGATGAAGGCGTCTGCTAAGAAAACAAATAATAAGAATAATAATAAATAATAATAACATGTCTCCCACATAGGATTGCTTTTCATAACATTGCTTAAAACATTTTATATCCATGCATTTCAGTTGTTAGAGCTTCATGTGAACCTATGTACATTCAAATATAAATTATGTTCTATTGGTTATTACTTTTCCTAAAATGTTAAGTATTCATTTCATTGGGTCTCAATTATAAATAGTTCCAATGAACAGAAATCTTTCAAATAGCTAGAGTTCTGCAAGCAGTGACCATATCGTAATTCTGACCTGATCACCTCCCAGCCCTTCAGTCTTGATCCTCAGTTGTGTATAACTATGTGGTTTTGTGATTCAAACTAATATTTCAGTGTACATTAATACTATACTTTATGAAGAACAATAGTGAAAATACCATATATTGCCACTTTTAAATAATTCAATATAATTGATAAAGTTAATCAAATGTTAATTAAAAATACAGATAATTAAAATAAAGGACCAGAGCACCTGGCAACACAAGTATCAAAGTGGTAATAACGATAATTGGTTCTGGTGGAAGCAATTACAAATGTAGATTTCATTTTGCAGCAAGCCTTTGAGGATCTACAAGCTGAGGAAGAAAAAGTAAACCTGTTAACCAAAGAAAAAGCAAAACTTCGGGTGCAAACAGAGAATGTGAGTATTGACGCCACATGAATAACTACAGCATGTATAAAAAAGCAAGCTGTTATTCAGCATGTTTGGTCATTTTTAAAGGTTGGCAACCTTTGGTTTGGACTGTCCAGTTTCACAGACACTGATTAATAGCACTAATCTTGGGCTGTCTTATCAAAAATACCATTTGGCAGTCCCATGGCCGTAACTAGCTATGAGGACACCAAGGTCGTGTCCTCGGTTGTTTTTCTGCATTATAAATGCTGATGCTCATGTAAAAATTCTGGTAAAGTACAAAATAAATAGACATTTTCTCTGTTGGTTTTCGGTGTAACATAGATTTGGAGGTTAAATAGTAAATACCAAGCAGTCATATAAATACTGGAGCTTGAAACCTGAGTTTGACCTCGGTACAATGGCAGCTCTGGTTATGGCCCTGGGCAAGATCATTGCTATTCAGCATGTGTGAAACCAATCGTGAATGTGTTATTCTATTTAAAACATAAGTTTTGAATGTATTTATAATGAATTCAGGGTTACTGTATATATCTACGTTCACATCATAACATGTTAATAATAGTAAATCAATATGACTATACAAACATTTAAACTATTGTACATTGGATATGGAAACAATATCATCCTAAAGATTATATAACAACCAGACACTGCTCTGCCATTGTTTTCTAGGGAGATCCGTCATTATGTTCTTACTCAATAACGGAGAGGATGACACCTGTTCTCACAGGGACGCTTGAGCCCTGCTCTGAAAAAGCGAACTATTTTAGTGGATGCCCTCTGGTTTCAGGCTTTATTGACTCGAGAGTTCCATTATTAACTTCTAACACACAAAAGCAATGTCATTATCAATTACATATCACCCCACTTGTATAAGCCAGTAAGGAATACAAGCATTTCAATATCAGTATTTTCCAGTGGGCTGGTTAAAACCTTCTCAGCCTGGCAATATGAAAAACTTAAATGAGCTTTAAACTACACGTTTTTACTGATAAGCTCCATTGGAGTGGAATATCACAACGTTGGCAATCCAGTTGGGCATTACTAAAAGTATGCACATTGACGTACCCGTATCTGATACCAACCTTCTACACATACTAGTTGCTACAGGCTCTACTGGCTACACTAATGCAGTGATATTCCTTGATAATGTTTCATTCACTGGAACAACAATCCGACAAACTGGAAATTCTTTCTCTAGCCTCCAGAAAACCTAAATACACTATTTGATTATGTCTTTGCACTAAGTGAATCCAGATTTATATAGTAGTTTCTTAGTTTTAATGCATGATTTCATGAGCATTTGAGCATAAATATATGTTTCTATTTTATTTTAACAAAACATGTAATTATTTATCTTAGTCCTTAAGACTTTTTTTTTTTAGTGTGGTTTCCAAACTGGCCTGCATTACGAAGTATGTAGTCTTAGTGGATTTAATTAAGTGTTTTTATATACCACAGTCTGCATAATTTCAAACATTTAAAAAAAAAACAATAAGCTATATATAAGCATCTGGTTGCTATTAATTTGAGAGGAAAAAAAGAAATAAAGTTCACAGTCTAAAAGAAAATCCAGTTTAGCTTATTGATTAAAGTATAGTACCGTTGATGTTTTCCTTGATGTAATGTAAGAATGGCAGTCAAGAAATTGCAGTCACTCTATAGAAAATTCATATAGAATCCATTTACAATCTTTGAAACCTGTTTCCTTTCTTTTATTTGCTATTTTTGTATTATTAATAATATCTGTATTCTATGGGAATTTTTTTTTTTAATTGGTACTGATAAAGTTGATTTACAGGCAGTGCAGAAAACAAAGAAAATCTATATGCCAATTTAAGTTAAAAGAAGAAAGAGAGGTTAGTAGATCAGGGGCCTTACAGAGAATGCTTTAACCTTTTGTGCGTCACACTAACAATATCGATTGTACTTTGTTCTATTAAAATCTTGGGAAAGTGTTAATCTAACAGACAACACTGTGAAATCAGAAATTCATAGCAAGTTAATAGGGCCCCAACAAAGGAAAACAGTCTGCTTAATAACTGTCATACTTTTAAACCTAGGATAGCCATTCTATTTATCTATAATGAAATCAAAGCAGTTACTAATTCACTTGTTTCACATATTAACATGTTAATAATAGTAGATATTCATGAGCGAACTGTCATACTTTCTCAGGGTATGAAAACTGACTTAAAACAACGCATTTCAGAATACCAAGACTGCCTCTCTGGAGTGTAGGTTTCAATATGAAGTCCCATATGCATTGCTATTGTACTACTGGTTAATGAAAAGTCTTTGAAAACAACTAGAAAGCTTTTATATGTCTACCTTTTCTGTTAGAATTAGAATGTGTGGCATGGAGAAAAGTGCATGTTTCTGCTTACAATGTAATAAAACATGTTTATCATTCTGCCTCAGCAATGATGACAGGTTTAAAAGCCTGTGCAAGCTAAGTGATGGCACCACCTCAGTAAGCTTGGAGGTGGAATGTATATTTTCAAGTTCTGTTTATATGGAAGGTTAAATCTGGGAGAAGGGGTTTTCTTTAAAAACAAAAAAGGATTGAAAGTAAAAATCAGCATTGTAATTCAAACTACATTTTCAATATTAAGCACATAATAATCATCTTTAAGAATGTGTTAGTATTTCAAGAACACAGGCCGATCTTAAGCGTTTGACACAAACCACATTTACATTCCAAAGTATTTTGTAGGCCTCATTACCTTCTGAAGTAAAAAAATAAATAAAAACAGTAGAAAAAGATAAACCATTCCAAATGTAAAGTGACATCAAACTGACCAAGTCCAATGGAGTGTGAAAGAATGGTCAAGGGGGCTGTGAAGGGAAATAAAGTCGAAAATCTTGGTGTCTCCGTCAGTTGGAGTACCACCTAGAACAGGAGAAGAAGCATCGGTCTGACTTGGAGAAAACCAAACAGAAGCTGGAGGGAGACATCAAGATGACCATCGAAAATCTGAACGAGATGGAAAAAATAAAGACAGACCTTGAAGAAATCATTAAAAAGTAAGTTACTTTCATTTGCTTAAGGTGATTCAAAACTGGCTTTCCTGTAATACAGTAACTGGCAGTATTGGAAAAGCATGTCTATTACCTTAATTTGGCCTGGCTGAAGCTCATTACCTTCTCATTTGTGGATCTGCTTCCATTATTATTGTATAGTAATAGTATATAGTGATGTTAATATTGGGACAAATAAAACATCTTTGAGGAAATATGAGGCATTCATAAAGAGCTCAAGGGTATCACCACATGTTATTTTGTAAAATGAATCACTATATAATGATCACTGCATTGTAACTCAACTGGAAACAACACCAGGTAATATGAAATTGCATTTGGGGATGTGACAGGGATATCAGTGAAAGCATCAGTACGGACTGTCTGGTCCATTTGTCTTTCCATAGATACATGTCACACTTTCTTTCTTACAGATATCTAAAGAGTGGATTATTCAGTTGTGATAGAACTTGGTTGTGATATTCAATAACCACCAGTTATTGTATCAGAATCTGATGTCATATTTCACCCTTACACATATTGTGGTCATGATGATCTACTTTTTCATGGTACTGATAGCTCTTTTGTATTTACAGCTGTGGCGGGGGGGAGGGGGGGGATGCTACTAACAACCAGTACTACATGTTTAAAGCTGGTATTTACACCCTAGGGAGATGGGATGGATGACCGTCTTCATCTCCCTTAAGGCCTGCAGATTGGGCTTGAGCAGGTCATCCTGAAAAAAAGGTGGCACATTTGCCCCACGAGGAATTCGATGGGGATGAACAGCCCCGATATTGTGAGACCCCTCTCGATGGCAGCGTTTGCAGCAGATGGTCCCATTGCCTTTGCCATGGCCTTTACAGAGGCCTCAATTGAGAGGGTGTCTCGAAGGAGGCACCTGACCCTGACTCGCGCTGACTCAGGAGCGGAGAAGACGAACACATACTGTCCACTGAAGCATGTGCCATCAGCCGACCGCTTCTTTTTCACACTGCAGGCCTACCATGCAGCCGCCTCAGAGCTATAGCGTCTGAGAACAACGCAGCCCTGGGCAATTTACAGGCAAGCCTGCAGGCGTCTGGCCAGACTACAGAGGTCGCTGGTGTGCGGTGAGCCGACTACGCCATGCTCTCACTCCTCAAATTACACTAAAGCTCACAGCCTGTCTTAATTGCCTGCCCTTCCCCCACAAAAAGAAAGACAAAAACTCTGCTTTTTAAAACAAAAAGCAACTACATAAAATATTTTGGTTTTACTAAAAAAGTTTTTTTTTAAATGAATCACTTGCATTTTTGGTTTTATGTAGCATCAGCTGTTGACATTTTTTGTGTGCTTTCATTCTTGGTACATTTTGGTTATCTTCTGTAGCTGTTTATTATTGCATCTGGCCCAGATGTTTTACAGCTCAGCATAAGCTGGTTTAGCTTTCAGGAGAACATGTCCTTAGGGCTCAACAATATTTACAAGGGTATGCCTGTGCGGTAATTGAGGTAATTGCAGTAAGGTAGTTTCTGTATGAGGCATTCATATAATTTTCATTTAAAGCTGTAGTTTGGTGAGGTAGAGAATTTGTTTTAGACTATAACATACAGTTTATAGTTTATAAACTTGCTCATGCTCAGAATACTTTAAAATAAGAATATCATTTTCAGTGCACCTAACAAAAGCAAAGAATTACATTTTTTTCTAAGACAAATAAAAAAATAGCAATACAGAGCAATCGACAACCAGAAAGTGCCTTGAGGTGTTTTGAGACGTCATGCAGCTGGTAAAAGTTTTTTTTTTAACAGTAAGCATAAGCAAAAACTATTATCTGTTGGTATGCACCCAGTTAAAGATTTCTGTGGAACTGTTTTTATATGCTTTGTATGCACATTTTCTGTGTGAGGGAATCCTAGAAGAAGGTATCCTGCAATCTTGTGGCTCATAGAGAATGTTACTTGCAAAGCCTGCTGGGAGGTGTAGTTCCTAAGCCTTTGGAACTTTCTTCCAATCCCTGTGTCTCATACAGTTCAAATAACTATGTGAATCTCTCATGATTCCAGGAGCTGGACATCATACAGGCAAACAAAAGACAATCCAAAGGCAGTTCCTAGCTGGTAGTAATATATAATATATAATATAACATATTACTTTAATAAAATAGTACAAATGATTAATTTTTTGTTATGAGATAATACTTAGATTCCAACATTTGGATGCATAAAGGTGGTGATATCTGTAATACATGACGGTTATGAAGAATCCCTATCATTACTGCGAGAACACATCCATGAAAAAACTACATGGTTCATATATGAAATGCTTGTGCAAAGTACCGTTTGTTTTTCATTTGCATTCCTGCAGGAAAGATTTGGAGATAAACACAATGAACAACAAGCTGGAGGAGGAAGAATCACTGAGCATGAATCTCCAGAAAAAAAACAAGGAATTCCAGGTAAGAAACGAGGGGCGCGCTGACATAGCCAAGGATTTTCATCCTTCAGCACTGGTTGCACCGAAAATTATTTCTGTGCATGTACATTTCGGAGGTCCTGCATGTCAAAAATGACAAAAATGGGCAATGATACCATACTGGAATGTGCTTGAAGCTTTTAGTGTCACTCTCTGTTCCTATAGCCAGTGAATTATAGCTTGTAACTAGGTTCTTAGGCTGTTCTTTTTAAAAATGTTTTTATCTTGATTCAAAAATGGTTTTCAGTAACATGGATTTAGTCAGTTTTTGGCAATCTATCAACATTATATATATATATAAATATATATATATATATATATATATATATATATATATATATATATATATATATATAAAACCAAATGAAACTGAAGAGACCTTGTATTATATTACTTTGTTGTTTGCTTCTAGTTAACAGATGTTTTCCTCCTTTAAAAAAAGGAAGACTGTAGTAAATGCTTGAAATATGCCCCATCGGGCTCCTAATCAGAAAACTTTAAGCACTTCAAAGAAATTATTTTTTGAGAACTTTTTTTAAAGATTAAATGGTTCTTTGAAAACTAAGAATACACTTCTATACTTCTCTAAAACAGTTGAAAAATAAATGCATGGCTGCAGTGTCACTGTATTCTGGAGAGGTGTGATGGTATTACTGTGTTCTACAATTATTTCAAGTAGGACTGCGTGGATCTTGGATTCAATGTGTTTATTTGGCTTAGTATCAAAAAGGAAATGTCTGATTTAAGTACAAGGGCAGCACATATTAATACTAAAATTGGAAATAGGGAACCGTTAGTTAAACTCTTATCTCATGTATAGGATAGCTCATATTTTCCTAGCCATGTAAGTATGTTCCCTCTATTATTACAGGAAATAATAATATTGTTGAAGGTGATATGCAGAGTGATGAATGATACCATTAAGTGTAACTGAGTAGTGCAATGCAAGCTTCAGTGCTGGTAACATTTCAAAATAAACCAATATAATCACACTGAATCTATTTTTAGATTAAAGCATCTCCAAATTAGGTAAATGTGTTTGAAGCAATCTGATAGAGCAATTCTATACACTAATCCAAACATGGCCAATAGGAGATGTGTCCCTATGAAATTCCATGGTCATTCCAATGAAGGTAGGGATTGGATCACTACAAGCTATAAGCTAACATCAAGGCACACAGGGGCTAATTCCCTAGCCTCTCACCCCTGGAGTCACAAATATGTAATTGTAAATCGAGAACGATTTCTAACATGGAGATGCAACAATTAATCAATTGTTGGCTTTTTATTTGTGAGCCTCAATGAAACATTCATTAATCAATTAATCGCGATGATACTCTATTTAAAGCCTTATACTTCATGTATTTATATTATTTTACCAGCACATACATGTTTGTACATGTTGTATTTGAGTCATTTAAATTTTCTGTGCTTCTTGCTTTTGGATAATAAAGGGCTGTTAGTTCAGTGACAGTTATTACCTCTCTGATATTTGATTAGGAAATTGATTTCTGATTGCACCTCCACCTGACATACTATAGACAGTAACATCAATAGCACATATGTATGTAAAACAGGTACTGGCAAAGTCCTCAGTATGCTGGACTTGGGTCAGACCCAACACACAGGGAAGGAGGTCCTTTGGTATCTTATGTATGTGTAAATGAGATTCTACAACAAATGTTATTACAATGAGTTTCAGAATCATACCGCTATACTCTAGCAGCCGCTGGCGTTCCTTCATCCCTGTCAGCTTGGTTTCATTGAGCTAGAATGCTGATGCCCACCAACCTAAACTGATCGCACAGAAAGGAAGAGAGAGGAGGGACAACTAGTCGTATGCAAATAACTCAGCACAATCTCCATACGGTTTGTGTAGAAACATGCAGTAAGCAGCAATTGCTGACAGAGCTATGAAACCATTAGGTGGCTTTCAGATTGTGGTGTACTTTTGTCACGCATGGACAACCACTTCTAAGACACCCATGGTACTCCCCTAGCACAGAAACAATCCCAGCTTTACTTATTACACTCTGTGATACCCCGAGGGACTTCCTGCTAGATCTTACTTGTTCACTTTTCCATCTAGTTAAATGGTTCTGGTTCATGCTAAACGTTTTTGCAGAAAACTGGTTTAAATTAAATTCCTTCGAAACTTGGCAAATGTCTAAATTTTCCTTATTCTCCGGAAGAAAAAACAATATTCCTATATGTTGAACATGGATGTTTCCTATTATTCTCCAGTATCATATAACTTTAGAAAGGGCTTGCAAAGTTCATGATCCTTTAGCCCTTGCAGTGTTGGCTGTCTTAAAGAAAGCTGGGAAGTCTTTAAAAGAACAAAATTGAGTAAATTAAAGTTGAAATATACCATTACGTTGGAGTTTTAATGGACCCATCCATGCCAGCTGTGGTGGGGTTGTGGTGTAATCTGCATTCCACTGGGAGTTGATTTGATATCATATGTGTTACTTGTTTTGGGCCCAAACAGTCTTTCAATGAGAAGAACACATGTATAGGTGTATCTGGAGAACTTGTTTAAAGACAGAGGTTTTCAGAATCAACGCTAATAGAGTGTATATGTTGGGAACTGTTTGTTTGAATTGGTTTATGATAATTATTGAACATACTGTACTATCCATGCAGATCACACCACTGAGAAAAGCTTCCAGGGAGTATTTTTATGTGTTTTAGGCTACGGTATAGGGTTATAGGATGGTGAAGTTCTGTGAATGAGGGGATTTCGTAATGGTAGAAGTGAACAGATCGAGGCTGAAAAACACTCAGTCCTATAACTACTGGTAATAAACACAGCTGTGATTTTTATTCTTAACCAACCTTTATTTAGTCCATTGTTGTTTTTTATTGAAAAGAGGGAAATGTCAACTCTGTTAAGTAACTGAGATTTTGATTGTGAAGGTTGTTTTGAATTGGCTTTGCAGTTGAAGGCAATTCCAAGAGGTGTCTCAGGTATATTTTTTTAAAGTTTTAGGTTGAAAATGATATTGCTGAAACACAGCAATAAGTAATGTATTCTTTTGTAAGCCCAACTGCCAGTTCAGTAGAAATTAAAAATAAAATGTAAATAAAGTATAATAGTGCTGTAATAAGTAAATCTAGGCGAGTTTCCTTTTCGGTTACTGTATAGTTTTGGGGGAAAAAGCCTAATAAATAACAGATAATCCAGAGCTTTTAATAATGCCACATGCCATTGTGGTCTAGATATGCCATACCGGCAGACCTTTAGTGAAATAAAGCCTTTCTTTGTTTTGTTTTGCTTTGCTTCCAGTGATTGCAGAAGTGAAAGCTGATACATGTCTTGGGTAAAGTGTAGATGTTTCTCTGCTCAGCCACAGACCTCTCGACAGCTCACAATGAGGCCTTTATTTGGAGCTTTTGAACTCTGTAGTCCTCCTCCCACAGATAAAAATGCAGGTGGACTGGCTCTATAAAGAACTTGGTTGCTTGAGCAATAACCTTCTTACAGAAAGTAATGTTAATAGGTCTATCTAAAGATGTGTGCACTTAAACATTTGTTACGTACAGTCTGTCCTCCCATTATTGTATATGTGTCCTAAATCAGCATTTATTACTTCATCTGCACTCTTGGATATATGTTTAGAAAAGTTACCTTAAAAAAATAACCACTTTGGACATTCTACAAAGATATTTTCCTTTACCGACACACACCCCGAGTGCACCCTCAGTGGTCATTCTTAGAAAAACTTCAGTAATAATTGTGCATTTCAGTACTACTACATACATTTTACCACTTTCATTTGGTATTACAAAATATTCTACTATGGAGTGTTTTATTCTGCAGATCTATACCAAATTGTAAAACATGAAGTAGTAAAGATGGTAAATTATTGGTTATTGCTCAATATTCTGGATGCTTAATTGTCAGTTTTTACCCCACTGGAATTTGCAGATGCTTTGCCAATCCTAATTATTATTAGTATTTGTTTATTTAGCAGATGCCTTTATCCAAGGCAACTTACAGAGACTAGGGTGTGTGAACTATGCATCAGCTGCAGAGTCACAATTACGTCTCACCCGAAAGACGGCGCACAAGGAGGTTAAGTGACTTACTCAGGGTCACACAATGAGTCAGTGGTTGAGGTGGGATTTGAACCAGGGACTTCCTGGTTACAAGCCCTTTTCTTTAACCACTGGACCACACAGCCTCTAATTACCATAGAGTCAGAAAAAGCATGATATATCTAAACACTAATATGGTGTTAAACCTGACAGCTATTTGCTAGCACATCTGTTTTAAATACTAGGCCCTTTGTCAACAAATGTAGACTGTTTCAAACACTGGTGAGTGAAGGTAGGAGGAAAAAAAACAACACAGGGATATGAAATTTACAGGCATGTTAAAAAATGTGTACCTTATGGAAGTCTGTGATCATGTAAGGAAAACAAACGTGAACCGCAGGTAAATCGGCAGTAACCTCCATTCATTCATGCGACTTGATTAGAGAGCAAGCCTTACCAGCATAACAGTAAAATGTGCAGGTATGATTACCTGATATAAAAGGAAGAATAGTGGTACACAAAGATTGAATTCCTGCTATTATCTTGTATACTGTTACTGTATCATGTCTGACTGGGGAGTTCAGTAGCATCTATTTATATAATTCTGGCTCTAATGTCTACATATTCTGTGACCCTCTTGTGTTACTTGTGAAGTATTAATTAAACCAATGAGGAAATTCCCCAACTGCTTTAACAACATGACATTTTTAGTTTTTATATAATTGTGCTTTTGTTCACTCTTTCCATAAGGGAGGCTCTGAAACACAGATGTGTAGTGGTCTGATTGTTATCAAAAGTTAAGTAACGTTGATGGATTTAACCTTAGGCCTTTGGTTAATCCATTGTTTTTTCCTGTAATAACTATGGATACTTAGCAACCCATACTATACTTCTGACATCATAGGCAAGTTATACAACTGTGGATAGTAATGTTTACCATACGCACAGTATTTTGAGACTAATTATCAGTAACCTGTAGTGTTTGACAACTGTCTGTTTACAATGTTAATGGCTTGCCGTATTTATAGATGCAAGACAACAGTCCCACATCTTCCACCATTGATTTACCTCAATAATTTAAAAACTGACTTTCCTCTTTCATTCTGTCATCAAGTGTCTTTCCTCCACCTCCCCTTCGTCTCCCTTTTGGGGGTCGATGGGTTCCATCACCTGGCTTTGGTTGACCTCTGACAGCTGTCAAAGGCAACGCCTATCCTACCATTCCCTTTAGCAAATATTCTAACCTAATCATGCTGCCACCTTGCTTATTGATGTTGGGTCACCACCTCCCCCCTTGAAACATGCTTGCCACACTGTCGCTCCGTGATGAAAATAGACATGCTTCCTCTATAGAAGTACAGTAGGTGGTTTGATAAATACATGCATCTTCAAAGTGTATAACTCAGGAGACAAAACAAGAATTTAAAAAGGAGATTTCTGGATAACAATAATGTTGAAAAAAAAAGCTGTTGTTTCTATCTTTTGTCCATACTTGCAAACAGAGCTGGATTGCAACCCACAGGGGAAGGGTGGTAGTGGGGGGGAGGGGGGCGGGGGTGATTTGCAAACCCCTTGAATGGTGTCATCTTGGCCTATCTGTAATGCTGGTAGATCCAGTTTCATTGAGCCTGCGTTTACTTAGTGCTTCTGTCAGATCCACATCAGCACTGAGGAGATGGCTGTGCTTTCTGAGGAAGTTCTGCAGTGGCATGTAAGTCATTTTTATAAATGCATGTTTACTATCTGCCTTCAGATAGTGGTTAAGTTGCTTTATTGAGATGTAGTTAAGATAATAGTTTGTTTTTGATGTAACATTTATTAAAACAGTTTTTTTTTCCTAATGAAAATGCACCGCTTGTGTAGTTTACATCTGTAGAAAGTATACATACATATATATATATATATATATATATATATATGTGTTCTAGTGCAACATTTTAATGTTTCATTGTAGTTAATGTATAAATATTTTAAAGACAGAAAGTAGCCTTACATTGATACAAGCTATAGTGGGGCTGTTCTCAGCATTCAAGTAGCTTGAGGCTACCTAAACACTGTTATCTTGGGCTGTAAATACTATATATCTTCACACTTGTTTCCTGTGTACGCAAAGAGACTTTGAATGATCCATCACATTTAAAGCAAAAAAGAGCATAAACCAAATACTGATTCTTTAAGAGTTTAGTCTGGGGAAAAAAAAATACATAAAATAAAATGTGTTTTTGTATTTCTTTATAGATTCTGGCATAGCAGATATCTTGTCAGACTGCTCAACTAGCTGCCAGACAGTTCAAAGATAATCAATGCAAGCCTTTCTAACCCTGGCTACCACCTTGGTTGTATATTTTAAAGAAGGAATGTTTAGTCCTAAGTTCTGTATTATGGTGTGTCCTTTTGCGTGTTGATGTTGAATCCTTCTAAAGTTCTGTAGAACGTGTGTGTGTGTGGGGGGGGGGGGGGGATCCTTATAAAAGTTTACCACAGTTGATTTGTACAGCATTTTTGCATTTTTGACATGCTTTCCCCATGGTTATACTATGTATTTACCATGCTTTATCGTACCTTCCTGGGCTTTACATTGCTTACCTGTGCTTTGACATGCTTTTACTATGCTTTATTCCATTTTGCAATACTTTTAGTATGGGAAAGACTCTACATTGTGTGGATACCTTTAGAAAACATCTTACCAATCTGGTTTCTACAGTAACCTCCCTTATAAAAGTTTCCCATAGTAAAAGCATAGCAAAGCATAATAAAGCATTGTGAAAGCATGGTAAAGCACAGGAAAGCAATGTAAAGAAGTAAAGAAAAGTGAGGTATGGTAAAGCATATCAATAAACATGGTAAACCAGGGTAAATTATGGTTAATGCATGGTATTACCATGGCAAAAGGATGGTAAAAGCACAACAATACAGTGCAAAAATACCATGGTAAACATGCATAAGGGGTGTCTCATCCATTTTTAGTCTAAATGTGGTTAGAAGGTAAATCTGCAGTTACCACCATTCATTTCTTTATACAGTATGAGCTTGACCATGTTTAGTTTAATTTAAAGGACACGTTATAGTGTTATAAAGCACAGTGAAAGCATAGGTAAGCATTGTAAAGCCCAGAGAACTATGGGGAAACTAAATAAATGCAAATCCACTGTGGGAAACTTTTACAGGAAGAAAGCTGCATTTCTGTTATTGTTAATCTCTTTTTAAAACGTACAATTTGCCACTCAGAGATTGTTCTGCCACTGTGTTTCTTTCACTATTTTCTCCACTGTCTGAGTTTAACATTGTTAGTCTTGCCTTCAGAATGTCTGGCATTTCCATTGCCTTGCTGTTTACCTAAGCTGGCTATTGAAAATATTTGACTTCTTGGACTGCCAGTCATCTGCATAAGCAAAGCTTGTAAAAACCTATTTAAACGAATGTGTACCGTAACCTCGAGAAGTAAATCCACTTTTAACTATTGTCAAACTGTTGAGTTAACTGCCAAGAGTTTCGCTCATGCAGTATGTACACATCCATTGTTTGAAAAGGAATGTAAAGGGCATTTTATATTATTTAAAGAACAGTGTGTGTCCCACAGTCATGTTTAGGTTTATACTAAAATATAATCCCTTGGTGTCTGTTTATTACATTATTCTTTGGTTTACCTTTCAATTCGCTGTCCTTCAGGCCTTGCTGACTTTACAGTTTGTAAAACATTTCCCGAAGCAATCTTAGCTTTGGGGACACAAATTTCCTTGACTTTGAAACTTGCTTTCCATGATCTCACTCTGTGCTGTTGCTACTAGTTGCAAAAGTGCAATGTTATGAAAAGTAACTTCAACTCAGGAAGCAGAACAGAAAAAGAGTATCTCCTTTTTTTTATCATATACTGTTTTGTTACAAGGATAACATTTTAGTAGAACCACCTAGAAATATAGAAACACTATTTTAATGTAACTTAATGGACACAGCATCTTTGAACTAAATTGTTAGTTAAGTGATTATTTAAAAGTATCATTATTTATTTGTGTATGTATGTACTGTATGTATGTGTGTGTGTATTGATTTATTTATTTATGCATATGTAGCAGGGAGTGTTGTGTGATGCACAACCATTACGGATTCTGACTCCTGTAAATAAAAATACATATTAGTGTATTATATGCGTTTATTGGTCTGTTGTTTTGAGTTGGGTTACCTTTACAATACCACTAGAGCTGTCTAAAGTGTTGTAATGATTAAAAAAGCGTATTATTTTTAAATAAAATGCAACTACAATTTTATGAATAGGGCCGTCAAACTTGTATGACAGGAAGAAGAAAAATAGCTGTGTGATTAAGGTGATGGGAGCTAACAAATTCACTTCATAAATCTTACCTGTTGTGCACTTGCATTCACTTTATAGGTCTCAGATGTAGGGCATGTAGCCCTAATATAGAACAAATGATCATATTTTAAATAAAAAATAAATCATGTTTGCTGTATAAAACTGCACATTTTAGATCTATGTAGCTAATGGTAGTGCTAAACTGATAGGTTTAATGGCATTATTTTGCTAGCTACAATCACTTTTATACAGTTAAAAAAAAAAAAAAAGTTTGCCTATTAAATTCCTTTGAAACTCAGCTCTGCTAACTTTCCATTGCAGGCCTGCAGATGTTTGTGAAATGGGCTGTGAAATTGTTTTCATATAAACCTAAAGAGACATGAAATGGGGCCTGTAAAAATTGAACACGTACTGTAAATAGGCTGGCCGCTAGTACCTGGAAAGCCCCTACCTGTACAAAGCATTTCTGACACCTAAAGCCTTGAGGCTGAACTCTCCTTTTGTTTCCATTCCTGCATTCATAGGTGCGTATTGAGGAGTTAGAAGAGGAGCTGGATGCAGAACGGGTCATAAGAGCGAAGGTATGTGACTTAAATGACAGGACAAGCACGCCAGCCCAAGGGGGGGCTGGAATTCTTGTGTTTATCTTAGTCCCATTTAGCCCTAAGGTAAGAAAAAAAAGAAAAGCCAAAAGAATGCTTTCAACATAGTTGCCTTCCTGTAGCTTGGAATTTATGCAGTTTGTCTAGTAACTGTAGCTGTTATTATGATTTATTATAAGTCATGTCCCCATTATAATCTTTTCTGTTGTAGCTGTGTAAAAGTGTTGTCTTGTAAGTGCATTTAAGCAGCTGTAAACTTTTGAGTTATAAAATAAGTTAATGTAGAGTTTTTGGGGGACCTTGAAATAGATGGAAAAGAGCAATACTAAAAAAGACTCAATCTAATTTCTTCCAGTTTCATTGTCTTAATGTTTTCTATGCATACAACATGGCTCGTGGGGCTTGTTTGTATTCACAGTTGCACAATTGTATTTCAATTTTAAAATCGATAGGAATACATTGGTCTCGAAATCAAATATCTAAGGTTTTGTTTATTGGGTGTATTTTATTATCTAAAAGAAATATACTAATAATAATTGGAATAATGAGCTTTGAGAACACATCTGTAATATCTTCTCGCATAGTGGACCTTGCATACAAAAGCAACATACTATATAAAATTTAACATATTGCTATCATGTACAAAAGTAATGTCTTAAAACATTTTTCACATTATAATGCAAGATGTGTAAGGGAAGATGCTGGTCTCCTGTTGAATTTATTATAAAGCTTGCTTAGCCTCCATCACTGCCCCCAAAGGTACAACAGGATGTGTAAGTATGGGGTGTGGGGAGCATTGAAAGAGAGGCTTAAATCACATGTTAAGGATTTAGGTACAAAAACTTTGTCATCTGAAAACTGGTGAATAGTGGACAGCTGAACCTTTCCACAGATTAGCCTCTATGTTTTGTATTCTAGACTGTTTATTCTTAAAAAGAACCTGCCCATTTTACAGTACAGTACCAGGAGAAACGCAAGAAAATGTAGTGTTTCTCCTAGCTGGTACTGTACTATACAATGGACTAGTTTTTAAGAATAGCCAGTCTAGATAAAAAAAAAAGTCTTGCAAACTTACAATATGCAAAGAGAAGGATAAGGGTGCCAGTATATAATATATTGTAATATCAACTAAAAATCAGTTCTGTGTGTCTTCCTTGCTTCAGTAGCACATACTAAAACCCAATTTCACAGATTGCTTCCACTTTTTCTAAAGCATGTCCGAAAGCAGCTTTAGTTCCAGCAGCACATGGGCTTAGGGTTTTTTTTTTATTATCCCAGAAGGAAGGCCTGGAAGCCTGCAACACCTTCTATGAAAACAGGGGATTCCAACCAATCAGAGCACAGCTATGACAGTATGTGCTACATTCTTTCAACTGCCCAATTACCAAAAACATGTGCACCTGTGATAACAAATGAAAAAAAAAAACATTAAAAAAAGCGTTTTCAATGAATTACTTCAAGCTTCTTGGACAGCTGCCCAATCCTGCTGATTCGAATAATTAAGTAAAAGCACCTATACTCCAGTGCCATGTAACACAAAAAAGGGAAAACTGAAAGGGTATAGAACTGCTGTAAATGGTGATGACCAAATGAATTCCGAAAAACTTCCCAAGTGATTCCAATCTATTTCTACCACACTGTTTCTGTATTACTATGTATTGTTATTTATAAAGGACTGCGGTTTATTCCTCTGCTGCATTTCTCAATGTCTGATTGTGCACGGGTTGGTTCAGATAACAAGCACAACAAGTCCTATATCTGGCTAGTTGGCTTGATTGAGACCACAGCATACAAATTAAACTGTAGTGTAAAATAAATGACATTATCTAACATATGTGATATATTGCTTGCTTTTTGTACAGAACTGCTTTCCACATAAACCAGTAAGATCGTATTGTCCTTAAGTGGCAGTGTTAGAAGCCTATATTAATACTGGAGTACAATTTAACACAGACAAGCTAAGGGTGCCTACTTGTGGCAAAAGATAAAATTCCATTTACAGGACAGGTCTGTATTTTTGTGTTTTATGACAGCCAGATGATGTGTGGCGAATGCTAATTTAACTAGCTTATTGAAAAGATGTTTTGTATTTTCTGGTATGTTAGTTTAATTTCTTGACATCCTGAGAGAACAGAAACCTTTGGATTTTCCATTGAATAACACTATGTAACACACTTTTTGTTCCTGGGTAGTAAGTGTTATTTCCTAATTGCTTATGCCTCAAAAGTATAGAAAATGGCTATTATTCCCCACAAACTTTGCTTTTGTGACCAGGACAGTGATATTTTGAAATTTACCTATTTCCAATGAGAAAACGGGCGAATTTGTGTCTTTTCGTTCACATAAAGTCAGAAAAAAACAACATATGAATCCAAATTAACATGTATTTATACTAAAGTAATACAAAAATGACTACAAAAGATTTAGAAGTGAGTAGTTTTTCGAGATTTACGATTATACTGTAAATCACTTTCACAAATCAGCCCCCAAATGTAGTCTCCCATCATGTTCTCGTTATACTGTCCTTGGTAGCGGCGTTCAAAGTCCAGTATATCCCGGTGGAAGCGCTCGCCTTGCTCCTCCAAGTACGCTCCCATGTTCTCCTTGAATTTATCAAGATGAGCATCAAGGATATGGACTTTGAGGGACATCCTACAGCCCATTGTGCCGTAGTTCTTCACCAGAGTCTCAACCAGCTCCACATAGTTTTCGGCCTTGTGATTGCCCAGGAAGCCCCGAACCACTACGACAAAGCTGTTCCAAGCCGCTTTCTCCTTACTAGTGAGCTTCTTGGGGAATTCATTGCACTCCAGGATCTTCTTTATCTGTGGTCCGACGAAGACACCGGCTTTGACCTTTGCCTCAGACAGCTTAGGGAAGAAGTCTTGAAGGTACTTGAAGGCTGCCGACTCCTTATCTAGAGCTCTGACAAATTGTTTCATAAGGCCCAATTTGATGTGCAGTGGTGGCATCAGCACCTTCCGGGGGTACACCAGTGGCTCCCACTTGATGTTGTTCCTCACCACAGAGAACTCGGTCCGCTGTGGCCAGTCCCGCCTGTGGTAGTGCGCCTTGGTGTCCCTGCTGTCCCAAAGGCAAAGATAGCAGGGAAACTTGGTAAAACCGCCTTGGAGACCCATCAGGAATGCCACCATTTTGAAGTCTCCTATGACCTTGATGCCATCTCAGAAAAATGCAGATATGTATCCACTTAGGCAGCTGGAACTAAACTGAACTGGTGGGCTTAAGGCCCCTGTATTTATACTACTATTTATATTACTGGAAAGTTCTAGAAAGTTCTAGAAGTTACTCCAAGTTTACTCAGCACTGAATCTATCTGGAATGTTCTGGAAAATAGGTAAATTTCAAAATATCACTGTCCTGGTCACAAAAGCAAAGTTTGTGGGGAATAATAGCCATTTTCTATACTTTTGAGGCATAAGCAATTAGGAAATAACACTTACTACCCAGGAACCAAAAAAAAAAAAAATTTGTTACACGGTGTAATTCACCAGGAAGGAAGTTTACACTTTTTAGTGTCAATTGACTCCCCTGAATTAGAATGAATCCTATCCTGGAGGCAAGGTATGTAGATGTATAGCAGTTGTCCGTGTTCTGTTGAAATTACAGGGAAAGCTTGTCAGGGTCGAGCAGAGACATGTAGATTTTTATCTTTTAATGTATGTGCCTCTCCAACAAGATGTCTTTGATTCATCCTCACCTGGAGCTGTAAAACAAAGAAAGTCCTTTATGTTATGGGGGAAAGAATTCTCATAGAAGTACAGAGTAGAGCCAGTAGCTTTGTGCCTTGAATAGTCTGCAAAGACAAATAAGATATCATCTGAAAAGAAAAGGAGACTACCTCATTGACAGGCTCCAAAATATTTAGAAATGTGCAGAAAGACGTATTGATCTCTTAAGTGGCTCTAAAAAAATAACCTGTTTAATTTATTTACTTTCATTTGGTCAACACTCCTTTCAGGGTGTCTTCTTGCTTTGACTTGAGCTTGCTGAACTGTTTTTGCAGCACCAAATAATACCGAGTATACTTTGAGCCCTTCATATAGCTAATGATATAGACTTTCTACCATTTGTGTCACACTGACTGAATTTAAACAATTACTGTACCTGATGTGAACCCATTTAGAAATAAGGCTATTGGTTTGTAAAACAAATTGTCAAGGTTTTATGATCCCTTGCAGGAAGGGCATTTCTCAGGCAACGGGGACATAGTGGATGTATATACAGGTACATACACGCACATGTTTTACATATATCTATGGACTATCTTAAATAAGAACATTCTTTAGTACAAGTTATACTGATAATCAGATGCTGGTGGATATATATAAGAGTCTGCCTGTCTCTATGTCTTGCTAATTATTTTTACATATAATCTAAGAAAACCATGTATCCATTGAAAAAGACTTCCAGTCAAAATGTTTGTCATTAAATTTGTTTTATAGTATTTCTAAACCTGGTAAGGACATTCCTTATCACATGTTATAGAAACTGTCAGAATCTGGGGATATCCCCATCTGCCAGTCAGAATGTCTGTATGCCACACTTATATTTTTATATATACACACTGTTGATATTGGTCAGATCGCTGACACACATACTGTAATTAACTACCACCTGTTTCTAATAGCTGGTTACCAAATGCTCTTCAATAGCAACATTTGCAGGGATGAGATGAGGGCAACTGCGTTGGAGCCATTGGTGAAATGGTACCACAGTGGTAATTGAAAGCTACATATTACTGGGGATAGCCTGAAAGCAATACACTGAGAACAGCTGATAGTGCCCAGACAGTGAAGCTGATGAATTCCCATGGGTCAGCACTAGAGTTTGCTTTTCAGCTAGAAGCAGCACAGAGCACTTTCAGCTGTCAACACCTATTTGTTTATTGTACCAGTTTCTTCTATCTCCTTTAGACTTACTGTTTCAAAGGTCATTTACTTTGGATTCACATTCCTCAGATAATTTTTTTTTTCTTTATCTTAGTTGGTACCTAAAATGTTTATTTGAGTTACTATATGCCAGCAGTGGTATAAACTAATACGCGGAATTGATTGTATATACAGAATAGGATCATGTACACCTGTATGTGTCTAAATGGATGGTGTATCCCGTCATATTAATTATCATCCTTTATTTAAAACAGCTTTAAGAATTTAAAAAAGTGCTTACGAAATATAAAATTCTGCTGCATTACAACTAATATAAAAGTCGACTTGTGTTTGTTAGGAAATCTTTAAAAAATTGATAAAATATACACAGAGCTATAACCCAATTAGGGTTTTAATTATGAAAATTGCTGATAGGAACACATTATAAACATATCTGTTTAGCTAGGAGGCTAATCCAGTGTCACCAGCTGGGTTATGTATTTAACATCCAATTTAAAGTGGTTGTAGCAAACAAAATAATTCCATCACTCGTTCTCAAATGTGCAATTTTGAAAGAAACAAATGTAGTATTTTCATTTACAACCATGATATCTAGTACTGAACTACACCAGGATAAAGAAAGTTCTCAGTTTGCATACCTTACTCTGAGAACTCTGTTACTGCTTCACTTCCTAGGTTCACCTTCACAGTATCTGAAGGATGCAAACAGAGGTTTCTCTACCTTGCACCAGATATCATGTTTTAGATGAAAATACACACATTTCTTTCAAAACTGCACATTTCAGACCAATAATGCGAATGGAAGTGAATGACTATTTATATTTATGAAATTATTTTGTTAGAAACAAACACTTTATAAGCAATTCAAGATGCTGAATCTTGATTTGATAGTTTGTATCTACAAACAAAGACGCAAGTATACTGGTAAAGTGTGCAAATGTAGAAATTCACCTGCTATGACCCCAGACCCACGCTGTCTTTATCTGGTTGAGAGTGGTGTTGACTTGTTAAACCCTAGAATTGATGGAAGCTTTCTTATAAGTGCTGACAGACCAATTTCTCCTGTAAATGGTACGGCGACATTTTGTCTGATAAGTTGTTGTGCCATTTGAAATACAATTTTAAAAAATGACATTCTCTTGTTTATATTCTTTTAGGTAATTAATTTTGTTACATTTAAAATGAATTTTAGAAAATAAACTATGCTGTTGGACATAATCCATCACTGTTTTACCTCCAGTGAAAGGCAGGGTTCTTAGCTCAGTGTGAAGCTTGTTTTGTTTCAGCTTTAACAGGGTGATTCAAATAAAGCAGTTTTGTCCGTTTTCAACCATTCATCGTTTGATTACTTGAATGCATACATTCAAGTAATCAAGCGAAAAGCCATTCAAGATACGTTTTCAGCCAATTTCAGAACAGATCATGAAAAAAAGTTTGAAGGGAAAGTATAACTTAGCTCTGCAGTTTATTTATGTTTTTTTTTAAAAATACAGTAGTTTAGTTACTCGTAAGCATAAAGACTAGTTGAGTTATATGATGAGAGAGACTGTTCATATCATAATCTTGTGGTAAATGCTGTATTGTTTGTCACTAACAGGTAGAGAAGCAGCGCTCTGACCTGACAAGAGAGCTGGATGACCTCACTGACAGGCTGGAAGAGGCCGGCGGAGCCACAGCTTCCCAGGTATGAACTCTTTTATCTGTCATTTAACACTGCTGTATTTAATAGCTAGAATAAGATCTCAACACCCTTTTCTCAACACCCTTGATATAGAAAGATCCTTGGGAACATTGCATGGCGTGTCATTCAGTCACACACGTTTCCATACTCATTTTGCCACAGAAAATAAGAACATTGTTTTGAGAAAGAAACGATTAAATTGTCTGTTTCACTGCAATGGGGAAACTATTAGAGACAAAATGACACAAAGGGCATTTTTTTTACTCCAGTGTGTAAATTACACACACAAGTACCTGTAGGCACGTTCCTGGTTTCACTTTAGAAACACTACCTTAAACCACCCTGTGACAGGGTGGCTGAGTGGTGACGTCACGGCAGAAGTAGGCACGAAAACAAAGTGACACCAATACTGCAGTTCAAAAGAAAGAATCAGCTGTGCCGTTTTTATTCAGCAAAAATAAATAAAATATTTAAACAAAAACACTGGCGCTCACAGAGCAAAATAAAAGAGTAAACAAAAACAACTCTCGAACACAAAATCAACAATAAATAATAAATAAACCATACAGGTCAGGCTGGGCAGTCGCTGTCACTGTATGTTATAATTTAATTTAGTTTTGTTTTCACACGATCGCTCTCGCTCTCTCCGCTCCTACAACACCCACCTTGAACTGAGAGTGCTGCAGGCTTTTTATATTCAGGTGACCATCTCCCGATTAGCAACAAAATTAATCACTTAACTAATTCGGGAGCTGGCCACCTTCTGCACGAGTTTATCAATTACCAAACAAAACAAACAAATCGGCCACGCCGTCAAAATACAAAACATTAACAAAACATACGGCGCTCGCCGTCATATAAATAAATCATAACGATAATAATAAAATACAAAATAACACGGGGCCGGAGGGGGAAATCCTGTTCTAAAATAAAATAAACAAATCAACACTGTACAGGGCTCCTCGCCCTGTTACAAACCCATTAATATTTTCTTTCAATATGTAAATGGTAAGAAGTGTTTGATTCTAAATGTAACAGGCAGTGTTGTGTGATGCATTCCGTTACAGATTCTGACCCCTGTTGATGAAATGAGGTAAAAGCTCTATACCCACAGATGCAGATGAGACTGGCTTTTTTGCACAGTGGTTAAGACGCTTGCTTGTGGTGTGCGGGATCGCTGGTTTGTGCCCAGACCTGTCTGTCTCCATTGAATCAAGAATTATTTCTTATAAAATTGTGAAAGTATCCAGCACAAAATATAGAGATGCTCGAAATAAATCTGTTGGTCAAATCAGGAAACGTAAGTGTTTCTGTTGTGTGGCTCCAGATTGAGATGAATAAGAAGCGTGAATCGGAGCTGCTGAGACTTCGCCGTGAGCTGGAGGAAGCTGCCCTGCAGTCGGAGACCATGGCGTCAGCTCTGCGCAAGAAGCACACCGAGGTGGTGGTGGATATGACTGAGCAGTACGAGAGCCTGCAGAGAGTGCGCATTAAACTGGAGAAGGACAAGCAGAACATGAAACTGGAAATAGATGATCTGTCAGCCACCGTAGACAACATGCAGAAAGCCAAGGTATTCTTTTAAAAGGGCTAGTGTTTTTAGGGTAAGAAAAGGAAGGGTGTGCTTTGACATATTTCAGTGCTTCCAGTGTAATTGGTAAGGAAAGAAAGAGATTATTCTCTTTTTTTTAATTACTGTTTTGTTTCCAGTGATATAATGTATATTTACTTCTGAGAGTAGCAGTAGGAGCCTGCATTATTTGGTTCACAGTGATGCAGTGGCAAGTACTGTACATTTAAAAGAGGAGGACACTGTTTATACACTATTTCAGTGTATAAATGTAACATGAATGTGGGACCGTGCCTTTTAATAAATTGTCATTGGTGATCTTAGATCATTTTCTTTATTAAATTGATTAAATGGTAAAAAAAACAAAACAAAAAACCCCCAAAACATGTATTATCAATGAAAGTATTTACCTAGTAACAGTCCATTTATTCATGGTTGATTTAGTATCTAAAACCACATGGTGTTTTACATAGGGGTGCCTTTGCACATAGGCCTAATAATGATTGTGTTCAGTTCCCCTGTATAGTTTCTTGTCTTTGTAGATTGTTAAATATATACTTTTTTTTAACAGGTCTCTGGTGATATCCAAATGCGGAAACTGGAAGATTTACTTGCAGAATCAAATTCTAGGAATGAAGAACTGCAAAAGGGGCTCAATGAACTGAACCTCGCCAAAACAAGGCTCACAGGTATTAATTAGAAAAGAAATGTCTGACATGTATAGCTTGTATATGCAGTATGCATGTGGCTAGTTTCACAGATCTCAGTAAATAGAGCAGCCCTGTTGTTAGCCCACAGTTATGTTCTAATGGGTATTAAGCAGATGTTAAATAAAATACCTTCTTCCTTTAAGCTGAAAATAATGAACTTGGCAGTCAACTGGAGAAAGTGGAAAATAGAGCCAGTCATACCAATAGGACAAAGGCCCTGCTGATAGCACAGAGCGAAGACCTGAAGAAGCAACTGGAAGAAGAGAATAAGGTACAAAAATAGCCCTACTGCTCATAAACTGTACTGGATGTCTGTCCTGTAGCATTTTACAAATTGGAACAGTCGATTATTGACCATATCTTCTTGTTCAATTAATGTGGCCATTTCTGATGATGTCATCAGCAGTGGAGACACAGGTGAGTTATGGTGTCCACAGACAGCAGCACCATACAGCAAATGTAGAAAGGACAGTTTTCATGCAAGCTTCTTGAATACTTCTTTGAGGTAACTGGGCCGAATCCAGTGTCTTCTTTTTTTTTTTAATGTCTTAGTATCTTGTTAAAAGTAGATCCTGTCCAGCCCTCTTGCTTTTAATAAAATAAAAAAAAAACATGGGCTAAGGAATATTAATAGAAAATGGACTTAAGGTCATATTTTGGTTACCCTGGTCTTTAATGAACTCCATGTTAATGTTACAAAAAAGAAAAACATACAACTTGAGAGTGCTTAAGAGGCCTTGAATTATATTAATTACTAACTGTAAGCGTTTGGCTCTAGTTTTGTAATAGGTATTTTTCTTCTTTCAAAAAACAGGAGTCAATTCAGGACTGGATTAAACAAATTGAAAAGATGACCCTATTTTTCAAGTGTTTAAAGTTATAGAAGAAAATGGAACATGTTTTTTTTGTGTATGTGAATAACATGAAACTTAAACAGTGATGCTGTTGTTTTAGTCAAAGAGTACACTGGGAAACAGCCTTTCCAGTCTTAACCACGAATGTGAACAGTTGAGGGAGCAGCTAGAGGAAGAGCAGGAGAGCAAACTGGAGCTCCAGAGACTGGTCTCCAAACTCAACAGCGAGGTGACCCACTGGAGGAACCGTTACGAGGCTGACGCCATTCAGCGCACCGATGAGCTTGAGGAGGCCAAGTAAGTCACAACAGGGCTGGAGTTTCCACTTCACCTTATTATATTGTGTTAAAAAATGCCCAATAATTTAAGTCAAATATCCCAGTTTTAAGCACATCCCATATGAAAATGTATGTAATTTATGAGCAAAATGAAAATTTGAAGCAGGAGCAATTACAGAAAATATTATATTCATACAAAAACTGTGGAAAATAGGGTCCAGTGTATTTAAAACTATAACAACCCAGGCAATAGCCCACTTTACTCCAGTCCTATGACCAGGTGTCTTCAAGGCTTTATTACGTTTTCTGTCAGAATGTATTTTGTGGACCTTTTTTTCATCGCCCCTTAACACAACTAAACATTGGCATAGGAGAAACCACCACAAGCCAATAGCCAAGCAGCTATCATCAATTCCAAGTTGATTTTATCTAGTAATTAGTTTGTATTTCAGATTTGAAGTCATGGAAGTAGAAATACTGAACTTGTGTCTTTTCCAGGAAAAAGCTCTCATCACGTCTGCAGGTGGCAGAGGAAGCTGTGGAGGCCTCCCAGTCAAAGTGCTCTAGCCTGGAGAAAACCAAGCAGCGACTGCAGGGAGAAGTTGAGGATCTCTGCATTGATCTGGAAAAGGTTAGGATGAAAGTCAAAACACATACAGCATCATCTCTAAACTATGGTTCCTGGCTCCCCTGTTACAATTCAACACTTCACAATGATTTACAGCAAGACTAGGGGTGGGAATTCAGTTGCCCATTTTTTCTCACTCAGACCCTTACTTAGCAAATACCCTGGTATCCCTGAATAGATAATCATCTCCTCTTTAAAAATATGCAAAAAATTTTAATGATTTGAATATGTCCGTGCCACAAGTGCTGTGGTATTGTAAATCTGATCTATACCAATGCAGAATAACTGGGTATGACATTTTCTCTTAATTTACCATGGCTAAGGACTGTCGCGGACAACACTACATTAAATACTGTACCAGTCTTTCCAGTCACCACTCAGGAAAATTGTCTTTTGGATAAAATAGCGAACAAATGCTCCACCCAGTCATTCAGCATTGCTAGTAAATGAATCATATTTGGGGTACCACTGAACTTAAAATCCTCAGCATATTTTTAAATATGAGACCATTATATATTCAAGGATACAAAGATATTTTTATGAAGTGAGGTTATCTGGCAACAAACTCCCCATCCTCAGTTGTACTGCTTTCCAAGAAAATGGAGAACATTTTGGGACACCATTCTACTTGTGAGATGTCTTGGATATTTCTGAAGAGAAGATTATCTATTCCGGGATAGCAAGATATTTTGTAAGTAAAGGGTCTGAGTGAGGAAAAATGGGCAGTACAATAACCACCCCCAGTCATTCTGTAAATAATGTATTTTTTCCATAATTGTTGTTGGATGATAAATAGCATTTGATGGTAATCTATTCCCAGAGGAATATCCCAATGTTTGAATTTGGGCAATGGGTTTATGAATTTACAAGACATCTCAGTGGTTAATTAAAGTTTAACAAACTGGAGCAGATAAGAAAGGGAAAAATAGATTTAAAACATTTGCATGCAGATTATATGTTCAGATTTGCATTGTGACTAGGAGGCTTGATAAATAAAATACTTGAGTATCTCTGGGGATCTGACATTAATAGCATTCACTGTGCAATAGTGTATTATCTGATTAAATCTCTCATATAAATTATTGTTAAAGAAGGTAATTTGTTTGGAGCACAGATGTTGCATATGCCACAGACTTTTGAGGAGCCCTTCATATTGATTGGTATTCAACAATTTTTAATATGAAGTTTGATTAAAAATTATAGTACCTTAAGGGTGTAATATACAAATTGTAATCGTTTATTGGAAAGGTACTGTTGTGTATCATATAAAATGCCTAACGAACTTGTAGAAGCTGCTGTTTAATTAATTTGGAACAGAAAATGGATTTAAGTTTAGGTCTGTAGACCTTTTTTGTAACTAGTTCACATACTTAAACCTGTATTCACTTTTTCGGTTTTGTACATGACCGTGAATATATCTTAACAGAGTTTATTTTAGTCTTGGATCATACACTGATTACAAATGAATCAAATTAATAGTTGTATAATGGATTGCTTCACTAAGAATACTAAAAAATACTAATTATACAGTAAAGCACATGTGAAATCATGTCGGTGATTAGGATCCGCCACTGTTTAAGTCATTAAAATAGACTTTCTTTGACAGAAATTAGCATGAGATGGACATAATTTTGATGCAAGATTAAAAAAATGTATTGAAAAACAATAACATATCATTTTCACAAGTGCCCACTAAAACCCAAGGGCCTAACCTAGAGGTGCATTCTCTTTAATACTGACTTGCCTTGCTGTTCTTCCTCTTCAGGCCAATGCTACGGCAGGAGCTCTGGACAAGAAGCAGCATGTGATGGAGAAACAGCTGTCAGACTGGCGTCAGAAATGCGAGGAGATCATGGCTGAGATGGAAGGGTGCCAGAAGGAGAGCCACCAACATGCCACCGACCTCTTCAAACTGAAAACTGCGTACGAAGAAGCCATTGAGCAAATGGAGACTTTAAAGAGGGAAAACAAAGCACAGCAAGGTGAGCAGTGGAGTCAGTCCGGTGGGCTTTGATAAGGACAGGGGGCTGGTTCAACATCTCAGGTCTAAAGCCTTTATTTCAAAGGTCTTAACACATCATTATCCCAGTGTGTTTGTGAGAACCATGGTTAAATAATCTTTAAAAACATCATTATTAGTAGTATTTTAATTTAACAATTCTGTCTTATATAATCTTATATTAACTCATTTGTAGCTCTTTATGACATCATTATGTGCATTATAAAGCATGATTTTAATATGAGGGTTGTATATACGTACAGTACATACATATACACTGTTCATGCAACTGCAGCCTATCATGGTGTTTGATGTATGTTTCTGATATGTGTGCTACTGTACATATGGCAGACAATGCGCTGTTCACTTAAGTGAAGTTGATATGGACAGATAAAATTAAGGGTAGATGTTTAGAGAACTAACTAAAAAAATCTGTATCCAGTGAAAACATGTCAAATACTACAACAGGAAAAAATGCAACCTGTACCTGAAAGGAAATAAATACTGTTAATGTTATAAAACCAAATTACTAGTAGAGACCAAAATTCAATGACAAACATTTCAATGTCTTTTTTTTATTGGAGTTTCTAGTATTTTTAAATTCAGCTATATTTAGTGTATAGTAGTTATGAATGTTATACAACTAGGAAAAAGCAACACCATTCATGTTTTAATTTGATGTATTTTTATGGTGCATACTTAAACTGGAGCAAAAAATTATAATAAATAATAAAAAACAATTGTCATTTTTATAATTTCAGAGGAAATCGCTGACCTTACAGATCAGCTGGGAGAAGGTGGCAGAAGTGTCCATGAGCTTCAAAAGTCCAAGAAAAGAATGGAGATGGAGAAGGATGAGCTCCAAGCAGCTTTAGAGGAGTCTGAGGCAGCCTTAGAGGTACTGTACAGCATGCACGGTATTAAATAGCTATTTTTGAAATTGCTCCAAGTGGTTTCATTGACGATGCTAGGACACTGCTGACCCCTGCTGCTGTGATGAGGTATTATGATATTTCTAAGTCCAATACTGTCGTCCACATCCTTTCATTAGCTCAATACCGCCATCCACCGAGAGGAAATCAAAACATGTCAGTCAGTGTTTTCAAGCAGTAATCTTTGTACCCTCGCTAGTAAATTGAAATTGACATTTCCTGTCAGAGCTTTTCTGTTCCTTCACGTTGATAATCTTTGCATGTATCACTCATGCTAACAGCTACCAGATGGCCCTACTTAAGGAAATAACCCTCTGTATTGTAAGTCTTACAATCTCCTCTCCTCCTTCAAGCAGTCAGCTTAAAATTATTTCAAAGAGCATTATTAGGAATAACTTTCAAGTAACACATGATCATTCCAGCAATACAGTCCAAAATGTATGAACATTTTTTTATATAAAGCATTAATAAAGAATATATACACACAGTAATCAAGGCAAGGGCAAAATTTTCATTCATTATTAGTGAGACTTTTACTTGGTTGTGTGAAGTGTAACAAACTGTACATCGGAGAAACAAAACGACGTTTAGCTGATCGCTTCGTGGTTCATCTAAAAAGTATAAGAATTAACACCTCTGTATTTCCTGTTGCCAGACATTTTAACACAAATGGCCACACTGTATAAGACATCACAATTTCTGATATAAATCACTGCTGTGGGTCAAATACAGCCAGGAAACAAAAAGAACGCAAATTCATTTTCAAATTAGAACCTCTTGGAATGAACGTTCCTCTTGAACTTTTCTTTTGAAAGACAACTTGTTTTAACAACAGCTTGTTTACGCACTGCTTTTCTCATTCAGCTGAAGAAGGACCTATAGTCCGAAACATCCTGATATAATAGATTTCTTTTATCAATTATTCACACTTTTGTGGACCTACATTACCTTTTTCTTTTTGATTTTGCACCTTTTGGTACACAGCAGTTTAAAATTATACAAAAAATAAATAAACAATATAATATATAAAAAATATATTATAAAGCTGGCTCTTTGAACTACTATATATATATATATATATATATATATATATATATATATATATATATATATATATAATATTATTTATTTCTTAGCAGACACCCTTATCCACACACACACACACACACACACACACACTGTATTATTAGGTACTTAAAAATACAAACAAAATCATATTTCTACACCTCCTTAAAATGTATTATAACTGAAATAAAACAGGAGACATACAGTGTTCTACGCTTAGGGGATCTGCTGATTAGATTTGAATTCTGTCTGTCATCAGTAACTACCAGCTGTTTCTATTGAGCTGAATGGCTGTTTACTACATTTTCGGTATGGGTAATCTTCCCATTATAATAGATTTAAGCATTAAAGCCCAGCACAGCGAGTCTTGTCTGAACGGACTATCGAAATTGAACATGCTGAGTATGACTGGAGGTTATTTTGGCTGGCCATTTACAGCACTTGCTTTGTAGTTCAATCATAACTACAGTATGAAACACTCAATGGTAAAATATGAAGCATTCACACTAAAAGAAATCAAGCAAAATTATTTAACAAACTTTGAAACTTTTGCCAAATAATTTTAACTATTGCTTCCCACTTGTAGAGTTGCCTGGAGTCAGAGCTGTCAAGTTGTTTTTCCAGGGAATAACTTAAGTAACTTAACTTTTTTTGTGTAAGGATAATATTGCGAACTGGTTGTAACACTTGTGGCATCGACATGTGGTCAGTATTTAGGCTTGTTAGTTTTGAAAGTAAGCTTACGACATAAGCAAACTACATTTACAGCTGACCTGCCAGTTATATCCTTGTAATCTCAGCTGATCCAGGTCAGGTAAGCTCCTTGCTTTGCTGGTTTATGAGTGGTGTGCTTTTGTCACAGACACATATGAATTCCCCTTTGGAATAGTTTAGCTGCATGTGTTAAAAATGTTATCTTTTATGAGCTCACATTGACTTAAATAATACAGAAAAACATGTCTCAGTGTTGCTGCACATGAATAAGTCAGGTCATAACTAAACTATTTGGAAACACAACCAATTCACAGACAGGGATTTTACAACAAAAAACATTCTGCAATCAGTACACAGATGTGTTACCAATGCAGTGGCCCCCAATGGAGTCACATGTAATGTGTAGTACTGGAAACATGTATTTTTAAAAGTGAGTTTCTACAAAGTATTTATTTGTACCATAGAGCAATTATATGTTAAGGCAGGATACATGAAAGATGACAGAAAAAAAATTCTAACAGAAAAATGTAGGAAGAGGGATTTGTAGTGAAAAGGGTCTTAAACCAGAGAACAAGGACAGTACAAGGATTAGATCAGATGTCATGCAAAATCCTACCCAGGTACAGTGTTTTAATGTTCCAGTTGGTGCCAACATTTGGGCTCTGCCAAGTGCATATGAAGGTTTGGATTCTGCTTGGCATGTAAAATAATATTTGTGCTCCACACAAAATATTGAGCTCCTAGGTAAACTGTTAACTCAGTTTAATCTGTAATTTTCCAGTCTGCGTCTTTAGAAAATAATCCTCTGTGAGAGTATTTGCGATGAACTATGTGTTTTTGAAAGGCAGAGAATAGGCAGCCCTTGCTACTGGAGATTTCTGCTCAAGCTCACACCTCTTGGGGCCAGCCTGCACACGTTTCAGTGTTCATTCACTTAAAGGGTCCCCGGGAGCTTTTCCAAATATTGATACTAGAGATGACCTAAACTACCGGTATTAAATCTGGGTGGTGCTGACAGATTGTGGGAGGTGAAACCTGAAGCTAGTAATTACTTTTAAGATTCAGAGTGGACCATTGGCTTGGCAGGAAAATAGTTTTATCTTTAAACTGTAATAAAATACCTTTGAGCATATTCCAAATCCTGCCAAGTACTTAATTCTTCCTAATCTATTACTCTAACTACCTCGCCAAATTAAAGCACAGTGGGTTAAGTCAGAAGAGAGGGTAACATAATACGTATATACTCTAACGCCACCTTCTGGACAATAAATACATAACGGGCTATCAATGAAAACGTTGCAGTGCATTTTGGTGTTAGATAATCATTTACAATAAAGTGGCAGTTGTAAGTCAATGGTTTTGATCTAAGGGGCAGAGGTAACATTAAGTTGTGTGTGCTTTCATTAGTGTAATGATAGCTCAATGACCGCTTTAATAGAATGAGACATAAGTAAAGGAGAATGGGTACCTCAGTGATTAGCATTTACAGGTTTTGACATACCAGTGTTGTCACATTAGTATCAAACCAAACTGGACTTGTAAAACATTGCAGTATCATGGTGCTGTATCATTACCCATGTGCTACATACTAAGACCATTTCATATTCCAATTATATTTTCCAAATTGTTGTATGTAATTAGTGTCTGTAAGACTAGAAACATGGTACCAAGTGTTGTTCTTAACCTAATTAACTTGTTCATGTATTTTGTTTTCTTTTTCACAGGCTGAAGAAACCAAAGTAGTGCGACTGCAGGTAGAATTAACGCAGATGAAGTCTGATATAGATCATAGGATACAAGAGAAGGAGGAGGAGTTTGAAGCTTCGAGGTATATTCAGACTGGTTCAGTATTCACTCGTATTTTCAGGGTTGTGTTTTAATAACATATTAACTGAGTTCCTGTCTAGATTGGATATTGAACTTCACATGGCAGTTTTTCAAATAAAAGCACAGGTCACCTGTTAAGTTCCAATACTAACCAAAAAGACAGAGGTAGAATATTTGAATATACCCTTTGACATGTGTTCATTTAAATATCATTTACTGTTCTATGTATTGCCTCACCATAGCAACACATACTACTCATCTAACATGAAGAAAATAAATATTATAGTGATTTAATGGAATGGATATGAAGCGATATTTTGAAAATTGAGTTTTTTTGATGTCATCATATTTGTTATAATGAATGCATTTTATTTTGAATCATTTAACACTTGATTTTGATGTTCATGTAATTAACTGCAATCTGCTTTTTTCTGCTTCACACTGTCTCCTTCTCTTTTTCTGTTGTCTTGCTACCTCTAATAGAGAACTGCTTTCTTCCATGGTAAGTTCATTCCTTTTAACTGAGCTGAAAGGCATTCAGTTTTACATTAACAAATCTCTTTTTCCTGTGTTCTACTTTTCTCATATTTTACTCTGTACTACATCATCTAAAACTGTAAAAACAAAACATTTAGCAGCTAAAGCAGCAATCCCAGGGTTAAAGGCCAGCTGGTAAAGACAGATGCACAAGAATCTCCCTGTATATTCAGATGCGATCAATAATTTATTTACCAAGTTTCTTCACAACATAAGATATGAGAGCGGGCCATTTATGCTTTTCCGGTTCCTAGTAGCTGGTTAATCTCAAAACTTGTCAAGTCAGGTCTTAAAGGACCGCGGGTGATTCAGCATCAACACCATGGCTTGGTAACCCATTCCATACCCTCACCAATCTCTGTGTACAGAATAACCTTAACCTCTGTCCTAAATCTGTCTCTACTTAATTTCAAACGGTGTCCTCTGGTCCTGATGCTGATCTTAATGTATTGGCTACTATAGGTTTGTTTTGTCAACTCCTTTTCATATTTTAAAGACTTCAATTCTCATTGTTCATCTTGTTTTAAGAGATGTGGTTCCCTCAATCTGTATTCATAGCGCAATCCTTTAGCCCTGGGATTATTCTGGTTGTTCTTCACTGGACGTTCTCCGAGGCCGCAATGTCGGTTTTGTATTTTGGTCTCACTAGGGCATTGTACCTATAACCTCCTTTAAACAGTTGTCTACACTTTGGACTATATACCAAGCATTCTGTTGGCCTTTTGGTCGCTTCCCTACACCGTCTGGTTGTCTATTACAACACCAAGGTCTTTCTTGTGGTGGGTCTGTTCAAGTGCTTGTCTAGATACAATTCTAAAGTACGTACAGGCAGAACTTCACTATAATACGTGAACTGCGCACGCTACTGTATAGCAAAGTCAAATTAAAACAATGCTAAATCAGTTTTATACCTCTGTGGTAACTGCGTACAAATGGAAATGATCTGAATAGAAACGTGTTAATTGGTGCCCCTTATTTTCAGATCCCCCAGGGAAAGGAAGATTTTAGTATCTTTGAATCATCTTGAACTGCTTTCTGGAAGGAGTATGTTTACTTTGCCCTCCCTAGAAGGTCAGCTAGCCTTCAAGCTGCAGACAGCCCATTTACCCTCAGAACACAGGGAGGTTAGAAAGCTGTTGGGTGGCACAGAGATGGATGATATCTTTATAGCACTTACTGAGACAGTCTGTTACACTTTCCCGCTGAGTTGCACACAATAACCTCAATCAATCTTGTGAGGCCTAACAAAGTATAGATTAGATCTACAGGAGTCTCAGATGATTTGTTTAACAGCAGTAATGGAGAGCTAAAGCGAAGGGAAGCTTCAGAGGTTTGGGTGCCTCTGCTGCTGTAAAATTTAAAATGTGGTAAAACAAAATGAGTTTACCGTACAAAGAGCTTCAACGGCTGTTTAAAAAGCTATATTATCCAGCTGCCCTATATATATATATATATATATATATATATATATATATATATATATATATATATATATGTGTGTGTGTGTAGATAGATAGATAGATAGATTGATAGATTGATTGATTTAAAACCTTAAAGCTGAAACTATGTTTTTGATCAACAGGAAAAGTCACCTCCGAGCACTAGACTCACTACAAGCCAGTCTTGATGCTGAAATAAAGGGCCGAACGGAGGCCATGCGAATGAAGAAAAAGCTGGAAGGAGAAGTCAACGAGCTGGAGGTCCAGCTGGACCTTGTTAATAAGAATAATGGAGACCTGCTGAAAACCATCAAGAAAATGCAGCAGCAGATAAAGGTACGTGCACAGACAAAACATGATAGGGATAATATAATACCTGGCAATATAAGGCATGTATCACAATGCAAACACATGAAACAAAAGCCCATGCATTTGGAAAACTGCTAAATGAAAGTATATTTTAGCATTTCATTTCGTGTGTTTGTCCTCCGTGCATTCTCTCAGCCTGTGCTTAATGTAGGGAGATATTTTTTTGCCACATAATTTCCAGCAGCTATTATAATTATTACATATTCTTCCTCCTGTAAGTATTTGATTCAGACATACAACATCTGGAGAAATCACACACAGAGGACCCTCATAATCTCATAGTTATCCAGTGGTGGCTTTCTGCAAATTCCACACCCAGGAGACTCTTGATGGATGGGTTGCTCAATAGATGAACCTATTGCACTGGTCTTGTGATATCACTGAAATCCTTCATATTTATTCCTAACACAGAAGACCTTATTAAAGTTTACTGCAGTATACTATGGTAAATGCATAGCAACACGTGAAGCATAGTGAAATCATGGAATAACCATAGTAAACTCAAGGTAGAGTTGAGAGTGTTTTTTAAAGGCTTTGCTTTCCATAGGACTTGCAGACGCAGATGGAAGATGAGTCCAGACAGCAAGAAGAGATGAGAGAACAGTACAACTTGATGGAGAGACGCTGCAACCTTCTGGCAACTGAGATGGAGGAATCTCGGACTAGCGTGGACGCCTCTGAGCGGGCCTGCAAGATCCTAGAGCAAGAGCTGATTGAAATGAACGATACATACAACGAAATGAAGGGTCAGGTGAGGGAATGAATCTGTACACCTCTCAAGCAATTCTCTTTTCAAACTGTAACCTGTACTTCTAAAAGTGTGCTAGACCACGGTAATCGCATAGTAACCCTTAGCAAATGATCCTGAACAGCAGTGTGGTGGGATGACAGTGGAATTGATAGCACAAAGGCAGTTTTAATAGAAAGGACCAGTGTACAACATACCACATTTGTAGTTCCTCTAGTTACAGTATATATAACATGCCGTTGAAGTCAAGGCCATTCCTTTTTTGAGTTAAAATAAGTAAAATAAAAAAGGAATGTAAATAATCATTTTGGAACCCATTTGAGATTAGCAGCAGTGTGGCGTAGTGGTTCGAGCTCTGGACTCTTGAAACGGAGGGTCATGGGTTCAATCCCTGGTGGGGGACACTGCTGCTGTACCCTTAAGCAAGGTACTTTACCTCGATTGCTCCAGTAAAAACCCAACTGTATAAATGGGTAATTGTACGTAAAAATCATGTATAAAAAATAATGTAATTGTATGTAAAATAATGTGATATCTTGTAACAATTGTAAGTCGCTCTGGATAAGGGCGTCTGCTAATAAATAAATAATAATAATAATAATAATAATAATTAAGTTTAAATCTAAAAAAAAAAAAAAAAAGTAGGATAGAACAAGAAAGCATATGGAAAAGGTTGTCAGACAGTGATCATTTTATTTGTGTCCTCTCTGAATCCTTTCTCAATGGCAGTTCCAGTCAGTGACAAGTTTGAAAAGGAAGCTGGAAGCAGAATTGCAGCAGCTAAACACAGAGCATGAAGAACTGCACAGTGAGGTCAGAGCTGCCGAAGAAAAAACGAAAAAAGCCACATCTGAGGTATGTGAATTCTGCCAATATATTGCTTCTAAATTGTATACAGTGTATTATACAATGTATTCTTTGAAAATTAGACTTTAGCTTGCCAACCCCTGGGAGAGGGGCATAGGAATGGATAAGCCAGGGACAGGCTTGACTGACCATGATCGACCAGTTAGCAACAATCGCTAAGGTACTGGTATGTTACTGTGACATCACGACAATCATTAGCTCATCCTTGTTTCTGCTTGTTCAAAAATAATACATTTGTATTATCATTTTATTTATGTGTTTGACAAAAAAGAAATTCAAAAACAAAATGCATTCTACGGGTAAAAGACAACTAAACTATTTAGGAACCCAATGTAACTGCTCATTTCTGCAACTAACCTTAGGATTACATATTCAATATGGCACGGCTCTCTTTAAAGTCCCCCTTCTGTTATCTTTATGACTTTGCCTTTGCACTTCACCCTTAACTTTAGGGCCCTTAAGCAAAGCTTTTTTGTAACACCCAGGCTGCAAGGATGTCAGAGGAACTCCGTCAGGAGCAAGACCACTCCCTCCACCTGGAGAGAGTCAAGAAAGGACTGGAGACGCAGATAAAGGACCTGAACACCAGACTGGAGGAGGCTGAGCAGCTGACCATGAAGGGAGGCAAGAAAATCATTCAGAAACTGGAAGGAAGAGTGAGTGCAAAACACTGAAATTAAACACAGTGCTAGACAATTCAAATGGGTCACAGGTTGATCAAATCAACCCCTTAGCAAATAAATATATCAACTCTTGTAACTTGAATATAAAACACAAATCCTTTATTATATATATATATATATATATATATATATATATATATACTGTATTTTTTTTTTAGCAGTATAGCATCAGCTCCCAGTCAATCGGAGTTCAGCTGGAGGTCGTCTGTTTCAGTGGACTGACAATGGGATATATGAGACCTTTCACCTTCAGCTTGGCAGATTAATAAAAGTGGTTGGGGAGGCTGTGTCAAATTTGTTTTTTTTCCAACTACATCACTAACCACTGTCACAGTTTCTAGTTAACATTAACTGTTATGGTCTTTAGATATTAAGCACTGGTCTGGCATAAACCCATTAGAGTAGAACATAGGGACACGGACAGCTCATACAGTGTGCTGAACCTGTATGTTCTCAGAATTACAAAGGATATGTTATTTAGAAGACAATAAGATCAATATATGACCAGTGCTTAGTCTTTCCTTTTTTTTAAGGTCCTTGATTTTATATTTTTTAAGTCAGTTATGAGTCCAGTCGAATCAGTCATTATACTTGGCGACAGGCTGCTGTTGCATGCTGTCAATGGGAAACTTTGTGACATACAGCTGACATACTTTGTTATCGGCAGATAACAGGATTTGGGATCCCAATGAAAGTGAATGGAAGAGAGCTTTCTCTTCATGTATGTATTGAGCTGAGAGTATCTGCTTGTTTGCAGGTGAAAGAGTTGGAGCTGGAGCTGGATGGTGAGCAGAAGCGCCATGCGGAGAGTGTGAAGACCCTGAGGAAGAATGAGCGGCGTCTCAAAGAGCTGGTGTTCCAAGCGGAGGAGGACCAGAAAAACCAGCAGAGGATGCAGGAGCTGGTGGAGAGGCTGCAGAACAAACTGAAGGCCTACAAGCGACAAGTCGAGGAGGCTGTGAGTAATGCTATGTTACAGTAATCAAATCCTTTCTGTGCAGTCCAAATTCTCCTTCTCTTCTCAATTATGTATCAAAATGAATATTCTAGAATTAACAAAGGTTTAGCTCAAACTGAGTTCATTACACTAAAATTGTACTTTCTGGGATGTCCATCTTTTGCTATTCGTATCTCACAAACTAAGTGGGCCAGTATGTGACGGACAAGGAATACCAGGCCCATTTTCTGTACTTTTGTACACCTTCAGAATTAGGTATAAACATCTTGCTGTGTTTGAAGGGAAATAGGTCATGACAGTAAAGCAAATGACCTCTTGCATAACAGACACATTTATTAACCTACAACCTTACGATTTTCCCTTCAGGAGGAGCAGGCAAATATGAACTTGGCCAAATACAGGAAGACGGTACATGAGCTGGACGATGCAGAGGAGAGAGCGGACATCGCAGAGACGGCTCTGACGAAGATCAGAACCAAGAACCGAGCCAGCTTCGGCAAAGGATACTCTTCGGTAGGGACCTGTGTGCATTTTTTAACTAATACCTTGTTTTCTTGTTTTTTCTTTTGTTGTTAAGTATATTTCAAGGTATACGGGAAGCATTTGAAGATATCTCTTCTGATTAACTGATTTAGAGATATCTTAAAATATTTTTCTAAATATTTTGAAGATATCACTAAAACATTAATACAATTTTGTATTTGGGTGTGGAAGCTGAAACTTCTGATTAGAATGAATTACCTTTTAAAGCAGACAGCTTTGCTTCATAAATCCATGAGTGTTGAGTGAAGTTTTTTTCAGGTGTACAACAAACAATTTGTGTCTTCTGTTGTTTTGAGCCTGTATCTTTTTTATCTTTAAACACACAGGGCTACAGTACTCCCTTTACCAACACTGTCCGATCCCCAAGCTCTGCGGGCTCTGAGGGAAGAGGAGAAAAGATAATGAATGATGAGGACACAGCTTCTCTGATCCCGGCCTATCTGAACTCCCTGAAAAAACTCATGATCGAATAATAGAAGATGTAATAATATATTGAAATTCAAATATTATAGAATCTACACAATAGGAAGAATAATCTGACTTGTTTAGTTACAGATACAAACTGACTTTACTTCTGTTTGACGGAACAGTGTTTCCTAATTCACAAACTGCCCAGGTTTTTTATTATAAATGTCACCTTGTACTGCAAGTAACTAGTCATTGAAGTGTCACATTACCTTTAAGTTAGTTGGCAAGTCGCTTCCAATTAAATGTTCTTAATTTTCTTTAATGTTCCCTTACCTTTTTATGATGTTTGAATCATTCTACGTGGTTCTTATTGCAATTACTATGAGTTCAAAAGCTGCTGTTCAGTTTTAGTTGCCTGACGGAGACATATGCAATATAGGCTAGATCAGGCTACGTGTTTTTATTTAGTAATAGAGGTCTTCACGGGTCCAAATTAATCAACCTGACCCAAACACGAACCAACAATTATTTACCCGACCCGACCCAACCCGGTGTAAAATTCTCATTAGACCCGGATCTGACCCGGCCCGAAAAAACAGTGGAACGCTTTTTCTTTCCCCAGTTTAGCATATGCACTGACTAGATACAGTATTAAAGCAGTGTTTATTTCCAGTCAACCTGGAAATCTGGCTGTACTACAGACAGCGTTTATTCTATCATGAACCTAGAAAGAGGACTGTAAAATTAAATATATAAAAGATGATAAATACATTATCTGGAAATCAAATGAACTGAAGTACGATCTCGTAAATACATGATTTTATTACAAACTTAACACAGGAGCAAATGGAATTGAGATGTAAAATTTGTGTTTTGCAAAACCTGTTTTCCTTCTTTGTCCACAATAACAACAAATGACACCGCAGACTTGCATTTTTCTGTGAGCTTTTGTGAATCGTTTTTCTTAAGTTTTTCTTTCACGTCCTTCAAAAACAAATCCATTACTCCGACTTTTAAGAATGATCTAACAGAAACACCTTCGATACGGCTCACGTGTCTGCTGCTGCGCTCTGCAAGCCGTGTCATGTGCTACTGGGGAAGCCAATCCACGCAACTCTAGAATAATGAACGCTGATACAGGCAGATACATTTGTGGTCGCAGGGGGTTTTGTTCTTGCTGTTCCCTGCCGTTAATATTTCAAGAAGTAAACTCCTATAAAATATAGTACAACCCGCTTTTACATATTGCTACTGGGTGTAAACCTAATACGCAAGGAAACTGTAGTTATCTGTCTTCACTGGCTGTGCTTGTAAAGATGAGGCATGTGGGTATATGAAAGCCTCCAGCAGCAGGACAGCTCAACAAATCAGCTTTGTAGATGAGAGTGAAATACTGTACTCCCTTCTAGAGTTACACAAAAAATGAATTTGATTTACCAATAACTGAATACCTTATTTATTGTTGTATTTGCCACCTTGTGTAAGTTTCAATACCAGACAGATATGATTATTTTATCTGGATGCTGATTGTAGAAAGTTTCTTTATAAATGCTACTTTAGTTAATGTTCGCTCTTTTTATATAAAACGCAAGTGCCCACCATGTCTTTCCCAGTAAAAGGACCTTCCAACACACTATGCATTATTAACACATACGTACTATAATGATACTCTGGCTGCAAAGCGTACTGTCAAGAAAGCTCCTGCTTGCTCTTACAATAGGTATTAAAAAAATAAAAGACAATTTGTGTTGATGCAGATTGGTAAGGACGGAATAAAAATATATAATTTAACTTGAAAACACTTGAAGCTTCAGGGAATTAGAGAGCATAAAAAATTAAATAATAATAAACACATTACTTACTGTTCATTCATTGTCTGTTTTGGGATGCAATTAATGAACAGGGATTGATGGATATTTATATGTTGAGTGTCTAAGACAAATAGCAAGGATGCAGTCAGGATTTCTGCAGGCCGGTCATTTGGAGTATTGACATCTGTAATGAAATACACCTTGTTTTGCTAAGTCTGCATTTGTTTTTATACTATAGAGAAGTGAATGAGCAAAAGTCATATCAGCTATACACGGTGTCTTGTAGCAGGTCAAAATGTTGGTTTAAAAAAATTAAAAAATTAAAATAAATAACCTTGTTTGCACAACTTCTGTAAAAATCTGTTGTAGCAAACTGGCAGATATAATTGAATTATAACTACACAACAACAAGGTTAAAGATATACTTATTATACTAGGGATAGTGAGGAAAAGACTGTGACCAAACACATCTACAGCATGGGGTACAATCTACAACACCCAAAAGCGCATAACAATCAAGGAGAAGCCTAACGCAGGTGTGGGAAAGGACACCAAAAATGAGAGGCAAAAGCATGTATAGCTGATATGACACAGGTACTTTATGGTGTCTCTGAGCAGTCTAGAATAACCTTTTTATACTTCAAGTTATAAACAGCAAGGAAGTACCTGGAATGCAACGTGTGCATTATTAAAACTGCAATGTTCTGCAACGCTTTGGCACAAATGAAATACAGTGATGCCTGCTGTACAATGTATGCCACAAACCATGATGACGTGTGTGACTGAAAGAGTTTTCTTTATTTAGCCCTGGTGGTCTTGGATTGAAGGCCGCTTAGGCCTCACTTTATTTTACTAATATGTATACATTTAAAAATATAAAATTTGTGTTTTGTATAATTCTATAATAATAATAATAATAATGTTGCATATACTTCACACTAATTTCATATTATTAGCACCCCCCCCCCCCCTTAGGAAGACCAAACTATTAAGACATATATATTTAAACAAAAAAAATATATATCCGTTTAGTTTACTTGGAAATAATTAAAATGTACCCAAAACTATTATTCTGATAAAAATATATTTCAAAATCAGTAAACACAGGAGGGACAATGTCATTTGAACTAGCAAACAATGTTCATATGTATTTAGAGACCAGTGAATTTGAATCTCCTGATACTATAGACTCTGTTTTATGAACACATTTTGTGAAGCTAAGGGATCTCTCATGTTTCAGATTTTAGGCATTTGTAGTATTTCCGTCACATAGTAATATCTTTGAGATAGATCTCCTGAAGCAGACTTGAAGAATGTGAAAATGGCAAACATAATGTGCAAGTCCTCCAATCAGCTTCAGTTCAAGGATATGACCTCAGTAACAATGTTGAAAGTGTCATTTAATGTAATGTAACTGTGGTGACTGAAAATATATATTTTTGTCTTTAAATCTATAATAAACCTTTTATATCATTGCATTAGTTACTTGAGTGCTTTATTTTAAGTAACACTGACTTGGGGCAAAGAAATATGGCTATGGGAACAGAATACAGCAAGTGGCTAATATATGATCGTATGAGTGACAAGAAAAAAGCTTCATTGCACCTAAAGTAACTGCCACACTCATGTCAAGCTTCAATCAGTGGTGGGTACCAATCGTATTCAAGCCAGGTACATTTAAACCCTCTCTTTGCAGTCACTGCTGTGTTGTTGACAGCAAAGAGTCTTGCCAAGGTTTGGCAGTCAAACTGCTTCGCTACTTATTGTGTCAATCAAAATTTCAACGCAGTACAAAGACCAGGCGCCCAAACAAGCAGGTCAAAATCCTGTGAAACATGCGCATGAGTGACTGAATGTGGTTTTGTAATGTTTTGTAATTCCATTACCCAAGATATATTTAAGACAAGACACAATCAATTTGACACCTGATTTAACCAATATTTTTTATATTAATGCCAAACATTCACTGTATAGCAACTACAGTATATATCATCAACATTTACAATCTTTTAAAACTTTTAAAGATTTAGTTACATACTTTTAACAAACAAGTTGGCCATATTACACTTACACACAATATTTAGGTATTAATACAATTTATGAAACAGTATTTCTTACTGGCTGAACATATTTACATATGTAAAAAAAAAAAAAAAACACAAAAACAAACAAAAAAAACTATGTGAATAGAGTAGTAAGCTGAAACAAACCTGTTAGGTTTACATCAGTGGAAAAGCAAGCAGAGGTAAGGAAAGGTTTTTGATTGTTAGTCTTTGTACAAAAATATGAAAATACATTGTTAGTTGCACCTTGATGCTGAGCTCAGAACTACCAGTAAGATGTTATTCTTCAGCAGGTATACAATGACTATATAGAAATTCCCAGTTGCTAACAGCTGCTAAAATAAAATATATTATCGTCTGGATTCTCAGGATTTTTGGCATCCAAATTGGTCCTGTTAACTGATTTAACCTACATAGAATGTATAGCAAAAAATAATGTATACAAAGTAGATGCCAGCTGAAGTTTAAGTACATGTATAATGTTGAATATATATTATATATGAATTTAAGCTTTCCTAACAATAGATTCAAACTCTGGATACCAACTGGAAAGGCATGTCAACTTTTTCAGAATATCAAAAAATGGTCGACCCTCGCTCACCCAAAGTGACCTGTAATCTGAATTGACCCATCATAATGAAATGCACACTGATAGCAGCTGTAAAAACCAAACTTCAAACCTCAGTAGTCTATCTTTTACTGGTTTTTATTAAAAGTTTATTACTGAGTTTTCACCTCATCTGGTGTCAGAGTAACATGCCGTGGACATAACTGCATTACAGTCCTTCAGTCCACACCAAAGAGAAGGTCAATAAATTGTACTGGACAAACATTCCACTATCCAAACAAACATTGCTTGAAAAGTATTTGCTGGCAAAAATGTTCATATTCGGTCATATAAAAGAATTGAACAATGACAGTATCAAAAAAATAATAAAAAATACATTAAAAAATAAAATATGTTTTCCTTCAGGTAATGTTATGGAGTACTGGGTTTATTTTACTCTCGAGATTAAATCATCTTAAATATTCATTTACATTTTCAAAGAATATTCAAGCAAATAAAAACATCTCTTGACTTGTTCTAGTCTTTGGTCCATTTAGTTACCAAGAATAAAAAAGCCAAATTAGCTAGAACTCGTTGTCATTGTCGTCCAGTAGTGGAAGGGTATATAAATATTATCAGCACAAAACGGTAATCGAATCGTGGAGGAGAAATTAAATTTGGTGTGAGGGAGATGTAAAGCAGTTTGAGCACAGATGTCCTTTTCTGTATCCATCCGTTTTTATGTAACAACTCTGCCACCTGCTGGAATAACCCAGTATAGCACATTGTATTGTTTTGAAAGACTCTCCACGTTTCATTGAACTAATCTGTTACTCTATAGTTGTATTACTGAAAATGGCTGGGTTATATATAACATCTCATTAGCATTCAAAGCTATGGTTGTTTGACTATATAATAAATATGAAAATATACACTACAATTAAAAGTCTGCCCATGCTGTTCCAGTATTCAAGAAACAAGATATGTTAATTACACAATACATAAATGGATTGTACTAAATAAAGCAAGACCTGGAAAAGAAAAGCATGTGCTGATAGTTATATATTAAACATAAACAATGTTAATATATATATATATATATATATATATATATATATATATATATATATATATATATATATATATATATATATATATATATATATATATATATATATATAAAATCTTTCAAGACTGTACTTTGAAATACTAGACCTCACATGTTCCACATAGTTGCCATTCTGATAAAGGGTAGCAACTCTAGATACAGTATACCATCAAGACAACGACAATATTCACAAAATCCTTTTCAGTTATGTACATGATCTATAGGAATGGCTGATGATTATGGTTGTAATTGTTGGGATTTTTTCATTCGATGTCTTTTGACTTCTGTAAGGGCTATTACATGCTCAAATGAGTCTGTGTACAAAGCCCTTTTTCATTGGATTATTATAATTCTATTGACGAAATGGTCTTGGAATAACGCTGCTGGAATCATTGAGAGCTACAAAGCCTATTAGCACTTTATTCTACCTTGCTTTTAAAGCATGGTACTTTCAGTAAACAAATGTAATTCATTTGGGTATCTTGACCACAGTGTTTTCTTATTGGCACAACCCCCATTGTAATCCCCCTGTCTTCTTGTGTTAAATATCCTTGCTTGTTTGTTATACTTCAAATAAAAAAAAGTTCAAATTCATGGCAATGGCCTAGCTGCAGTAAACCAAGTGACCTACAGCGAAGGTACCAGGATGCAGCAGTTCTGTTTAAAATATTTACATATCCTGAAATTAATTTAAAAAAAAAAGATAAGGTAGTTATCACTCATTTCAGTAAATACATTTGTCTAAATTTAAAAAAAAAGGCTACAGAAATGACGTAAGACAGCAGAAATGCTTCATAGTGTAATCTATTGAGCTAGTACTTGTATGTAACTTGATGACTGAAATGTGTAGTACGATTATCAACAAATACTGCAGTTTAGGAATACAAATGCATAAAATGGCACCGAGTTTTTGCAATTTTAAAGGTGCTTATTTATGAAGAAATGTGTATCATAATTCCTTACAAATAGCAGGTGGACTGTTTATACAATTTTGCAACCCATACAGTATAAGTCCTGACTTCTGAACTACGCGTTTAGTATGAAAGTTGTTGTTGAAGTCAGTCACTGCAAAAGCATTTTTTTTTGTGTGTTTTTTTTTTTTTTTGCATTTTATAATTATATACATGCTTAGCATGCAAAAGAGAAGCTCTTCCACCTTGACAAGTGAACAGGCATGGAGTATAAGTGAAAGTAAACAAGGAGTCGGGTAAACTGGTTAACTTTTTTGTGTTTTACACAAAAGGCACTGAATACAAATTTGCTCTGTATACCATCATTGTGCACACAAGTTGTTACAGACTGGTAAAGTCAATTATAGCAGTTGTTTGCCCTCAAGTGTGGAGGTTCAAAATGGCATTACTGTAAGAACCAGTTATCATACTGTATGATGCAAAGAGACTGTAACACCTTTGTGGGGCTGTCCAGATATGTATAATATATGTATAATGTATAATGTACGAATTCAGAGGAACAGTCTTATAATGGATGACTATTTTATGGAATGCTGATCATTTCCTGATGGAATTTGAGACAGTAATCATTCATGAATGATCAAATATCATTTCAGCACAGTATTATAATTTTTTTTAAATTAAAAAATGTTGTAGTCGCCAATTGATTTTACCCTGTTTTTCTCCCAATTTGTAAGGAGGACAACGCAGCTCTGGGCATCTTACAGGCAATCCCGCAGGCGCCCGGCCAGTCTACAGGGGGCGCTGGTGCGACATGAGCTGAGGACACCCTGGCTGACCTAAGCCCCCCCCCCCCAGCTGTTCTAACTCTCTGCCTTACTTGCAATGTTCTGGCAGGTTTCTAATCCCTGTACTTCAAATAATGCCTTTCTTCTCACAATGACCTCTTCCAGCACTACGTAACTTTTCGAATTGACAACCTAACTAACCCTACCGGTAACTAAATGACATCAAAGACATTAAAAAAGACTTCCATTAAAAAAAGACTTCAAAACATTTATCATTGAATTGATTTTGTTTCTTTGAATATTTCTTATCTTAGCACTATTGGATGTTTTATAGTTATGGATGATATGGAAATAAGTACTACTCTGTAATGATTAGCACTACTCTGTGGTTTTAGATACTTAGTCAATCATGTAGCTGTCTGGTTGTCCTGTTACTAGTTTTCCAGTAATGCTAGGATTCAGAACTGTTGAGGATTAAGAAACTTGACGTTTCAAGCCCAAAGTATATTGTGTGCAACTCCACGGAATTAAATTGAAATTAATAGTAGGTGTCAATATTTGCACCTCAAAGTAACTGATACCTAAAACGCATTGTATTTAACTTATTTAGCGGTGATCTCCTGGATTAATTTAAAAGGCTGTCCATTTTTGAACAGTATTGATTTCCGCAGTTTATCTCCATAGACAAATATTGACAAGAAGAAATAAAGACAAGCATATTTACATGAATATTTTTCTATATTGCATTTTAATCTGCCACATTAAAGTATATTAATAAATGTAAAACCAAGCTGCTTCTTACAACACATATACTGTTTAAATATGTATAAGTGTTACCAGTTTAATTTATTCCTGTTAGGCGGTACACATTTGGCTTCAGTTCTGTAATATGTTTTTTGTTAAAATATAAAAGCTCAAAATCCCACTGCAGTTTTTATAATGGTCATTAAGCCAAAAAGTGTTACAGTATCTCTGTGTATTGGTTACCTCTGAAAAGCTAAGTTGCATACCAGTCTGTATATATGTGTTTCTATATATGTATATATATATATGTTTCTGTCCGAAAACCTTCACTAAACCAATCAAAAGAAGAAAAATTGGGAAGCTCATCTATATGTCCATGTCCACCGGCCGGATGTCCCCAGTCTTGTGCTCTTTTACCCAGAGTTCCCGATCCTTGGCAGGTTCAACCTTCTGAAGCAGCTGATCCACCGTCTCCACAGTCTGTTAATAGGAGCGAACAAATATAAAAAAATCAGCACCTCAGTCCACAACCCTTCTCTTAGAAATAAACTGACTGCTGCAAAGAAAACGGGCTGTCAGTTCCAAAGTATGGGACTGGCTGAGCGTAAAGGGGTTTGGCCAGCAAAGAAAAATGGTTAATAGAATTTAAACTATGCTTATTTTTATACTAAACCATCATATGATTTTCATAATTGTGAAGTAATTTCATGTACAGCCCAGGAGGCATTTTCTTGTAATTTATGTAAATTAAAGACTGTATAAGGGTACAATAAAACACTCCTCTGTTTTTGTTGGTAGGCTAATAATTCCCACTGTGACAAGCAAAATCGAGCATTGTTTAATTCCTTAAGTGAGGTATAAGGTAGAGAATATGGGGAATATGAGGTATTTTATTTAATCCTACTTTTTAAAAGGAGAAAAAAAATCTTGCTAAAAGATAGGGTATAGTTCACGTTGTTTTGTATGAAACACCATCACATATGGGAAAACTGTAATTTGATTGTAGAAGGTGAATAATATCCTGGCCAAAACAATATAACTAAATTACAATTGTAAAATCAACAGTTGGAAGGCTTTCATATTACATTTCACAAAGCGACTGAATATGTAATTTAACCCTAGCTCTGACAACATATTTGTATGCCTCGTAAATAGTTAATAATAATGTATTCTTACATTATATAAGCATTTCACCTCCAGATTGAATCTGGCTACACTACAGTGTAATAACCTCTTAAATAACCTAAATGATTTATTTGTAACATTTTGAAAGATATTAGGTGCTCTCCTTCAATCATCTGACAGCAGTATTTCACACTTGTCAGAGCAAATGGGCAGTAACATGAAGCAAGTAACTTCCATCACATAGCTTCACGAAGCTGCAGATATTCAGGCATGGAATCTTAAGTGTCATGTTAAACTACTTCAACACATGTGAGAAACTCTTCTATCTGTCCAGCTCTTTCTTGAGGAGGTGTCATTTCCAGGAAGGAATTCATAAAAAGAGATTTTATACAGCATTGTGAAAAATCTATTCAGATTGGACAGGTAATGCACATGCAACCCGTGAACCAAATTGAAAAAACGGTTTTATACTATATACAGTATAGTCATTATTATATTGCATACAGTTTGTGCCGTTAGCACAGCCATAGCATCAATTGTTTTCTGGCCCCTTTACCTTTTTATGGTGTGCAGTCATTCTGAGAACTTATTTCAATTAAGTAACATGCTTTCAATGACTTGTCTTTTTTATTTGTTTGGCAAGTCTGTGTCGTGGTGATTTGACAATGAGTTCAGGAGCTGCTTCTCAGTTCTAGTTTGCCAAACAGAACTAAGATCAGCTCCAGAAGCACCAGCCCCATCTATTGCAAATGAAAGGAAACTTGATCCCATTCATTTGTGGTACAAAGATTCCCAACACTGAATGCAAAATGTGTAATATAAGTCTAGTACTCTATGTTACTGGTATGTAAGAATAAAAACAAGTTAAACCTAGAATAGTTTAGGGACAGAAAACTTAAATCAAAAAGTCTGGAAACATTATTGCAGTCATTAACAATAATATGGGAGTCAGTTAACAAAGCTGTGTGTTCTCTTACACTTTGGTTGAACATGTCGGTTTCATGTCTCAACTGTGTGTACTGACAAAGGTGCTGCCGTATCATCTCTACCCGTTCCACCTCCAATCTCTCCAGCTCCTGAAAAACCAACAGAAGACACTATGAATTGACTCTCACAGGACCTTCTATAATAAAAGGCAGATACGGTGTAAAGAAACTTAGTATACCAGGATGCTGTATTAAAGTGTCACAGAACACCCTGTAATTTTTATAAGAAACACATTGTTACCTTTTCTCTGTTTTGTGTTATCTGTATTGCTTTTGACTTTTTAATATCATGGATCGCACATCAACCGGGCACTACATTTTTCAATATATACTCGGAAGTGTTCACCAGGAGTATTGCAGTGTATCCAGACCACCCTCTGTCCTGCAACAAGCTGGTTTTCTGTTCCCACATTGCCACTCATTTCAATCACAGCGTCAGACCACTGTTGCAAGAGGGAGCATGAATTGGATACACTGCATTGTTTAGAATTAAGAATCTCTTTCTCCTGGCCAACGTTCCCCAGTGAAAGTTGGAAAAAAGTAATTCCCTAGCATATTTACCTATAGATAAAAAAAAAAAAAAAAAATCAAAACTACCAGGAATATGTGGGAAAAACTGCTTCAATATGGACAATATGGGATATAGCAAAGGTAAAGTAATGTAATTGTTGTAAACACTGCAGAGGGTTGTGTAACACTTTAAATACAAGCTATCTGTGCTCTATTATTAAAAAGACTGAATCACTGAAACCCATCGCTGGGCACTGGCAGGCAAACATTATTTAAGATGGAAGATAATGTGATGCCTACAAGTAAGCATGTTCTAACCAATATCAAAGTATTTTTTCCATACCAAAGTTGTCGTCACCATTTCTTCAAACCACTTGGACTGGGCCTGGTTATAGAGATCCACACAGCGCATGAGTTCATCACCTACAATGAAAATAAACCACAATTATTCATTGTGTTTGCTGATAGAACCGTCAGGTTGGTTACAATAACTGCTACAGTTTGCATCTTTCATTCAGCCCATTTCATTGTCTGAGCTTAAATTTCGATTCCTCCTGCACCTTCTATTGTCAAAGATGTACAGAGCGCTTTCACTATTTGGCAATGAAATCTTTATTCTTGGGATTGCTCTGCACAAATACCAATAGTCTTTTAACCGTACAATTTTAATCAAACTCATAGTGTACTACTATGAGCATGTATCCTGTTTGATCTTTTTATAATGTGTAATACTAGTTTAATACAGCAGGTGGCAGCAAAGGCTTATACTGTGTCGCTATTTATATTGTTCCATCTTCTCTTTTCCGATGAGAAGTACAATCTAACTGTCGTCATTCTGCATGTGTTTTATAATATAAACCGGTCACGAATGTCAAGCAATGTAATGTGTCATGTAAATGACAAGACAGATTTAACTTAATTAGCTTGAAACTGGAGAAAATGTATTTTAATGTACCGGTACTCATCCATTGCTGTAATATAATCTATAGAAACCGCTGCAGTGTACACATTGCCAGGACCACCTTACAAATGAGATGTATATATCAATGGTTCTTGCCTGCTTAAATAAATCAATTAGAAAATGTTTAATAATACAATTTGGAAAGTTCAATATTTAAAACTATCAAAATTCTGAGATCAATAGTTGTGGACAAAACTAATACATACATTCTGTGCATTCATAACGTACATATATACATAAGTAAATAACCTGTAGTAAATAACCTGTAGAAATTAACTATATACAACAAGATTACCCAGTTAATAATTAGCAACATGCTCACACACTAACACAGAGGGGTCAGTAATAATTAAAACAATCTTATAAGAAAGATGAAACTGACAGCCATAACAGTGTTAAATGAATTATTATTATTATTATTATTATTATTATTATTATTATTATTATTATTATTATTATTATTATTATTAATAATAATAATCTTTAATATTTAAAACAGGGTGATTATATACAATAGCTCCATGTTCCCTGACTCAGTTAGCACATTAATTTAATTAATTTATTCAAGTACTTGTAATTCTTAAAAGAAAAGAGACATATGAAAGCTACCTGAATGCAACTTAAACAGATATAAAATGCATACACTCACAAACCAATAAGAACAACTGCATCAGTGTCCTGACCTTCACCTGATAACCATATTTAACAAGTATAGGCTATACCACTAGTCAAACACTGCTAGTTATAGATATCTGTGGTATTTTTTATAACATGCCATTATTTTTATAACATAACAGACTTAAACACTGAGGACGGACTGCACAATAATGCATGTGGGGGGGTTACTACTGAGAGACGTTCTGTCATCTTAAAATACTGTACATAAACTAACCTTTCCTACCCTAGACTTAGTTTACTAAGACGAGTAAGCTCAGCTGACCTTGTTGGGTCAGCCCAGTCTGGGACTATCTGGCTGTATTTCAAACTGTGTGCTGTGCCAGGGCTTGGCTCACAAAACTATAGCTATTCCACCAAGGAATCCCTAAACCCTTTGTGTTTTCCAGCAGGATTTGCAAGCTTTGTGGTGCAAAGACAAAGTACAGAACCTTTCAAAATCATATTGACTGTGTCATTGTGTATTTATATGCACTAGACATCATTTTTAACTGCACCTACGGAAAAAGGGCGTACGTTTTTGATTTTCCCCAAACAAGATTTCTTCCAACTGGCTGAGATAAATGTCTGTCTAGAAATCCGTCCAGTGGTTTTTAGTCAGAGTTTATGTTTTCAATTATTTCCATGAGTTTAGAAAGGGTGGCCTCAGCCAGACAAAACCTTCTTTTATACAATTCTCAGCTGTTGCCAAGAGATTAGCCACTGGGGAGCATGTAAATAGGTAACGCCCACTGACGCTACTACTCCGACATTTAGCTAACACACTGCATAGGCTCCCAGGGTGTATATTAGTACGAAATTAAAGCATGTATGCAATTATACAGACAACCCCCGCCATAGCTTATTGTTTCACAAGTTGTATTGTTTCACCTACTGCTGCTATTTATTATTATTGTACTTTTATAGCTGCTTTATCATCACTCATAAATCTTTATAAAAATGTGTTTTACTCCCACAGTACTGATGAAAGAGTATTTTAAATACTGCCCATCAATGAGGATCTTGACTAGGACTAGTATCTGACTTGACTAACTAAACAGTGCTATATTTTACCATGGACTGGTAAATACAAAGTAATATATGTTCTGCCCCATGACTGGAAGTTTGTTACCCCATATTATCCCCCTCTGGGAAAGTAATCCCCTGCAAAGGCGATACAGTGGAGGTGGTCGTACGCACGTACTATTCTGTGCATACTGTTGATATGCCATGGTCATCAACTTCTTCATCATACTCTAATTTTGAATTTATAGCTGTGGTGGGAGATGTATATCAATGACATACTTTACATGGGAACACTAATGATTAAATACTCATGTTATTAGATGATTCTAAAGCAATGTCCGAATGATTACAAGGTTTTTACCAAACAGATTTCAGGGGAAGGACAGGAAAGTATAAAGACTAAAGCCTCATTTTAAACTGACAAGCAGACTGAAAGTACATGAGAAATTCAGCCTCAATCGGCTCTGTTCACACACACACTGAAAGGTGGATATTGCTGTCGCCTGTGTGTTAGTGCTGACGTCATTGAGCAGGGACCCTGAACTCTGACCTGCTTGCGTGGATTTCCTCCTGGCCTTCTTGATGTCTTCCTCTGTTTTGTTGCTCAGTTTAATCTCCAGCTGCTGGGTTTTCATCTCCAGGTCTTTCTGTCTATCTGTCAGCGCTTTCCGTGCCTTGCAAAACGAATAAATTACGACTTGAAGCTTTCAGATAGGTGGGGATGCAACAGTGTACTGATCGATTAAACATTAAACATTCAGTGACTGATTAATCGTATTGCAGCCCTATTTTAAACCTCACAGTGTAGCTGCCCAGTAACACATGCTTTCCTTGCATGTTGCTAGACTAAAGAACTTGCTTTTTTAAATTATTTTTTGAGGAGAAATGTCAGAATATAATGAAAAAAGTATATTTTGTCCTGTTTTTTAATAATAAAGTTTCTCAATACATACATCATTAATTATAATACCACATGCATGTTTACAGGTTTTTGTGGAGAGCATATGCTTTGTTTTGCTTCTTGCTTGCTTGTTTTGCTTCTTGCTTTTGATTACTGCATCAAGGGGCAGCAGTGTGGAGTAGTGGTTAGGGCTCTGGACTCTTGACCAGAGGGTCGTGGGTTCAATCCCAGGTGGGGGGGACACTGCTGCTGTACCCTTGAGCAAGGTACTTTACCTAGATTGCTCCAGTAAAAACCCAGCTGTATAAATGGGTAATTGTATGTAAAAATAATGTGATATCTTGTAACAATTGTAAGTCGCCCTGGATAAGGGCGCCTGTTAAGAACTAAATAATAATAATAATTATTGCTGATTTTTACTTCTATGATATTCGATTAGGAAATGAGTTGCTGATGGCACCTCTAAAGATAGGAAATGTAGTTCTATGTTCTGATCTTTGATTAGATAACATAAATACAATGGATCTCGCTATTGTCAGTGAGACTAGTGCATATGGCTTTGTACTCAAAGCTATGCATCTGTGATTCCTGCTTGACTTGACTGTCTCTGTCATAGGGATAGTTGGCTGACTGCAGCCAGTACCGTAGAGGATTACTCAACTCACAAGCACCAACATTCAAATCCCATATTATAAAATGTGAAGGAAAGGGGGTGTAATCTCAAGTGTTTCAACCATACCAACATGGTTTAGGACCTTCAGAACCACTCAGCATGGTTTGAGACTTTCAGAACCACTCAGCATGGCTTGAGACTTTCAGAACCACTCAGCATGGTTTGAGACTTTCAGAACCACTCAGCATGGCTTGGGACTTTCAGAAACACTCAGCATGGCTTGGGACTTTCAGAACCACTCAGCATGGCTTGAGACTTTCAGAACCACTCAGCATGGCTTGGGACTTTCAGAAACACTGTGACTGATTCACTTGACAACCTATTCACTGTTTGGGGTGGGGTGGGCTGTGCCATTTTTATAATCACAATAAAACACTCCAATATCTGCACACCTATGTTGTTTTACACTATTAACATTATTAGTATTTTTTTTTTAAAGTTTAGAATAGTACTGTATGTTTTCTGCACAGGATGACATCTATACAAAAGATATCATGTAATTTTGACAAATTCTTAACAGTGATTGGTTGAGTTCTCAAATGTGATTTATAATAACAAAATGAAAGACACAATTATTATACTATTGACATGCCCTGGATTTTTTTAAAAACTACAACCTAATCCGTTATTAAGTCACATTTGCCATCTCAAAAATGCACATCTCAGGAGGATTTTCCTAAGCTACTAACAGATCTTCCAGGCTCAGTTTATACCCTTTCAATGAACCTTTAGTTAGGTATGCAGAAACAGCTTCAACTGGCCATCAGCTTAGATGGAATGTCAAAATAAAAAGTGTGCCAGCAATGTTCATTTCCGCATTCAACACATACTAGAAATATTTTCTTAAACTGTTCATCCTGAACGAAACCATGCTAGAGGTGCAATCAGCAACTAATTGATTATAATTGATAATAATCAACATGGATGGAGAGCACTAGTGTTGGTTAAGCATCTTTTTTCATTAGATTCTACCATTCGTCACCACAAAACACATGCAAACGAAAGATGTTTACGGTAGTTATTTATTGGTGGCTAGCTACATGTAGCTCATGAATGTTTAACTGAGGTCCACAAAATAAAAACCAAGGTAATCATTATCAAATATAATGCCAAAGGACTGCATATTCTAAAAGTGGTTGGTGTTAATTTAATATCTGTTTAACCGTTACTTCAACAACATATTCACATTTTATAATCTACACATGATAGAGCTACTACTGTAGATACCTACTGTAAGAAGAAGACACTGATGTGGCTATGGCATTGTGGTTTGGTTATTGAGAATATCCAATCCCTTTTTTATGTACTGCTATAGTTTAGCTATTACTCTGCGTCTTACCTTTTCTACGGCAGCGTAGCGACTGGCTAGCTGTTTTCGAAGGTCAGTGATATGGTGATCGAATTTTTTCATATCTTTTTTAAAGTTGTCTCGGAATGTAAGAAGAGGTTTCTCCACTTCACTTTGCAGCTGGAAAGACATATGAGAAATGGAACACATATTTACCAATACAATGCACACGAAACAAGGAGATTCCAGATGCCTGTGTCAGATGGTATCTGTCACACGCGGCCACATACAGGCAATCATATCAGTCAGACAGTACAATGTGTAACGAGCAGTGTTGTGTGATACACTGCTGTTACAGATTCTGTCCAGTCCCCTGTCGTGAGATGAGATGATGTTAGAAGCTCTAAAAAACCATGGGTGCAATCAAGCCTGGACATATTATACCGGGCCATCAATAATACAAAATGAGTATTTTATCAGAACTGAGACTTCCTCACTATTCACTCCAGGAAATTCTTCACGTGTTATTTACTTTCCTCATATAAACAAAGGAAGTGAACAGGGGTCATTTCCTGTCAGTTTTTGGTCTCATCTTGGGTCACTAAACAATGGGCTTGTTTATGATTTGGGGCAAATTATAATGTCACACACATATAATTTGCTGATAATTATCTTTATTTAAGGGACAGAAAGACTGTACATTTCAAGTATGATAGATAGATTGCAGCTCTGTATCTGTAATTGTATCCACCATTAAGCAATTAAAGTGTTAGTACAGTGTAAGCACTACCTGCACTGCACCTGTATTATGTTGTAATATTTTCGTAATTACAAAGCCAACTTTTTGGCATTTCTCCCCTGTAATTGACTCCCCATATAAAAAAGACTTCACAAGCCTCAGGCTAAAATAATTATTGTAATTACTGTACATGAACTGTAAAAAATGAATACATATTAAAATGTAAGTGATAGTAAATTAAAATAAATAATACATTAATACATTAGTTATATCTAAAAAAAATATATATATATATATATATATATATATATATATATATATATATATATATATATATAATGATATTTACAGATATAATTTGACTTTTTTTAATGCACTTGTCTTGACGGTTACCTTCGAGGAGAATTTAAGATGAACTTCTGCTTCATCTGCCAAGCTTTTTTTCAGTTGAGCCCAAGCTTCTCCCAGTGTCCTGGAAAAATACAAACAGACAGCACATTGTACAGTCTTCAACTGCATTTACATGTTGTTTTTTCCCCCTCAATCAACAATACCAGATGGTGAAGTGTCATAGCAAAGAAGCTGACAGCCCTGGGGAATGAAACGCACTATCCAATTACAAGTGTAGCTGATGAGTTTATTGACAGGCACTCCTATGCTGTTTGTGTACTGCCTTTCAAGAGTTCAGTAACCATGCATGTTAGGTTAATTCAGTATCTTCTGTAGGAATCCCTGTCAATTATTATTTTATATTGAAACGTCTAGAAATCTAAGAACCTTTCAGATGCCTAAAAACATTTAAAGTTTCAGTTTTGTATACGTATCAGAATAATATGTGTTTGTCTGCTTGACTTTCTTTCTTATACATATGCGTGCTCTTTTGCGGTATTTGTATTCACAAATAGATTGGGTTGAATAATTGATCTGAAACAGAAAGGGCTCTGTTAAGATTGATAGGTCTCGGGTCACTGGTGTAATTCAAGGAGAATGTAGGAATGATAAGAAACTAGGATATGAAACATCAAATGTAGTCATTCCCTTCAGAACATGTGATGGTACACTTGCTTATATTGATTCTGAAATCAAGTGAAATGCTAATTTATTCTCAAGGCAGATGACTCTCCAAGGACACACCCACAATTCCATTCCTTGAATGCTAGGATTCAATTTGAAGGCTAGGATTGCATTTTAAATCACTGCTATCCCCGAGGTTTCTTTAAAAGAGTGTTAAACAAAGCATGATAGATTAAATAAATAAAAACTTGTTCAGTTTTTCACAGTTTTTTTTGTTTTTTTTTTCATGGATTTTAGCTGTTTTTAATATTATCTTAAGGCAAATTAAAACTGTATTCCAGTGTCAATCCCTTAGGACAGACAGTAATCATATCAAAAACAGATGCTTTCAACTGGTTATTTATTATGTATTTCTTTCTAGGGCCTACTATGATCTGGAGACAAAAATGATGATATAAATAGACTTCTCCCAAAACACTGAGAGCATGCAAAAGCAAACATGTCTCTGTTGTGTGCAGGTCTGTTGAACATTTATAAGCAACTGTTAATATGCTGTTGTGCATCCTTGCAGTTACAATTAAATCCACACTTATGAACTCTCCGCTCAACCAAACACGCTACTTGAAACATGAATCAGGGCTCCTGGCTGCTTTGAAAGATGTGAAGATCATTGTGTGAATAGCAAACTTGTGTGACTTTTATTTCTCTAAAATACCAGAAAATAATTTGCTAACTTATTATAGGAAACTTTGCTTTCTGGCTGTGTTGTTTTAATAAATATAAAATAAGTTATCTCAAGTTGAGTGGATTACATCTGTGCTGTTTATAAAGATATTAGGCTGAAATGAATGATAATGTGCACAAAAAGTTACTGTAGTACTGGATTTGCTTTTCTTCTTGCATGTTTGTATAGGCTACTGTTATGGTTACATTCTCACCACCATGTGAGAATTTCAAACTAAATTGTCTGAAATAATTCCTCAAGCTTTTTTTTATTATTCCTTACAAAGTGTACCTAAAGTGATTTGGCAGGTTAATCAATAGATTTTCTTTTGAAGTAGCCCTAAATAACTTGAATTCATCTCTGTTTGCCCAAGCAATGTAATGAGGAAGAAACAATTTGTGATAGGACTTACTGCACAAAAAAATAACATATGCAATTTATAGCATTCTTTTTTTATTTTTTTTTATAATAAGACATTTAAGAAAAAGCACCAGGAATAAGAAACAATAACTGCATACAGATACTTTGCAACAACAAAGACGAAAAAAAGACTTGAGTGTGGAGGAAGGCACCAACAACAAAAGCAGTTAGCAGGAACAAGTCAGCAAAGCTGTGCAACAATAGGGCTAAAATGAACATAATTCAAGCATTGTTCTGTGCAAAAGGTCTTTGGCAGGGGAAGCTTGAACTCTGTGCCATAATCTGGAGGCTACAAGAATCAATGCAACCTGCCTGCCAGTGCAAAACAAACACAAATTCTGCATTATTTCAGATGACAAATGAGCTCTTAGTCTAAACAATGTGTTGTACTCCTTTAATTGCATACAATTTAGGGTTGGAACAATAATCTATTATCGTGATATTACTGATCATTTCTTCAATATTGATTATTTATTGTACACATTTTTTTATTTTAGTTTTTATGATAAAAGTATTTTACGACAGGCACCAAAAGCAAAAGCGAATCCTCTTTTTTTCTGTGGACCACCGATTTATCCATTAAGAGATGTTTGGGTTATTTTAAAAAGCCACCAAGTGAAAAAGCTCACGTTTTAAGGAAAACACTATTTGCAACTTTCTCCATCATGATTTAAGCGAACTGTGATTTTCGTGACAATTTTGCAGCCCATATGTGATTGTCCAACCCTGGTAAAATTGAGATTCAGACAATCAAAAGTTGAATCACTATAATTAGAATACCCTTATAATACCGATAATGCAAATGAAAAAAGAACAATCAGTGTGGTTTCAGAAGGAGCAAAATAGTTTTTAAAACCTGATAAAGGTCACTTAATTTCATTGAGTTTATTTAAAAAATGGTCAAAAGTGGGCTCCAACAGCATTTTAATGAGGCCCCTTTGAAGATGATCAGTGATCTAAATCTGGCTTTAATACACTCCTTCTTTAGTGCAACCCAGAAACAAGCGTGTTGAACAGAAATCAAACCTACCCAGGCTTGCACTCACCCACAAGTGCTCTCTTTACAGGTGTCCTGCACAGCCATTGGAAATTGTGAAGCGCAGAGCACCTGGCATGTCAGCATGATCAGCTAATGTTTGGATACACTGACACACCTTTATAGAGGTCTAGGGAAAAATATCTCTAAACTGCGCTATTGTACAACAGTATTGCAAAGATAAAGGTAACACCTCAACACAGCGGACCACTAAACTAATGTGGTGTACGCCCATATATGTATTTGCCTTTTGTCTTTCTTTCAGACAATTAATATAATAAGCTATCTATGGTCCTTCTTTTACTTAATGCTGATAGTGACAACTAAGAAGCTTTGTATCTGCTCATAAAGATGAAAACTACAATATATACAAACATAAGGTATGGGTTCAAATTCCTTCACGATGGAATATGTTCTGGGTTATTTAGATTCAGTTCATGTAAGGCAGCAACCGTAGGTTACCAAAGATAAACATTTTGTCTGTGAGAAAGTTTTTAAAAGAGTGAGTAAGTTTTTCAATCTCAAAAGTGCTGAGTGATTCTCCTTGAAAGCATGCGGCATGGTCTTTGTGGAAAAGCTTGAACCTGAAAATCCTGGTCACCCTCACAGTTCCTAGACAAGCTTTATAACTCACCTACTGTGCAAAAGAATCAATCTCCCTCGACAAGTGGTCTGGTCAAACTTAAATTCAATTTGCTTGTCTCACCAGCAGGGTTCATCAGAATCTATAACAGTACAGCACTCCTCCCCTCTATGACATATGCGCCAAACTGTGAGAATCTGTGTTACATCACCAACGTTAAAAAGAGGAGACTGGGCAAGAATAGGCAACACTACAGCTTGTTCCAAACAAGCATCTTAACCGCTGTACAAAACCCAGAGTTCCATTGGATGAGAGCTAAATCTGTGAACATGAGGTGTGTATACAAGGATCTAGACAGAATCTGTAAATGTTTAACTGTCTATTATGGAAAAATGTGGTGTGTGGCTTCAGAGGATTGTAGATTTCAGGGTCATTCACTGTATCATGTAACTTTTTTTATCAACTTACCCTTCTTCCTGTGCTGCCAAAGAAATCTGAGAAAGCTTTGAAAGACTCTTTGCATACTCCTCTTCAATTTTTATCCTGAAAAAGAACAGTTAGATGTAATGTTAAATTGAATAGTCAGTACATTATAAATGTTTCCCATATACCAAGTGCTATTAACACTGCCTGAAATTATTTTTAAATGTAGCTTTGTACGTTCTTGGCCATTTCACCTGTAAGTGAACAGTTTTTTTCCTGTCATGCAACCAGTTGCTTTACCTATTGACTAAGATGCATTCAGCAAATACCACACTTTGATTAGAAGACCATCTATCCATAACCAATAAACATTCAACAGTGCTGAATTTAGAAAAACTAAAAGAAATGTAATATATGTGTCTTGTACATGAGTATTTGATCAAGAGGACACAGCTGAGGTGAGATGACTTAGGAAATGAAGCCGTAACAGACTTCCTGAAAGTAACGCATGAAAACTAAGACTGGTTATCAGAGTGTAGTGCATGTTATACACGTCTGATACAATGTGAGTCTTTCAAACTGCGCATTTGAGACTTTGTAGTGAATGGAAGTGTGCGACATGTAAGTTTAATAAAGTCTCTATACTATATCACATTTAAGAAAGAAATACTTTTTTTTTTTTAAATAACTCAAGCAGATTTCACAGAGAAGGGTAGGAAATGAATTATGCATTCAGAACTCCAGTTTACCTTTCCCGGATGAATTCTGCCATTTCTTTTTGCATCTGTTTGCCCTTTAGCTGTTTCTGAAGAAGAACCTCAAACCCTGTCACTGAGGTGTTACCCTGGGGATCCTTCTTATCATCCTGAAGAGCAAAAAAAAAAAGAAAGAATAAATTAAAAATGAAAAAGTCGTGATGATTTACAAAGGTTTTTCAGAGAAATACAAAGAACAGCATAAGCTGGTTTTCATTGCTAATTTGTTACCACCTTTAATCTTGCACTTTTGTTAAACATCTCTTAAAAATGCTGGATTTTTTTAAGGTGGTCACTAATGCTCTTTGTTTTTCTTTTAACATGATAGAAGCCTGTTGCTGAACACATTGCCTTCATCAAAATTCAGCGTTGTTGCCAAGTATAAAGATATTTTGATTTAGCTAATATTCTGAAAATATACCATGGGGATAACAGCTGTGTTTCTTCCATTCCAAATGTATTTTTGTTATTTATTCCTGTGTGCGTTCTGTGTTCACTTGTTCCAGAACCGAATGCAAGGCAGTGTTAGAAATACTGTGTTTTAGTTGGTCATAGATTGTGATGGATTTTCCAGAAAATGTCAATATAAAACAAAATGGCACCACAAACCACTCAACTTTCTCTTTATTTCTTAGGGGTAACTAAGAATTACAGGTTTCAGACATTCCACAAAGCACACTTCACACTTTGCCAGAACTTTTTACTGTGCTCAGACCCAAACAAAGACAATCCAAGTTGCATGGAACTCCTATGAGGTGCCCGTCTATAATGTGAGGCGACAGGGTGACAGCTAAAGGTCAAGAAACACATCAACCACCAAAATGGAGATGCAGCTGCAAAGGCAGCGGGGCAGAGGAGGATAAAAACTTGATGATGATACAAGGATAGAGGTGAAGTCCCAACTTTATGAGATTGGGGTAATATTAGTTCACGAAAAAAAGAATCAAAAGCCAGTTAACTTGCTCCAATTAAGTGAACACCCTTGTTAGTATAACTAACGAGTCGTGATTGTGTAATATGTGTTGCATTTCACAACTTCTGCCAGTCAATATTCAGCAGGAGGATTAGTAGATTTTAGTGAATTTTAGCAGCAGTTTTATCTTTTCTTTTATTATTATTATTATTATTTATTTCTTAGCAGACGCCCTTATCCAGGGCGACTTACAATCGTAAGCAAATACATTTCAAGTGTTACAATACAAGTAATACAATAAGAGCAAGAAATACAATAACTTTTGTTCAAGCAAAGTACAAGTGTGACAAACCACAATTCAATAATACAGCAGATAATAGTGATAGTTACATCAGGATATGATTAAATAGTGATAGTTACATCAGGATATGATTAAATAGTGATAGTTACATCAGGATGTGATTAAATACAAAGTACTACAGGTTAAACACTTGGCAGATTACAGTATTCTGAAGTACAGGATTAAATGCAGTAAAATAGGGGGCAGATAAGAGCAAAATAAAGCACATTTACATGAAGGGTGATAGTGTCCTAGGATACAAACAGAGGAGTTTTCTTACCCAAAAGTAGTCGCAATAGCTCCACTCGCCAGGTTTCAGTAGCTCCTGTTCAGGCATGGTGTTTGGATGGGGAAATGTCACACAATTTATCTGTGAAAGCAACAGAACAGGTGAAAACCTTGACTGAAATGCAAAAGGCGAGTCAGTGCTAACCAATGTGTTACATTTACAGGTGCTCGCTCCGATACCAGAAACACTGCTCAGAGCGGTATCACACCTCTACAGAAGATTCACTTCTACTGTTTAAAAGCAACTAACTTGTAAGATGCAAGAAGAGCTTTTATTACAATTTATTAGAATTGCAACCATTGTGTAGTTCAGGGGGTCTGAGTAAGCCTCCATACAAACTTCAATCAGCATGCTATTTAAACCCCTAGTCAAGTCCCTTATCTTTTTTTTTAGAACTTTTTGCCCCACAATTCCTCCCCAACCCCACCTCTGCAACTGCTTCTCCATCTGGGGGGGTGGAGGTGGGGGCGGGTAGGGAGGAATGCAAAGCTCACCACCCTGCTGTGGAAAATCCATGCAAACTACTAACATACAAATTCTCTGAATCACAATCCTATCTGACTCTTGCTCCTGTCCAGTGAATACCAGTGCACAATGGTTAATATCACTGGATAACAATATCCTCACACTACTATGGTGACCCTTGATTGCAGTACCTTTGTACTGCCACTGCATGTCATTGGGGATCATAAGAGAAGTACAGGGATACACAATTCTCAGAAAACTGGGCAATGCAGATACATCTTTAGCTTTCATATTCAGAGACAATATCCTGTTTTTTTTTTCTGTCATTGCTTATAACTTGAGACAGTGGAATGAAAATGGCCTGGGGACTGAAATGTCCTCTCACGGGTTTATGCTCACACAATTTCTCTTATCTGGATACAATTCAGAACACAGTAATAAAGCATCCAGCTTTGCTTAATTCATATACCACATATTTCAGTACTAAGGTATGTCAGTACAGTACATATCCTCCAGATAAATAACCCATGGCACAGGCATGCAAATGCAGGTACCCTTGACCAACATCTAGAGCATGCACATAGACTTATTAAACCAGACAATTGTTTTTCAAGATGTAGCCTTCAATAGCTCAGCCCATCAGTCAATACTACTATATCTACAAATTCTAAATTGAAGTGCATGTATAAAACACAAAGAAAATGACCAAGAATCTCCAGCAGAAGAAAAAGGAGGTAAGAAGAAAGGCAAAACCTTGGTTAGCATTCCTTTAAACAAGTATATGTCATTTTGCGTGTGTCATTTTGACCCAACCCAGACTGTATAAACCCATGTCATGAGATCATTATGCATTGTGAAACATTTTGCACACATACAGTACCTTATTCAAACTACCTATACAATGCACAAGCATCACAATTTGAAAACCTGGTTGTGATTGAATGAAGTAAATGGCAATCTCAAGTATTGATCATTGGATATGGAGAGTGGAAAACCTGGTTTAACTAATTAGTTATGCATCTACTGTATTACCTTAAAGCAAAAGGTCAAGATTATTACAGACAGGTAAAATAACTACTGTAAGTAAAGACTAGTAACAGCCTTGTATCTACTTATTATAACAGCAACACAGAGTTGTCAAGCCATCCCTTTGGTAAAATACCAGCTGCAGACACAGCTACAATTAACACTGATTTCAAAGCAATTATGTAATGAATATCATCATGTCAACAGGACGCCCCCACAAAAGAATGCTCAGTGGCCATGCCTTAAATTATTAATAGGGCAGTATCCTGAGGCTCTTACTTTAACAATATATTTCTTTTAAATGACACATTTAAACCATCAGTCCTACCTTTTTGAAGCTAAAAAAAGTGTTCGAAGTTTCTGACAGGATTGCATTATTATTATTATTATTATTATTATTATTATTATTATTATTATTATTATTTAGTAGTAGTAGTAGTAGTAGTCATAGTAGTAGTAACACTAGCAACATCATCAGTGGTCCCCATTTCATTGGGCTGAAGTCTTTTTACTTAAATTTTGAACAAGACATGCACATACAGTACTTGAAATCCAACATAAGTAATTAAACAGCTACTTCCAGGTGCATTGGTATGATTGCAGTGAATATCCAGACTGCTACCATGTACTACTTATACTTAGTAATGGCCACACTGCTGCGTTTCCATCTTTAAGGATCAGTAACCCATTTTATAACTATATTATACTTGCTTCAGGTGTTTTACTGGCGTGGGCAGAGAGATGTTAATAGGCGATAGCTTGCTTCACTTCTATTTAGTGTGCCAGCACTGCAGTGCTGCAGTGTTAGCTGTGTGATCTGTGACTGTGATGGCATGTATACTGTATGTGTTTATTATAATAAAATGCTATGACAGGGGAGATCTTGGGCACATGTGTGATCCTGCAGGGGAGGGGTAAGAAGCCCTGTTTGACCCGCCTGCCAATCATGGCGATGACAGAAAGAGGTTGAGCGGGGGTAGGGGGGTGTCGCTCAGACCTCTTTGATTGGTTGGGGGGGGGGGGGGTCTTGGGGGTAACGGTCGATCCTATAAGAATGACGCTCTCCTATTCCTGTGTTAGCCCTTGCAGGATGCAATCCAGAGGAAGCTGCTCTGGCCGGACAGCTACAGTAAACAGAGAGAACGAAAGAGTACGGAGAAGGAGGAAAAGACAACAGAGAAGGCGGAAGAAGACAGCCGCTACTTAGTTATTTAGTTTAGCTCGGGGAATCGAGACGCTACGTGTAGCAGCACCTTTGGTTTGTAGTTTTATTAACAGTGTTTATTTTCTCTTTTGCTTTCGACTTTTGTTTTTGGACTATTATTTTGCAGCATCTGTGCATGCTTAACATGAACTGTGTACCAAACAAAATTACCGCTGTCGGTATTAACTCCATGGCACAAGGGTGCCCCGTTGTGTTGAATAAATCTTGTGCGCCTGTGTGGCATTGTCAACTAAACCTTTCCGACTCCTGTGTCCCTCAGTGAATCACCCACACACCCATCATAAATGACAAGTGACAGTTGCAAAAGGTATAATTTATTCTGTGACAGTTACAAAAGATATAATTTATTCCTGCTAATATTTATCCTCTACGTATTTAAATATTGTTCAACATTTTTGCAAGGTATTTGGTTTAAAAAATGCAAGGAGGAAGCTACCCAAGATTTAAGCTTTTTCAGCAAAGGTTTGTTTATGTTGCAAACTTATAACGTCTTCCATTTAGAAATGCCTTTAGTCGAAATGTGTGTCATAGAATTTATTTGTTCTTTGTCGTATTACTTCATATACCACCATTAAGATTTGTCTATGGATGAAAGGTTCTCTCTATCCCACTCATATAAGAAATTACACTATTTTTTTTTCAGAGATAAAATGAAAACATGTTTAATAAAAGCTGACAGCAATGAATGTCCAAGAGAATGACACTTAGCAAACTAAGATTATGATATTCCAGTGGTCTCATTATTTTACCCACAATCTTGTTTTTACATCTAAAAATAATCATTTTTAATGACTAGTTGCATATGTTGCTTTTTTTTTTTTTTTTTTTTTCAAATCTCTATAATACTGTAGTGTTTACTCTGGCTTCAAATTCAGCTTCAGAATAAAGGGCCATTGCAACCAGTATCTGCTTCCAATTAAAGAATCATTAGACCATTCTTCTGGAACCTTTTAATGAGAATTATGTCACTGAGTGAAAGTTGGAAGGTTCACTGGGAAAAGCACTGAAATATGTGTTTAACATTTTACCTTTCAAAACACAATCCCCAAAATCTAAACAGTACAGCACGCCAGAACTCTCACAAGGAGCCAATGTATAGAAGACGTAACGTAATGATATCTCTTAGTTTCAAAGGTTTTTTTTTTTTTTGTTAGGGTTTTCATGGGAGTAACTTTTTTATAATCCAGACTTCAACGATCTTATACATGCTTCAGATGTTTCAAATCATGTGCCAGTAATAATACAAATATGTATTATTTGGAATGCATTCAGTAGGATTTCCTGGCCATCGTTGTTATTGTTAACAAATATAAATAAATCATAGATGTTAGATTATGATGTCTACAAAGCTTTCTTAGTGATGTATTGCTTACATACATGATAGAGTTTTAAAAAGTCACCAGGATGCGATGACTGAACCAAAAAATGATATGCAAAGTGATTTTAAAAAATAATGCATTCGTTTAGATACAGTAACTGTACCAAGATGCTCATTAAACATAGTTGTATTATTTGCAGTAAAGAAAACTGCACTGCATTTCTGCTAGATCAAATAAAGGGTTTATAAAAGTCTTGGAAATGTCCCAAAACAGTTTCAAGCAGCCATCATAAATCTTTAGCAAAATCAATAACTAAAGCCACCAAACTCAGTTTTATTTAAAAATGAAACAGTAATGATTAAACAGCCCTCACAAGGATTTAAAAGTAATGAACACCATCCAAATCAACTTTCTGCCAACAGGAGGCCCCCATATCAATGGGCCACCCCATAGTGCTTCGGTATTTGAAATTCAAAGAAGGAAAATTGATTTAGATTTAAAGACTGTAATTATCTGCAGACATGCTAAGCAAGGCACAGTCCTACATAATAAAATGATGCTCTCTGTCTGTCTGTCTTTCATGCTCCGTATCTAACAAACATGTATGCCATGGAGGTCACTCTCACACAGGTAAAGTGATCTTTGTTCTTGGATCTTCCAGGATAAGGTTACAGAATACCATTCCATTCACGCCCACCACATTTCACAAGGCACAGTGCTGGGATGCTGGGATTATGTTGTCTATTGGATGAATACATGATTCAAGTTAACTTTATTTTCTTTAACTATAACATAAACTGCTTTAGCAAATGAAGCATTGCAAAATGTGTTTCGCTGTTACAGATTAACCCAGCGGTTCAGAGTTCTCTGGCTGACCCTGTTGGAATACTGCAGTGTGTTTTTCTCCCACTATACATTTGCTAATCTATTTAAAAGGCGCATGGTTTCAAAAATAGAATTGCGAATGTCTTTCTGAAACAGTGTACCATTTAAAAATAGAAATATCAGTGTGACAGATGTTTGTCAGCCTAAGAGTCTGCCAGGAGCTTGGTTTAGTAATCACCTTAGGGATATGCTTTCACACATCTGGCAAATCCTTGTGCATAATTGGTATTATATAGAACATTTGTGTTCCTGCTGCGCCACGCTAAAACATTGTTCTGTTAAAATCCATGGTAAAGTGTTTTACAAAACACATCAGATAGTTAATATCATCTAAAAGAAAACACTCCTGTGCACAGAAATGGTGTCCTTTTCTCTGGATACTTTCTATTTCATTGAGCTCTTGCAACTATGGCAACATTTGTTTATATACATTAAACATAACAGTTATCAATGACCATTGGGAGACCCAAATCTCGCATTTCTCTGTTACTTCAAATACCTCTCATCTTCCTTGAGATCTACCCGTCACAAGGCTAGACTAATTCCGACAAATCCTTTCTTGCCTCAAGGGTTTCTTGTACTACCTGACTATATTAATTCATACTTTATCCTCAGGGAATTTGAAACCTGACAGTGTAATAATGTTATTGTAATGATCATGGAAGTGTAATGAAATGCTTTGGGTCCTCACAGCTCTAACTGAAATAGCTTCTTCCATCAGTTTCTCTTCCATCTCTTTCTCTCGTTTGATGATAAAAATTAGGTTTTTTAAGATGTCCTCTGTGGAACATTTCTTTTGTCTGTTTATTATTATTATTATTATTATTATTATTATTATTATTATTATTATTATTATTATTATTATACATGGCGAATGATAATTTTCCTATAAACCTCTGAGTTTTACAGTCTTATTAAATAGAGTGGTGGTGTGAGACCCTTTATAATAAGATTAGGTGGTGACATTAGACCCGTTTATAATAGGATTGCCTGTATATAATAGAAATGATGATACAACTGAAAACCTCAATTTCTAAAAAGAAACTCTACCACCAGTACATAAACACAGTCAATACCAAAACAAAAAACAACAGCCTGCAAATTTAAAATTCTACAATTTGTGGAAGAGCAGAATAACGCAAGTATTCTTAGAAAAACAATAAGCGGCATACATTTAGTAAGAAAATACCTCAGCCACATGCCCTGCATGGCTTGACATTTTCTACTTTGATTCTTATTCTTATAATATATGTACTATAAGTGAAAAGCACCCTAACACTTATTAAAAAAAAAAAAAAAACTGTATTTGAATAATTCCAATAATAACCACTCAGAATATATGCAAACATCACACAAGCATTAGAGGACAGTAACAAAAAAAAAAAGATTGTCAGAACCCTTCTATATAATTTTGTGCTGTCGGTTTGCTTCTCTAAGACGCGTTATGGTTTTTGACCTTGTTACACTCCTATTAATGAGATCAAATAAGATGTAATCATTTTTTGTGGGCCTAAAGGAGAACTCATCTCTGGTTTATAGTGATATTTAGGGCTGTTTATCTTATCAGAACAGTGCATACAAAATACCTACAAATAAAATAAAATCACTGACTAGGTTGTTTGGTGTATAGTTTAGTAGAAGGGTCACGGAGCATAGAGAAGAGAAGTAAACTGGAAGTGACAGTGTGAGTTAAGTGGGTCTCTTAGAGACATTTTTTCCACATTCATGGAGAGAATAGTAATGGTTTGTGAACAGTCAGGGAAATGACTAGGATCCCAGGAGTGAAGTAATCAAGCTGCATGATCACTGGAAGGCTTGTGAAATTAACAGTTATTCACAGATTGCTGTATACATATTGTCCTTTTAATGCCTATAAGAAGTGAAATACAATGCAGGGCCCTCATAGTTTATTGGACTGTAAAACTGTTTTTATTGCACGGACACTGGTCACCTCAAAAAGCAATAAGAATAAAGTTATATTGTGCAATGTGAAGATATGTCTTTATGTTCTTTTAATAACCCATTGAGGTGACATTGTTTTGGTAAACACCTGCCATATGCAGCACACAATTGTGTGCAAATGGACTTTACTTGACTGATTAATTTGTTATTCAAATGGCATTCTTGACTCGCATTCTGCAATCTATGGCCTTTTCCTTGTAGCAATCTACAATGCGTAAGACAGTCAACAAACCTGGACTAGTAGTATTGGATGATAATTACTGTAATTATCTTCCATTAATTGTGACTTGATTACTTAATATTAAAATAAACATTAATCTTTTTTTGATACCCAGTTAAATTACATGGCACTCCCCCAGCATCTCTTTGTGGACAAAGGAACAAAAGAAATAATTACTTTAAGATAAAAGTTTCAAAAGCTTTAACCCAATGGGCCATTATAGAGAACGTCATCGGTGATGTATCCTTCCAAAATGCAGAGTTTTATGGTGTTTTTGCCTCTTTTGTATCCACCATCTGTCTAATTGTAATAATCATTCCGGAAAGATCAGTTACTAAGTAACTGAATCACGTAAATCTGTTAACCAATAACAAAACCAATTGCTTGGCATTCAGCACACAGACTTCTGGGAGGCAACAGTATTAGAAAACTAATGATACATGACATGTGATTAACCAAATGCAAATATAATATAAAATCAATTTAAAAAACCTACAGAATGTGACGATTGCCTTGTAGAGAGATGATTAAAATTCCCCTTGAATTATATACCTCATGTATTCTTCTTGTTTTCAAGATTAATTTTCATCAGTCATCACATCCTTTGTCTTTTTTTTTTTTATAAAATCCTGAGGTTTCAAGCTCTCCTGTCTCAGTCTAGCTCTCCAGATCATGACGCAGTGGAGCCTTATATTCGTTCCACTCCATTCGTTCCAGAGTATTGCTAGTATGGCCAGAGTGAGGGCTATCTCTCTTTCAGAAGCAATAGAGGTTTCCTCATCAGAGTAATAATAATCTTCTGAAGGCAAGTGAACCTTAGAGGCCCGGCCGCGCTGACCTCGTCTTCTGCGAGGAAGGTTCTCCGCGAGCCAGAAGAGGAGACCCCTGGCCAAAACGATCCTAACTCTTTTTTGTTTTCTTTTCCCCTGTTCACTCTATCCTTTTTCACTAGTGCCAGTCTCCCTCTCTGGAGAGCAAAGCTTGGTCACTGCCTTGGAGCCCAGCCACGTGGCCTCGACTCCCCCGAGGTGGCTCTCTGACCTGGGGGTAGACCCCTGGTCCCCTTTGCATGTTTATTTCTTTTTTTATTTTTCCAGAGGTAAGTGAAGCTCACTACTAGCTTTGAAAGTCCAGCCGTGCTGACCTCCCTCAGCAAACACAACCCTTACAAGACGGAGAGACGTCTCTTCCTTTTTGATTCTCCCGCTACCCTATTTTTTGTTTCCTTTTGGAGGAAGCTAAGCTTGCTTCCCAGCGGTTGGTCCGGCCTCACCTCCACAAGGGCATTTAACATGCTTTGACTAGATGACAATACAAAGAGAATAATGAGTTGTTATGATCTGCAATAAATTCGCCCGATGTTATTATTCATTAAATTAAGTGCTACCCCAATGCTTTCTTCCACAGCAATACGTAAGAATCTAAAACACTCTATATTAAAAACCAGAGCAATACATTAACAGTTGCCATCTTTCAATATGCCTTGCAGGATATTGTAAGCATCCGGTTCACACACCTTATAAACGCCGAGTGCACTTGCAAACTGTAGCGTAAACACAAACTCACTCTGTCCTGAAAAACATGGATAAGGACCAAAATAAAAATGAAACTATAGATCAACTGACGCTTGCCTCTTGGTTGTGCAATATTTAAATTGCTGCCTAAAGCTATGAGAGATAGTATTTCTGTGTTAAATCTGGAAACACACTTGTTCACGCTGGTCTATGGAGTTTTTAAACCTGACAGCCTTGATATCTGGAGATGTGGTCATGACTGGACGAGGTGGGTTTGGGTTTTGTTATTCGTTGTTTTCTTGTTAATTTGATGTTATTGTAAAGCGTTTTGATAGGTTCCATCATGACGTTGTTTTATTATTTTTTAAAAGTTTTATTGCGATGTGCCTAGGGGTCATTTTTGAAAAATGCGCTATATAAATGTATATTTTAATATTATTATTAATATTATTATTATTATTATTAGTAGTAGTAGTAGTAGTAGTAGTAGTAGTAGTAGTAGTAGTAGTCATAGTAGTAGTAGTCATAGTAGTCGTAGTAATACTACTGATAGTATTACTAATACTAATAATACTAATAATAGTTGTTATTATTATTAATGTCACAGCACATTTTTTACTGCTGTGCAGCATTTGGTGCTGTTAAAACTGTTTCAATTATTTATGTTTTATAGTGCTTAGAAAAATAGACTGAGCTGGCTCTGTCTATTGTGGAACTGCGTCAACCCTGCCAGTCTGTGAGAATCCAGACACAGTACACTGCCAGCTCCAATTTCCAATACTAAACATTATAACCAGTTTCAGAGCATCACCTTTGTGCTTTATGCCACATCACAGCATAAACTATTTAAGTACCGTATCAAGTTTCTACCGTACTTGTTTCTCAATGTTGGTACAGTTAAGAAATCATAACTTACACACCTTTCGGAATTCCCTTTAACTGCAAAATCAATTCCAAACATTGATACGACCATGGTGCACATACCTCGGCCACTTAACGGGATTTCCTTCATTAACGAAATGAAAAGGCTTACAAATGATTATGGATAGAAACAATTTTGAGTCTAAAGACACTGAAGACTTCTAGTTGAAACGTTTGTCATGGTATTTTTGTTTCTTTTAGTATTTCTAGGATTTGTCTAAACAGTAAAACCGTAGCAGAGTTATATGACGGTGAGCATCTGTGTATTGGTTGTATCATTAGCCCTGGTCAGTTCACTTCTACTCATGACGATATTCCCTCATTTTCGTTCTCTGTCTACAACCCTATAAAATATAAGCTTAAATAATAAACATATATTTTGTTTTTTAAAGGCACTGTATAGTGCCCCATTCAAGCTTTTTACAAATCTAGGTGGTTGTGTTTGCTATCTTAACAGTCTGACATTATCAGTTATGTAGGTGTTTCTTACAAAATGTTATAATAAATAAAACACCATTTGGAATAAAAAGGCAATAATCTTAAGAGTTGTAGCATGCTTATTGTAGAAAGTGACAGCAAGGAACAGGTTTCAAAGGGATATCAACAAACTGAACAGTCAGCAAGGTCTGCTCCATATATAAAGTGCACTGAAGGCTAAACCGTGGAAGAATGTAACAAACAGACACCAATGAGTTGGGACTGTGGGACACTGCAGCTTTAATTCATCATCCTGTCTGTGAATTAAATGACAGCCGAGGGAGAGCGGCAACACATACCCCTCCCCCACTACTCCCATGCATTAGAAACTACTGATAAGCTGAGCCCTGTAATAATGAACACTAATGCTAGGCTCACCCCATCACATAGCATCCATGGGCTTCCACGGCAACAGAGCATGATGTAAATGAGACTACATCATGCACACCACTCTAGTTGCTAGGTAACAAATTACCACTATTGTATATATTATATTTATCGGAATTCCATATTTATCTGAGATGAGGCACAGTCAATTTACTCTATTTGACATTTAGTGTATTTTTTTATTTATTTATTTTTACTGAGAAGCTTAAAACCCTGGGAAGGGCCTTTTTAAGGATGCATTATCTTGGTTCATAAAACTGACACTACTACCGATAATTTTCAAGCCGTATTTCTCAAACCTCAGCAGACTCCATCAATACTTTAAAACCAATAACTGTTTCACATAACAATGATGTATGGTTTATTAAAGAAAAGCTCAGGGAATTGCATTTTATTTTATAGCTATTTCTCATTTTAAATCATCCCTGTCAGATTCCATTTGCAATTGTCTATAACTGGATGAAAAAAATAAATAAGAAAAAAATGTAAATTACAGTTTGCACAGATGGAAAGACAAAAGCAACTCAGGACTGTGCCGTCACTATCTGCTTTACTCAAATATAACCCTGTTATTTCCTGACTATTCCAATCCCACTGCAACTGTGGCAACTGTAAGTTTGTAAATGGAAAACCTATATAAATCACTAACAACTAATGCAAAAAAAAAGTTATTTTTCAATCACTGGTTCTGTTTCTGGAAAAGACTCCTAAAAGTCACAAACTGCAAGTGAGGTTTGAAAATGACCGCTCGGTGTGTGCAAACCTAACTTCATGATATTCGTGCATTTGACTTCACACAGTCTGAGCAGCTAGAACCTAGACACCCTACACACAACACATTCAAAATACACTCATAAGACATAAGAGAGCAGGCACTGAACTATACTGTATTTTAATGCACTGTAAACCTTGTTTTTACGTGTTAAAAGCAGTGTAGCCATGGCAACATTGATACTACAGCAAAGGTAAGTTAGCGGGTTGATTAAAAAGATATACAGCTGTCGTTCTCCATAGTGTCACTGCAAATCTAAGTGGAGTTTAAGGCATGAAACGCCCTCTATATAGATATGCAAACCAATTGTCACAAAGCAGCCAGCATTCTCAAACTCAAAAAAACACATCCAAGACGGTTGTACTGTAGTTTACTTCTTATAAGTTTGTAGTAGAGTCCCACAATAATTACGGAACTGTCCAAAACTGTCTCTAAAGACACTGACCCAAGGGTGTGACAACCCAATAACTTAATATACAACTGACTAATTTAGCCAAATTACGCACCCCGATAATTTAGAATGTGTCAGTGTGCTGGCTGGCATATTCATAGGCCAGGCATGGAAACCTAGTTCACAGATGAGAACTACCTGTAGCCAAGCTGGTCATGCAAGTTACATTAAAACACGACCCCACCCACCACAACCTGACACCAACCGTAAACATGGAGTTATCACAGCTGGATATACAGTATAGGGGATGCCCGCGATGTATCATATATATATATATATATATATATATATTGCAGTGACAGACTTGCTATCTTCTGCACTCACCTGTGGTGTTTTCTCCATTACTCATGTCTATCCAAGAGCACCATATTTACTACTGATTGCTTAACCATCCTACTGTCCTTTTTGATTACCCATTTTTCATTTTTCGTTTAATTATCAGAAGTCATATATCCAATCACAATTCTGTTATATTGTTTTATTATTACAATAATATCCTAAATATTTACCTCCCCACCCCCCACCTCCCAGTTTCAACACCCATCGTTTCGTCACCATGGAAACTGTACATGCTGTGTTTTCCTTCATCAACCCAGCGAAGGTCTCTACTCTCACAGCTAGAAACAAGACTGGGACTGCTCTAGGGGTCTTAGCTAGTAAACAAATCTATGTAGATACACTTCAAATTAAATTATTCAACAAGTATTCACATATTTTTTCAGGTACATCGCTGAATTCTAAAATTAGAATCAAACTCAACATGCACAGGGATAAGATGTTTCTATCTTTACATTTGAATCATTTGCACCATAAACAAACAGTTATTAGGTTCATATTTGAGTTTTATGAGCAGGCATGAATTTACCTAAACATACATCTGTTCTTTCTTTGAAATATTACCACAATGAAACAGGTTCTCCAGAGAGCAATTTAGTGTCAGTTTGACATTCATTATATGTATTTCTTAACAGTTGAGCCTGGAAAATGAAAACAGCTTTTTAGATTCTAATAGTAATTAAAATAGCAGCAATATGTGTACCCTTTACATTTCCAATATTCCTTTTTTTTTACTTAAAAAGCAGTTTTAGAAAATGAAAAACAGATTAGCATGACAAGCATGAGGAATGCAAAGAAAATTATAGCCATTTCCTTTGTTTACTTCCTTCCCATCCTTTTAATTTCTGCATTCCAAGATGTGCACCTCTTAATATCATACACACAGCCAATATTAAATAAATAAATAAAAAAATAAATAAATACATCAATAAATAGCAAACCTCCCCATCTGACACAGGTACAGAAACCCAGGTATTTACAAACCCAGGTACAACATAGCTCCCTGTTTACTTTAGTGGTTGTTTGACAGTTTGTTTGTTTTTTTCTGGTGTTCTATGTACTTACAGTAATAGTGGTTTCTTTGATCTGTTTTCTTGAGGGTGATGTCGACCCTGGGCTCTGTGGAGACATGCAAGAGGCATCGTCAAAGCTGCCGTCGGTTTCAGACATTTTCAAATAGTTTTTATTGGTAGCAGCAGCAGCAGCAGTTGTTGTTTGTTGATCCCAGCTTGCTCCTGCTCCGTTGAGTTCAGTTGTTGCACTGTGAGGAGCTTGACTCCAGCACCGCTATCACCGAGGCCTGAGGTAATTGAGTTGAGAGCGAGAGATAGCAGCAGACCTTTCTGCACCCCCAGGCATCCAAACTGTGCCCAGTGAAGCAGCACATGGGCTGCATTAGGAAACAAGGATTTATCTCCACAGATTTTCACCACACCTCCCTTTCCTCTAGAAAGAAATCTGGGCAGGGCTTTAGTGTTTAGTGCCTTAATTATGATCAGCAAATGGAGAGCTTGAAAAATACACCTTTATAATGTATTTCCAATATAGCAAGTGACAAACCGCGAACCAATATGGTTCTGATATCCTTGTACTGTGTTTAACCAAGAATCAAATAATACACTGCAAATAATTGATGTTTTCAGCAATAATCTTTATATATATATTTTTTTGGTACTGCTTAGTAATATAAGTTGTGCCATCATTTAATTTCATTGAACCTTTCCCATGGAAACAGTGGACGAGAAACAAAACAATTTGTGGACTATTGGAAACTGGAATACTGTTTAAAGGAAATTATCCTAACATGATAATTTATATAAATACAGTCTAATGGGAATGTCTTATACGCATAATACACCAGTGATAATGTCAAACATTTGGATTAATATGTAGGATTAAGACACAATCATTATGACGACTAGACTATGGTGTTTCTCTTACCTGTAGATCACTGCTGGGTTTTCTCAGTGACGGGTGAGGCTGATCTGGCTGGTGTAATGGGCTTCCCGATGTGTGATATCCATTAACTGTAAGAACATGGAATTGAAAAGAAGCAATAAGTCACCATGAAATGATAAATTATTTGTAACGTCAGGAGCTGCATGACTGAGAACTCCAGAGATAGTGAAACTATCACAGTGTGTAGCATTCAGTATCCAGAGGGAATGCTTCTGCAGTACCGCCATGTTAAGCGATACACGTATCTTCAGAGTCCAGACCCAATATTGTAGCTGAGGAAGAGATGGCTATAATATGCTAAAATACGATTTGCAAAGTAGAAGCGTAACAGCTTCTTAATGACTGAGATGTCTTGGTTTATTAATGCCTGGCTTAGATCTGACATGTAGGTATTTAGCAAGACACGCTTTTCTTTGGGCCTTATTCTCTGGGCGCCCACAGAAAGATATTTGGTTTGCATGTGTGCACATCTCAATCGATTCATTGACATGCTTTCTTTTACTTGCATCGTTTTCCAACTGGAAATGTTAAATCACTACAGCAAATAAAAGAGGTGTGATTCTCGTTGTGATCTTTGTATATTATTTACACTTTGTGAAAAATCAGTTCAGCCCAATTGTTTCAATTGAAATGGTTGATTACTGTAAACAAATGGGAACTTCAAAGTTCTACATGGCTCATTTGCACCGTATTGTTGCATACTTTACAGGCCTGAGAAGAGTTTTAAATTGATTCATCTATTACTGGTTTACTATTAAATCATTGCTAACCAATAACAATGCTCACAGTGCTTAATGTTTTTTTTTTTTTTATTATTATTAATTTATAGCTAATAGAAAATAAACAATGGTCATTTAAAATATCAACTAGCAACATCAATGTGTATAATACCACTAAGTCAGACATTTTCTAGCTTTTTGTCCTTTTGCTAAATCATAATAAATTCTGCATAAAATATAAGCAGCTAAACGTCTGTGCGAATGTCGACAGAAATAAATTAACAATGTTTTTACAGCAAAGAGTACTTCCTGCCTACTTAGTTTCAAAAGCAAAGAGGGAATGTTACACTGCCAAAAGTATAAACTGAATAAAATGAATTTGAAGTTTATAATCAGCCTGGTTATGATAATATCTCTGATTCTAATCTAAAATACACAAATCTCTGAAAATAAAAGGCTAAGTGTTAATAATAATAATAATAATAATAATAATAATAATAATAATAATAATAATAATAATAATTGTTAAAAAGCTGAATGCAAATCAGCAATCACTGGGTCCAGAGTTCAGTTCTTCAAGCCTACCAGCTACAAGCTATGGCGTTGGGATACCCCTGCAGTCACCCTCCTAGAAGGCTCTCTTAATTGGCTGTTTGACCCACCAAGGCTTATCCCTTCCTACACATACCTGTAGTTCTCACAGTGTTTATATTTTTGTACTTTTAAAAGTCGCTACTGTATAAGGATAGTAAAAATGTGAACGTATCCTGGTGGTTTGGTTTTGCCATTTGTCTTCACTTGCATGTTTAATATTTTGCACTTTAAATATCACCCCAAGAATGTACAATATTTGTTTTTGACAAATTCTTTCATAAATATATGATGCTTTTAATAAGATATGGTCCTAGCATGTTCCCCATGTTCATGCCACAAATTACTACAAATGATAAAGAAACAATGCTTTGACTTCAAAGGCAGTACATCTGGAATAAATAAAGATTTTGAAATCAATTATATTAAAATTAGCCTCAGGGTAAATACAGGCTAACTAGATCAATGAAAAAACACTGGCCTTGTTTTCTTCCAATACGTGGTTTCATAAAACCTTGGATAAGCTAATCATATTACATACAATGTGTTAAATGTTTTATTATTATTATTATTATTATTATTATTATTATTATTATTATTATTATTATTATTATTATTATTTCAGATCCTGAGATTCCTTTTCAAACTTCAGAAGTCTGTGGACTTTCTGAAACAAGCGTGGGGAGCACAAGCACCCCATGGAATTGCTGGCTGTCTTATCACAGAGGAAGGCAACTCCCAAGCAGGTAGGATTTTCTGGATGTTTAGTACATTTTTATAATAATTACATGTCCTTTGGGAGAGCTCGGTAGGATGCACCGGGAATTCAAAGAATGAAGACTATTCTCAATCTTTAGGCGTCTTGGTGAACACCTGGAAAAGCAATGACTTAATAAGCGTCACTTCTAACTGTCTGAAGTCAATCTGCCATATCTAGTCAATAGCTGTTTATGTAATTATCTGTAGTGTAATGTAATTTACATCCGGACTGAGGAAGAACGATGAGGTCTGCTACACAATCTGAGGCAGTGGCATTTCTTGGGCATTTCAGGAGTCGTCAACAAATATTCCCTGCCCGCTTTTTGGATTTAGGTATCAGCAGGTCATCCTCTGGATGACTTCTGACATCCAGAGCCACACCAGCTCTGCTGTTTATTGCATTTACACATACACAACCCTCAGGGTGTCACAGTACTTGGAAGGACAGTGTACTGTGTGATAATCGACACTGCAGTATAGGACACACTGATGAAGACAAAAGCTCAGTGGTGCACATTCATTCCAGGCTTGGCTTTTGTTCTAATCAGGTCCTAAATTAGTTGATTTACCATCATCAGTTTAAATTAACTGATTTAGGACCTGCTTGAATTAAAGACTGGGACTTGAATGGATCTTGAGGGCCACATTACTTGACTTTGTTTCTTATCAGTTTTACCTAGTACCTATGGTACCAGTACTGCAAACCTTGCTGTGTGAAGTTCTCAAGCAGAGAAGAATTTCACATAACTCTCAAAAGAATAAAGGCACAGTGCCCATGTTATTAGAAAGCAACCCCTTTATATCATCTGCCTTGACACATTCCTTGGGCATGGGAGTGGTGAAGAAACAGGTCAATCCTACCTGTGGGTATGGAGTTCTTCTGTGACAGAGGGCTCTTTGGAGTACCAGGGGAGTTGGTTGGTCGTTCCCAGGTAGTTTCTACCAAAATAAAAGCCAACAATTAACCTAAGTTAAACTAGATGCAGAGGGTGATAAATAAGAAGAATGTGGGTTCAACCTCTGGCACCATTCTTTCCTGCTGACCTGCTGAGGATTGTATAACTGGTGAAAAACTGGGCCGTGGAGGTGCATCATGATACTGTCTCCATCACCAGGAAGAAGTCACTAAATAAAACACCACTAACAGTGTTTGCTTTAAAGCCTGCTGGGAGATGACCTAGAGCACTCCTACAACTACAATGATAAACAGACCTCACAAGGTCATAACTGGAAATAATGCACACAGTTCTGTTTTGTTTTAAAGCTAATAAGGGGCTTTAGCTTGGAGTATATTAGCAAAGCCATTATTTCTTTTATTTTAGCAGATACCTTTATCCAAGGCGACTTACAGAGACTAGGGTGTGTGAACTATGCATCAGCTGCAGAGTCACTTACAACTACATCTCACCCGAAAGATGGAGCACAAGGAGGTTAAGTGACTTGCTCAGGGTCACACAATGAGTCAGTGGCTGAGGTGGGGTTTGAACCAGGGCCCTCCTGGTTACAAGCCCGTTTCTTTAACCACTGGACCACACAGCCTCCCATTATTGACTAGTACAATTCCCTCCGTGTGAAACATTAAATATAATGTTTTATGAAATCTACAAAAAAGTACTTGGTTTCCGGCTTCAAAACTGACAAAGCCCTCTCTTCCAGTCTCTTTCACTGTAATGACTCAAACAGAAAAAATTTAAAAAAACACTTCAGCAGCTCTCACTCTGGATCATTTAGGAAGCTATGTATGAAGAATGTTACTTTGCTAGGTCTCTGAGTGGTTTAGTCCCTGTGGTCACAATACCATTTGGTTATTATGAATAGCACAGACATTTGAATGAAAAACTAGAGACGGGAGTAAATGAAACCACAACCATGTTTGCCAGTATGTGTCGATAGAATAGCTGTCAGAATAAGGTAAAACTATGAGTCACTTGCTGCCATTCATTCAGATAAACAAGACCCAAGTAGGTCGACACAAGCTGTAGGCTTCTTCAGGATTACAACTCCTACTTGTGTGCAGCAAAGAAAGAAACCGGCAAAGAGGGGGAGGAAAACCTCAAATTATAAATAATAAGCAAGCCTGTCTGAATTGACTGCCGTCTTTGTCCATAGGATCTGTGAAATATGCAACAAAGACCGGAAAACATGAATTACAATGTGAAAGACAAAAACCAACTGACTCAACCAGGTGATGTCAGTTGCCATGTGGCTACTGCCAGTTCCCAACTGCCTTGACTCTGGAGACTTGGGACTTCCCAATGTATGTAAACTATGTATTTATGTATGTACGTATGTATGTATATATGTATGTATGTGCTGTATGTCTGAACATATGTACTGCATATGTAACATGCAGTGTTGTGTGATGCACGGCCATTATGGATTAAAGGGATGCTTGCTTGCAGTATGTTGGGTCACTGGTTCACACCAAGCCTCCTCCCTGTTACAAATGTATGTATAGCCTACTTAGCATTCTAGTATGATGTTCAAAGTTCTGGGCCTCAGAGTCATTATCTTGTAAAGACCTATAATAGGCAGCAGTGTGGAGTAGTGGTTAGGGCTCTGGACTCTTGACCGGAGGGTTGTGGGTTCAATCCCCAGTGGGGGACACTGCTGTTGTACCCTTGAGCAAGGTACTTTGCCTAGATTGCTCCAGTAAAAACCCAACTGTATAAATGGGTAATTGTATGTAAAAATGACGTGATATCTGTATAATGTGAAATAATGTATAATGTGATATGTTGTAACAATTGTAAGTCGCCCTGGATAAGGGTGTCTGCTAAGAAATAAATAATAATAATAATAATAATAATAATAATAATAGAGTGACAATAGAAGCTAATATCCACAAACAGAAAATTCAATCAAGATATAAAGAACTGTGCAAAACAACATCTTCTACGCTTTATTTCACTATGTCACAATTGCGGTCCGGTACGTTTGGTGTGAAGTGCGAACAACAAAGTACGTTTGGGAAATGAATCATACCGAGTCCTCCTACAGAGGTGGTCTCAGTCCGTTTGGTAAACGAAGCGAGTCTGGTTCGCTTGCTAAACCTCAATGTGAACAACTGCTTTTACACACAGGAAACAATCTATGCAAGGTAACCTGACTCGGAAGTAAACAATTTGCACTTAGTTTAGTTCATATTCTGAGGAAACAAGTAGAGCAAAAAACAAAATGTCCAGTAGTGGTTGTGGATCATTCGAAGGCAGCGGAGATGCTCTCCCTCGATTTCCTGGCCTCTAGTTTACAAACCAAAACTAAACTAACCGAGTGCACTTGCAAACTGCGTTGTGAACACAAACGAACTTGGTCCTGAAACAAAATGGAAAAGGACCAAAAAATACTAACTTTAGCTCGCATCCAAATGAACTTGGTCCCTTTGCTTGCAGATAAGTGTGAACAGCAAGCGATTCAATGTTTCAAATGAAACAAACCAGACTGTGTCTGTTTAAAACCGATCTAGTGTGAATGCAACCTTAAAAACTAAATTCACAGCAACAAATTATTATTAATTTATTTTTTGACACATTTACAATGGAAACTCTTCACCTAAAGTAATTTTGAAGTTCGCCTTAATACTCTGTATTTGCTGTGGTGTGCCATGATTTACTATATTTTTCTTCAATTTACCATGGCCTTTTACTATATCCTGCTTTTACTACAATGTACACTCCAGGAACACCCACACTCACAATTGCTTTTTAATATAAAATTACATTCAGTACTTTGCACTCTTACCCACTGCTCAGTATTGCTTAACTTTTGCAACCCATTTAACTAATTAAAATGATGTCCCTACAATAACCAGATCATTTTTTTTATTGGCTACTATACTTTTCCTTCAACTGAATGACATAAACACAACTGAAAGGTCTTTGAATCTTAAAGTTGTTGTGGAAAAGTGCAGCGCTGTTGAAACCCTTGAGGGCATTACTATAATTTGACAAACACATTTATTTAGTTAAATCCATAAATAGTTACTGATGAAAAAAGATTACAGTAGATGTGGTTTTAAGGCCAAGTTTTCAGTCCTGGTTACATAACTTAAAAAAATATATATTGTACATGTACGATAGCCCCAAATCACACAGTGTTAATGATAAGTCGCCAGTATAGACTTAAAGAAAAGAGTACTTGCTTAACTTGAAGATTGGGTTAAAGCTTTCTGAATATTGAATGAAGCCCAATATTACTAAGCAGTTTACAAGCTACTGCAGTAAATATCCTGTAATTGTTTTCATAATACCTGGGACAGTGCTTTGAAACCCAGCGCTTACACTTTTAGTACTGTCCCTTTAGATTGACCCCTCACTGAAAGGGCTTTGTTTATAGAAAAGGGTGCCTCTGTGATCTTTACTGCGGGTTTATCAATTTAGACTCATCAGTTGAATTAGTGTTATCATTATCATAGCGGTATCATGTTCATATAATTTACTGTCCAGCTCTGTACTTGTTAGATCAGAATCAGATTGTTTTAGATTTTTAGAGTGATGTCACTGAGGTGACAAAGGGACAAAGACAGTTATAGGTAGCCATGAAATTCAACTACCGGAAAGGGGAAGTGCAAGAGAAATTAGAAGTTCCAGCAAAGTCAATCAGTTGCCAGGCATTACAAAACATTCCAAAGCACTCAGAACTACTGTGAATGAAAATATAATCAATTAAAGCTAATTGGAAAATAATCTATAGTGGCAAAAAAAACGTTCACCGAAGTCTTATTGATAAGACTTGTGGAATGTTGTTTGTCTAATGACATTTAATGCTTAATTACCTTGCTCCATCACTGTAGAAAAAAAAGATCAGTTTACCTACAGGTTCCTGATCTATAGCCTCATAGAGTACAACAAACAGACACAGCTACTACCTGAATAATTTCCATAGAGTACTTAGTATAACAAAAACACGTGCAGATTCTCAGAAGTAAATAATCTGCAATGGCTCTTCCTTTCTTCCTGTTCTGTTGGTGGTCTCTGGATCCCACAGGAGCAGACGGTAGCTCAGATTACATTAAAATAACGAAGGCTCTGCAGAAATCTTGCTTCTCCAATGCATCTGTGGGTTAATATAGTTATTGACCTATTTTACACAGATGGAAAAATGCTTCAAAACATTATAAAGTATGATTAGTAACACATTTCCAACAGATGTTTAAGATGATACGCGCCAAATCGTAAAGAGGACAATTTGTTTTGCTCATATACCTACACGACGAATGTTCCCACTTCAGCATGCATATTACCAGAGGATACAGTTGGGGGCAGACAGGCTTTTGCATATAAAGAACCACTTTTCTGATTGTGATGAAACTGGCTAACAACCTTCCTTAGCTATCTGTCTATAGGTCTGTATGTCACACTAACATTTTTAAATGTGCATGCAGTTTTAGAAACAGCTAAAACTCTGGCATCAGAGAAGTGTTAAAAGTCCTCCCAATTTTCACAATGTACTTCTTGAACTTTGATGTTGTAACTAAACGGATGTATTGACATAGACTATGTTAATAAAGTGGTTCTCTGTATGATGTGTTGATGCATAGGCAACTGCTTCTGCGTCCCCACAACAAATGGAGGTCTATCCTGGTCAAAAAAAAAAAAGCTTTTACTGGAAGTCATCAAAAAAAGCCTATAATAGCTTTAACAAACAAAAGTGAAATCCCGTAAACACAAATACAGACAAATCCTGTTATTTATTGAAGGCATAAACATATACTTAACAATGACATGTCTGTTTATCACTTGGTGGCCTGGACACATTCTTTCATTCGGTCAGGCACATGTCAAACTCATTACAACTGCTTTTCTCTCAGTGGCTTATGTGTATGTGTTCTGGCTCCCCAGTACACTGGTCTGAAACCAGTTTAAATGAAATTTCTGTTTTGTATGTACTTTGCCTAATTATCTATCTTTCCTTGGTCACAATTACCAGAATTTCATCAGCATCCACATATATCTGTTGTATAATATGTTCTTTACTAGATTATCATCTGTATAATCAATGAAAAAGAACATCAGAACATTGTTCAACTGGCTTCATATTATCAGGGTGGGATGGTTGCCAGGTACAATCAGGTACAATATCTTGGCAAGACAGAGCCTTGACATGTGTTAAGTAGTAGTTTCAAACTGGTGTGCAGGACAGTATGCTGCATAAATTAAAATTAAATACTTTATTAGCTTTTGCATGTTTTTTTCTAGTAAAAAGGCATTTATCTGGTGAATACATTTTGCTCCAATGTACTGGAATGTAATAAACATTGGTACAGGAATTCTACAAACCAGCAAGTGTCTAGCATATGGTTATTCAATTAGTAAGTCTGCCAACTATAATACACTATAGTTCAGCTTTCAGAATGACATCTAATTTCAAGACAAAATGAAACAGGGAAAAAAATTAATAAAAAAAGTACAAATACTGGTATAATAATGTAGTGTGTGTGTGTTACAAATACACCAATACTCTAAAGGTCAATGTAACAGAACATTGGTTGGGAATATGAAAACACAAGTCAAGACTTTGCCTATAGCCTACAATGGTCTGTGAGTAAATCTCTGATTATTCCCTACTGACTACTCACCTACCCTAAACCGATAATCTGCTGTGCACATAGCACAGCTTCTCAACAAACCTCTAACATTATCTATGGATTTTTCCAGCAGGTGTATAGGTTGATCAAATCGACCCTTAAGTGAGGCCATGAAGCTATCCAACAGGGTGGCCAAACACTCTTTACACATGTCCCTAAACTGTAAGGTGGTCCCAAAATAGACAATATGGGAATGGCTGACCTAGCAGTAAAAGCTAATTGATGAATGAATCAATGTATGAAATTAATTAATCAAATGTACTGTACACTGTCCTTTTCACATGCATTACTGTCAATGTTTAATGAGTATTAACATGTTTAAACACTTCCAACAACATGCCTATAAACAAAATACAGGATTGAATTGGACAGTAACTACACTATTGAACAATAAAGCATGTCTTAATATAGCATTACATTAATCATTAACATGGACTTTTACTGTTTAAATAGCTAATTTAATCTTACCTGTTGTGAACTACTATTCGCTATATAGATCTCAAATGTGAAGTTTTAAAATATCTAGTACTACACTAGTTTAAATAAATCTCAATTTGCAAGCCATGCAAATGATGTAATATATAGTTAAATAAGAATACTTTAAAAGTATAGCTAATTTTAATGTGACATGATTTTCATCTGATACAAACTTGATCTTGATACAAGCAATCTGATATAAAGACATTTCAGATGGCTGTATCACATCAATATCAGGGTCTGCTATATTTTCAGCTACTATTCAAGTAGTGTATTCATCTTATGTAGTGCAATTTTGAAAGTCATTAAACAGGGAAGGAACCCATCTATGAATTACACCCGTCTATGTTTACTTAGTAAGTCTGCTATTTAAAGAGACAAATATTTTGAACATCCTTGGCAAGTTTTCAGTAAATATTGAAATAAGCAGCAGATGGTCTCCATTTCATGGATGCTCTAAAAGGGTGCAGTAATTAATTCCATGTTGTTTTCTTTTTAACAAGGCACTCTCAACACCACACAAAATAATAAATACTGAATTTGGGGCCTGCATATAGTAGCCAGTAATCCCATAGTTTGCCACACAAAGACTGCATCTTCACAACATAAAAATTCTAGACACATTTTAAAACAATTTTACAAAAAAAAAGTTGTACTAATATTTGTAGTGCAACTGAACCAATATTCTCAAATCAATAAAAGGGGAGGACAGTTTTAATGTTACTAGAAATCTCAGAACTTTCACCCTCCAATCAGAAAGCACCACCACACGGTAGATGACAGCGATGATAGCATGTCCAGCTTTAAAAAGATGAAAGTAAAACAAAACAAAGTAAATATATCAGTACATTTGAGATTTAACATGTTTTAAATAACAATAAAGGCAGTGGTTACTGGTTTTTAATTGTAATAAAACCTTGATTACGGTATTGGTATTTTGGTAGCTGACTTTACAGTATCAATGCAGTCAACTACCCTCCAATCAGGGTTCCACTGCATAAAGACAATAAGAGGTTTGGATTACAAAGCATTGGTTAGAACTCTTTAATTACATTAGGATCAGGGTTAGGATCTTTTGCTAATTATAATATTACAAACTCATAACAGAAAAAGATTGAAAACAAGTTTGATTGCCTGATTATTAATGAACACTGGTTTTGTGACCAGTCTAAACTTCAAGTAATGTTTCTTTCATTTTCTTTCACAAACCTTGATCCAGATGTGGACTAGAGCTTGACTCATGAGCCCTTGGTGCTGCCAGTGTTGGCTCCATACCCAGACAAGAGCTCACCTCCCTAGGAATAAGACTAATATTCCAAGGAAAATGAATAATCTAAGGCGTTGTGCAACTGCCCAAACTATTATTTGTTTATTTAGCAAACTATACTTCTTATGTTGTTTACTTGCATTTTTTAACTAAGCCTGCCTATACCTTATTTGGAGATTTACCTCTTGCCGATTCAGTTTTCAGACAAACTGAATAATTTTTTAACCATTCTTTTAATATTTCACAAGGTAAGGGCCAGTTGCGTGACAGCCACAGTCTAGCATAATCAATATAATGACAGAAGTACAGTACATTTAAAAGGACTTTGTTTTTTGTTAAAAATAGCAATAGATGTAGCAATGGCACTGTTCCAGCTGACTTATTTAAATAAATACTTGGCTGTTTTGTTTGCTGATAATAATGCATCTATTTCAAAATAAATGAGCAGATACAGACAGCTAGGAAATGAATGGTGTTGCAAAACAGAGACTACACTTAGAATTCAAACGTTTTGAAATATGTATTTAAAAAATACTCCTGTACTTTACTTGTGAGTGCCCATTGTTATCTATTCTAGTACATGTTTAAATTTGTCTTTGTTTAACCAGGTCTCCCTAAGAGAGTCCTGGACAAGTTGGGTGACATGTAAATTACTGTACAGTGAAAGCTTGCTACTACAGCCAGTAAGGGGAAGCTACATAGAATTTCTTGCAACAAATGAATACCATTGGATTTTAAATAGAAAAGCTATTAAAACTGCAAGGACTTTATTTTAAGACTATTTTGTAAAAGTTGACATGAGCTTTGTGGGGAGACTGTGAGTGCAGCTGGACACACTATAATTGCTCTGTTTATATATATATATATATATATATATATATATATATATATATATATATATATATAAACTGATTCTTGTCACAGGTACCCTCTTTCCATCATACCTCACTCGATGCAAGGTTTATTATTATTATTACTTCAAATGGCGCCTGACTGGAAAGTGCTCTGTGACAAGTACAAATAAACTACTCTTGAAAAAACGACGTAAAGGGGAGAGAGCTCTACAATTGCTTTTTTTTTTAATGGCAGGAGAGCTGTGCACTGAGAGCAGTTCCATTTAGCTTTGACTGTGTGAAAAGCTTGACCTGCCTGTCCTTATACAGTATAAGTTTACTGTGGAAAAACACATTTTTACAACTTCCCTGTGGTATGTCATGACATGCTGTGCTGATGTACACTGTGTTCAGTCCATTACACTTAGCTATCCACTATCATGCCTTTGCCAATATCATGAACATTAAGAAAGACCAACACCATTATTTGAAACACGATTCTAATAACACCATACACATTTGTGCTTGTGTCTTTTAAAAACTTGCATCCAACTTGTCAAATGAAGATAAAGTCTGCAGTCAGTTTCCAGGATTCAATTTCTTTTCTATTTTTTTTATAAGAGGTGGAGCGGAACGTTATGGATGATTGAATCCAGAAAATCGAGTTTGGAATCTTTTCTTGATTTTATGACATTGTGATGCTGAGTCTATGCACCAGATGAGAACTTAGAAATAATTGAGCAAACACTCAGAGCTAAAAAATCTGTTAACAAATTGTGTACTACAAAGACACATTAACAAAACCTTAGACTAGAAAAATGTATCTATATCTGTATTTTGTTACATTTATTATGTACTGTATTAAAGGTCATCTGAATTCTAAGTTCCAATGGGATACACCACTGATGGCACCTCTCCAGCCAACTTTGATCACCACGGTGATTGTTTCTAAGGAAGCAGAATGTATTTTCCCCTTTGCACAATCGCCAGTTGCATATATCTTGTCTAGTTGGGGATTAACATTAAAATTACTAAGTCCATACACAACTATTAACAACTAGAATAGTCTGTTGTTTCAGTGCCTCTTAATTCATAACAAAATAGTTGATGGAGTAATGTTTCTATACAAAAGAGAAGGGCATCTGAAACAGACTAACACTATAAACACAGAAGGAGTTTTCCTTATCCGTTCATGCTTGGCTACTAGTGGTGCCACTTTGAATTCAACACACTATTGGTTGCAAGGAATTAAAGAAAACAAATTCAATGAGGGGATGAAAGGCAGGCTGGGATTCAAATAGCTGTTAAAACAAAGCAATTCAGATTTGATGACGTTTCATGTTGTGTTTCCTCTGCATCTATTTTAATGATGAGTCCACACGTCTCTGGTCAGCGCTGGTGGTGCTGGTTTTTAACTGGTTATGCTGGCTGAAGTGACCGTTTTTAGTGGTTTTACTTGCAAAAAATCCACTTAATTACATGTTGTTTTACAGTCACAAAAGCAACTGACTGTTGTCTGCACTCTTAAATGAATCTGATTGTGTTCTTTATTTTGTTGGGGTTTTACATACCACACTTTCTTCCAGTTTTCAACACAGGTGCTGCCTCCCTCAAACATTCGTCGTCTGACTCTACCAATGTCATTTCCAATCGAACCTTGGCATACTTAAACTCCTCACTTAGAGCTGAGACTGGCAGCTGCAGTATCCCTTTACTGAGGCAGTGTGGAACTCCTAACCATTTCCTGAACTGATTAAACCTTCCAGCTTCTCTACTGTTGTCAAGGAAACCTCATACACAGTGAGTGGCCACAGAAGTCTTGGCAGTAGACCAAACTGAAAGCACCAGAGTTTAAGTTTGCCCAGTAAAACACCGCTTCAACCCTTGCACTGCTTGTTCTCCCACATGAACGATGCTTTAGGTCCCCATCATACCATCTCCCAAGACTTCTCACAGTCTTCTCACAAACGGTTGGTATTGAATCATCATTAATTTAGAACCTCTTATCCACTACTTTACCTTTAATTATAGCGATGCTCTTTGACTTATTGGGCTTGAATTGCATTTGTGCCCATTTAATGTTATTGATTCGTTTGCCCAATAACCGAATAGTGCAGGCTACTGTTGTATGCCAAAAACGTCACATGACCACAATATTCACAGCCATTTTGGTTTGGATGTCAAGACCAAGGTTAAATTCACCTGCATGTAAATATTAAGTCTTTTCAGTGATATGAGGTGGTGTACAGTAAGTTTTGTGATGGCAAAGGCAGATTCATTAGTACTACAGATGAATGCCTGATAAAAATAGTTAAACGCATTATCCATGAACATTTCAGTGAATATGTAATGAGAAATGCATCTTTCATTGCATTGCACTTATTCAAACAGCACTCAACACCACTGTAAATTATGTTAAAGGTTATTAATTAAATACATTTTACCATGAGAAACCCCATTGATATTAAAAATCTCATTTTCAGAAGTGCCTTTGATTGAAGTGAGAGGGAAACGCCCACACAATTACAACACAACCGACCTCCATGAACAGATTTTGTAATATTTACATCGAACACAAAGCAATACACGAATGAACAAATACTGTTTAACAATTAAACAAACATAACTGAATTAATTAAATTTACTGGATGCATATAAAATGACTGAAGGATGACAAATGATAATAATAATCTGTAGGGATTTTGTTAATCCAAAAATGTGTAAATTTCTAATACAAACACAGTATAACACAAACACAGTATAAGAACATGGGTGTAACCTTCTATTCCTGTTTGTATTACTTCAGAGCTGGGTTTTTTTGCACAACATTTAACTACATATTTTAATTTGCCTTTTGACCCAGATATTTATACTTAACATAGCTTGCAACATCCTTTGTCAAGATCCATTTTACGCTTATGCAGTCAGCATGTCAGAATATGCCACTGTAAGAAACATTGCAGGAAAGTATGTTGGCCTATGCATTAGATAGAGGTAGTTACTGAGGATCAAACTCTGGTCCCGAGATTCAGAGACTAAAGCACTGGCTGCTGTGCCAAAACAGCCATGCTTCACTTCAGGAACAGATCTTCATATCAGGCAACTAAACTATCAGAGGTCATTACATACTCCCTTTGTCCCAAAAACAACTGCATACCCCCATGTCCATTGTCAACCATGTAGAAAGACAGCAGCATAGACTTTGACAAAGCATACTGTGCATCAACTGGCCTTTAGAGATTGTGGTCTTTACTAATTTGGTACCACTGTAAGAAATTACTGGATAGGTACATCAGCGTCCATAGCATGATATAACGTTTTATATTATCACTGTTCAGGATCTGTTACATTTACCGGTAAGTATACCTTGTCAATAAGACACACCACACACACTACATAAGCATGTGTGTGCAACCATAGATATGATTTTTAACAGTTTTATTCCTTCCTTATTGAAGTGCAATATGTGACTATTTAATGTGATGTGTAACTTTGTATCATTTTGTTTCAGTCATTGTATCCTAGTGATTTTTTCCCTTCTAATCTAGAGCACTAAACACCCCTGTATAGCTCTCGGAATAATGTCTAACCTTTCAGAACATCTGGAACACAAGAGTGTAACCATTAGCTGTCCTCCTGCAACACTGCCCATAGTAGATGTTGGGGCCAACTACTTTCAATTAAGAACATAGCCTGAGGTTTCTTAAAAGTCCTGTAAGAGTTGAACTGTGAAATCAGAGGTTGAGGATTTAGACTAATTTAAACCAGACCCATACAAGGCATGTTTGACAATATAATGAAATCAGTTCGCCATATGCCATCTATGTGAATCACTCCAAATTATAGCAGCAATTGCTTGTAATTCAGAACTGTCTAAACAAAGTAAATTACATGTTTCTTTCCACCCGTATTAAGCTGTCCTGCACTAAGGTGTTGTGAAATACACTAGTGTAGTCTTTAAAAGGCAAAGTGAACTGCTCTCCACCTGATAAATGGTCTGTTAATCAGCAACGCTTTTTATTACAGATAGTTTTCTGTTCATGGCTCATCTAAAAGCCAGTCCCGATTCTGAATGCTTCACAATTGTGCACACAGCACCAGGGACACACTTCTGAGAATCGACAGAAGAGCAGGAAACTTGTTGACTAAGAAGTAACTAAAAGTATTTTCCAGCCCCTATTTAAGGAGGAACACCCTTATAAATAGCGTTTTTGTGTAAAACTTCTCGGTCATGCTTCATTTTAATGGGCACATGTTTTGCTTACTTATGAAACAACATGTTTACAAACCTGAGACATATGACTATACAGGCAGTTTTCTCCACATATCAACAAATTCCTTTCAATAACTGTTGCAACCAAATTTTTATCACAACAGATAGGCGTTTACCTAGATATGAAGACAGACAGACATCTCATTATATTCCCAGATTCTGAAACTCTCAATAGCTTGTGCAAAAGAATGTTCTCAGAAAGTCTTAGATAAGATTAGCAGTTCTCCTGATATTTGTAAAGTGTCACGTACATTTGTATGATGGCACCACTGTATCCCCTTTGTCAGGTAGAATATATGCATAAAAATGCATACACATGTGTTTTTGTTATTTAAAAATACCTGTAAGATAGTAAATCTTGTTGTCTGAGGGTGATTTTCTATATTGTACAGTACATTCTTAAGTTTCATTTTATTGACAGCATACCCACTCATAAAATATCCTGAAATTAATGGGATTTGGTTCTTTCACTGTTGTGGTCACTCGCCCATTTAACTAAGGGTATTTTTTGGCAGCTTTATACTGGTTTCTGTCAATGTAAGGGTCGTTCGGAGGTCACCCAGGTTTCCTTTGATGATAGAAATTCTGACATGTGACCTTTGAAGGAAATGGCAGGGGGGAAATCTGGAAAGCTGATGTTTAGGAGATACAGCTCCTCTTCTGTTTGACTACTGATATTGAATTTATATTGAGTAACCAGGGATTTGCTTGTATACACAGTACTCTCCTGTACCTAGAACAGAATTGTATTTTGTAAAGCAATTGCTTCCATTATAGCACCTTCTTTATTCTGATATTGAAGTGATATTACGGCTTTCAGCCTAGGTCTGTTGACATTTAGATATACATTTTACACAGATGTTTGCCATAACCCGATAACCTGTATAACCCCATAGCATATGCCTTTATATGACATGCTCCTCTCCCAAAAAAGAAATACATACAAGACTGTAAAGTAATAGTAGACAGCATTATCCTTGTGATATTTTTTTTTTAGCAATCCCTTGTTACTTCGTGGTTCATTAATTCACAAATTCGGTTCATTCAAGATTAGGCCATGTTGACTGTAAATTATACCTGCGCTATATTTTGCTGTATATGGGCCCTTCACCAGTTTACTGTTTTCAAGGCTTCACTATATTTTGATGTATAAGACAGGTAATGAAAAAGTGTATACAAAAGTGTCATCTCCCTGACAGCATTTGGTTTTGCAGAAAAAATAATGTCATTCAGAAAATCTAATTCACGTTTGTCTTTCTTATAGGAAAATGTAATGGTAATACATGTAAGGTGTGATTTATTGGAATTATATTGTTTGCGTCATGTCCTTGAATACAGGTGAACATAAGTATAGTATTTATAATTGGTATTACGTTATTCCAGTTCCCAGGCATGTAGTATTTAACCCCAGTTTCTTGATTGAAAAGGAGTGAATATACAGATTAGAGGTTAGCGCATCCTGGGATTTAAATGTCCACTAAATCTCTTTCTGTTTTTCAGCTCATTTTATTCCTTTCTCTTGCAGTCACAATCAGATCGGGAGACAATGGCATGCTGAAAGAACAGAATACAAGATCATATTTGTCTGAGACAGGGCGCTAGTGTGAACATATGCCTGAACAAGAAGAGACAGTGGTGCTGGGCAATGAAACTCTAGAGCACAGACAGTACCATGACCATCTGACTGCACTTCGGGGTTTCAGAAAAGACAATAGTCTGTTAAAACACTGCAGTTCACAAATGAATGAAGACATTCCTGATAGCATTGGACAAGAAGTAATGAGGAATATATATCAGGATATGAAAGATGTTGACTGATGAAAGCTGAAAGCAAGAGGAAAGATATTTACAAACAGCAATGCCACCACCAATTGGTGTTCATATCAGTTCATTGTGTATCTTCACAGGAAAAAATGACCTCAGAATTCATCTTGACGAAATGATTCCAGAAAAAAGGCCCTGTCATTTATAATGAACCACCTCTTTTCAGGCTATCTTCAACATTATGTATATGTGTGTGTGTGTGTGTGTGTTGGACTGATGATGTAACAGGGGGAAGAGGGGGCAAGATTGTGTTCATGGTTGATGATATGCGACAACAAAACATTTAAAAATCAATTAAATCTAAATGAATAAAATGTACTGTATATATATATATATATATATACACAGTATATATATATATATATATATATATATATAGAGAGAGAGAGAGAGAGAGAGAGAGAGAGAGAGAGAGAGAGAGAGAGAGAGAGAGAGAGAGAGAGAGAGAGCTTTAGTGAGTTACAGGAAAATAATTCCATCTAGGGTTAAAGTGTCACAGAAACCCTAGATGGAATTGTTTTCCTGTAACTCACTGAAGAGGTCCATCTATTATTTTTTTTTTATAATACATGGATACCCTTGTGATGTTAATATTAAAGAAGACGAGGTTCAGCAGTACCGTTGGGTTTTTTAAAACTTAGTGTTTCAGTGCTGTATAGACATTCAATGGCAGTGCTTCAGCTTTATTTGGATGATTGCCTTTACCTTTACTAATGTTTAACTAGAAACCGTTTCAACAGTGAGGACTATGTAAGCTATTCTGGGAAGCTGCAGGCTGCCACCCACAACTTCTCTTAAGGAATTAGATGCATTTATCATTGGTCATGTATCCCTCCAGGACAGTTTAAACATATTGCAAATGTGTCATGTTGAATTAGGGCCATCCTGGCTGCCCATGTTAGTTGTACACACTACTGTCAGCCATTGTAGCTTGTACTTCATAACACTATGATGTCTTTTATTGAACACATTGCAGTGCACTTACCTTTGGTGAATGTGTTCACATAGTACTGGCGCCCTTGTGGTGACATGTAGCTTTGCCATCCCTCAGGAAGAGGGCTGTTTCCTGGCTCATCTTCTGGCAGGGGGCTAACTGATACTGGCTTCTGTGAATAAAGAAAAATACAATAGACTTTATAGCTTTTTCCTAAAGTGAACTTCTTTACATTTCTGACAGTAACTGTACACTGATGAAAAGACAAACTTTTGAAACTGTGAGCACACACTTAAGGTAGCTCATCAATGCCAGTAAGCCTGTAAACTGTACCGTACATTACATTATTCTGACAGATATACTGTCACTTAAAGGAAAACATGTCAGAAATGGTCTTAAATGTATTGTTCTTGTTGTTTAGATTATTGTATTGTGTTTCAGTTTCAGTCATTACATGCTGGTGTTTTTTGGTAACTCCGAACTTTACATTACCCTGTGGTCTGAACAGAACTGCCAGAATCACAAGGAGCAGACTGTTGGAGGGTGTGACAGGGTGTGCGTTGCCAAGGTGACTCAGAGACCATAAACCGGTGTAGTTAAGCGCTCATACGTGAATATTTATTTACATTACATAAACACAAAAACAACAAACACAGCACACCATCCACCGCGTCATTCTTTCACCAACACAATTCTAACTAACACCAGTGATCACCCTATTTATACAACTGAATACATTTAAACATGTATTCAGCTGATGGCTCCAGCCACATTCTCACACGTGTTTGCAGGGTGGAATTTAACTACCTCCCTGCCACCCAATACTCCCCACGTAACACACACCCGTTCACTGGCAGATCTTTCACCCTGCCATGCTGCCACAGAGGGGTACAGGTGATTGCTCTCTGGTGAACAATACTTGAATATTGGATTCTGAGAGTTCTTTGAGATCACAGTGGGGCTTTAAAATGATACAAAGCAAATCTCAACAACATTTCACACCCATCCAAAGTTGCTTTTTAAATTGCTGTATCTTTTTCGTATACAGTATATTTCTAATATATGCAAAGTAAAGTGGCTGCATATATTGATACCTAAAGTACCTAAAGTATAAAAAATAGGCAGAGACTGTCTCTGTGACCTTGAATTATATAGTTCACTAGGCAGCTGCATTACACCTCTTTATTTGAGGGTCATTTTCATTTTTGAATGCATCTGGGATTGTTTATTTGGTCAATGTAATACAAAAGTCATGGGGTCCTTATTTATTCTTGGAGAAATATTGTGAGGCTTTATTTCTTAATGCGCCTGACCTAGAATTTTGTTTATGGGTTGAGTTGTAAATGAGGCATATCAAAAGAAAGTATAACTGTGAATAAATTACACAGAAAGAAAACGGAAAGAAATGTTCCACCGGAAGAAATACAAGTTTTTAAGAAAAACACCAAATCCCAGAAGAGTATGTTTTACAAGTTTACATGAATTATGTTTTTAGTCAAAATAAATATGTGTGTTGAAAGACTAATTTTGCACTTACGCAGTGTATCAAATACTAAAGACCAGCCAAGCTATCCAACATAATTTTCCCAAGGGTGGAATTGAATTAGTCATTGAAGGTGTATAATAATCCACAATCCCCCCAATAGACTACAGGAGGCAGTGTGGTCCTGTGATTAGAGTCCAGGGCTTGTAACCAGAATGTCACCGGTTCAAATCCCACCTCTGCCACTCACTGACTCACAGTGTGACCCTGAGCAAGTCTCTTAACCTCCTTGTGCTCCATCCGGCAGATCAGATGTTAAATCAATGTCCTATTATAAGTGACTCTGCATATAGTGCACGGTTCACAGCCTACCTCTGTAAAGTGCTTTGTGCTGGTGGTCCACTATGAAAGGCGCTATATAAAAAGATATAGATAGATACATCAAATGTTTTATTATGGTCAGAGAATGGGAGAAGTACTTCAAATTGTTTTCTTTTGCAAATATGTGGGGGATTATTGTTCAATAATAAATATGTTCTTTTAACATTTGTCTTTGACTCCTAGTTTTGTCATTCTGCGCTGAATTAGAAACAGTAATTAAACTTCATTTAGGATTGTGTATATGATTCAATTAGATTCTCCATCACCATCTATGTGGGATCTACCACCACCTTGAAGATGTTTCCACTGCCACAGACCCAGTTCTGGACAAGTCCGTTCATGAATCGGCAAGAACAGTTAGGAAAGAACATTGAGGGCAGCCAGCACAGGAAAACGGGAACATATGCCAAGGATACTGAAGATCTTAAACTTCGCACATAGGCCTGGGACTCATATTTCACTGGTTACATTCAAAGTTTAAACTACAAATAATCACTGTTAAAAATGTATTTATGGCGGTATAACTGTAAACAAACTATCGTTTTTCTGACTTGGCCACTCTTAGTTTGAAAGGTCAGTCTGTTACTTTGTAATTGTTTTTTATACATAATTGTCAAAGTTCAGTTCAACTGTAGTAATTAAAAAGTACATTCAGGTCTAATTCTTGTCGTTGTTAAAGAGCACCTGTTGTAGCTTTGTAACGTTGCTCAGAGTTCATGGAAAACGTGGTTTTATTTCTGGAAGAAGAATCCACCCACTAATCAACACGTCATATCCAAGCGCCATAAAAGCTCTGTGTGCCTTTCATTCATGTCGCTTCTTTTGTTTGGCCTCTCAGTCACGTGCGGCGAGGCCAAACAGGGAGACGTCCGTCTTTAGAGCCTGGAGGGAGGGCTACCCAGCCATGGATTCCCTAAGGTTTCCTCCTACCAACAAGTAGGCTTTTTTTCCTTACCTGAGTGCTGAGCAGTTCGTATTTAGTTTCTGCAGGTGCGTGGCAGGCTGGAGAGGCCAGGTTCGCCCTCAGTGCATTTCATGCTCTGGGGGGCGGGCCCGTGTCTCAGCTGCTTACTTTCCGAATGATACATTTTACTGAATTGAAAATAGTCAGATGACACGCCATTACTGCATGACTTTGCCTGTCTCCATCTCCCTGATGGTTCATTACAGGCTCACAAGCACCATGCTCAACAAGAATGCATCTGAGCACGCACCAGAGCTATGGAGGCTACATTTGACAAAGTCACCACACAGTGTGTCACGATTCTGTGTCTCTGCTTGAGAGACGCCCAGGACTGAATGGCAGGAGGCTTTTAGGTCAGGGACGAGGTTCACTCACATAGCTATGAAGAGGAAAAGCCTGCTGGCACCAAGCCTGTCTGGGAACCAAAACAAATGTACTGCACAAGGTTGGTAAGGTAAGTTAGTCTGAATGTAAAACACCACTGAGTTCATGTGAAGGTTCAATAATGTACAAACTGTAATGTATTAGGCCACATAACATGCTTTTCATATACTTCTTATAGTATATTATAAATGAAACAGCTCAATGTTGTTACAGCTGTTGCAGGTGCTGTATCCAAAGGGGTTTATACCAGTGCCAGAGGAAAAGTTTAAATCAGTCCAGGATGTGCAACGGTCCGCTTAATAAATCTCTACTGAGTGTGCTTCCTGGTAACTGAAGATCAACAGGTTTCAACATTGAACAGAGAGACATCTTTTATAGCGATACATAGGTATGGCTACTTTAATGGAAAGATACAGTAATACATGCGTTTGCAATTCCTTTTACTTTATACTAAAAGGAAGCTAGTGGTAGAGGGCAATGGCAGGTTTGTTGCCTTGATATATGACGGCTTCTCTATTTTCATACAGTAAGTTGATGAGTGAGTGCTGTTAAGATATTGCATAATGTAAGCTTCCATTAACACACAACTATATGCACATCTTCATCTACTGCATCTAAATGCAACACAATAGAGTAAAACCTGCTGTCGCTTTTTGTATAGATGTCTAGATGTCTTTTTTTTAGTTTGATGTGTACGCACTCATAATAGTGATGGAACCAATCACAAAGCAAGCAGATTGGTTAAACAAAGTGTTCCCCTTCAAAACTGGCTATTAATAGATTTGTGGCACAATAACTCGCACACACTTGTCTCAATTGCCTCTTTACACCCAGGAGGTCCACAGCGGATGTTGGCGAGCTACTGCTGGCATTCGTTTTGAGTTCACCGGGCATCTGGCCAGTATGGTCTGCTATAGGAGGAGAAACGGTTCCTGAGAATTCTGCCTCCTAACCCTTGGGAGTGCCAAAGCCAATGCTCCCTGTGGAATCCCACAGAAATAAAAAACTGGGCTCCCCTGACTGTATGACGCACCCTGTTCAACATGTGGTCATGCCTTTACCAGGTGAACTCTGTGAAAGGAGGCATCAAGGCATTTCCACGGCAAGACTCCAATATGATATGAAAATAACTTAAAAACATCAAAACATGGTGATGTTAAAAAAGAATAAAAGAAACATGTACAACACAGCAGGCAGCTGCAGTAAGTAATGGGTTTGGCTGCACACCCTCTCGCCTGTTCTGTAACACTTCTGAATAGGGTTCAATAGCACTATCACAGAATAGCATTACATTTACATACAATTATTGGAACAATTTCCCATATAATTCAGGTTAACAACAGGTGATAAAGCAAATTAACAAAATTCAAACCTCCCCAGGTTGGAACTGAAACTCACCCTGGTGAATCATTGGTGGATTTCTCATAAACCGGTTACAAATGTATGTTTTTTTTTTTTCATTCCTTACAGACTGTGGTGGATTAAAGCTCAGATGCCAGGAATCAGCAGACCAATCCTTTAGTTGGAATTTTAAAAATAACTGAAAGTTAATATAATAATTTATCTTGCCTTGAATGTTGTCTCAATTGTTGGTTAAGAAAGAACCACACTTTAACACTTCACATGGAGCTCCAAAAAGCTATGTGGGAGCACTACCAGAACTCAGAGGGAAAAAACACACCCTTAGTGGTTGCCTTTGGTTGCAAAGGCCTCTGGGGGATAGAGTTCCTGTCTCCCAGCACAATTTGAGAATCCTTCTAATGGCTTTGAATGCTAAAAAAGGGGCAAGCTGAACACAGTTCTTCATACAAATTTATATATACAGTATATATATTTAAGAATTTTACTATCAAATGTAACTTTTATGAAGTATAGTTATTTCCTAAACAATAATTTAAGACAAGCAATGCAAAGGGCACTGCATGTAAGGCAAGTATTATTTTAAACCTCTAAATGTGAGTCAATACATTGAATCTTGGAGCTTCAGATGCATATGAAGTTTCCAAAAAGCACTTTATAGGAAACCTGGTTGTCTTCCAAAATGTGACTGTTTTATAGCGTTGGAGATCCTACAGTGTAAAACGACACGCGGCAGTGGGAAATACGTCATATAAGGTTGGAATGTTCAAACACACATTCGCAATAGATCATCATTTCAATTTCCACAGACATGAAACTTTCCCAATTCAAACTAACACATACCATCCAGCCTCCCCCACTGAAACTACTCACCCACATTTCAGCCACATAGCACTTTCAAACAATGTTGCTACAGACAGAGTGAAAAATTGCTCGCTTGTACAATTCCTTATCACCAGCGCTGCCCTGCTCCTATCAGCTGATATATTATTGTGTGAGAGAACTGACAGCCAACATGGAGCAAAAACTACGAAACAGCTACCCAGCCATTCAACGTTGAATCTGTCTAGAAAGCAATGAACATTTTGTAATGATCTAATTCACTGGTACTCATTCAGGGTGCAACCAATGCATTTAAATACATTTTTACATTTTGCTGAGAATCTATTATTTTTTCACTTGTTTTTCTTATGTTCTTTCAGGATATACAGTTATTTCAAATACAACACCAAATAAACTACTGCATGCTGGCATGTTGGCTATAGATCATATGGTCTGATTGCAGCATGACCATTGCAATGATTTTGAACAACCACACATGAACTGATTATATACCAGGAAGCAGCAGCAGCTTTCTATAGCACTGCCATTCTATTAAATAATGTAGGACCTTATTTTGGACTCTATTTGGGGTCAGGCAAGGGGTCTTAATATACAGACGTGCTCAAATTTGTTGGTACCCTTACAGCTCATTGAAATAATGCTTCATTCCTCCTGAAAAGTGATGAAATTAAAAGCTATTTTATCATGTATACTTGCATGCCTTTGGTATGTCATAGAATAAAGCAAAGAAGCTGTGAAAAGAGATGAATTATTGCATATTCTACAAAGATATTCTAAAATGGCCTGGACACATTTGTTGGTACCCCTTAGAAAAGATAATAAATAATTGGATTATAGTGATATTTCAAACGAATTTGTTTCTTTAATTAGTATCACACATGTCTCCAATCTTGTAATCAGTCATTCAGCCTATTTAAATGGAGAAAAGTAGTCACTGTGCTGTTTGGTATCATTGTGTGCACCACACTGAACATGGACCAGAGAAAGCAAAGGAGAGAGTTGTCTGAGGAGATCAGAAAGAAAATAATAGACAAGCATGGTAAAGGTAAAGGCTACAAGACCATCTCCAAGCAGCTTGATGTTCCTGTGACAACAGTTGCAAATATTATTAAGAAGTTTAAGGTCCATGGAACTGTAGCCAACCTCCCTGGGCGCGGCCGCAAGAGGAAAATCGACCCCAGATTGAACAGAAGGATAGTGCGAATGGTAGAAAAAGAACCAAGGATAACTGCCAAAGAGATACAAGCTGAACTCCAAGGTGAAGGTACGTCAGTTTCTGATCGCACCATCCGTCGCTTTTTGAGCGAAAGTGGGCTCCATGGAAGAAGACACTTTTGAAAGAAAAACATAAAAAAGCCAGACTGGAATTTGCTAAAATGCATATTGACAAGCCACAATCCATCTGGGAGAATGTCCTTTGGACAGATGAGTCAAAACTGGAGCTTTTTGGCAAGTCACATCAGCTTTATGTTCACAGACGATAAAATGAAGCTTTCAAAGAAAAGAACACCATACCTACAGTGAAACATGGAGGAGGCTCGGTTATGTTTTGGGGCTGCTTTGCTGCGCCTGGCACAGGGTGCCTTGAATCTGTGCAGGGCACAATGAAATCTCAAGACTATCAAGGCATTCTGGAGCGAAACGTACTGCCCAGCGTCAAAAAGCTCTGTCTCAGTCGCAGGTCATGGGTCCTCCAACAGGATAATGACCCAAAACACACAGCTAAAAGCACCCAAGAATGGATAAGAACAAAACATTGGACTATTCTGAAGTGGCCTTCTATGAGTCCTGATCTGAATCCTATCGAACATCTATGGAAAGAGCTGAAACTTGCAGTCTGGAGAAGGCACCCATCAAACCTGAGACAGCTGGAGCAGTTTGCTCAGGAAGAGTGGGCCAAATTACCTGTTAACAGGTGCAGAAGTCTCATTGAGAGCTACAGAAAACGTTTGATTGCAGTGATTGCCTCTAAAGGTTGTGCAACAAAATATTAGGTTAGCGGTCCCATCATTTTTGTCCATGCCATTTTTATTTGTTTTATTATTTACAATATTATGTTGAATAAAAAATCAAAAGCAAAGTCTGATTTCTATTAAATATGGAATAAATAATGGTGGATGCCAATTACTTTTGTCAGTTTCAAGTTATTTCAGAGAAAATTGTGCATTCTTCGTTTTTTGTGGAGGGGTACCAACAAATTTGAGCACGTCTGTATGCTGCGGAGGAAGTGTGGTGAATGAATGGGCAGCACCAAATATGGCCTTATAGTTTTTTTGCGTTAATAAGAGGTAAGAGTTTAAAATATAGTGTGCCAGACACATTTCTGGGTTATACAATTCCAAAATATTAAATAACACTAAAAAGAATTCCGGAAAAAAGAAATAACCATGAAACAGTAAATTATCTTGCAAGCTCAACGTTTTGTCATGACCACTTTAGAGAAGTCAATGAAACCAAAGAAACTCACGAAGTTCCATCAGCCCCGATTGCATACAAATAATTACCTTCTACAATGTATAACAACAAATAAGACACATGATAAACTGCAAGAATGTATTTCTCTCTCAGGGGTTCATGTGTGTTTATCATGTCACAAGAACCCCTTATTATGCACAGTTAGGTGTACATTATTTCTTCTCTAATGTACTGTATGTTCTAAGAAGCACAGATACAATAAATGATCAAGTCTAAACAAATTATGCCTGATTTCAATTGTTACAACTGTAAACAGAGCTTTTCTTGTAAATCTGAAGCGCAGACAAGCAGAAATAAAAGCATTATCCTTTAACAGTAGAAAAAAGATCATAATTTCTTAGCACTCTGGTAAGCAACAAAATCTTTACTATTCATGCCTGCAGTCTTTCACATTAAACAAGGCTGACCTTTTTATGAGAAGACATACCGCATTGAAAGATTCAACTGGGAAATCAATGATAAATGCTGTAGTGTCCCTTATTTTAATTTTCTTAGTACAAGTTGTTAATGGCAAGACAAACATGTTGAGTGATTATATTTCCTTTATAATTTAAATGCCTTCTGGTCATTTTTCAGTTGATGGTAACATGACTTGCATGTAAATGACCCTCCATATTGGAAACATCAAATAAATGCCATGAAATAAATAATTCTCAAAAATCAACATGTCATATTTTATTTGTCAACATTAGATAGGCAACTGTTTACTAAAAGAAAAAAAATCCTTAGCAACAGTTTGGCATTCTTCCTAGAAAACCAGGCACAACCTGTCAAATGACTTTAAACATAAACAAAGCAGTAAACATAATGCAGAAGTGCAATGCTGGTCGTAACAAAGGTTTTGACAGCACAGCAGGCTCCGAAATGACCACATTCATCCTTTCTTGCATGTGATCACAAAGTAATGTCTTGAACAGCTCTCTTAAGTTTAATTGTCGTATAATTCACCCAAAGTCCTAATGAATCACTAAAATAGACTCCATTGGTACACATCCACTGCAGTGTTTGCTGGTCATTTTAAAGGGCACAGAGTTATTAATGGAGTGAAACTCTCTATTAGCAGCTTTTCATGTTCACCTCATTAGGTTTACTTGCAAATCTTGAAACCATACAAGCGCTTCCAATTTGCAGATTCTTTTACAGCTTAATGCATGATAAATATATAATTTTTTATCAGTAATCACTGCAACAATTGAGCTTTTCTTTAATCAAGTTAATGCAGTATTTCTCTCTATACAACATATACAACATATTTAGATTTGTTGTGATTTTGAGAGAAGCACTATCACTTCACTTCAAAAGATGAATATACTCATTACAGGTGTACCATAAAAAACTGAGCAAGCGATTTACATAAACTTCATTCCTGATGAGAAGATATAGCTATTTAAGTGTGACATGCACAAGTGACCAGGCTACCAAAACACATTTTACAAATGAATGACAAATTCTTGACCTTTGCTGTTGATCACATGGTCTGATTGCTGGTATACCAATGTTATCTAAACACATGAAGCCCTAACTCCCAGGCAGGATTCTAGGCCTTCTGCTACTTGGCGGCTGAGTGACCCTAACTTACTCGTCACTCGCATGCTTAGCCTAAAGTGACAGGAACTCAACATAATACTGAAATATAAAACGGGCTAATTTAGCAGGGGACCCTCTCAACTATTAATCTGACTCCCAAGCCTGATAACGTAGTTCCCTTTTGAAAATTAACTGTCCACCTTGACGTGCTAAAATGGCATTAAAAATATCTACATATTCCAATTTAAAGAATACAAAAGATAGGATTGACAAAACCAAGTATCAGCAGCAACAGCACACAGGTATTGAAACATTTTCTCATACAAATAATTTGCTAGATTCACGCTAAAGGACAACCTCGTAAATCAGGGCTCATGAAAACATCAGTTAGACTTCACTAGTGACCCTAAAAGTGATGGGTCTGGCAATTTAATTTGATCTAGTGGGGCCAAGCAGGGACACCCATTGAAAATCGGGTTCAGTCCCAGGGCTTGTTCATATAACTGGCTCTGTCATGAGGTGGGTTGAAGGGAAAAATACTCCACACAGGGGACCGGTTTGAAGTTTGAAATTAATTTCATTCATGACGAAAGATGTTTTTGTGATCTCAGATCTAGTGAGATGAAAGACAGGGCTGGCTAGGAATGCTTCAGAGCAGACCTAATGCTTCAGAAGGCAGCTGAAATTCAATTGAGGCACTAAAAACTCAGTTCACTGTGTGATCTCTCTTGAGAACAGTTGATATAGAAAGATAAAAAATGCTGTTGGACTGCCATCTGAGCATAGTTAACAACTAATAATTTCATCTGACAGCATATCATTTTAATAAAAAAGATTAAAAGACTGAATTTTTAGGCTAGGATATTAAAAGCAACATACATTCGGAGTAATATCAAGCATGCTACCATCCAATTGTAAAAAAACTTGGTATGGGAATTCATTAGCACAAGTTTTTAACAGCATCAAAATCTAGGTCATTCAGATCACCTTATTCGGTATTTCTCACTGTGTTACTGAATTTCATAAATTGTTAGTGGTATCTATTTGACAGGTGATATATACATTAAATGGTTATTTTTCACTTTTAGAATGAGATTTCAAATGAGATTTAAATGAATAATTGACACTTTGATTAGGGCTAAAAATGTAAATTCTCAACAATACAATTATGTGCGGTTGACAATTAACATTAAAATTGATCTGTAGTAACAGTACAGGTAGACATGGTATGTTGCAAACTGAAGTAATTGCATGTCATGAGGTATTGCAACATCAAAGACACTGTGATAGACCTATAATGGCCTAACCTTCTGTGAGTTGTTGCTCTTGGCATAAATACAGTGATACCATTATATCCTGCTTGGCCCGTCCACAAAGATAAGTGTTGTGAAGCTTTGAATGGGTTCTCTTTATGTTTGGAGCTGTACGTTTCTAGGAATGTTTCTTAACATTTTACTACAGCTGCTGTCCAAAACAACTCTTTTCTCCTTAATAATATGATTTTTGAGTCTTTTAATTGTTTTGATGTTGCAATTATTCACCAGCATGAACATTTAATAAAGATACAAGTGAGAAGTTTAGGGTTCTATATATGGAATAATCAAGAAGCAGTGTCTGGTTACCGAGGGAATATTTACACAAAACAAGCATTAGGAAACACAGGTGAGTGTAATGGTTACCAGGCAGTGCTGCTTGATCATTTCATTGGTGACTACTTGAGTATTAAAGTTTACAGTTCCTTTGGTCTGGGCGGTTTCAATGTGGGAGCTCAGTGCCAGTGGTGGATGTTCCATTCCCGGTACAGTACCCTCCTCAGGTGGAATAAGGCGCCACTGCAATGGTTTGGGAATTTTAGTAACAAAACCGAGATATGCTGTGTTTGAACTGTGTTTGTGATTCAGTTGTGATGCAGGTTTCATCTGGGGCTGTATTATAACTGCAAGGCTATAATGACATGTGTATCAAAATTACTGCAGCAGCAGCACCTTTAACTAGCCTCCTGTTACCTGCATGTCTGCTGAAGTGGAAAAGAGGTGATTATTGAAAAAACATAAAACATCTGTTTCATTGTGCAGACCCCCCCCCCCTCCCCCACACACACACTTACTATAGCAACTTAATTGCAGCCTTAAGCTACAAATATGCAAGGACCCAGGTGCTTCTTACTGTAGAGAAGACTTGTTATTGGGCCTTAAGCGGGCAATTATCAGCTCTGTATGTTTTTTCTGTAAAATGTAGAACAAAAACACAAGAGTTCCCTTTATAAATTTCGGTTTTTGTTTGAAGATTTCATTTATAACTTCCTCCTACTGTACATATGTGATTGGGGGAAGAGATTGGAGAGCAATCAGATCTGTTTAGTTGTGCAAAAGGTTAAACTACAGAAGAATATTGTGGTGTAAAATTAAAATTGTTTTGCAGCTCTAAACACAAGGGATTATGAACACGCAGTTTATTCTCACTGGGCTCACAGTAACTCACAATGGCAAGAAATGTGTTTTGAAATGCGATACAAGCATGTTGCATTCAGATCTCATGGCATAGCTCTGAACAGGATAAAAGATACAGCAATTATTCTACCTCAGTTTGGGAGGGAACAAATTTGTTTTTTTTTTCCTCAAAATATTATAGCTGAGACCACAGATCTGTTAGCTTGAACTAATAATTTTAACTTGAATATAGAACTGGCTTCCATTTCCCAGAATAAGCGTGTCTGCGCTGGTTCACCTTTTTTTATTGCAACACAATGACATTTACTTCCCAGCAGCTACTGCAGTAAGGAAATCCATTCTCTTCATATGAATTCTTAGTAAAGCATAGTAAAAGGGTAAAGAACATGTTAAAGAACAGGCAAGCAAGGTACATTGTGGTAAAAACCATGTTATAAAATACTATACATGAAGAACACATGTCCCGGACCAGGAAGAAGCAATACAAAAACAAAGGCAAAGGTAGGTAGGGAAAACGAGACGCGTTTGCGCTCGGGTTTTAATAATAAATCAAACAATAAACAAAACACTTTATAACAAACAAAAGGGCTCGATGGCCAAAAATACATAAAGAAACAAATACCGAGTGGTACAGCGGTAGCAGTTGCTTCGGATGTATGATCTCGTTCTAAACCGTCCTCCCGTCTCTAACTCAAAGGAAAATCTTCCCCCATTACCCTGGAGCTCGTTCTTTTAAGCTGTGGCTGGAGCCTTAATTAATTATCAATAAAACAATTACCTTATTGAGGCTCCAGCCACATTCACACAGGTTTTTTAAATTAATAAACAAAATGAACAATAAGAAAACACGGCTTTCCCACCGTCAAATACAAATATAATAATAATAATACGAAATATAAAAATAATAATACAGGGACGAGGTGTACCCTATCACACCATCCAACAGCCAATAATGAATTTTTTAGTTAATGACTGGCCTGAAAAAATAATTTTCTAGAAATAAAGTTCTCATTGAGAGAAAGACAGACACATTCAGTGCATAAGGGTCTACATGAAATAAATATATTGTATTTTCTTCTTTTTAACAGTTGGATGTCCTACTATAGATAAAGTATATTCTGTATTCAAATTTTAAGACACACTCAGTTATACCTTTAAACAGTTACCCACTGAGAGGAATTAGAGAGAAGGCTGAACAACCTGCTGGAATGCTAAGACTCCCTGAGGGTTATACCAACACACATGGGGGCTCATTACACTGTGACAGCCTGAGTACAAAAATGACAACAATGTAGGAGGCTTAGCTAATGACTGCTGTAAGAGCACAGCCCACTTGTTCACACTAAGATACACTACTAACACAAGTATGAGATATGACTGCAAGGTTAATAGTGACAAATTACATTTAAAACCTAAACGAAATACGCTCGTAAATGATTTCTACACCTGTAAATGGCTAACGGATTCATAGTGCATTCATTTGGTTTAGGCCTACAATGTGCCACTTATTTTCAGAATACTAGGAATTGGACTTCTCCTTGCTTATACAGCAGTATTCAGAAAAGCTTTCCAGTCTTATATTTTGAAAAGACACAGTGTTTAAAATAGTTGTGAGCCTGTGTGGTTTGTTTACATCTGCCTCCTGTTTCATAACACTTTGCTGTTTGTCCCCTATATTTTAAATTTACTTTTTTAATGTATTAATGCTCTGAAATGTCATCTGTATGATGGTGGACTGAAACTGCAGTTCCGTCAGTCGGAAACCACACTCTTCACAATTACGTCATAATCACAAGATGTGTGTGATTAGTCGATGACCAGTTTCTGAGGTCCACTGCCACTGTACTTTTCAACTAGTTGACTGTTTGCTGCTACCTCTGCTACAGACATGCTATGACAGCACCCATAATATCCTGTTGTGTACTGATACTACCTGCCAAGTTTCATCCCTGACATCCCTGTGAACAGATCAGGTACAAACCCCCCAGTACAAAGGGCCATGTGCTCCACCCACCACTAAAAGTCTCATTTATTTTTACAGAATACGGTAAACTTGGGCAAAACCCCACACTATTTTCATTTAAATGACCTTTGGCAACTTTGGTAATAAATTTCAACAGGTCTAAAAAGTTGTGTAATTTTTAAGTAATTTATAAGTGGCTTTCCCACGTGGTTAAAATAACTTGAATAAAACCTACAGCTTTCAGTTCAATTTTTATAAAACACAAGTATTTGGTCATACTGTATATAAAATATTGTTTTAATTTGACTGCAGTAGTAACCTAAATATCCATTTACAACCGATGCAGTATGACCAGGGGTGTGCAGTTGTACTTTCTGCCCCCTCTGTAAATGGAATTGAGATATTTCAGGATTATGTATAGCACATATTATAACTCTAAAAGCTCTATAAAATATTGCAAACTGTAATGTTGAGTGAGACTTTAAGATCATTATTGTCTACAACAGCACTTCTTCGACACCTGCAAGTGACTCATGAGTCACACAGAGTACTGTACATGAAAACTGAGTCAATGCTATTTTCCACTTTCCTTCAAGCTTGCAACATAAAATGAGCAATTCAAGATATGCCATTGCTAAACTAGTGTACTTCCTCCCACAGTGACTGTTCTACGCACAGTTGATGACATCAGTTCAGAACATCCTTTTGCCAAGGACCATCTGGGTTTTTTTTTTTAAGAAAAAAAAGTTTTTCCGTTATCCCAAGACCAAAAGAGGAAGTATAGCTTTTCTGCTGACAATTAAAAATATATTGCCCAGTTTTAAAGACAGAACTATACCCAAGTTGAAAAGCAGCTTGTATCTTACATAGCACCTCATACTATATTGTTTTTAATACATTGTTAAATAAGAATAATTAAACAGAATAGCTCATTTTATAGGATGTCATTTTCATCTGATACAAATATCAGATGGTTGTATCGAATCAGTTTCAGGGTCTACTACATATATTCCTGACGCATCTTATCCTTACATACACAATCAATATGAACCTGTATACACTTCTACAAGGAAACAAATGGAAAAAATTGGGTTTATTACCTTAAACCACCCAGAATGATTCCAAACATCATAAAAAGATAAAGGGGCAGTAAAAAAATGTATATAATAATAAAATAAAAGTTGAAGCTACTTACTATTTAAGGAGTTTGGGGCCTAATATTGAAACAGACTGCATCCTAGTTCTTGGGAACAGGGGTTTGAAAATGGTTAGATGCTAAATGCTACCTGTGTCAATGCCTTCTGAGGTGCAGCTCAACCAGTGAGCACATGGCAGAAACATCCTGATTAAGTGACGCATGTTGTCTTTGAACGCTCTTGTTTTTGTTAACATTAACTCACTAAAGCAAAGGTATGTCTATGTTACTGTGAACACAAGGGACATTTCTAAGGAAGTGCCTGTTTCCTATTATTTAATCATGAAGTTTAAAGACCATGACACGAGCGAATCTGCACATTAATAAGCTGGCTTTCACTTTGCAGTTTTCTGTGTTGCACGTTGCTGTCATCACCATGATGTCTTAACGACATGTTTTGTATTCGCAGATTAAAATAAACGCTTGTGGCACTTTGATGTATGCATTCTAACTGTGGAGTTGACCTGATCAATGTATACCCTAGTGGGATATGACAGCCCTGGATACTTTTAGAGCACTTTACATTTCAAGGGAGTCTCCTTACTGTACTGATTACACCAACCACCTATTTAGGGTTAATCCTGAGATATCCATGGATACGTGGTTCATGCAATACAGGGTTATTCAGTGCTGTAAACTGTTCTAATAAAACTGAACCCCAAGTCACTTAGACAAATGTTTCGACACATTTTTACTCTGATGAAGGCAGTCTTCACTCCTATTTTTTTTTTCACTTTGTCATCAAACAGAATTATATAACATATGGATTGTTGATTTTATCAACCTGTATCCCGCTGGGATAAATTACATCTGGATTTTATTGATGCATTCTGAAGCACTAGATAATCACTATGGAATTCATCCTTGGTATAAATAAGTGGTGGGGATTTCCAATACAATCCTGCTCTGGCTTTTCCTGGCGGAGTAGAGGTTGATCAACCCCTTAGCTGTTTGATTCTAGTTTTGTAAAAGTAGTAGGTAAAAAAAAAAAAAGTTAATTAAAACTGGAATAAATGTGTTGAAAATATGCCCATTCATTTTTTTGTCATTTTACTTCGGGAATAAAGTTTAACAAATACACTTTCTTATAGTGTATTTTGCTCTCTAACTAATTCAGATTGGTACTAGTATCTCTACGTATTGAACCAATATTGCCTTTTTTATTACATAACAATGTGATTTTTAAAATCCAAATAAGGAATGTAATAAGGAATCTAATGAGAATTCATTAAAAAAAATGTGTACAGTATAATTCCCACTCTCCTTGATGGATTTAAATAGTGTAACAATACACTCCCTACCTGCTACTATTCTCTATATAATTAGTGAACCTATCGGTTTTATTGCATTAATTACCATGTTAGTAAAATGGATAATATATTTTGAAAACAAATAAACACAGCACTCGCCAACCAAAATGTCTGGGTCTTATTCTCTTCCACATTAGTAATACATTAAAACAATTTTCACAGCCTTAATTAATTTATCTTCAAATTTATTGGTATTGTGGTTTCCTTAGCAACCTAGCATTACCTTCAATAAAATGTGTGTGTGACAGTCATCTTTATATTTGGTTCTTTGTGATGTCCTAAATACAATCTGGCAATTATGTTGCATTGAAACCAAAATCATGCTTGTGTATATTTCTTCTCATACACTTCCTCAAGCACTCTCTATCTTGTCAGTCCCTTTGGGTCTACAAACTGGATGTTGGTCAAAATTACATGAGTCTGGTTTTCAAGTGACCCCACAACACTGAAGAGACTACTGATTACATAAGATAACTCCTCGGGGATCTGACACAGTTTGAGGAACATCAAGAACATTCTAAAGAATATGTTTGCAGTTGACTTCAAAGACTTTTCTTACTGTACTCATCTACAATAGAATTTAGCAGTTTCTTGGGAGGGGGAAGAAAAGAAAAAAGACTGCACAAAAACGGCTGTCCCTCCTGGTTGTTGTTTTAATTGTACACTTAATTGATTAATTGGACCAATTAAGCTTCTAATAAGCACTTAATTGGTCCAATTAAGTAATTTAGGGTACAGTTGGAACAAAAGCCAGGAGGGACAGAGGCCCCCCAGGACCAGGGTTGAGTAGCCCTGCACTATACAATAAATCAAATAATTATTTGGATAGAAATGAGCATTTCTTGAAACTAGAAATAAAATTTACTACAGTATGACTTCCAGGAAGGTTGTTTTATTTATCAGGAATAAGCAGATTGCTCAAGTCTGTTCAATTTAATTCATAAAGTTGATAACACCAGCTTCAAAGTATCGTTCAAATCTGGCTGGTATGGTTTGTTTAATGGCTCATTCAGGGAAAATATTATTTGTGGTGTTCTGAGTTTACTTCCTGAAGGGCAGCACCCGAAACCACCAATGGAACAGAAAATATTATTGTGAGCTTAGCTCTCTGCAGGAAAGGGTATGTGTGAGAGTTTGACTGTGCTGGACAAAGACAGAGTGGTAGCAAGTGCTGAAACACTAGAGCAGGAGTCAGAGGATGTGGTTCAAGCACAGGGCTGTACACTTTTTATTAAATTAACTCTAAAACAAAATACCTTTAGCCATACAAAAACAAAAGTTTCCTAACAGGCTTCTAACAAAATAGTTATATGTAGCAGAGCAGGAGAGCAGACAGGTATCTGCTCTCTGGAGTCCAAAACAGAACTAACTGCAGCACAAAAGGCCAGGCTTAACCACAGGCAGGCCAGGCTAAATTCTCAATTAATTATTCATTTCAGCTTGACCAGCTGCATTCACAGGAAAATGTACTCTTTCTTGAGAACATTTATCAAGTAATACATTTAACACAGTTAAATATGAAGATACAAATAATAATGTTGTTGATGTAGCTGGTGGAATTATAAGAACATAAGAAATTATATTATGCATATTTATACTGCAGAATGTGAGTGAAGGAAAACAGGTACTGGTACAACATAGGTTAACAATAAATAAATAGAAAATACATACATAAATAAATAAATAAATAAATAAATAAATAAATAAATAAATAAATCCTATTTACAATTGAGGGTTTTTTTTACCCCATCACTGTAGGGCACAGACAGAATTTTCAGTTTTAGAAATACCACCTTATTTTTCAAGTTGACATTTTTTGTTGTTAAGATCAATATAAATATGCATACAGTTTAGCTTCAGTTACTGCTAATTAGTTCTTTAGCTCAGGCTAATTCACTACTCAAAAGCCTGTCAAGTCACATGAGACATGAGTTAACTGGTTTTAACATAGTAGCCCATAGTAGGATCCCAGGGTGGAACACCAGGTAAAGGCACGACCAAGTGACGTGCAGGGTGTGTCACAGAATCAGGGGAGCGCTGGTTTGCACTTTGGCAGTGCTGTGTTGTCGATCTGGGCTGGGGATCCAATTACATTGGCTCTAGCGCCCTCACAGGTTGGGCAGGTAAAATCGACAGAGACTTTGTGACCACACTGCACTACAGTGGCCCCCACTAGCCAGGCTACTTAAAGGTATGGCCTGTACTCCCCCAGGGGCAATAGCTTGCCAACATTCACACTTTGGTATAAAGATGAGATTGACTTGGCAGTGGCATCGGAAGACACTCACTGATCCTCACTTCTTCTGAGCTGTTGAGGGGCGTTGCTGTGGTGCACCAATGGATTAAATGTCAGGGTGTGTTCAGATTGAGGTGAGTTGGGAGTGAAAGCTGCCAGCACATGACATGACTAATGCCAGTTAAAAAAAATCAGACATGCTTTCCTATTCTTTGTATACAGCAACTGTGCATAGTATACAACATGGAATTGGGATATTGACATTAACCATCATCCATGTACCAATGAAGAGTGATTACACCAGCATTACTGGAGCTTTGCTTGTCTCAATCACTTTGTATCACAAGTGTGGTTTTGAAAATGCATTATAGTCTGCATACTAGTTTTCAGAATTAAAAAGAACAGCCAAACAGTTTGATAGTGTTTATTTTTCAAAATGTATGCAATATACATTATTAAGAATTCACTGCAAAATAAAACCAGCTGTTGTAATTGTTAATTAATTAACCTACTTTTTATTCCAATAAGTACCTTTTAATAATGGTATACAGCTGCATTGCTTGCATTTTGAATTCTTGCAGTCAACATTGCAGTGTTTTTTTATTTTTTATTGAAAGGTCAGTTTTAGTCCTACATTTTCTAGCACAGTACATCTGATTTGTTTTCATTTCTGGCAAATCTAAGTTAATAGGGATCAAATGTAGTACAGCTGTGCAGGTTCACTTTGTAGGTTCACCAGCTATCAGCTTTTTGCTGAACATACTCAGTTGGGTATTAGCAAACTCACAGCGCTACACTACTATTAGACTGTATTATTATGCTGGCATAAAATATATTTTGTCTCACTACCAAGTCATATGTTGCTCCAATTAAAAATAATTTCCATTATTTAGTAATACAAGCAATTAGCACCGTGGAAAACCCCTTGCCATTTGAGTGCTTCACCCGCTTTGGAATTGTTATATTTACCACTGCACACTGAGAAAATATTTCACTTTCATGATGGCATGAAATGAAAGCTAAATAGGATGACTTTGTTCAGACAAATTCCCAGTGGTGTTTCCTAGGGACTTTTGTAGTAGTTCTAATATTTATTCAATTCACATTTTCTCCTTGAATTGCAATTCTGTTGCCATTAGAAACCAATATATTAATATTAACCATCTCTCAGAACTTGACCTGGGTCATCAGAAATTCTTAATTAGGCAGCTCCCAGGGCTTACTTTGTGTACCATGTGTTCTTTCATAGTAGAGACTTCAGAGCTGCAATTTATGTCATGGGTAGTATAAAAGCAGAAATGTGCAGAACCTTTGAGATTCTTTCAGATTATACATAGGGCTTGAACTTTCCAGTTTATATATTTTTGACATGCGCCCAAAATATTGTAATAAGTCACTAGAGGAAAGTATTTGTTTAACATGTATTTTTTCACATTCATGCTTGCTGTGAGTATGTATAAATTGTAAACATGACTAAAGTTAGAGGTATCTTACTTCTGTACAACGGAACAGAACACCTACAGTACATTATTCCTAATTAGGGCTAAACACTGAAAACTCATTTGCTTGCTTTTACTACAAAAAAAAGATTGTACTGACAGCTGTGGGAAGTCTTTTACATCTGGAATGTATGGCTATATATAGTGCTGTACTGTGATATATGACTTCTCTGTTTCTATTTGAGTATCATGGGGTAAAGGTGACTATATAAAAAATTGAAACCCCTTGTATAACCATAAAGCACCTGATGTACTGTAGAGGGGTGTGTGTTTAGAAGTGCATCATTTTCTGGAAGAAATTAAACAATTGTATAATTAAACAAACGTATCCTAGCTGAACTAGCAGCTTTGGTAGGTAGGCCCATTAGTTACAGTTGTGATGATTGTTTAATTATGTCGCCGTTTGGTTCTCTGGAATTACTGTAGATGAAATCAATACACATTAATGTGATAAATATATCTAAAAATGCAAGATACATAAAAAAATACACACATCAAAGACTAATGACCAAATTACTGAGCTACAGATGTTACTTATGTTACAATATGAGCCAGACTGCGCCCAAAATATTAGTAGTATCAAAAACAAACATTCACATACAGCACTGATTGATATTTGCGGAAAGAAAGATGTTCAGCTTTTACTTGATATTTCTACAAGGAACAAACATACAGGATGTCCAAATAAGTGAGGTATCATAGGCACAATCGTTAATTGGTTGTCTCTCTGTTCTTTCAGATGTGAACTGGATTTAAGCAAAGAGGAACACATTCACATCAATTTGATATGTGGTGTAGATAGTCAGCGGGGTGTGGCCACCTGGTTTAACAGAGAACACCCTAATCGGCTTAATAAATTATATTGCCTGACTGATGTGACACCCTGTACAAATATATTCCAGCACTAGAAGAGGCAGAGGGTTACAGGTAAACAGATTAACCCATTGAAAAATGCACAGCGCTTTGCCATTAACATCTTACTTCTTCCTGTAACATACAGCCCATGCCATTTCACTGATCTTATTTATACTCATGAGCAGATCAAATGGAATTGAATGTGCTGTCAAATACAGTGGTCTTTTTGGGAAGTGAACACATAATTTGAACTCCAAGATTAGATCAGTAAGAACAGAGCAAACTGATGAACACGGAATTATTGTGGATTGAGCAGCATACTTGAGATTAAAGCATGGTTCCTCCATACCCTGACAGGAGATACAAACTACAGCACACAGGTAAAACCCAGACAGTGCAGTAATAAGCATGATCACCCTATTATCTAGTTCACTAATGAGTGTCAGGAGGTATAATAAAATAAGATAATTTTAGGCTGATGGTGGTACTGATTTTTCAAGTTAGTATTGCTTCCTTATTATTATTATTATTTATTTATTTTATTTTTGGGACATGGCAGATCTAATATTGTTACCACATTAATTATACCACTGACTTAAAACAATCTTAAATTGCCTATATATATATATATATATATATATATATATATATATATATATATATATATATATATATATATATTTGTTTTAATCAAAACCATTTATTCAATTCCCTTCACTTCACTAACACCTTAAGGAACCAGACTAGTTTTACAGTCTTATTCTTTGACTACTTAATGTTATTTTAGTAAAGGCAGGCCAAGATTAGTGCTAATCTGTGTAACCTGGAGAAGTAAATCAAGCAGACAAATGTTTGCCGAGTGCCTTCTTTTGTGTCTTCTTAGTTTTGTATACCTTTGAATTCTGATTGAGCATTTTGAAGTTATGGATTAATTTAATCTTCAGCAAGAACGCTTTATAAATAGTTTCATCAGTAAACCCCATTCTTTCTGGTTAAGATATATATATATATATATATATATATATATATATATATATATATATATATCTTAACCTTAATTGTGTAATGGGACATGCTTTTGTGACTCATCGTGTGGAAATGAGATGTTGTATTCAGCACCTGCATGTCTCTGATGCAAACACTTTTAAATTCTTGTATCAGTAAAGCAAATGTATAACTTGGTAGCTGATAAGTGGAGTATCATATAAACAAATGTCATTATGACTTGTTCCAATAATCTTTGTGTGGGACAACTGTTGCTTAAAACATCATTTGAATTCTCCAAAACAAAATAGTTTTATCACAAAAGCAAATCTTTCAAACCAGGCAATAGCTTGTCCTTCATTTTAACTTCTTTCTCAGTTGTAGGTTTAAATGTTTAGTTTGGGACTTACTCTAGCTTATTCTACTTAGACTGAAATGCTGAAATACCTTTTTAATAATATGTGCTACTCCGAATTATTCACTCAAATTCCCAATGATTATCATCTTTTGGGGGCTTTTTTTTGTTTTTAGTATGTTTAACAATCGGAGCTGGCTAAAAAGAACCTGAAGATGATCCTCCCCATTCTGTAAAACTGTAACACGGCTCTCGCCACATTTTGACAAAATAGCTCATGGACAAGATTGACACAATCCTAACTAACTTTGTTTAAAATTATCTTACAAATACAGTTTGATGACTAAAATATAGAGATAATAGGTATCCTTTCCAAGACTCCCTAAGAATTTAGATTTGTAGTACAAAAGTGTAGTCCAGCCAGTAACACTGTCCCTTTGAGTTGATGTCTGTCCTTAGTGAAGAAATTAACATTCCTTCACTAAGGTACTGGCATTTTCTGTGTCATTGCTAATGTGTGTTGCTTCCTCTTCAATTGAGGAAGAAGAGATATGATCAATTCAATAGCCTTAGGAACTGTTATTCACTTCTTGATTTTTTTTAACATGTTTTATGATTCATAAAAGTGATAAAGGACTACAGCATTATCTTGCTCCGTTCCCTTCCCTACAGAGACAGAGCATATAAAGCTGTATGATACCAATGGCTTATCCTTGTCATTAACTAGCCATGCCATCACATTCCTCATATTCCCCTCTGCTGATAAATAAAACTTCCCTGCTTCAAATCACAGAATATTTCAAAGAGATAGCACCCCGTCCTGCTTTCTGTAAATGAGGGTGCCCTGATGACCCAAGACAGGCAAGATAAGCTATAGATAGTGGAGATAGAGAAATCAATGAGTTTTGTGCATGTTTTTAAGCATTAACTCTGTATAGGCCTCTTTAGTTAGAAAGGGCTTTCCTGGGCTCCCGAGTGGCGCATCCAGTAAAGGCGCGCCGCATGGAGTGCAGGATGCGCCCTATAGCCTGGAGATCGCAGGTTCAAATCCAGGCTATATCACTGCCGACCGTGACCAGGGGTTCCTAGGGGGCGGCGCACGATTGGCCGGGTGCCGCCCGGTAGGGAGGGCTTAGGTCGGCAGGGGAATTCACAGTTCACCGCACATCAGCGACCCCTGTGGCCAATAGGGCGCCTGCAGTTCTGAAGTGGAGCCATCGGATCTGTGTTGTCCTCCGGCACTATAGGTCTGAGGGCCTTGCTGTATCATATATTGTGGTTTCTGCTTTCAAGGTAAGGAAGAACTAGATCCTTTGAGAGAGATTTCCTTGTGAACACTGTAGTCTACAATCTCTCCTTTACTTTTAGCCTGAACCCAAAGATGGTAAGTATGAATAATTTTAAATTTAATTTTCTGATTACAGTATTTTAAGTTATTTACACTGTATGTTTGGTGTCCCTTATTGCTATAAGTAAGGCTGTATTTTGTCACGGATATCATGGATTTCCCGATTTCCGTGAAATTTACCCATTGCCATGTAATATGTATTCCCCATGAAAATCCCCATTTCTGAAAGAATAGTGTAAATATACATATTTTTTACCACTTTAAAATAAATACAGCAAACATTTGCTTTATTGACGTACTATCTGTCACCCTCCATTTAGGAACCTGGCAGTCGGTTTAGTTTGCTTCCGGTAAATGATTGAACACACTGCATAGAGCTGCACAATTTCTTTAAAATGTCTAAAACAAAAAAGACACTAGCTGCATCAAAGATCGGAAATATTTCTGCTACACATCGCTCTGTCCAGTAGAAGGGAACATGAAGCAAAGCTACACAAGATGTATTTACATATTATCACAAAAACACTTATTGCTCAGTCACAGTTTACAGTGGATTGTCTCCTGCCCAGCACTAGTAAGATCTCTCCCCCAACCTCTCCCCAGCCTTCTGTTGCTGTTTTTATTTTTTATTCTACAGCTATGGCCAAAAGTTTTGCATCACCTAGAATTTTACTACTGAGACATAATTTACAAAATAAATACATAAATAATTGAGATATGAACATAATTGAGATGTTTTATTTACGTCATGTAATCAAATAAACTACAAAATTATATATTGCAAAAGTCTAACGGAAGCCATAATACTGGTACAGTAGTTCAGGTTAGATTTCAAAATGTCACATTTTTCAATAATTGTCAGTTTTTGGAAAACTACAGAGCGGTATGTAATTCAATATGTTAACGTAATATTATTTAGCAAGTTTCATTCGACTTTATAAGGCACAGTTACTTAATTCTATAGGCTGATGCAAAACCTTTGGCCACAGCTGTACAGGTGACATCTATACACAAGATATGACGTACTGTAATGGTTTATTTCTCATACATGATTTATAATTCGCAAAACAGGGTGACTTCTCAAACTTGTCAGTTAATTAAGCCTTTCATTCAGTCATTATTCAATAATTAAAGTGATGTAACTCCTATAGCAGTCATGCCTCTACACCAGAGGTCTCCAATCCTGGTCCTGGAGGGCCGGTGTTCCTCTTGGTTTTTATTCCAACTGTGCTCAAAATGACTTAATTAGAACAATAATTGGTAATAATTGGTCCAATTAAGTAATTTAGGACACAGATGGAACAAAAACCAGGAGGGACACCGGCCCTCCAGGACCAGGATTGGACACCCCTGCTCTACACCTAACAACCTTCCAGCAACCACGACAAACCGGATTTGTCAAAATAGTCGTCTGCACCCTCCTCCTCACCATTTCCTCCTCGCTTGTTTGACCTTGTCTGCATGGCTGCTGTTCCCCTCCTTATCGCCAGACCGGGCTAACCAATGTCAACCTCACTGGTTAACAATAAAGCTATTCAGTAGGGTGAGGCACATTTTACTAAGCCAAGTTTTGCTATTTACGTGCATAATCTACAGTAATCAGATTCAAACTCTCTATTTCAGGAATAAATTCCCAAATCCTCTGTACTGTACATCATGCATATATGTGTATATATATATATATATATATATATATATATATATATATATATATATATATATATATATATATATCAGGTTGGTCTTTTAATCAGATTCAAGTGCATAGGTTCAAAAGCACTGATTCCTCATTGACTTTGACATGTAAACTCTGCAACATCAATTCCAAAAGTTTGTGCCTGCAATCGTAAAAACTGGTTTAATAATTGACTTTATCGCAACATGTTATTCTGATAAAATAAACATGCACACTTGTGTTATTGTATTACTCTTGAATGATTAGATAAAAACAGTGCACACTCTATTTGGTCATTTACAGAACAGGGCAGTAACAGTTTACATACTTCAGGTAAACTAACTTCTATATCTAGCTGTACTAGAGGAACCTGGATATTCGTACAAAATAAAACTACTTCCCAAAAGGTTACCAGACTGTTGGCAATGGCATTCTTTTTTTTTTTTTTTTTTTTTTTTTTATCCTTAAAAATCTCTCGAGGATTTCTGCTTATTTGTATAGTTCCATAAGATATTCTTTTTTCTTTCACCAACATCCATCCATGTAGCACAAATCAAATTTAGGTTCAAGGCAAGAAAGGAACAACATATTAAGATTTTTCTTTCACTGTGTATCACAAAATGATGCACTTCCTCGCAGTTTAAACAGAATGCTAAACAAAATAAATACAGTGTAAAATACAGTTCTCTATAAAACCAAAGGCTTACCATTCTGTCAGACTCAAATCTAGATTCCAACTGGTTCTGTTTTTGCGGCTAGCTGTTTTCGTAACAGTGTGCGAATGGCTCAGGAACATTAACAAGCTGCTGCAAGCACCGAACAAATGACAAGCGTTCTTGGGGTGTGAACTATACAGAAAGGAGAAAACATTTGTGACTTATCTGGGATCTCATTAGAACCAAAAGGCTATACACCCAAGGTCAAAACTAAGTGCATGGAAAAATGTAATGAATGACCTTTTAGGCTGAGCATGTTTATAGTTCAAAATGGCCTGAGAACTCTTGTTCCACCAGCTATTTCTCTTCATTTGGAAATTTTTAAATGTGTGTATTTGTTTCCCCAGATGTGTACATCTGAAGCCGCATTCCTAGATGCCACAGAGGCACTCCCTGAGATCATACAGCACACAATGGCAGACACTGTAAGTCAGTACAAAAAGATTTCAAAGCAACAACGACTGTTTTGTAGTGCCTGCCCTTCAGCTCTTGTTAATCGCCTTGACCCTGTTAGGTCTCCAATTCCTGCTGTGTGATTCTCTCATTAATTTGTGGAATTGCAGCTTTATTCTTTCTCAGCCTTGTTGCTTGCCGATTTTGGCAGTGGGACATTGGAAACAAAACAACAAGACACATTGTTTCAAAAGTGTGGCTCTGTAACAAACACCCACGCTGTTATCTGTTAATTGCACACTTGTCTGTACTTGTATGTTGAATAAATGTACCCTTGCTATACAAAACCGGTTTATTAAAGTTATTTGTTAAAAATATATTTTATGTTTGATTTTCTTCCCCAATGTATAATGTCTAATCACATGTTCTCACCACGGTTATTCTCTGTAACAGCTCATGAGAACTGAAGTTCAAAGGGCGTCCTCCAATCCCATGACCAAGCCAATTGAATCTTTACACTCAGAAATGCGAGAGCGGATGTCAATGAGCTACCAGAAACAGAAAAGGCTAAATGAGCTGTGTAAAATATTTGTTCAGTCTTTAATGTGCAGTGAATCCCACATCCAAGACAACAGACAAAAGCCCTGACACTTAACAGGCCCAGGTCTATACATTTGAGCTGATTCTACAGCTGCTATCAGCATGCATTTCATTATGAACGTGTACTTTGGATCATGGTCATTTCCGTTTCATCAAGAATTCACTACATATTCTGTTGTATATTCTTCTTACTGTATTTTTGTTTTCATTGTTACAGTATCATAGTTAAATGTGTTGGTTGCTTATTTATTGTACAGTAATATATATATATATATATATATATATATATATATATATATATATATATATATATATATATATATATATTTCAAAAAAGTGTTGCTGTTAATGATTTTGTTTTCCTCATGGGTAATATTTGTCAACACCTCTTGTGACACATTTGCTATAAAGTAACCATAGATTACAAAAACAAACGCACCATAGCAACACTTGAGTAAAGCTGGTGATCACATGACCAGACTATGTAACTTCCCTGTTGTTGCCTAGCAACCCTCTGAGGGCTAATGTGCTCACAGTTAAATACAGTGCTATCCACTATGGCAGCAATATGTAATTCAAGGCAACATGTGCCACTAAAACTATTATTATTCACCATCTCAGTCAAGCAATTAATCATACACTGCTGATAAACATAATATTACCACAGGAAAAAAAAAAAAATGCACGCTCAACAGTTTCCCCTGTGTATCAAGGATGGTCCACCACGTAAAGGACATCCAGCCAACGGCAGGCCAGTGGTCGAAAACGGCTCATTGATGAAAGAGGCCAAAGGAGGCTGACACAAATTGTGCAGAGCAACAGACGGGCTACAGTTAGTCAACTGACAGTCCAGTACAACATTGGTGCCAAAAGACCCTTAAAAGAATGCACAACTCGTCGTACCTTGACACGAATGGGGTATGGCAGCTGACGACCTAACAGAGTTCCACTTCTTTCAGCAAAACAGAAGAAACTGCGGTTGCAGTGGGCTAAGGAACGAAAACACTGGACACTGGAGGATTGGAAAAACATGGGCTGGTCTGATGAATCGTGGTTCCTGCTGTTTCACCCTGAGGGGAGGACTAGGGTATGGAGAAAACCACATGAGTACATGCATCCATCATGCCGTGTGTCAACATTGCAGGCTGGTGGTGGTGGTGTGGGGTGTGTTTTCATGGCACACATTGGGCCCCTTGATAAAAGTGGAGCAATGTTTTTATGCCACAGGATATCTCAACATCATTGCCAATCAGGTGCATCCCTTCATGGCAGCAGTGTATCCATCTGCTAATGGATTTTTTCAGCAGGATAATGCCCCATGCCACAAGGCTAAGATTGTCCAGGAACGGTTCCACGAACATGACAGTGAATTCAGCTTACTGCAGTGGCCTGCCCAGTCACCAGATCCACTACCAGCCAACTTGACACAACTGTGGGAAGCATTGAAGTCAACATGGGCCAGCATCCCTGGGAACGCTTTCGACACTTTGTAGAGTCCATGCCCCGATGAATTGAGGCTGTTCTGAGGGCAAAAGGGGGTGCAACTCAATATTAGGAAGGTGTTCCTAATGTTTTGTACACTCAGTGTGTATATATATATATATATATATATATATATATATATATATATATATATATATATATATATACACTGAGTGTACAAAACAACTACAATGCTGCAGGGTTTTGCACGCTCAACAGTTTCCCCTGTGTATCAAGGATGGTCCACCACGTAAAGGACATCCAGCCAACGGCAGGCCAGTGGTCGAAAACGGCTCATTGATGAAAGAGGCCAAAGGAGGCTGACACAAATTGTGCAGAGCAACAGACGGGCTACAGTTAGTCAACTGACAGTCCAGTACAACATGGTTATTATTTTAACTTCAGGTTAAACAGCTTATTTAATACCTCATTTGCCACAACAATGTGGCTAATATGTTAATTTTTTTAAATCGTAGATAGATATTTGTACATATTCCAAAATAATAATAATATATATATATATTATATATATATTGTTGTGGCAAATGAGGTATTAAATAAGCTGTTTAACCTGAAGTTAAAATAATAACCACAGCAATTAGGATAGAGTGTCTTAATTCATATGGTATTTGTGGCGTCTGCAGTTTGTTGCATGTCCAGACTGATATAATAGCAAACTACTCCTGATACATGATTCTGATTTTGTTGAATTAGTCTACTTACTGTAACAGCCAGACAGAAATAGAAGATGCATTTTTCTCTCTGTTGTATGTAATGCAAGTCACCACAACCCTAATGGCACTTGAACTCCATCAAAAAGACACTTATATAAATAATAAAAGAAGATGTGGAAAGTAGTGCTGTTGTTATGAAGCATTGTGCTTTTAGATTAATCAAGGTATTTCAAAGCACCCATTTGCCTTTTTGTCTCTCTAGGTTGCCTAGAAAAAAGCGAAAGACTAGATTCTTAACAGTGCTGCTATTCTGTATTACCCATGCAGAATCTATGTTCCTATTTCCACACTTAAAATCGTTGACTAAGTATACCAGCTAAACTGTATAATTGAGAATGTGTGTGAGTGTCAGGCCTTTAAACCAGTGTAACATTGTACTGCTATAAATAGAACTGCTGAAATACTGCTTAACTTGCCAGGCAAATTAAATTATATGCAACGTCGTATTTCATACATCACATTAACAAGTACACACAAAGGCACTACTGAATACAAACTAAAAACAGTTGCTTGTTTATATCCCTATAAGGGCTGATATTAAATGAAATATGTTATACCCCGTGGCACATGTAACATTTCAAACTTTAGGTTGCGGATGTAACCCTAGTTCCCTGAAAGAGAAGACAACCACCAACCAATACTTTTGGGATATTCCTGCCACAGGTATTTACTGAGCATTTTATGCCAGAGCTGCCGATAGGCCACTCCGGGGAGTGATGTCCTCGGTCCCGCCTCCAGTGGGAACAAACAGTCACTCCACGGAGCTCACTTCCTGTTTTGCATCCAACCCACGGAAGCGAACGATGCGACCTCACAAGGTTTGGTGGTCGTCTTGTCTTTCAGGGAACCAGGGTTACATCCGTAACCTAACGTTCCCTTTCAATTCGAAGACGACCACCAACCAATACTTTTGGGAAAAGTATACCAAAACCGTCACGAGGGAGCGTGAGTGGTGACAGCAGACCCGGGATGTCTCGCTACTGCAAAACTAGTGATTGTGGTGCGAGCGTGCAACCTCAAGGACCCTTGTGTCTGAAGAAGGCATAGAGAGATCTACCACATTAAGTGTAGAACCTGGTGAAAGTATGCGGAGTAGCCCAGCTAGCCGCAGTACATCTATTATTCAATGAGGCTCTTCTAAAGAGGACCCATGACGTAGCCACTCCTCAGGCACAGCCACCCGCCAATTATTATTATTATACATTTAAGTGAATTTGCGGGTTACATCATTCATTTCCAGAAATTAATAAAAATAAAGTAGAACAAAGCGACAGATTTCCTTTGCCCTTAGAGAATAACAGTATGTATCTGGTTTTAATTGTGCCTAATCATGTAGCCAGTTGGATTATAAAACATTGATAATTCATCAAAAAGCACAGAAAAAGCAGCAGATGCTGAGGCTGAGCATTAAAGAGATCAGGAGATTCAAAATATTTTCTGTGCAAAGAGGCATTTAAAAAAAAAAATCAAAGAAAAAGGAAGCAACAGTCTTTGAAAGGTAAATAATGAAACTGAAAACAAAGATATTATGATTGATCTTTTAAAAAGTGGGTAGCTGCAAATGTCCTTTTAATTGTTTTTTTACACTTCTCTTTTGTATTGTGTTTGAAATCATTCTAAAAGGTTCCAACTTCTGCTGCTGAAATATTAATAGCATTATTATCTTTTTTTTTTTTTGTATTATGGCTTAGAGCTGCTTTGAGCTGGGAATGAATATCCTTCTTCATTCCATTTAAATCATGTGACAATGTCATCTTTTAACTACTCTGTGTAAATAAATGTAGAGTAGGTGGGGCAGAATTGAAAGATTGATTTCTTATGCTGTACGTGGTTTATAATAATACGTATGTGAGAAATTGGCTTTCCTAATGCACTCTGACAGATCCACTTCAGCACAGCTGCTTAGTATACTCCAAAAAGTGTTCTATACAAACCATTATACAAAATCTAAGCAGTAAAATGTCAATGTACCAGTATGGAAATTGGGTTCCTGCCACTTGAAATGCAATTTTGCTTCCTTGTGAAGAAGGGTAATTGAAAAGAGTAATTAATGATGAGCTGCATTGTCACCAAAGCATCAAAGCTTGATAACCGTCATGTCATGAGGTATTAGTATTAGATGAGTCATTAGAGTTTGTTAGAGTCTGACTGAAAACCCTGGATTTGAACTCTCCAGTATTAGGAACGATTCAAGGGAGTTCAACAACAGATGTCAAAAAGGCACGACTTCCCTCTGCAGACAGAAGATAATAATGGGAACAGCTCCAGCAATGTATCCTGAATATAGTTTCTGGCTTTAGCTTGCGTGATTTTTATCACATTTATGGAACTGTTCATCTTTAGTGTATCCCTTTCCAAGAAGTTTCCTGTATATTATAGAGAATAATGAATGTGATTTTCAAAGCTAGCTGTCAGGCTGAAGATACTTGCTGAGGTGCTATAATGTTAATATCCCATTTGTCCAGTGAAACAGGCTACACTTTTTTTGGTTTCTCATAAGTATGTCATTTGTAAGGATCATCATTCTGTTCCGGGAATGGGCCATCGTTCTGACCATTGGGAAGGTTATTTCCCTTCCCAATGTTAAGCACCTCCAGTTGGGAAGGCTCTATCTCTGGCTGCTGGGAATAAGTCTGTACCTGCGCTCTTATGTTCCTTAAGTTGCTATGTTCCTGCCTGTTCCGTGGTGTCGATCCTCTGAGCTACACAGGACTGAACACCTTGCAATGCACTTATTCTCCCTGCAAATAAAGCTGTGTTTTGGGTTCAGCAGGCTGATTATGGGGCTTGTTCTTATTATACCTTCCAGTCTGAGAAGAATTAGGACATCTTGACATGACTCATGGGACATGACTGTGCTCTGGAACACCCATACTCGTAGGGTGCTGGCATGTCTCTCCCTCTGCCTCTTACCTAACTCAAATGTGGCACTTTGTTGAGATTTTTACTCATTCGTTCTGAGAGACACCTCCTTAGAAATAAAAACGTGCCGAGAGAAAGCACCCAGCAATTACTAACATGCACAGGTTACTTTTTGTCATATACTGTAATAAAAATATATATATATTAAATGCCTTCAAACACTGACTAGTTTTGAAAAAAAAACACCGCATACCAAAATAAACATGTTCGGCCACCAAAATGTTCTTCCCATTTCTTCCCATTGTTCAATTTTTTTATGAAATTACTACATACATGAAATGGCAGAATATACCTCACTTCCTCTTGGAACAACAGGGCAATTGTGTCCTTACAGCAGCAGTGTTTTGAAAATGTCCTGTGTTCAGTTCAATGGTGTTGCTCAGAGTAAATAGACACTAAAATTGCCACAAGGTTAATGTTGTGCTGTAGTCGAGGAATTAAAACAAAAAAAACAGACTTCAGACGTGATACAACAAGAGGTACTCTCCAAATGTTATGTTTAGCGTGTAATGCGCAGGCTTGCGTAAATATAGACAGCAGTCAGATTTTGTTTTATTTTCTAACAACAACTAAGCAACCAGCCAATAATGAGACAGACTCAGCTTTTAGTAAAAAGGTAATGGAACATTATAAGTGTATGGAAGCAGTTTAATCGACCTGTTTGTCCTTATTTGATGTTTGCTGTGTAACTGAATGAAATAAAATAGGGAGAAAAGTTCAACTATGGTACCAATCTGCATATAGTCCATACCATTCCAGCTGCCCTTGTGCATCAAATCTGCATCAAAATAAACTCAATTGTAACAGTTAGAAATAAGTGTGGTACCTCTGATTACCTCAGCTAGTCTTTACCTCAGCTAGATGTATTTCTTAATTGCAATAAAGTTTTGCTAGCTGCCTTAAAAACTCTGAAGCTAAAGCCACAATTAACCACCCACTTTCTTAACCTCCACTGCTAATTTGCATATTTCACAAAGCCATTTATGACCACCTAAAGAGTTGTTGGTATTCTAAGGGAAGTTCAAAAGAAGTTTTTTGGTCTTTTGAAATGTTTTTCTGCCACGCTAGTGGGCTGAGCGCAATGTTAGAGAAGGTAGTGGAAATGGAATTAAAGATCTTCTGGAAATGTGATCCTCAATTAATGTTATAGCCATGTTTTGTTACCTACAAACAAACAAGCAAAAACCCCCTGCTATGGCAGGGGCTTAATGCTCAAACCTTTGACCTCTGGTAGTCTGGATCCAGCTAACAGGAAATGTGAAATTAGTTCAACATTTCAAACGACCAAAGACCTCAAACTTCACAGTTTGACACATATGATACTGGACATCTTCCCAGGAAGTCTCCAAAAGACTGGCTATGGAATGTGACGATGTGCCCCTCCCCCAGAAGCATGCTGGAAGAGTAATGTGGTTATGTTCGCACTAGAGTTGGATGATAATGACTTTTTAAACCTCAAAATTACCATGATGACCAAAATGTTCTTTTTTTAACTCTCATTAATTTTGACTTTCTTATTAGGTTGCTGAAAACATCTTGGTAGCCGTGGTTCTTGCCCTTTTTTTCTTTAGATGAAACACGATTATCGGTAAATCAGCACATTTCATAAGGTCTAAATGTAATTACAAAAATAAATATTAATATTGTAAAACTGAAGAGACTTGGCCAATGATCCATGTTGTTCATATAAATCAGCACATTGCCCATATAAACATTAAAATATTGGTAATGTAAACAGTACTGTTGTAACTGCAGTACTAATGGTATTTAACAAGTAGTATTTACAACTATAGTGTACAACCTTTATTACCCAAATGACTTGGTTCTTCACAAAATTGATGCATTCTTATGATCAAATTATTACTATTGCATTCGTATTATGACTGAATTAAGAAATCTACAGAATACAGACATTTCACATGAGTCTGAAAAATGTAATCAGCCCAATTTATTATATACACTTGAAGGGAGGTTCTTGCATTTTGAGTTCATTCTGCAATAATAAAACAGTTACAGATACATTTTATTGAATTGTAGTTCAAACTAGAAAAAATACAATTTGCATGGATAAAGCCCTGATTGTGCAGCATATCCACTATCTCTTAATTGTATCTTTATTATGATTCCATTATATATTGTTCAGCCTGATTCAGCTACAGATTCAGTTCTTGCATATATCCACTCAAAACAGTTATAATACCAGTACATTACTTAGAAGGAAAGCTGGCAGACATATTAGCAGACCACAGCATTATTTGCAATGGAAACACAACTGGTTTGGAACAAATATTGCACAATTGTCTTGATATAGTAGCATATATGGCACTGCAATGGGTTTAACAATATCAGTTGGGGATGCCATTGGTATGTCTAACCAATGTGGTACCAATGCATTACCAATCATTTAAGTTAGGACATGTTTCTCTGGTTTCATAAGTCTGGGTTATGACACTGGTTTGTTGGCTCTTATGCAATAACAAAACAGGGAACAGAACAGTGCTTGATTCAAATGCATTAAATCCCAATCTGCATACAGTTCCATTCACTCGCCACACTTTTCTCATGTGCCTGGTTGTATTTGATAAATCATATAGTGTTGATGATACCAGATTCACCACTTGATGAAACATGTGGGAAATGGTTGGTTGTACATGGCAAAGCTGCTAAAAATGTTTTTTATCTGACAATCTATACAAATTGAGAAATACCTGAAATATAACTTGCACAAAGGCCTAGCTTCCTCCCGGGAAGGAGAATGTGTTGTCTATTTTATCCCACTCAGACCTCTTGGTTATTAAATATCATGGTATCCCTGAAATGGTTATTGTCTCTCCTCAGATATATGCTAATTGTTTTAAGAAGCATCTTAAAACTGCAGTGGTACACCAAAATTAGAACAATTAGGTAAGACATGTTTTTAATTTTACCGCAACACAATGTTTCTACAGTATTGTTGGTTGGACTTGATCAATGCTTAACTGTGACATTCCTTCGACCTTTCAGAGTAATCAATGGACCCAGGGTAAAAGAGGAGAAAATGCCCCACACCAGGGCAATGCCAACCCTGATTGGGTAGGTACTGTAACAGTGGCCAGGCAGTATATATGTACCATATATGAACATGAATATAAACGTTACAGCCCACAATTACAGCCAAAAATGGATCTCAACAGATCATGTAATTCTCTGATATATTGTGTCATTGATAAAACAAACACAAATATTCTACTTTTCATTATGTGTTTACAGCATGCCTTGTCTGAAAAACTTCTGAGCAGTGATGGTTTACAAAGCTGAAAGTGTGCCTGACCACAACTAAAAAATGTAACAGAAAGCAAGTGTATTTGTTCTGAATTGTGGAGTGGAGTACACCATCAGTGGTAAACTGAACCAACCGTGAATATTAGAAAGAACCGCAACAAGCTCAAGTGTATTTCATATTTCCGTCAACATTTACTTTCTCTTTCGTGCAGGTTTTTGCTTTAAGTAGTACAAAGGGCATTCTCACTGCAACAACCCTGTTTGTATTTTGTGTACTTGGCAATACAGAATGAATAATACAGCTGCTTACATATTGATATATATATATATATATATATATATATATATATATATATATATATATATATATATATATATATATATATACAGTACTGTGCAAAAGTTTTAGGCAGGTGTGAAAAAAATGCTGTAAAGTAAGAATGCTTTCAAAAATAGACATGTTAATAGATTATATTTATCAATTAACTAAATGCAAAGTGAGTGAACAGAAGAAAAATCTAAATCAAATCCATATTTGGTGTGACCACCCTTTGCCTTCAAAACAGCATCAATTCTTCTAGGTACACTTGCACAAAGTCAGGGATTTTGTAGGCATATAGTCATGTGTATGATTAAACAATTATACCAAACAGGTGCTAATGATCATCAATTCAATATGTAGGTTGAAACACAATCATTAACTGAAACAGAAACAGCTGTGTAGGAGGAATAAAACTGGGTGAAGAACAGCCAAACTCAGCTAACAAGGTGAGGCTGCTGAAGACAGTTTACTGTCAAAAGTCATACACCATGGCAAGACTGAGCACAGCAACAAGACACAAGGTAGTTATACTGCATCAGCAAGGTCTCTCCCAGGCAGAAATTTCAAGGCAGACAGGGGTTTCCAGATGTGCTGTCCAAGCTTTTTTGAAGAAGCACAAAGAAACGGGCAACGTTGAGGACCGTAGACGCAGTGGTCGGCCAAGGAAACTTACTGCAGCAGATGAAAGACACATCATGCTTACTTCCCTTCGCAATCGGAAGATGTCCAGCAGTGCCATCAGCTCAGAATTGGCAGAAAACAGTGGGACCCTGGTACACCCATCTACTGTCCGGAGAAGTCTGGTCAGAAGTGGCCTTCATGGAAGACTTGCGGCCAAAAAGCCATACCTCCGACGTGGAAACAAGGCCAAGCGACTCAACTATGCACGAAAACACAGGAACTGGGGTGCAGAAAAATGGCAGCAGGTGCTCTGGACTGATGAGTCAAAATTTGAAATATTTGGCTGTAGCAGAAGGCAGTTTGTTCGCCGAAGGGCTGGAGAGCGGTACACGGATGAGTGTCTGCAGGCAACAGTGAAGCATGGTGGAGGTTCCTTGCAAGTTTGGGGCTGCATTTCTGCAAATGGAGTTGGGGATTTGGTCAGAATTAATGGTCTCCTCAATGCTGAGAAGTACAGGCAGATACTTATCCATCATGCAATACCATCAGGGAGGCATCTGATTGGCCCCAAATGTATTCTGCAGCATGACAACAACCCCAAACATACAGTGAAAGTCATTAAGAACTATCTTCAGCATAAAGAAGAACAAGGAGTCCTGGAAGTGATGGTATGGCCCCCACAGAGCCCTGATTTCAACATCATCGAGTCTGTCTGGGATTACATGAAGAGAGAGAAGCAACTGAGGCTGCCTAAATCCACAGAAGAACTGTGGTTAGTTCTCCAAGATGTTTGGGCCAACCTACCTGCCCAGTTCCTTCAAAAACTGTGTGCAAGTGTACCTAGAAGAATTGATGCTGTTTTGAAGGCAAAGGGTGGTCACACCAAATATTGATTTGATGTAGATTTTTCTTCTGTTCACTCACTTTGCATTTTGTTAATTGATAAATATAAACTATTAACATGTCTATTTTTGAAAGCATTCTTACTTTACAGCATTTTTTCACACCTGCCTAAAACTTTTGCACAGTACTGTGTATATATATATATATATATATATATATATATATATATATATATATATATATATATATATATATACATACATTTGTGGTTAACCACAACTACACACAACACTGCACTATTAGGTTTCCCATGGAAACGAGAATATCATCAGTGTGTTACGTTGGACATTTTCAATCACTAACAATCTGTGTGGTGACATCACACGTGTAGCCGGAAAACAGAACTGCATGTAGATTTGTTTTTGATTTTTTTTCTGATAATCACCATGGATACTGGCTGGCAACATTATACACATTTTAATGAACCTGCATTCTAGCTACAGAGACCATCTTTAAGAATTTCTTTTCACAATATTTACAGAAGTTAAATCTAAGTTAACTAAAGTCAGTACTTCACATGAAGCACACAGAGTAGGAACAGAAGGTAGGAAGCACTTTTTTACACATAGTAACTTGGTAGGGGCAAATGGTGTGCTAAAGAAAAGTCTTGATGGGTTGAATGGACTCTTCTGGTTCCAGAAATTACCCTGTATACTTATGTTCTTTTCTTTTTATCTTTCTCAATAAAAAGTACTTTTCCAAGATTGGGATTTTTAAACATTTTCCAACTAGCATAAAGTAAATCATATCATGTCAGACAAGCTACTCAGAAATATTCAATAAAATTCAAGCCATTGATTAGAACTGACAGCTGCTAACTTAATTAAGTGCCATTAGAACTAATCAGGAAGTTCCTGTATGCTCTCTTTTATGCCATAACTAAGAACAGTTTAGCCAATTAGTCTTGAGCCTTGAGCAGAGTGGATTTAACATCATGTAGACAGTGGATAATGATGGGTGAAGGCATTTGAAGAAAATCACAGCAGACACTGAAAAGTTTGTCTAATCTAACCCTGACATTGTGAGGATGTGTCAAACATAGGGGTTATCAAACCCTGAAGCTTGAAGCTGAATGCCTGAAGCAGTCCATGCTATCACTGAACCAATGGATATGTGATCACAACAGAATTTAAATGTGTGACAACAGTTTAAGCATGTTTTGTGAATTAACTGTGTTTCATGGTTTTTACCATGTATAGTATTTTATGATGTATTATACCTTTGCTTGAGACTTTTTTGGCAAAGTACCTGACTAGATTTAACCCTAAAGGGCTATTATAGCATGTATTCGCTGCGTTTATTGAATACTACCCTTCATACTTGAGTGTAATCGCTGCAAAAAAAAAATCGAAACAGGTTCGATTTTTGGATGTCAATGCAGATGTAACGTCAGACAGCACACACAGTGTTTTACATTATTGGGGAAAAAGATATGTGATTTTGTTTTGTAGTTCAGTCTGTATTTAATAATGGACCGTGGTAATCTCATGGCATGCATTTTCTAGAAGCTATACACCCAGACATTTAACGAAAACCTGTAGTCAAAACAGTGTGTTTATTTTAACATACCAATAGTGCTTATTTTCCAATTTCCTCATATTTTTTTCCATAATTTCTGTTTATATTCTTTATCAAGATATTTCTTGTGCTGCTATCATAAAGAACAAGATATTCTGCAGTGCTATAATCAGACGTTCCCCCATCTTACCTGTGATATTTTGCGCGTAAATCTGAATACAAAAATAGCAGCGAAACGTCGGCCGTAAAAAATTCAGCGAATAAACGCTGTAGTGTGAATAGCCCTTAAAACTCATTAACCTGATTGATCACAACCTCTGTTAACTGTCTTTAGTGAAGTTCATTATGGGTTGACAGTTTATAGTTCTTATGTTCAGGACAAAGTCCACAGCTAGAGTGAATCAGAAATGTATTTATGAATTAGACTAAAGGTTGCTACACACCAGATGCGATGCGGAAAGGGAAATTGCGCAGCGATGTGACAAACTGAACAGAACCTATACTTTTGATAAGTATCTTTCACACCAGGGCGACATTGGAGAGATGCGAAATAAATAGGATTGAATCCTATTTTTTGTGATTTGTCACGCATCAACTAGGGCATTGAGCAATCAGAGAACACCTTCAATTCACGTGGTCCAGCAGGGTGAAGCAGTATCCAAAATGTCGGAGGAAACAATAATACTTGCCGTTGGACAAAGGTCATCACAATTATAAAGATACAGATTTGAAAGACAATATAGGGTAGTCCATTTCGAAGAAACTGGATAAGCCTGGTATGTTTGATTTATTAGCATATGTGTTGAAATACCATCAGAAAAGACACTCATAATTACTATATCATATTGACGAATATGTACCAGTCTTGATCATAGTTTTGTCAATAGCATTTTTTAACAGTTGTATAGATCTAGCAGTTTTCAAACCTGTCGCATTGCCTCTGTGTCACTTAGCAATTAAAACATTGCATCGCATCTGCTGTGTGGAGACCTTAAGAGCTGCCAGTGTGTAGGTGGGGGACACAAGCTAGAAATGAACAAGAACATGGGTTTCCAGGTTATTAAGTAAGTGTTGTGTGTAAGTTTAGGAAAGTCCCTTATTCGCACAGCACTGCTTTTCATATCTGGTGCTGTTAGATGCTGTAAACAGTGAACTTTACCATCCATTTTAGGAATAGCCCTTCAGACTGTGTGACAGGGACAGTAAATAACACAGTTAACCAACAACCTTTATTATACACATCCTATTATGTTATGGATGAATACATTCTTTATCAGATCAGTCTTCACCTTATTCTCCTTACTATATAAATGAATATTAATGGGGCAAGCTGTTGCATCAGAATCTCACATCTTACAAAAATAACAAGAAATGTGTTACTGATAACATCTTGCCAAATATGAAACTACGCTTCTCAGTGGTTGCTATGCAAACACCAAAACACATAGCAAAGGTTGCTATGCATGTATGGTATCTGGAGCTATTTTCTACCCTGTAACTAAGTCAATAGGTAAAGCATCCCCTTGCTCATATCATCTGAAAGTGTGACCACAAAGAACCCATTACCCACAGTGTGTTCAGGGATTTATATTACTCCATTTCTGTGAATACCACCCATTTTGCTGAGGAGAACATTTTGCTAAGGAGAACTGTAGATTCAGTCAAAAAGACCCCCCCCCCCCCCCCCCCCCTCCCCCAGCTTTAAATTTAATTTCCTTATTTTTTGTTTACTGCCTCTTCCATTTTATGATATTGACAACCATTCTGAGTGGCTTTATTGCAGTTACACAAATACTGGATTTTTTTTTTCAAATCTGTTGCTTTCGCATGAGTTCTGGTGACTTCATTTGTAATAGTAACTGATCAGAATGATTGCAAGGAAACAGTAACAGCAACTAAGAAAATGGAATTTGGAGCTGGTTATATATGTGTTTCTAATTAAGGATTTTTGTTGTTGTAGTGGTACACTAAGTTCAGAGAATGTTATGTCTGGATGTTTGATAGCCCCAAAAACAATTACGGTCTTTGAGCTACACTTTATTTTTTTGAATTATTTATGCTTTATTTATGTCTTAAATTGGAAGTTACATTGGTTATCCTGTTAAAAGATCTGTAAACATGTATTGTCTGTAGGGTGACCACCCATCCCTAGTTGGATGGGACAGTCCCTAAATGTAAAGATCAAGTCCCGGTCCCGGGCTAAATGACTCCGGGACAGAATTTGTTCCGGATTCCTAGACACAGTGCTATCTTACAGTTATCTTAACTATAAATCTTAAGTCAAACAATAGCATATCTGTTTGAAGCAAAACCCCTCCCCTGCCGCATCATTTTGCAATGCCTTACACAGCCCTAGAATGATTGACACATTGGGTAGCCAATCAAAGACATAAAACTATATAGTCCCACTATCATGAGACATTTTTACACTCACATCACATGTTCCCCCAACAGCCTAACACTGATCTGAAACTGACACTGAAAAGTTGAAGTGACACTAAAGAAAAATAGTAAGCACCTGTGCAATTTCAGAGAGGAATGGGTTAGGCCATGGAAGTTTTTTTATACATTGTGTAGAAAAGATTTTAGAATTGGAAACTGAGGTTAAAACGATAAGTTGATATTTAATTTTGAAATATTGTTATTAAGTATACAGTATAAAATATGTAAATATACACCACCCCCACCTTTCAAAAAAATGACAGGTGTCCCATTTTTGCATTTTGAAAAGGTGGTCACCCTAATTGTCTGGTCTCCTAAATTCCCAATTCAACTGTCTAATTGATTAACTGCAAACAGGTCTGTTGCCCAACTAAAAATATTTACTTCTGAACTCCATTAAAAGTGTAGTTAGGCCTCAATTTACCCCTACACTCTAGTTATTGTTTACAGAGGGACTCCGTGTCTGGGAAACACATGCTGCCGCTCTCTTATTAACAGGATGCTGGGGCCTCATAAATGTCACTGTCTCTGCAGACTAAAACCAGGTGGGTACCTTCAATTGGATTCATTTCTGTGCAGTATTTTTGAATTCACTCCCCTAAAGAGTAGGCCTGGTGTTGATTTCTAGGCACCATTTTGCTCCGTTTGGACGATTTATACCATCTACATTGTCAGGTTATTTCATTTCTCACCTGTTATTTTGTGTGTTTTGTATATTGCTGATTCTGCTTAGTCATTATTTACCAGGCTGACTAATTAATGTCCTTTTTCCAACAGGGAGGCTTCATCTAAAAAGACTCCTCAAAGCTAGGGTGACCAGATTATCAAAGCTTAAAACCGTGACACATTGTTAAATAATTGACAAGACTAATTAAACCATTTAAATATAGGCTATTTTAAGGGTCATTTAAATAGCCATCCTCTCACTTAGTATTATCTTTTTGTTTTGTTTTGTTTAATCAGCTAGCTAATTTCAGTACAGTCGTGAGTGTATAATTTGTGGATAATTCGTTTAAATAGCCATATTGTGTTACACATATTGCATACTTTTATATGGAGTTCAATAATAATAATAATAATAATAATAATAATAATAATAATAATAATAATAATAATAATAATAATAATACATTAAACATTAAAAATGCATTTACATTTTGAGATTTTTCTTTTTTTCGTTCTTTTTTTACTCACTGCGTCAGTCTCTATTTATTGACGTTGTTGATGTGGTGTAACCTGGTGGATTTGGATGCTTGCAACCTCTAGCTACTCTGTCTGGGCTAAATCCTGCCAGAACTGAACAGCTACAAAATGATCAGATTCATACTGAATATAAACTAAATGAAAACGCATGGCAAGGAATAAACTAAAAGCGTTTGTTTACGTTACTTTGACAAAAAGTACTTAGAGTGTGTCACCTTTGATGAAAAAGCAGGACTGTCCCGGCTAAACCGGGACGTCTGGTCACCCTACTCAAAGCTGTAAAGAGTGCAGAGTAAAGTGTGTGTTTGTATGTGGGCACGGGGATTGCACAAATCAGTTCACGTGCAGACTGTGCCTGGATTCAAGTGAATGATTAATTAGCAATTGCGTTCCGGCCCAGCTGTACATATAGAGGCACAAATCACTCACTCAGGGTTGGGTGTTCAGTGTGGAGAGAACGGGAGAGAGAGTGAGGAGAAAAATACTAAGAATAATAACAATTGCTACGCGTGCTGGTTGTGCACCAGCCCACTACTTGTTACAGGTCAGTGTTTGTTTGTCTGTTTCTTTTGGCCATCATGACGTTTATTTTGAATGTTTTGTTTTGTGTAAAGTATTTGTTTTATAATAAATCTGCGCAGCAGCGCTTCACTCACCAGATGTCACCACACAAGCAATCTGTGACACCTATATTTTCATATTAGGGTCCTTCACCAATTGAATGCATATGTGATGACTCAATATGTCATGTTTTTTTTTTTTTTTTTATGTGTAAATAATGAACACTGACTGCATTCTCATAAATTGAAAAAGTGATCCCCATTTATCAAAAAACACCTTTTTTATTTAAAACCACCACATGTTTGCCTATTGAGGTCACTAAAATCATGAATATTCTTAGTGTGTAACTTTAACAAAATCTGTTCCAACCCAAATTAGTTGCCTCACACCTGCGTTCAAATTTCATTGCTTCTGCTGTACTGACCTTGGCAGCTCTGTCTCTACAACACAGTTTACTCTTAAGGTATGAATCAGGCTTAGTTTACATAACTGAGTGCCTTTGAAAGAATGCATGTCAACAAACTAGTAATTCACAAGGGGGCAGTTATTTGTGACTGTAACCTCCCTATCTGGTTTTCCAAAAACAGCAACCAAACTTTCAAAACATTCTGAGAACATGCTGTTCTTACCTTATCACACATTCCGTTTAGATGTTTATATCCAAAGCAAGTAGTTAAATGAAACAAATCAACACTGTCACTATTTTTTAAACAAGTAGGCCAGTAACACGTATCCCCCCGCAGCAGATCACCATGACCTTGATTCAAGTTTGACAGACGCACAGACAGACAGACAGATCAGCCTCCCAGACTATGACACACTAAATAAAATGTTCTTAACATTTTTAATTAGAATCTGAAAAGGGATTCACCAAAATGTAAGTGTGACTTACAAACAAACACCCTCGACCTGGGTGGACTTTTAAGACTTTTTCTTGACTATTGTTTAAAAACAAATACATTTATACAAAACATCATTCATCAAAGCAAATTAAAAAAAAAAACATTATTATCTGAAGATATTTAACCAGTGTTTACTATTACATTACATAATCCATTCATATTCCAGAAGAGTGTTTTCCTTTGACATTGTGCCAACACCCCCAGGTTCAAGCAATTTCATTGCTATTTACAGTCTTATTGAAATTGCAATTAAGAAAAAGCACCTGATTAGACATATTTTGGATTGTGTTCCTTAGAAAAGTATCAGTTCAATAATTAACAGGCATTTATCAACAGGTGAAATGGCGTAAGGGGTTTCCCTTTGTGTCACTCGATAGTTTAATTGTTTATTTTTTTAAATGCCTGCTAATGCTGCCAAACTGTACATTTACACAAACAGCTCAGGTTACCCAAGCCAGTCTTCCCCACTGTTTTAGGACATGAATCAACTGCATATCAGGAACTTGGGTAGTGTATGACATTACACTGACCTGACTTAAATATCCATTAATAGTCCATCCCTATTAATGTAGGTATTATTTAAATGATGGATTCTGTTACACTTGTTTTGCTTACTGGCTGCTTATACTGTTTTATGTATTGTCCCAGCATGCTCTGAGAAAACAGTCAGACCAAAGCCAAAAGCCAAAATTCAAAATAATTCTTCTTCAGTGTCCCATCATTGGGCCCAGTATATATTGGAATGAGGCTGATCCATGGTGTCACATTTTCTACTACTGTGTCACACAGTTAACTCCAAAGATGAAGCACCAATTGAGCTCCAAGATCATTCAAGCACACACAGATCAAACATAGAAATGTGGGGAGTCCATCACATGTTATAAGCATGACGTCACTTCAGGGAATTCCCTTTCAAAATATTTCTGGAGAAATGCAAAGGACCAATGAACAACGTGCCCTGCCCACCTCCCCTTACCAGACCCAAGAAAGACTGTTAGAGAAGTTTGTATGGAAAAGTCAGCTGACAATACACAACTCAATCTTTCCCGTTGCTTCTGAAGTGGAAGACTTCGCCTGTGACAGTCGAGACGTATTTAGCCACGGTATTGCAAAAGAAAAATTGTGTTGCGCCAGCTGTGTATTTACCAAAACCACAAGTTGAGCATGCAACGTCAATGGAATCATGTGTGCGCAAACCAGCAATTGCTGCAGAAAAATGCAGTGGCTTCCTTTAAACTGTCTGCATCCCAAAGCGTGTGTGTGTGGGTGCGCGCGTGTGTGCGTGAGTGTGTGTTAATAATTAGAATTTAAGAAATCCAGTCAAAAGGTTTACTCAAACCAGCTTAAATCTGTTAAATACAACTTTACAAACACCAGGGAAGGCATCAATGTTTTTTGTTCAATCCTTGTAGGTATTTAACCGGTGTAGTGTCAGAAAGTAGATCGTAGCCCACCCATTAAGAAAGTTTGAAAGATTTAAAACACCAGGCTACTATGCACGGTGAGGTTAAGCCAAAAGCAGTATTTCAGAAGAAGCCTTTGCATTCAGTAGACATGCAGAACAAAATGCTATGCATACGTAATTTAGAAACAAAAGTCTTTTTCATAAATTACACTGGAAGCTATGTATTGGAAACAACAACAGACGGAAATGTTTTTATTGTGTTCCTATAATTACGATTACTCAGGCCTGACCCCTAGTGTCATTTGGGGAAACTGGCAAGTACAAACTTAAGACCTCACAAATGCTTTCATACAATTAATATTATCCTTCCATAATATCTTTTGAATGATACTTTTAGAATAGTGCCTATCACAATGAACGCTTTTTTATTATTATTAAGCTTCATCTTAACGATTTTCATAAGTACATAAGTAAAGAAACAAAAGTTTCCTTGGCAGTAAAAGCGTTCGTTTAGCCAAATGTTTAAGAAAACGTACCTCTAATATTTGGACGTAACTTGCTGGGAACCATCCCCGGACTCCATCCCTTTCTCCTTCCCACCAGCCGCCGTCAGCCACTTGCAAAACTTTAATAATTTCTCCAGCCTCGAACCTCAACCCCTGCTGATGCTGTTCTCCAGAGAAGCCATATAAACTTTTGCACAGAGATCCAGACATTGCAGGAGGAAGAACATGCAAACACAGACCAAAGGAAAAAAATGTAGAAATATGTACTGCGGGTCTACTTCTTTTTTTTTTTTTTAACTTACTAAGAGTAAACTCTTCATTATGTTTTATGGCTTCTGTTGTTGTTCACGACGGTGCTCCGCTGTGTTCAGTTTTAATCTTGAGTGAGAGGAATATGAAATAGCGCAGCAGATTTTCTTTCTGTTGCTAACTCCCAGCTGTGCAAATCCAGTCTTCACTTCTGCGCTGGTGCTGCCTCTGTTATTGCGCTTGAGCTGCAGTCAGAGTATCACGAAAGGAAGGAAGCATGATCTCATTCCTCAAGCCCTACTCAGTATAAATATACAACGCGATTTTGCAATTCAGTCTTACATTCAGAACAGAAAAGATTGCTTGGTATTTATTGCATAATTCATGATAAAATAACCCTTTTTAAGTAGTATCCTCCCATAGTTACCACACACTTGCGTATCTTTACCACTGGTTACAGTACTCAGCCATTCTCCCAAACACGGTTGACATATTTTAGAAAAAGTCCTTGTATTTGAGGACGTGTGTGGGGATTAACAGAAACTATAGAATACTACTACTACTACGACGACGACGACGACTACTACTACTACTACGAATAATAATAATAATAATAATTAATAGTAGTAGTAGTAGTCGTAGTAGTAGTATGTTGCCAGGATTTAAATTCATCCCTTTGACTGCGGTGTATCATAGGAAGAGCATAGTAAAGTTAAAGCATAGAGTATAAAGCACTCCAAAGCATGATAAATACTGAAGCAAGTATTAGGGTAACACTTTCCATTAAGTGTCTCTAGTGTCTCTGTGTATTTATATAGTTGTTACTTAGTAAATACATGTGTACTGACACATAATTACAATGCTATAATGCATAGTTACAATCAGAGGCGCTGGAACAATTTTTATAGTGGGGATGCTGAAAACCATTGAACAAAACTGCACCCTCAGCACCCCTAGTTCCAGCGCCCCTGGTTGCAATGTACTTAATGTGTAAATCTTTTTGCAGGATCTAACCCTAATCCTGACATTAACCCTTTTCTGATACAATTGTGTACTTAAATATACATTGTAATTATGCATAATAACATTGTAATTACGTGTAAGTACACATGTATTTACTATGTAACTACTATGTGAATACACAGTAATTAGAGACACTTAATGTAAGGTGATACCATTATTAGAATTGGAAAACCACTGGAAACTGTAAAATGTACCTTTCTGCGGATACTACCAGCATCGCATTTACTGGAACAAAGGCAGCAGTGAAATCAGAAGTTTCATGAAACAAATTCTTAATGCCATTGGCCATTTCCTTTCTCTAAACATTAAAGCAAATAAAACATACAGATTTTTCAGCCTCAGGTTAAACTACAGGCAGCAGTCTTTTTGGGGTGTAGTATTGGCTCTAGTCACTCGAGATTTGTATAATATATACTTTTTCTGTTTGTTTTAAATAACTTTGTTCATCACATTAAAGGAGTGAGAACCAAGACTTTCAATTGGTATTGTTATCATTGACAACAGCATTATCCCTGACCTTCTTTCTGTTTTTGCTGAGGATCCTGTTTGCCTTTTTGCAATATATTTCAAATGCAATGATAAGATTAAAGTTTCACACCACTGCTGGTCAAATTCTTCACTGCTGTGAGACCAAATGAGTTAATGGTTTATAGTATGGAAACATGGCACCGGGAAACAACAACTTCTGATACATTAAAAAAAGTTAAACAAGCAAAAAAAAATAATAATCATGGAGGGATATTGAATCATAGAATAAAGTTGTGTACCAAATGTGAAGTCAATATTGTCAAATCATATGGTCTTTAGCATTCAGAAACCAAAAAGCATATTAGATTGGCGATCATGGTTAGGGTCACTGGTTTTTATAAACCCTAAAACGATCAAGTCTGGATCCCGGTACATCATGAAACCTTGTAGGAGGCTGTGTGGTCCAGTGGTTAAAGAAACAGGCTTATAACCAGGAGATCCCTGGTTCAAATCCCACCTCTACCACTGACTCATTGTGTGACCCTGAGCAAGTCACTTAACCTCCTTGTGCTCCGTCTTTTGGGTGAGACATAGTTGTAAGTGACTCTGCAGCTGATGCATAGTTCACACACCCTAGTCTCTGTAAGTCGTCTTGGATAAAGGCGTCTGCTAAATAAATAAATAAATAAATAATAATAAGTTTCTCTTTGCCTATCTAAAGTGTGTTGACTGATATTAGAGAAGATTTTGACGTGAATATTATCTGATTTCAATCTCAACTCCGCAGTTATGTGTCTTGTATTTGACCTCTGTGAAAAAGATTCTATAATATGTCATTATGGTTTCCAAACTTTTATTTTGTAATTATTATTATTATTTTAAATTGAGATGAATCATCTCATTTCCAAGAGCATTCTTTGGATAAAACAGCTTGAAAGATGCCTGCTTTTAAATCTTGACATTTTCCACCCAGATATGCTTGACTTTGTGACCACACTTCTTGTAAAATAATTCCTCCAGTTCTGGTAAGTTTACAAGGAAGTTTGCTGTCAGATTTCGCAAAGACAGTTTGAAAAATGATGTCTCGTATGGAGAACATATTTTGCTGCAGCTTCCACAAAGGAAATAGAAGCGATACCCAGCAGATGTGTCACTTCCTTAGTGACAGTGTTATGGCAGGTGACCCAATTTTTGATGAAGAAGCCTTTTTTAAAGATAAGCCAGACTCATGGTTAAGTGACCAAGGGGCAATACAGTACATACAAAGGTGTGTTGTTTGGCTACATTTCATATAACTGATTTAGCCTTGACCACTTTATTTATATCAGGATATCATTTAATATCAGAGATTATAGTGTTACAGAATTACATTTGTCATGGCGGAGTGCCATTTGTTTCTTCTTTGACAGACTCTCCAGTGGTTACATCTTTTGTAATTACCATTGAAAGAATATCTAGATGCGTGAACAGAAAATAAATGATTGCGTGCAATGTTGTGTATTTATGTTACAAAGTTAACCATTGAAGGGGTGGTTTTAAAAGAAAATAAAATGTTTATTCTCATTAGCATCCCATTTCTTTGAAGCCCATTTATCCTGCTACAGGAAATAGGACCCCCTTGACTACATTATCTATGGACTGCAGGTGAGGTCCTATTATTTGTAACACAGGAAGTGGACATAAACTATTGTGGCTGGCAAAACGGAAATTAAGAAGTAAATGCAAAATTGACTTTTAGAAATGGTGTTATTTTAAAGAAAAGTAAGAAACTGTATTAAACCTGGTTTGTGCAATTGTTTTCAACTTGGGGCAGTGCAGTGATAGTTTTTTTTGATAATTTCTTTGCCTTTAAAAAACAAAAACAAAATTAACTGGACTTTCTGGACAAATACAGAGTAATTTATTATAATCCATATACTGTATGTAATTTTATTAATGCTGAATATGCATACTTACCTCTGTTTTACTCCGTAGAAAAAAACTGACACATTTAGAACTCAGGTTTATTAAAATCTTTATGCCAGTAAAATTATTAAAACAATGCATAAATACACAATACACTAAAATAGAATGCAACTATGCGCGTGCACTTCCATTACCTTATCTTTGCGATGCAAGCACAATAGCACCATCTAGTGTAAGAAATTATCAATGACCTCTTGTATATTATATATATTATATTATATGTAGGGCTTCTGATTTTCGGTTTTAACCGATAAAACACCACTAACGCAAAAAAAAAAAAAAAAAAAAGAAAAAATAGTTTGATACCTGGTAGCCTCCCACTAGGTAGATTAGCAGTGTGGAGTAGTGGTTAGGGCGCTGGACTCTTGACTGGAGAGTCGTGGGTTCAATCCCAGGTGGGGGACACTGCTGCTGTACCCTTGAGCAAGGTACTTTACCTAGATTGCGCCAGTAAAAACCCAACTGTATAAATGGATAATTGTATGTAAAAAAATAATGTAATTGTATATAAAAAAAAAAAATTCAATAAAAACTGGTAAAATTGAGGTGTTCTAAAACTTTTGACCAGTAGTGTGTGTGTGTATATATATATATATATATATATATATATATATATATATTATACACTTCTTTATAATTCAGATTTAACTTTAGTCATGGCAACTCTGTACCACTGAAAGATTATTGAAAATAAGGCACTGCATTTCAGAGAGCAGAATGATTCACGTAATTAAAAGTTAAAGGAAACAGCAGCATGTCAACATGCCATTCATACAAAGCAGGCTGTCCATTCTATACGCGCTTTTGGACACATTCCTTATTGGTCTATTATAATCTTCATTTAAAAAGTATCCAATGTCTTACTTGCACAGTATAGAGGTGTAAGGGTAAAAAAAACAGTAACCTACCACTAGTCAAGCTGCATATGTATCCTTATTTATTTGTTGCGTGTTTTGAAGTTGGCTGGTAATTTGTTTTTGATGTCAGCCCTTCCTCTTCCTGTCAAACGGTAGTATGGTTTGATCTTCAATAACAGTTAGTTTGTGTGCTTGCCCGCATGACGTTTCTAAGCTTCTCTTTTTAGGAAACTGATTGACAGTCTCATGGCTGGCATTCACAGTTTGCTGGACAGTAGCTTCATCACAGTCTGACATTTCCTGGTGCCTGGACACCAACAGTGTGGATTATTAATCACTTGTCAAACAGTGGTTAGGGTTCTTGGGTAGACTTGCTTGAAGAACATTAGGCTTGGGTGAAACCTTTCAACTGTTTTTGATGAAAAGTCAAATTCATTTTCCCCATAGGTCTACCTAATGCAACTGGTATAAGTCATAAATCTTTATTAAATAAAGATTTTTATTTTTGTATTTGTTTTTATTAAACACCATTTTTTAAATACAGTAAATTAAAAATTCTAAATGATTTGCTATTTAACATTACATAGAAGGCATTGCTACTCGCACATAGTTCAAATGTTCAGAATAATGAAAAGAAACACTGCATTAGATATTTATCCTTGGTTTCTTCCAATATCATTCTGTTTTGTTCATTACGTGCTCCTTACTGGATTGCTTTGAGAAAAAACAAGTTTAACTGAAAGAATATCCTTACTGTAGCCTAAAAACATTAGCAGCAGAAGATAGGGATTTTGCACTTTTGTGGTTACAGTCTTTTGGAGGCCAAAAAATGAGGTTATCAATTTAGTGCAGTTTTGTATTCCACATTTGCAGAAATAAGGATAACTGTCTGTGTTGCTACTAGTATATTTGAGGTTGTGACAGAGTGGGTGTGAGAACATGTATTTTGGTGAAACAGCTGATGAGTGCCTTTGTTCCAAAATCACCAAAGGTGCTGACCTCGGTACAGATGGCACATTGGAGTTCACCTTTTGCTGTCCACCATAAAACCCCTATTTAGGACTATGCTATTTTATTGTGGATGTTTTCTATTTTGGTGAGGCTTTGACCTGACATATATTTACTTATTTAATGTATCTGTTTTGTATAATTAAATGACTTTCCAAGATACAACATCAATCTTATCTTAGGCTAATTAATTGCCACATTTAAAACAGCTTTTATAGATGCATGGCCCTGAGAGGAAATACTGGTATGTATATATATATATTGTATTCTGCATATGCTTCTACAGTAAGTTGCCATTGTACAATGTTGTATATATTCGCCTATGTTACTGTGAGAATAGGCAGGGCAATCTGATCTGGTGTTTGTAGGCTTTTTGACTGAAACATATCTGTTCTGGCAATGTCATGTCAGCCTTTCTCTTTCACAATTTTACCAAATTTTGCCTGTCCGTCCATCCGTCTCTGCCTGTCACACTCTACATGGTGAACACAATAACTATATCCAGCTGATTAACATGTTATGCAAATTGAATCCCGAACATGAATTATGTGAAGAAATCCTGTGTTACCCTGCAGCAAACCAGTTTCAGTCAAGACAGTTAAGATAGCAGATCTGTTGGACTCTTGGTTAAAGGTGTATCCATTGATAGAAACCTGCAGGGGTCCCTGCCAGCTGTCCAGTCACCAGGTCTGAAATTCAGAAAACTTACCGGGTGTTCTAAAGCAGTCTTCCATGACCTTAGCCTGACAAACAATAAGGAGCAATAAGAAGCAAATACTTTTTCATTCGTGTTGAGTGAGTCACCAGGTCCAGACTTTTTTTAATGGTTTTTAATTATATTCAAAAGCACAAAGGCATCATACATAAAAAAAGAAGAAAAAGGAAACCTTATTTAATCTTTTTTTATGAAGCCAGATGGTTTAATGTGTTTGAAAAAAAAAAGACCATATAACACCTGCGCTGGCTTCACTGCACTGGCTCCCAGTGAAGTTTAGAGTTGATTTTAACATTTGACTTCTGACTTATAAAGCTAAAGGTATGGCACCAGATTATATAAAGGAGCTTCTAGTCACATATATACCTTCTTGTGATTGGATGCAGGCCTGCTGTGTTGCCCACAAGTGTGAGATGCACTGCCATCTCATAACATAAGTGCTACATCAGTTGATGACTTTAAAACAAAATTTAAAATTTAGATTAGCTTTTTTTTTTAAACTGCATTTTAAACTGTGTTTCTCTTTAATCTCAATACAGATGTATTATAAAATGTTTTTTCTCCTGTTTTGCCCTATACAGTGCTTTGACATACTTTTTGTATGAAAGGCACTATATAAATAAAGTATTGATTGATATTGATAATATAACGGTTGTATCCAATCCACACGGGTTCCAAATATGAAGCAGCAATTTCCGGTCACCTAATGGTTCCATTCAGTATTCTAGTTCATATTAAACCCATTAATAAGAACCCTCCGTCCAAGGGGGAATTAGTATATAGGGCGATTACTTCTGTTCTATCGCTCGAAGTCTTGTTCGACTGCTATACCAGCCTTTTTGCCATTTGAAACTTACCCTTCCAAACAGGTAACTAACTATAGGGCAATGTATACAACATGTCGAATCCAATATGACTAGCTTAATGTAAGACTTTGGAAAAGGTAGCCTAAAACGATAAAGAGAACAGTAATGTATTATTGAAACCGTTCAAAGTTTAATACGAAATGCCTAACCTATATTACGTGTTAAAAACGTAATATGCGTGTTTCATAGCTGTCCAATATTTGTCAGTTTTGGACGTTGCCATTTTTGCTGTTAAATAGCAGCTCCGAGTTTTGAAATGAAATTCCATTGTTGGAATGCGAAACAGTACGGAATGCGAGCATTGCAGTGAGACTATTGCGACAGTGAAGAGCGGCTGTGTGAACAAGCGCTTTCTTTGGGAGAGCAGCTGTGTTTTCTTGGGCAGAAATAGACATAGGTGCTGACATATTTGTGCTCAAGTGGACCCTTAACTGTTTCCATGTATGATTGTAGACAATCTCAATTTTTTTTCTAATACTTGCTGTTACAGCATATTCTAACATTACAGATCGTTATAATAGTTATACGCCACCCGCTTCCTTTTTATATTATTATTATTATTATTATTATTATTATTATTATTATTATTATTATTATTATTAGTAGTAGTAGTAGTAGTAGTAGTAGTAGTAGTAGTAGTAGTAGTAGTAGTAGTAGTCGTAGTAGTAGTAGTATATATTTTTTATCGGTAAGGATTGATTAAACTTTAAAACATGTACTGTGTAAATAAATACCCCAAGACTGTTCACAAACCCGACATTTAAATGTTTCAGCTGTTTATTTCTAGTTTAATTGGTACTTTATTAGATGCTTTTTTCCTTTCTGAAAAAAAAATTGGATAAGCTTATTTACTATAATGTGCATTAGAATTTTCTTTGACTAGTAAAACCTAATTTATAAAATAGCCTCAATAATTAAACATGTTGGTGATAATTCCCTCTATAACCTCATTAAAGGGAAAGTGATTGATTGCGCATGCTCTGTATTTGGTCAAACGATGACCAAATATAGAGTCCAGCAATGCGAACGACTCTGTATAAGAGGTTGGAGAAGCAAAGCAAGTCGCAATCAACCGAACACTGAGGTAGGTATTGTGGGAAACCCCACCGACGTTTATTTATTAATTAATTAATTAATTTATTTATTTCCATCATTCTTTGAAAAAAATGTCACTGAATGAATTAGAACGATGTTTCTAATTAATGTTTCACTCTTTTTAAAACTATTTGCTAAATATTCGTTGGCACGGTAAGTTATTTGTTACAATTTGAAAGAACGCACGCTAAAGAACGCAGTCCGGTATTTTAAATCTAGTTAAGCCTGAATATTTAGCCTTAGTGGGGTCAGCGATTACATAGGTTATTCAACTTTTTCAAGAACAAAGACAAAAGTTAAATCCCATTAAGGGTAATATGGAAATATAATTGTACTGTATTAACATACCTAGTTTTAAGCAATCTGGGGTTTATATTGTAACTGCAATCTGAACTAACTAATTTAATAATAATTAAATAGAATGTACTTTTTGTTGCAGCCACCTTCTCATAAATCTAGTTCCATCATTGGAGTTTCTTTGCTTGCTGGGTATAGAAAAGAAAACACAATTTAAACTTTAAACTTTGGCTTCCTTTAGGTTTGTCTTGTGTTAAGTGAAATGCTGTTAAGCTGAAATCTGATTGTTGCATTCATTTAATTAAATTAATATCATATCTGTGTGGTTCATACATGGTTATTAACTTTACACTCATACATTGCATTTTTTAATATTATTATTATTATTATTATTTTATCTTTTTTTTTTTTTTTCAAACATACATCCCTTGATGGGATATTACTGTAATGTTGCCCGTCCGGGTCAGTCGGCTGGGGAATGCCTTCGCCATGTGCTTTTGATACCTGGGTGCATTGCAAAGTGGTGGGTAACTCCAAAGTTATTATTTTTTTTAGCAATATTCCATCATGAGTACCGACGCTGAAATGGCCGTTTTCGGGCCAGCAGCCGAGTTTTTGCGCAAATCTGAGAAGGAAAGAGTTGAAGCTCAGAACCAAACCTTTGATGCCAGGACATTCTGCTATGTGGTTGATGCTAAGGAACTGTATGTTAAGGGTGTTATCCAGAGCAAGGAAGATGGCAAAGCTACCGTCAAGACAGAGGATAACAGAGTAAGAATAATACTTCACAAAATATTAATCTGAGCTTCCTATTGGCATATTTTAAAACATAATCTTCCTATTTTTCAGACTGTAACTGTGAAGGATGACCAAGTCTTGCCGATGAACCCCCCCAAGTATGATAAGATCGAAGACATGGCCATGATGACCCATCTGAATGAACCATCTGTGCTGTTTAACCTCAAAGAGAGATATGCCGCCTGGATGATTTACGTAAGATAAAACTATCCAACATTGTTATTTAAAATGTTTGCCATATAAAAAAATAAGTATTTATAATACGTCATTGTTTTTTCAGACCTACTCTGGTCTTTTCTGTGCCACTGTCAACCCCTACAAGTGGCTGCCAGTGTACAACCTTGAGGTTGTTAATGCATACAGAGGCAAGAAGCGTCAGGAGGCTCCTCCACATATCTTTTCCATTTCTGACAATGCCTATCAGGCCATGTTGACTGGTAAGTAAGAGGCCTATTGTCAACAACAGCAATAATAATACATTTCACACACACACACACACACTCACAACGTATTTAAAAATTCAGCACTGTTCAAGGTAGCATAAGCACACACAATCTTTTTGTTTATTACAGACCGTGAAAACCAGTCTATTTTGATCACGTAAGTATGCCTTGTATGTGCTTATTTAAAGTTTTTCAGTTGCTTAAATTACCTTACATTTTGTTAAAATCGGATCACAAAAATCCAGTATTAACGTCAATATTTCTCAATACCTTCAGCGGGGAATCTGGTGCTGGAAAGACTGTGAACACAAAACGTGTCATCCAGTACTTTGCGACAATCGCAGTGGTTGCCGATACCAAGAAAAAGGCAGAGCCTTCCAAAATTAAGGTTGGACTCCTGTACTTTATGATTGATAAGACAACATGTTTGTGTGGTAATACATTATACAGTACTTGCTGAACGTATTGTTGGCCTTTACAGGGAACTCTGGAAGATCAAATCATCCAGGCCAATCCTCTGCTGGAAGCTTTTGGTAATGCCAAGACCGTGAGGAACGACAACTCCTCCCGTTTTGTAAGTTCATCAGAAGAAACCCTTTATAATAGTTGTAGAAATGTAATATATATATATTAAATGTTCTCATCATTGATCTAAATGTATTTGTTTACTTTTAATGAACAGGGTAAATTCATCAGAATCCATTTTGGACCTTCAGGAAAACTGTCCTCAGCTGATATTGAAACTTGTAAGTATTTTACCTGATCCAAGTTGTTTGATCTCAGAAACGTCACGTTACCAAACCATTTGAATATCTTTACAGATCTTCTGGAAAAATCCAGAGTGACATTCCAGTTGTCAGCTGAGAGAAGCTACCACATTTTCTACCAGCTGATGTGCAACAAGAAGCCAGAACTTATTGGTAAGCAATATCGATGATCTTCTTCCTTGGTAAACAGCAAGTTTGATTTATATGTAAATATGATTATTTGTAATATATATATATATATATATATATATATATATTTCCCACAGATATGCTTCTTATTACCACCAACCCATATGACTTCAGCTATGTCAGCCAGGGTGAAATTGTGGTGAAGAGTATTGATGATGCAGAGGAGTTGATGGCTACAGATGTAAGTACAGTTGAAAGGGGTTACCTGTGTTTAAGTGTTATTTAGTATCAGTGCTTTATAACTTAGATTTTGTGTATATTGATAGGAAGCCATCGACATCCTTGGTTTCAACGCTGAAGAAAAAGTTGGCATCTACAAGCTGACCGGTTCAGTCATGCATTTCGGTAACATGAAGTTCAAGCAGAAGCAGCGTGAGGAGCAGGCTGAACCCGATGGCACTGAAGGTAAACCAGTGGGGTCATTTGAAACCATTTGTAACAGAAGCAAATCTGAACATGAGCCAAATATGACAGCTGGCCAAACACACGCTTAAAGTCATTTTGATAATTATGAGGTTAGAGCATAATCTATACTAAAAGGCTGAGGCATATGCAAACAGACTGCATTGGTGGACTTGCCAATTAGATAGACGAGTAGATTCTGCTCTGGCTTCAAATCATGAAAATCCCCAAAACGTCACCAGCAAATAGATTGAATTTTCTGAATTTAGATAAAAACCTGTTATTACATGAACAAGAATGACTAAATCACCAGCAAGCCCCCGAAGGACTCCATGAAAGTTCTGTTTATAGTACGCATGTTCATGGAGTATTCTGTTAACTTGTAAAAAATACAAGCTCTTTGTTTCAAGTCATATAGCCAGAAAATACAGAAATATGTGAACGAACAAATCTGTTATTTGTGCAAGTGTTTAATTATATATTTTTTCTATTTCCTATAGTGGCTGATAAAGCAGCTTACCTGATGGGCCTGAACTCTTCTGATCTTCTTAAACTACTGTGCTACCCAAGAGTGAAGGTTGGCAATGAATATGTCACCAAGGGCCAGAGTGTTCAGCAGGTAAGTCAGAAAATCTATAACTGAATAGGTTCATATACTGTGTGTTTCATAATATTAGGAATATAGTTTTTATATGCACACGTTTGTGTTTTATTTTGTATTGCATCAATTTGAATGTATACTTTTTCTTTATTTTAGGTCTATAATTCTATTGGTGCTCTGGCCAAATCTGTCTATGAGAAATTGTTCTTGTGGATGGTCATCCGTATCAACCAGCAGCTTGATACTAAGCAACCGAGACAGCACTTCATCGGAGTCCTGGATATTGCTGGTTTTGAGATCTTTGATGTACGTTTTGTTTAGTTTTTTACCAATAACTGTTTCTTAAAGTCTGTATCAGTAAATGAATGCCTGCTTTTCTGTTTTTTTATGTGTTTAGTTTAACACACTGGAACAGCTGTGCATCAACTTCACCAATGAGAAACTACAACAGTTTTTCAACCATCACATGTTTGTGCTGGAACAAGAGGAGTACAAAAAGGAAGGAATTGAATGGGAATTTATTGACTTCGGTATGGATTTGGCTGCTTGCATTGAGCTTATTGAAAAGGTATTTTTTTATTATTAAACTGCATTAAGACAAAAATAAAAGTAGTGTGATGTTCTTCTGTATATTGATACATTGTTGTTGTCTTTTTTGTAGCCCATGGGTATTTTCTCTGTCCTTGAAGAGGAGTGCATGTTCCCCAAGTCTACGGACAATTCTTTCAAAGCCAAGCTCTATGACCACCATCTCGGCAAGAACAACTGCTTCCAGAAACCCAAGCTTGGCAAAGGCAAGGCTGAGGGCCACTTCTCCCTGGTGCACTATGCTGGCACTGTGGACTACAACATCAGTGGCTGGCTGGAGAAGAACAAGGACCCACTGAATGAGTCTGTTATTCAGTTGTATCAGAAGTCTTCAGTGAAACTGCTAAGCAGCCTGTATGCCAGCACAGCTGATGGTAAGGTCAAGTTTACATTTTGTATCTTTATAAATATTTATAAAGTGTTGTATGTGACTTAATTGAACCATTTTCAAAAGATGTAATAACATTAATCTATTTTAGATGCTGCTGCTTCAGGCAAGAAAGCTGGCAAGAAGAAGGGTTCATCTTTCCAGACAGTGTCTGCTCTTTTCAGAGTAAGGATTTATTGAAAGTAAAATAATTGTATACAGACAGCATATCTGTACATGTATGCATACTAATAATATTGATTTTTTGCTTATTACAGGAAAATCTTAAAAAGCTGATATCCAACCTCAGGACAACTCATCCACATTTTGTGCGTTGCTTGATTCCCAATGAAACCAAAACTCCAGGTATGGATATCGTAATAGTAATAGATATAATCTGATATTCTGATTTAAATAAATACATAGATAGATCAATAATCCAAAAACATTTTAATGCTATACCAACAGGTGTCATGGACAACCACCTTGTCATACACCAGCTTAGATGCAATGGTGTGCTGGAAGGCATCAGAATCTGCAGAAACGGTTTCCCAAGCAGAATCCTCTATGGGGACTTTAAACAGAGGTAGATCATTTGAACTCTCCTTTGGTCTTTGTGAAACCATTTCAGATTAATAGATTAATACAAGAAAAGTTCAATTTTATCAATTATTATTTAATTATAGATATAGGGTACTGAATGCCAGCGCTATCCCTGATGGTCAGTTTATGGACAACAAGAAAGCTGCAGAGAAACTTCTGGGGTCAATCGATGTTGATCATACCCAGTACAAATTTGGACACACCAAGGTAAGTATTTTGCTTTTATAAAACTTTCTGTAAGGTTAAACTTATGAACATAAAAAACATTATTACATTTTATTCAGGTGTTCTTCAAAGCTGGTCTTCTTGGTCTTCTTGAGGAACTGAGAGACGAGCGACTGGCAACTCTTGTTACGTGTACTCAGGCTGTTTGCCGTGGATATCTTATGAGGATTGAATTCAAGAAAATGATGGAAAGAAGGTATTTTGTCTTTATATTGGTCATCTGAATCAACATGAGGGTCTTGAGACTGTATCTTGAGACTTATACTTTCTTATCTATTTCAGGGAGGCCCTCTTTACCATCCAGTACAACATCCGCTCATTCATGAATGTGAAACACTGGCCATGGATGAAGATGTACTTCAAGATCAAGCCACTCTTGAAGAGCGCAGAAACTGAAAAGGAAATGGCCAACATGAAGGAAGAATTCACCAAGTGCAAAGAAGATCTAGCCAAGTCAGAAGCAAAGAGGAAGGAGCTTGAGCAGAAAATGGTTTCAGTTATGCAAGAGAAGAATGACCTACTTCTTCAAGTTCAATCAGTATGTTTCCTAGAAAAAATATATCATTTAAATCCATCATGTGAAATGAAATTACAACTTCTCAACAGGGTGTGTTTTTAGGTGTTTTTAGGTTTTTTTTTTAAATCTAAAGTGTGTTTTTGTTTTATTTTAAAGGAATCTGAAAATCTGGGAGATGCTGAAGAAAGATGTGAAGGCCTTATCAAAAGCAAGATCGAGCTTGAGGCTAAACTAAAGGAGCTGTCTGAGAGAGTAGAAGATGAGGAGGAAATGAATGCGGAGCTCACTGCCAAGAAGAGGAAACTGGAAGACGAGTGCTGTGAGCTCAAGAAAGACATTGATGACCTAGAGCTTACACTGGCCAAAGTGGAGAAGGAGAAACACGCCACTGAAAACAAGGTATAATTAATACATTATATAAATATATTATAAGGAAAACAATTGCACTGTAGTGTAATTGCCTAATGAAAATGCACTGTTTTACAGGTAAAAAACCTGACTGAAGAGATGGCTTCCCTTGATGAAAACATTGCTAAGATTACGAAGGAGAAGAAGGCTCTCCAGGAGGCTCACCAGCAGACCCTTGATGATCTGCAAGCTGAGGAAGACAAAGTCAACACTCTGACCAAAGCCAAGTCAAAGCTGGAACAGCAAGTCGATGATGTAAGTGTGAAGTATTTTAAAGGTAGTAAATGTACACTATTATACTTACACAGTGGGAAATGCTTTTTAGTCTGTAACCTATTTTGTATTAGTTTCGTAATCTGCTTTCCTCGTTTGCAATTAGTGTATATGCTAAGACAGTACTGGCATTTTAGTAGATGTTCCCCTGAAATGTGTTATCCGCTATGATTTTCTCAAAAGCTGTAACACAGCACTACATTTTAAGGTAAGCGTGCATTTGTGGCTTGTGTATTTGTGGAAAGTCACCTTCTATTAGATTTTGGAACCCTGCCAAATATCTATGAAGCTATTAGCTAAACTTGATATACAGGATGTTACAGGTGACATACTAGGATGACATATTGTTTACTAAACCATGCAATTACTCATTGCTTAACTCTAGCTTGAAGGCTCACTGGAACAAGAGAAGAAGCTTCGCATGGACCTGGAAAGAGCCAAGAGAAAGCTGGAAGGAGACTTAAAACTCGCCCAGGAATCCATCATGGATCTGGAGAATGAGAAGCAGCAGACAGAGGAGAAACTCAAAAAGTAAATGAAATAGTTAAGTGTTTTACACAAGTAGAATTTCACATTTTTAAATATAAGGGTGTATACATGTTGTGGTAAACCAAATAACATTGATCAGCTTATTAAGTGTTATCTATATTTTGTAACAGGAAAGACTTTGAAGTAAGCCAGCTGCAAGGAAAAGTCGAGGATGAGCAGGTTCTTTCAGCTCAACTCCAGAAGAAAATTAAGGAATTCCAGGTAAGATGCTAGGAGTGTGAAAGGTATTTCTCCTTTATATAATAAAAAAAGTTGTCAGAGGTTAACAAATTTCTTTTATTTGGCAGGCACGAATTGAGGAACTCGAGGAAGAAATTGAAGCAGAACGTGCAGCTCGGGCCAAGGTTGAGAAGCAAAGAGTTGATCTTTCCAGGGAACTTGAGGAGATCAGTGAAAGGCTTGAGGAAGCTGGTGGTGCAACTTCAGCACAGATTGAAATGAACAAGAAGCGTGACACTGAGTTCCAGAAAATGCGCCGTGATCTTGAGGAGTCTACTCTGCAGCATGAAGCTACTGCTGCTGCTCTTCGCAAGAAGCAGGCAGACAGCGTGGCTGAGCTTGGAGAGCAGATCGACAACCTTCAGCGTGTGAAACAGAAGCTGGAGAAGGAAAAGAGTGAATTTAAAATGGAAGTGGATGATCTTTCAGGCAACATAGAGTCTGTTGCCAAGTCTAAAGTGAGTTTAATATTTTCAACAGTGTCTGTGAATCTCTCTGACTGTTACTCCACTCTTCTAATATGAAATTATGTATTTATTTTTCTGCAGGCCAATCTTGAAAAGATGTGCCGTTCACTGGAGGATCAGCTGAGTGAAGCAAAGTCAAAGAATGAAGATAACCAGAGACTTATTAATGATCTTTCAACTCAAAAAGCTCACCTGCAGACAGAAAATGGTAATGTTACAAAACACTAACTGTAAATAGTATTACCATTAAATATCAGGATTTATAAATAGAAAAAGAGCTACATATGGAAAAAACATGCTATTCCCCCCCCCCCCCCTCCCCCTCACCCTAGGTGAAATGTCTCGCCAACTAGATGAGAGGGAATCTTTGGTCTCCCAGATGACAAGAGGGAAAGTGGCCTTTATCCACCAGATTGAGGAGCTTAAGAGGCATCATGAAGAGGAAATGAAGGTAAAAAACGTAACACTTAGATATTACTGGAAATGTAGGTTAGTTGAATGAGACTCTTATCAGACGGTTATGGTTGAAAGCATTGAAGCTTTAATGCTCTTATTTTTGTGCAGGCTAAAAATGCTCTGGCCCATGCTTTGCAATCATCTCGCCATGACTGTGACCTCCTCCGTGAGCAGTTTGAGGAGGAACAGGAGGCCAAGGCTGAACTTCAGCGTGCAATGTCCAAGGCCAATAGTGAAGTTGCCCAATGGAGAACAAAATATGAAACTGATGCAATCCAGTGCACAGAAGAACTGCAGGAAGCCAAGTAAGCTGGAATTATTCATAACACTTGTTGTATACAGTGTAAAGAGTATTAAGACAAAGCTTTGTTTGGCTTGTTTATAAGCTACTATAAATCGTTTTTTACTTCAGGAAAAAGCTTGCCCAGCAATTGCAAGATGCAGAGGAGATGATTGAGGCCACCAACTCCAAATGCTCTTCCCTTGAAAAGACCAAGCAGAGACTGCAGGGTGAAGTTGAAGATCTGATGATGGATGTTGACAGAGCTAATGCTTCTGCTGCTTCTCTTGATAAGAAACAGAGGAACTTTGATAAGGTAGGTGATGAACTGAAGTCAAGAATATTCATGTTGATCACAGGTTTGGTTAATGCTAAATTAAACTACTGTTTCTAAATAAAACATATTTAAAGGTTTTGTCTGAGTGGAAGCAGAAGTTTGAGGAAAGCCAGGCTGAGCTGGAAGCTGCTCTGAAGGATACTCGCTCCTTGGGCATAGAGAACTTCAGGATGAAGAATGCTTATGAAGAGTCTCTGGATCATCTTGAAACACTGAAACATGAAAACAAGAACCTGCAGCGTATGTTGTATCAGTAAATCAATTGTGAAGCAAATGAAGGAAACTAAACAATGTTCTGGAGTTGTCAGTCTTTTAAGAAATTCCATTTTATCTTTTTTTTTATAGAGGAGATCTCAGACCTCACTGAACAGCTTAGTGAAAATGGCAAAAGCATCCATGAAATGGAAAAGGCCAGGAAACAAGTAGAGCAGGAGAAATGCGAGATACACACTGCTTTGGAGGAGGCTGAGGTAATGTATAATGAAGACTCTGATGTTTATCACCTGGGGAGCATGTTGTTTTACATTTTCACCACTAAACTGGTACATTAGATTTATATATAGTACAATATAACACTTTAGGAAATTATTTTTTGCATTGTAATTTTGAAACAAAAAAAAATTGTTTCAGGCATCCCTGGAACATGAAGAGAGCAAGTTTCTCCGTGTGCAACTGGAGCTAAACCAAGTGAAGTCTGAGGTTGACAGGAAGATTGCTGAGAAGGACGAGGAACTTGAACAAGTGAAGAGGAACAGCCAGAGAGCCATCGACTCCCTGCAGAGCACTCTGGATTCAGAAGTCAGGAGCAGGAATGATGCCCTGAGAATGAAGAAGAAAATGGAAGGAGATCTCAACGAAATGGAGATCCAGCTGGCTCATGCCAACCGTCAAGCTGCTGAATCCCAGAAACAACTGAAAAATGTTCAGGCTCAGTTCAAGGTCAGCCCAATATAAATATTTCTTATAATTACTGAAACCTTAAGTTAACAGGTGCTTTGTAAATTAATTGCTATAAAAAAGCATGTTAGGTATAATAAAACTTGGACAACATTTCCACCACCTATAAACTGTACTGATAGGAGCATACTTTTTTTTGTTACTCGGAAGGAGTCTCAAATGCACCTTGATGATGCCATGAGAAGCAGTGAAGACATCAAGGAACAGTATGCCATGGTGGAGCACAGAAGCTACCTGATGCAGGCTGAAATTGAAGAAATGAGGGCTGCCCTAGAAGAGACAGAGAGAGGCCACAAGATTGCAGAGCAGGAGCTAGTTGATGCCCGTGAGTGTGTGCAGCTGCTGCACTCCCAGGTACTGTAGAATTGGTGACACTTCTTCAATAAACAGGATCCTATGCTTGGGCAATTGTTATGAGATTCTATTCCACATGCAACATGACATGAATGTTACTTACATACTTTGGGGTTTATTCCAGAACACCTGCCTGATCAACGGCAGGAAGAGGTTTGAAAGTGACCTCTGTCAGCTTCAGGGTGAGATCGAAGACACAATCCAGGAAGCCAGGAATGCAGAGGAGAAAGCCAAGAAGGCTATCACTGATGTATGTTCTAATAACTATCTGAACTATCTGAACTGATCTGAACTTGTGATACAGAAGGCATTGTATTATAGATACCTAAGCCCTGTCTTGTTTTTAAAGGCTGCCATGATGGCAGAGGAGCTGAAGAAGGAACAGGACACCAGCTCCCACCTGGAGAGAATGAAGAAGAACCTGGATGTGACAGTGAAGGATCTCCAGCACCGTCTGGATGAGGCTGAGCAGCTGGCCATGAAGGGTGGAAAGAAACAGCTCCAGAAACTGGAAGCCAGAGTGAGTTTAAGCTAAGGGCAGGGAAAGTATGCATTAAAGATTTAAATAAAGGCTGTAAATTTGCAGTGGAATCACATCTGTTTTGAATAGACCTATATTAAAGAATAGATGTTCAGTTGATGTGCATACACTTGGGAACCTGTTCATTTTGTTATTTTTAATAATGTATAGGAAACGATTAAGAAATGGCTGAAGTTAACAGATTTTTTTTTTTTAAATAGTCATAGTAGATTGATAATCATGACCATGTTATTTATTGATATCATATGTAGAATTGTTCTGTTTGTTTTAGGTGCGTGAGCTGGAACATGAACTTGAATCAGAGCTGAAACATGGTGTTGATGCCATTAAGGGTGTGCGCAAATATGAGAGAAGAGTCAAGGAGCTGACATACCAGGTACATAAGAACCTGAAGTTGTTATTTAGTGAAACATAAAAAATGATTACTATCAATGGGGTCATTTTCACTGCAGACTGAAATCCTGTTTCTTTTCCACACAGTCTGAAGAAGATAAGAAGAATGTTGTCAGGCTGCAGGATCTGGTTGACAAACTTCAGCTGAAGGTCAAGGCCTACAAGAGGCAGTCAGAAGAGGCTGTAAGTCATGCGTAATCACAGATATTGTTTCCAGCACGGCTTGTTAAACACTTTTGGCAATTATTGTTAGCTAATTATTGTGATTAATGTTGGTGTACAATGAAATTCTCTTTTGCTGCTCTAATGATAATACAATATCTGATTTACTATTTTAAAAATACATGACTGTTGGCTTGTCCTTTAGGAGGAGCAGGCTAATACCTACCTGTCTAAGTTCAGGAAGGTGCAGCATGAGCTTGAGGAAGCTGAGGAGCGTGCTGATATTGCTGAATCCCAGGTCAACAAGCTGAGGGCTAAGTGATATTGGTTCAAAGGCAAGTTTAGATAATTTGTTTATTTATTTTTTAAATATACCAGTGTAATAATAAGTATCATTGTAAATATTTTGAATATCCAGTATTTTTTTTATTTATTGGGCGTGTAAATAAATTCAGTAAAATGTGTATGCAGAGGAGCCAGTTTTATGGAAAATAATTTAAATATATTTATGTATTTCTTTTTTGCAGGGAAAGGAATGTGAAGAGTAAGAAACGGACATGAGGCTGTTCAGTACAGGATGTGAAGGGCATTTGAACGTACCTTTTGGTTATTTGCTGTTTGTCTGTGGCATTATAATAAAGTTTTCAAATGCATAACTGTGTAATCGTGTTTTTTTACTTTTGAGATTCACAAGCCATTTTAATTTTGGCAATAGTAGTGAAATGAAGAGCTGCATTTGATGCAGAGAAGTAATTATGGTATTCATTTCTACAACATACACTTTCTTTAACAGAATCCCTGAGAAACCTGAAAGCCACTGTTGTGGAAGTAAAATGTGGTGCATGCCCCTCTGAGATATTGCATAATGTATACAGCTGCCCCCCATGTGACATAACGTTTTAGAGCAGGCATGAGGTCATGTCCATAACCATACATATTTGGTGTTAATATTTTACACATAGCTAGAACTATATTATTGTGTAAGTCACAATCTGATTTGTTTGTGGAAGAATTATATCTGTCCAGTGATTGAGGTAGTTACCTAAGCGAGGACGGAAGAGGTGTGTTTAAAAGAAACATATAGACCGGGGAAATACTGTATACATTGCAATTACTGAAAAAAGTGATATTCTACAGGCGACTTTGACCGTTTGTATTATGGTGCAAAGGGAAACGTGGCATTTTGGTTTTAAATCCTAGCACAGGAAGAAAAAGGTGGAGTAAATGCAACACACAACCGAACATTCTTGCGTGTACAGGACTGCGACTTCTCTGTACCATTTTGTCATTAGTGTTCTCCCCCCCCCCCCCCCCAAAAAAATGCAAAATGCAAACCACAGCCAGCTGTACATCAGTAGTCACCTGCAGAACTGTTTGTATCACAACAAACTCAGTCTGATTCACTCTCTGCCACTGGTAGTTTTGTGACTCCTTTGAAACGGTATGTCCATCCATCTGTTTTTAATGTATAAAAATAAACTGTGTCCATGCAGTAAAATAAACAGCGCCGGACCCCAATGTTGTTAAGTATGGAGTTAAGAACCACTACATTTACAAAATAGAACGCGTGCGAACTGAGCAAAACTGAGTGAAAATACGATTTAGTATACCCCCCACCACAATAGTGTGGCGTATAATTTGTATTATTCTGCCTTACGTAATGTTTTAACTAGCCTCCCAAACTACACTGAAAGGTAAACTATGTAAAGTACTGTAGCGTACTGTACTGTAGCGAAAGGCCGGAGACGACACGCTTGCGTCAAGTTCAATTATTTTATTTCGGTCGCTAATCTCTAGCACCCGCTTCTGACACCACTTCTCTGACTGCTTCACTGGATACAAGAATTAAACAAGCTTTTAGGGCAGGCACAAAATCAATAACCTTCCAAAAGACATATATAACGTAGCCTCGCCCCTTTATGCTAAACGCGGACTGGATCCCTCTGCGGCACCCAAGGTTCACCACCAGATTTCACAAGTATGACAATTCTTCGGTATTTTAACTGTTTTTTATGCTGTATGTAATTGCACAATTATTTGAGTTAATACCTTGAACGGGGCAGACAGACGCACATTCAAAAGCTATTGATACAGTGGTCTAACTGTATTGTGGTTTAATTATACAAAAAGTTTAAAACTATTTCCTTTTGGTGTTATTATCTCGCTGTGCTACTACTCCAGAATTAACACCCATACTGCTGCAGGCAAAACGGAGTCTCGGATTATTCAACCTTCCTTTTGCATGTGTTTTTTTTTTTTTTTTTTTTTCTTCTAATATGCTACTGTAGTTAAAGTGTGAGTATACACTAGGACGAGGACCTATATATTTCAGAAAACTAAATGACTAGGTCCTATATTTAACGGTGCAACTTTTAGGAAATGTATTCCTGTATCATACATGCCACAGTCCCTATATGGTCGGGACAGTCCTGATTTTCTAGCACGTCCCGCATTCCGATTATTCTGCACAGTAGAGTTAGTGAAAACCACACGCTGTGCTCTTCGTGCGGCTGACACATCTGCTGATCACTAACTTATACAAAGAACGCTTCATTATGTCTATTTTTACTGTCATGATAGTCGTGTCGTGTTGAGTTGGGGTATTTCACATTAATGTAGAGAACAGTTTATCTATGTGTGATGAAACTTAGATAGGGCACTCTATTGTATCTGTAAGAATTATAAGGAGCTTCTTATCTGTATGTCCTTACGAATTGCTGATTCGATTGTGATGAAACTTAGTTACAGCATTTTATCTTTCTGCGACAGTCAGAATCTGTTGAGAATTAAGTTGTCTAGCAAATGTTTTTATCCTTAGGTTGATAAATCAGTGGTATGTTATAAGTAGGTGGCGACATGCACTTTATAAGACCAGCTAAAATGTCTTCTACTGTGCACACTGCTGCAATGAGCACATATTAGTTACATGTTTCTTTTTACTTCTTTCAGACAGACAAACAAATCAGCTCTGTCTGTGTTATCCCCCCTTTCCAATATAACAACAGATTCTGTTTCTAGTTAGACTAGAAAAGAATGGTACTCTTTAGTGCTACCATAATTTGTGTACATTTAAATATAAAATATTGTTCACAGAATATGCAAACTGCTTTGCAAAGCAGTTAAATAATCATACTCCCTTTACCATAAGTCATATGTTGATAGTCAAAATATAGAGGCTAAATTGCCTTTTTCCTTTTTGCTATAGTATATGCTGTATAAGAAAAGCATATATGACTGGTTTCACAGACCCTGATTGGCACTAATCATGGACTTCCTAATACTTACTTTAGGTAAGGTAGTCCAAGACGAATCTGGGTCTGTGAGACAAGCTGCTAGTGTTTAGTTATTGCTGGTAAGTTACAAAGGCAATGTGGATACTCAGTTTTCCTCTGTGAATTGGGAATGCGTCATTGAGGCATACAATTCTGGATCCCTTACACAAACCATCTGGTGTTGTATGAAAACAAAACAAAAATGAAAATAAAAACACCACAAGTCCAGGAATAAATGCAAGGGAGCTATTTTATTAACAAAACACACCGTTCTAATAGAGAAACTACTTCACAAGGGAATTCATATTGTATGAATATCTCTGGTACAGATCTTAGGTTTTTCCTTATTCTTCTGCGTCTTTGCCATTTGAAGAACAAAAAAGCTTAATTACCTAATGTGCAAACAAAGCATTATTTATTCAATAACCAGCATTTAAAAGCATTACAATTTTATTACATATTTAAAAAAAAAAAAAAAAAAATTTAACAGTACCATAATGATTTCCATTACACGAGAGTAGATGTTAAAACTTCATGCTGATTTGAACTCGGCTCTCGCCAAGATAAGCACCAACTAAGACGTAGCTTTACAGTAAACTAATGTGATCCATATGTGTCTCCATCCATTTACGTTTCCTTCCATATGATGATGTAGATATCCTTCTGTCTGGTGTTAATGGCTGAAGTGTAATGCTGGCTCCAGGGATCAGCTTATTTTGCCTCCCTGGCGCATCAGCACACACAACGGCTGCGATGCTGGCTCCGGGGATCAACCACAGTGCGGCCTCCCCAGCGCATCAGCATGACAACCGTCTGGATTGAGCTAAGTAGGGTACATCTCTGGGGTTTTCAAGTGGGCACCTTCCATCCTCAGTGTTTCGTCGACTAGCCCACGACACCTCAAGAGGGCTCGATGGTGATTCTGGCGTTTCAATATATTTTGACAAAGTACAACATAATTTGAACTTTGTGTGAGCAGGTTGTAAGAATCATTGTCAGACTGGTGTAGACTGGCTATAAAATCTAACATTAAACCATTTGGGTAAGTTGGTGCACTTGGCTCCTGTTCCATGAACATGTCTGTCAAAGATACACTACTCTCTAACAAGTTGTGTGGAGATATTCTGAAGATTTGAAGGATGTAGTTTACAAATATTTCACATGGGTTTAAGAAAAAAAGAAAACACACCACAAAGATGAAGAGAATATGCAAGGGAACTAATAGCGTGAACACAGGAGCTACACTACTTCAAACAGAAATTCATATTGTATGAATTTCCCTGGTTGCAAATCTTTTGGTTTCTTCACTCTTCTGCCTCTTTACCCTGTAAAACAAAACACACATACAGTATGCACTACTGTGCATAATAGAATACAAACTTGTATCTTTACATTGCAGACTTCCCTCTTTAAATAGTACACTAATCATGCTTTTACTGTAGGGGTAGAAAGCTGATTTTGGTAATAACAGATTACTGTTATTGACAGTGATGACTACAAATATTTTTTGAAGTATGAATAGCACATAACGTATCAAATCTAATAGTGTAGTCATTCCACAGGTATCCTGTATAGTTCTTTTGGCAATGTAATGTAATTTATCAAGTCCTTTAAGCATTAATGGATGACACAACAGGCATTACAAGCCCAAAGGCAATAGCCAAAATGAAGGTTTAAGTGAGTATCATGCTTTTAGAGGGCATCTACCTGTGGGATACTTGGAACCAAGTGGTTTAGAATATATTATTCTTAACATACCCTTTTTTACTTGCTCTTTTGTCTGCTGTTGAAATATCTCCAGATTTGGCCAAACATTTTACATTACCCTATAGAATTAACTCATTTTGCTTCATAAAGTCGAATGAAACCTACTGAATAATGTTACCTTAACATATTGAATTGCATACCACTTTGCAGTTTTCCATATACTTAAAGAAAAACTGACAATTGAAAAATGTGACATTTCGAATTCTAACATGAAATACTGTACTACTATTATGGCTTCTGGTAGACTTTTGCAATATCATTTTGTAGTTTCTTTGATTACATGATGTTAAATAAAATATAACAATTCTGTTTATATTGTTTTATGTTCCAATCCTAAAATTCTAGGGGATGCAAAACGTCTGACCATAGCTGTTGTGTTTAGCTTATGGGTGCAATTAACTAAAGAAAATAAATAGTTTTCATGAATTTTGTATTCAGACAGGTGTTTATTGCATACCTTTGAACCCAGCTCACGGCTCTTAGCCCTCAGCTTGTTGACCTGGGATTCAGCAATATCAGCACGTTCCTCAGCTTCCTCAAGCTCGTGATGCACCTTCCTGAACTTGGAAAGGTGGGTATTGGCTTGTTCCTCCTGAAAGGAAAATAAAAAATTTGGTCCAGAGAAGTGCAGTACAATAAAGTCCATATATCTGGAAAACCGCTTTCTCGGTTGAAATGAAATTAATATCATTATGCATTAACACGTTGTAAAAGAAAATGTAAATCAACTCACAGTTAAACTTCTTGACGTCATATATAATTGACTCTCAAGAAAAAAGTTATATTTCAAAGTTAAAGCACTTACAGCTTCCTCAGCCTGCCTCTTATAAGCTTTCACTTTCAGTTGCAGCTTGTCAACCAGGTCCTGGAGCCTGTGAACATTCTTATTGTCTTCTTCACACTGAAAGCATTAACATAAGTATATTACAAATAACCTACTGTGTGTTACTGATGCCTAAACCAAATACAGTTATACTGAAACTTTCAACAACTAGAGAATTACCTGGTAGGTGAGCTCCTTCACCCTTCTTTCATATTTCCGGACACCTTTAATGGCATCAGCACCACGTCTTTGCTCAGCTTCAAGTTCATTCTCCAGCTCACGCACCTAGGAATTATATCAGATGTTATCACAAGTTTCTTTTCCATATTTTGACAATTAAAGTATTTATCATCATGGTAAAGTTACCCGAGCTTCCAGTTTCTGGAGCTGTTTCTTTCCACCCTTCATGGCCAGCTGCTCAGCCTCTTCCAGATGGTGCTGGAGATCCTTCACAGTCACATCCAGGTTCTTCTTCATTCTCTCCAGGTGGGAGCTGGTGTCCTGTTCCTTCTTCAGCTCCTCTGCCATCATGGCTGCCTGAAATTAAACAAAACAGAAATATATAATATCTTTGTTTTTTTACTATCAGGTATGCATAGATACACAAGGCAGGTGATAACACTGTGACTCACATCAGTTATAGCTTTCTTGGCTTTTTCTTCTGCATTTCTTGCCTCCTGGATGGTGTCCTCTACTTCACCTTGAAGCTGACTAACGTCATTCTCAAGCTTCTTCTTTGTGTTGATGAGACTGGTATTCTGTAAAAGGTTGAGGTGCACAATGTAAGTGTCGGGTGATACATAACAAAAAAGGAGCACAAAAACTGATGATAAAGAAATGTAATCAACCTGAGAGTGCAGCAGCTGCACCCGCTCACTGGCATCAAGCAGCTCCTGCTCAGCCACCTTGCGGCCTCTCTCTGACTGTTCCAGAGCAGCCCTCAGCTCTTCAATTTCTGTCTGCATCAGGGTGTTCCTGCGTTCCACCATGGCGAGCTGCTCCTTCATGTCTTCCTGTCCACGGATAGCATCATCCAGCTGAAGTATGGCATCCTGGTTGGAAAAAAAAAAGTTTAATGGAAGAGCTACTTAACAGTTGACCTTAGTGTATGACAGAAATTCTCCATACCTTGAGTTGACCTTGGACGTTCCTGAGTTGTTTCTGAGCTTCAGCCGCTTGGCGGTTGGCATGGCTCAGCTGAATTTCCATTTCATTGAGATCTCCCTCCATCTTCTTCTTCAATCTTAAGGCATCATTCCTGCTCCTAATTTCAGAATCAAGGGTGCTCTGCATTGAGTCGATAATCCGCTGGCTGTTTCTCTTGATCAGATCAAGCTCTTCATCTTTCTCAGCAATCTTTCTGTCAACTTCAGATTTCACCTGGGTCAGTTCCAGCTGGATGCGAAGAATCTTTGACTCTTCATGTTCCAAAGATGCCTATTAATGAAATATTTGTGAATGTTTACAAATGTCACATGAAAACTTGATTTCTTATTTTTAAACATACATACCTCGGCTTCCTCCAAGGCAGTTTGAATTTCTATCTTTTCTGTTTCGGTTTGCTTCTTAGCCTTTTCCAGTTCATGGATAGTTTTTCCACTCTGACCAATCTGTTCAGTAAGATCTGATATTTCCTCTATAATAATAATAATAATAATAATAATAATAATAATAATAATAATAATAATAATAATAATAATAATGTTGTTTTAAAAGGCAGAACCGTTGTTCAATAATGTAGCTCCAGCTATTGCATTGGTATATGGGGGATGGGTGTAGAGACCACAACTGCGTCAATTAATTTACATCGTTTTGGGGGTTTTGTTCAGTAGACTACATGAGAGGGGCATCGAAGAAAAAGACAAATAGTAACAGTTTCAAGCAAAGGCTCTACTAAAGGCAAAGACATATATGTTTCACACTTATAGTTGTTCTGAACTAATGGTGTTAATAGGACAAAGTACCATTTTAGGGTCAGTTCCAAGCAGGATAACACATTGTAATTGAAATATGTTTAATAATCATAATGTGTATGATATTGAAAAGTTTATGATCTGGTTGAAACTCACGCTGTAAGTTCTTGTTCTCCCGTTTAAAGGTTTCCAGTTGATCTAAAGCTTCTTCGTATGAATTCTTCAGCTTGAAAAGCTCAGTGCTTAGAGAACGAGCCTCTTTCAGAGCAGCTTCCAGCTCGGCCTGGCTTTCTTCATACTTCTGCTTCCAGTCTGCAAGAACCTGGAATATTTCATTTTTAATGATGTGGGGTAAACTGAGAAGTTGTGAACTCACCAACTAGGCAAGACAAGATTTAATTTATGACTTTTGTATACCTTGTCAAAGTTCCTCTGCTTCTTGTCAAGAGCTGCAGCCTGGGCATTTGCTCTTTCTACATCAATCATGAGGTCTTCAACTTCACCCTGTAGCCTTTGCTTGGTTTTTTCCAGCGAGGAACACTTTGAGTTCACTGCCTCAATGTGTTCCTCAGCATCTTGCAGGCGTTGTGCCAGCTTTTTCCTGTGTAAATTTTTCATGGTTAGAGAAAGATTTAAGAATTAAAATGTATATACAGGTGTAAGTAAACTGTGGTTAATTACTTTGCTTCTTCAAGCTCCTCCGTGCGCTGGATCGCATCAGTTTCATATTTGGTTCTCCACTGAGCCACTTCGCTATTAGCCTTGGACATCCCCCGCTGCAGCTCAGCCTTGGCTTCCTGCTCCTCCTCATATTGCTCCCTAAGCAGGTCACAGTCATGGCGGGCTGATTGTAAACTGTGAGCCAGGGCAGTCTTGGCCTTTAAAATATTACCATAATAATAAAAATGACTGAAGCATTACATATTTTATTAGAAGAACGTCACTTCATAGTAATTATAGATATTCGAGATGTATCATGAAAATTACAATATTACTTTTGTTTCTTCTTCCAGTTGCCTCTTAAGCATCTCAACTTGCTGAGTGAAAGCCTGTTTTCCCCTTGTTAACTGGGAAACCAAAGCTTCTCTCTCATCTAGTTGACGAGATAATTCACCTAAAAAAAGATATTCAGTTTATTTTAAAATATTCTTGTCATTTCAGTACATAAAATGATATAATGCTGTTAGTAAAACACATACCATTCTCTGTGTGAAGTCTTGCTCTTTGAGCACTAAGGTCATTCATCTGACGAACATTGTCATCATTCTTTGATTTTGTTTCACTGAGTTGGTCTTCCAGCGTACGACACATCTTCTCCAGGTTAGCCTTTCAATAAAACATGAAAAATAATTACTATGAACAAAATGTTATATTGATGTGTACAGAGTATGCTTTTTCTCTTTTTTTACCTTGGACTTAGATACAGCTTCCATGTTGCTAGACAGGTCATCCACTTCCATTTTAAATTCACTCTTTTCCTTCTCCAGCTTCTGTTTCACACGCTGAAGGTTGTCGATCTGTTCTCCAAGCTCAGCCACGCTGTCTGCCTGCTTCTTGCGAAGAGCAGCAGTAGTAGCTTCATGCTGCAGAGTAGACTCCTCAAGATCACGGCGCATTTTCTGGAATTCAGCTTCACGTTTCTTGTTCATTTCAATCTGTGCTGAAGTTGCACCACCAGCTTCCTCAAGCCTTTCACTGATCTCTTCAAGTTCCCTGGAAAGATCAGCTCTTTGCTTCTCAACTTTGGCCCGAGCTGCACGTTCCGCCTCAATCTCTTCTTCAAGCTCTTCAATACGAGCCTAGAAAATGGAAAAGTAGTAGATGGAATAAAACAAAACAAAAAAATAATAATAAAACCAATTTTTTTCTGAAAAAAATTGTGATTTTCAGTAATACCTGTAGCTCTTTAATCTTTTTTTGCATTTGGGCCCCTAACACCTGTTCATCTTCAATTTTTCCAAGAAGCTGACTTATTTCAAAGTCCTTTCTGTCAAATGAAAAATAAATGGTAAAGGTTCCTAGTTCATTTACATTTACTTCAAATATGTATTTCAGATATATGTTAAAAATCGTACTTCTTTATCTTCTCATCTGCTTGCTGCTTCTCATTCTCCAGGTCCATTATGGTTTCCTGGGCGAGTTTCAAATCCCCCTCCAGCTTTCTTTTGGCTCTCTCAAGGTCCATACGAAGTTTCTTTTCTTGCTCCAATGAACCTTCAAGCTACACAAAATGCAAAAATACATTAATTTGATACAATGAGAAAAAAAACGTATAGCGGTTGTATTGTAAACTGGACTTACATCATCAACTTGCTGTTCAAGCTTAGACTTTGCTTTAGTCAGAGTGTTGACTTTGTCCTCCTCTGCTTGCAGATCATCAAGGGTCTGTTGATGTGCCTCTTGGAGGGCTTTCTTCTCCTTGGTTAATCTTGCAATGATTTCATCAAGTGAAGCCATTTCTTCAGTAAGATTTTTAACCTATATGAAAGTTTCAAGCATATACAAATAACTTCCACTGCAGTGCATCGTATTACATTTCATGGCATACAATTTGTTAAAAACCTAACCTTATTTTCAGTGGCATGTTTCTCCTTCTCAACTTTGGCCAGTGTAAGCTCTAGGTCATCAATATCTTTCTTAAGCTCAGAGCACTCATCTTCCAGTTTCCTCTTCTTGGCAGTCAGTTCAGAATTCATTTCCTCCTCATCTTCCAGTCTCTCCACTATCTCCTTAACTTTGGCCTCAAGCTGAATTTTGCTTTTGATCAGTCCTTCACATCTTTCCTCAGCATCAGCAAGACCTTCAGATTCCTGTAAAGATGTTGTTACCATTTTACTGTAAGCATAATGAAATGTTTATCCAATACAGGTCAACAAAATGTGTGCAGTAATAAGACATTTGGCAAATCCTGAACCAGGAGACTAGTTCCTCACATCTACTGAATGCTGTGTTCACCAAAATAGAAAAATAAAAGGATTATACTAAAAAGCTATAATACAAAATGTATGCTTACAGACTGGACTTGTAACATCAGGTCGTTCTTTTCCTGCATCAGAGAAACCATTTTCTGCTCAAGCTCCTTCCTCTTTGCTTCTGACTTGGCTAGATCTTCTTTGCACTTGGCAAATTCTTCCTTCATGTTGGCAAATTCCTTTTCAGTTTCTGCGCTCTTCAGGAGCGGCTTGATCTTGAAGTACAGCTTCATCCATGGCCAGTGTTTCACATTCATGAATGAGCGGATGTTGTATTGGATGGTGAAAATGGACTCTCTAAAAACAGAAATGACACTTCAATGAAAGTGTTTGGTACATATAATATACATATTTTACTATTAGAAAAAAACATTATTCACCTCCTTTCCATCATCTTTTGGAATTCCACTCTCATCAGAAAACCCCGGCATTGGGCTTGAGTACAAGTGATGAGTTTTGCCAGTTTGTCATCTCGCATCTCCTCCAGGGTACCCAGCAGCCCAGCTTTAAAGAACACCTGTAATCAGGAGATGCATGGTAAAGGATGATGCAGTACAAGCGTAGTACAAAGTGCCGTCCATAATTCCTTATGTAACATGGTTGTCTCAATCATGTTGCAGTATTACAATGCATTCCTCATTTGTTTTATTATTGTAATGTGATTTATTTAAAATGAAAGGTAAATGTACATTTCAATGCTGTACATTTCCATGTTTACCTTGGTGTGTCCAAACTTATACTGAGTGTGATCAACATCGATCGATCCCAAAAGCTTCTCGGATGCTTTTTTGCTGTCAATGAACTGGCCTTCAGGGATGGCGCTTGCATTTAATACTTTGTATCTATTATAGTAAAGAGTATTTTATTATACAGTGTGCTTTCAAAAGGTTTTTTGAGAAATGCAAAAGTATTTAAAGGAGAACATTATGAATACCTTTGCTTGAAGTCACCATAGAGGATTCTGCTTGGGAATCCCTTTCTGCAGATTCTGATGCCTTCCAGCACACCATTACACCTCAGCTGGTGGATAACTAAATGGTTTTCCATAGCACCTAGAATTGCAATCAATTGTTAAAAAAAATACAAATCATATTGTATTTGAAGAGTGTGCTATCTTACTACAGTATATCGTTGTATCTCTATTAGTTACCTGGTGTCTTTGTTTCATTGGGAATTAAGCATCGCACAAAGTGTGGATGAGTACTTCTCAAGTTGGACATCAGTTTGTTTAAGTTCTCCTGTTAGGATAGATGATTTACTAGTTTTATCTTACAAACTACCACAATACTTCAAGATTTACTCTGAAAGTTCTAAAGTTCCATGAGTTTGTGTTAAAATTTAAGAAAACTAGTATTATTTGGGAGCCATGCATGACTTGCCTTCTTATATGATTTTTACAGTGACTTTGCCTGTGCTAAAGATTCATACTTTCCCAAAAGGAGAAAGAAGGGAAGTTAAAGAACTTACTCTGAAGAGTGCAGACACCGTTTGGAAGGAAGCACCCTTCTTCTTGCTACCCTTCTTTGCAGCACTGGATTCTGCAGACAAAGCAGGTCGATTCACTGGCAATTCATATCTTAATCATGTCTGGATGCCTGGGTTCTAATCCAGTTCAAATCCCAGACGAAATGGGTGTAGTGGTCTTACTGTAACTATCACTAAACCAGCCCACAATCCGACCCATTCGCTGTCTTGCTTGACAGGCACAGGACTGACTAGCAAGCAGTGCTCACTGTGTCGGGAGCACATTCACAAGCATCATATTAAAAGAATGTAGCTATGGCCAATAGTTTTGCATCACCTAGAATTTTAGGAATGAGACATTTTTTTTTTAAACTATATGAACTTATTTTAGATCTTTTATTAAACATCATGTAATTCAAGAAACTACAAAATTATATTACAAAAGTCTACCAGAAGCCATAATAGTAGTACAGTATTTCATATTAGATTTTGAAATGTCACATTTTTTAATTCAAAGTATATGGAAAACTACAAAGCGGTATGTAATTCAATATGTTAATGTAACATTATTCAGCAGGTTTCATTCTACTTTTTATGAAGCACAATGTGCTAATTCTATAGGGTGAGGCAAAAAATGTTGCCATAGCTGTACATGAAATGAATTAAACACTTTTGATGCTCAAACAGCAAAATCTGCTGTGCCCTTGCACTTTTATTACAACAAAAATATCCATGTACTTAACTAGACTTCAGGGATACAAAAAAGTGAACTACTTAAATTTAAGTATATTTTCTGGAAATGTGATCTGTGATTTATATATAACAACCAAATAAAAACAATAAATACAATACCTGCATCAGCTGCAGCATAGCTGGCATACAGAGTTCCCAACAGTTTCAGCGAAGCTTTCTGGTACAGCTGAATAACAGTTTCATTCAGTGGGTCCTTGTTCTTCTCCAGCCAGCCAGTGATGTTGTAATCCACAGTCCCAGCATAGTGCACCAGGGAGAAGTGGGCCTCAGCCTTGCCTTTGATAGGCTTGGGTTTCTGGAAGCAGCTGCTTTTACCGAGATGCTGGTCATACAGCTTGGCCTTGAAGGAGGTGTCTGAAGCCTTGGGGAACATGCACTCCTCTTCAAGGATGGAGTAAATACCCATTGGCTAGTAGATACAACAGTATATAAGACAGCAGATGAGTGTGCTGTATGTGCAGAAAATACATCATGTACAGTGGATGTGCATGCATTTCCCAATATTTGAATTGTATACCTTTTCAATAAGCTCAATGCAAGCTGCCAAGTCCATACCAAAGTCAATAAATTCCCATTGAATTCCTTCCTTTTTGTACTCCTCTTGTTCCAGCACAAACATGTGATGGTTGAAAAACTGTTGCAGTTTCTCATTGGTGAAGTTGATGCACAGCTGTTCCAAGCTATTGAGCTAAATATTATAGAAGCAAAATGTTGGCAAATTGTGTTAAAAAAATTATATATCTCTGGGTAATCTGAAAATTAGGAAAAGAGATACTTACATCGAAAATCTCAAAACCTGCAATATCCAGGACACCAATGTAGAATTGTCTGGGCTGTTTAGTATCCAGCATCTGGTTAATACGGATGACCATCCACGAGAACATTTTCTCATAGACCGATTTAGCCAGAGCACCAACAGCATTATTTACCTAATAAGATAAAATATGTTGTATTGTTTCATTTAAAATTAAATAAGATGTATGCAGTGAAATGTACAATCTGGGCATGTGGTTTGCGTGTAAACACATTACCTGCTGAACAGTCTGCCCCTTGGTCACATACTCATTCCCCACTTTCACTCTCGGGTAGCACAAAGCTTTGAGCAAGTCTGACGAGTTGAGTCCCATTAGGTAAGCAATTTTATCAGCAACTGAAACAGAAAATACTGTATTAGAATTATATGCAGCTGTGATCTGGAAAGGTAGGATGACTGAGGTTTTGTTTGAAATTAATTTGATCCCAGTAGAGTTAAACTACAGTATGATATTTTGTTTGCATGATTTTAAAGAATAAACAGACTTTTATTTATTAAATATAAAAACACAGCATGAATAGTACTGCAATCACTAATACAATGTTTCCATAATGGGTACAGTGCCATGCGAAAGTATTCGGCCCCCTTGAACTTTGCGACCTTTTGCCACATTTCAGGCTTCAAACATAAAGATATGAAACTGTAATTTTTTGTGAAGAATCAACAACAAGTGGGACACAATCATGAAGTGGAACGAAATTTATTGGATATTTCAAACTTTTTTAACAAATAAAAAACTGAAAAATTGGAAAGTTATTCAGCCCCTTTACTTTCAGTGCAGCAAACTCTCTCCAGAAGTTCAGTGAGGATCTCTGAATGATCCAATGTTGACCTAAATGACTAATGATGATAAATAGAATCCACCTGTGTGTAATCAAGTCTCCGTATAAATGCACCTGCACTGTGATAGTCTCAGAGGTCCGTTTAAAGCGCAGAGAGCATCATGAAGAACAAGGAACACACCAGGCAGGTCCGAGATACTGTTGTGGAGAAGTTTAAAGCCGGATTTGGATACAAAAAGATTTCCCAAGCTTTAAACATCCCAAGGAGCACTGTGCAAGCGATAATATTGAAATGGAAGGAGTATCAGACCACTGCAAATCTACCAAGACCTGGCCGTCCCTCTAAACTTTCAGCTCATACAAGGAGAAGACTGATCAGAGATGCAGCCAAGAGGCCCATGATCACTCTGGATGAACTGCAGAGATCTACAGCTGAGGTGGGAGACTCTGTCCATAGGACAACAATCAGTCGTATACTGCACAAATCTGGCCTTTATGGAAGAGTGGCAAGAAGAAAGCCATTTCTTAAAGATATCCATAAAAAGTGTTGTTTACAGTTTGCCACAAGCCACCTGGGAGACACACCAAACATGTGGAAGAAGGTGCTCTGGTCAGATGAAACCAAAATCGAACTTTTTGGCAACAATGCAAAACGTTATGTTTGGCGTAAAAGCAACACAGCTCATCACCCTGAACACACCATCCCCACTGTCAAACATGGTGGTGGCAGCATCATGGTTTGGGCCTGCTTTTCTTCAGCAGGGACAGGGAAGATGGTTAAAATTGATGGGAAGATGGATGGAGCCAAATACAGGACCATTCTGGAAGAAAACCTGATGGAGTCTGCAAAAGACCTGAGACTGGGACGGAGATTTGTCTTCCAACAAGACAATGATCCAAAACATAAAGCAAAATCTACAATGGAATGGTTCACAAATAAACATATCCAGGTGTTAGAATGGCCAAGTCAAAGTCCAGACCTGAATCCAATCGAGAATCTGTGGAAAGAACTGAAAACTGCTGTTCACAAATGCTCTCCATCCAACCTCACTGAGCTTGAGCTGTTTTGCAAGGAGGAATGGGCAAAAATTTCAGTCTCTCGATCTGCAAAACTGATAGAGACATACCCCAAGCGACTTACAGCTGTAATCGCAGCAAAAGGTGGCGCTACAAAGTATTAACTTAAGGGGGCTGAATAATTTTGCACGCCCAATTTTTCAGTTTTTTATTTGTTAAAAAAGTTTGAAATATCCAATAAATTTCGTTCCACTTCATGATTGTGTCCCACTTGTTGTTGATTCTTCACAAAAAATTACAGTTTCATATCTTTATGTTTGAAGCCTGAAATGTGGCAAAAGGTCGCAAAGTTCAAGGGGGTCGAATACTTTCGCAAGGCACTGTATGTAAGTTACCTTCAGTGCCATCTGGTTCAGCCTGCTCCTCACGTTGCTTCTGCTTGAACTTCATGTTACCGTAGTGCAACACAGCACCAGTTAGCTTGTAGATGTTCACCTTTTCTTCAGCAGTGAATCCCAGAATATCAATGGCAGCCTTCATTCCAAAAAACAAACACGTGATTTAGATCAATAGTTTAGATGATTTTGGTGACCTTGAGACATATTTTCAAGCCCCTTACCCCAGTGCTTACACGACTGAATAGGATAAGTGGTGTTATTTGTTATGCTTGTCTCAAATTCTTGGTTATAAAAAAAACACAGTTAGTTTTTTTTTAATATTATATTTAGTAATATGAGCATTCTTCTAAAAATCAACATATTGTATCAGGGAACTGATTCCAGCATTTCCAACATTCCCTGTGTTTTGATTTGATTGATTTTAGTTTGCAATGGCTACTGTTGAGATAGGGGTTACAGCAACAGAAAACAGTTCTTTATATGAAGAATTACGTTTATATGAAACATTAAAACATTTAAATGTACCATGAAGCTTAGTTCCTTCGTAATCAATAAAGTTGGATAAGTGTACAATCAGCACTACTTAAAAGATTTACAAAATGAGTGTTATAACCATGTAATTAAACATGTCACCAATATGGTGCTTTATTACTACCTTATTAATGGGTAATAAGAACCATTTAGGATGTTCATAGCTACACATATTAACAGATAAGCTATGCATTATTAAATGGTATGCAAGCCCTAAAGTAAAGTGTTAAAAGATGGTAAATTGCAGCCCATCAATATTGCATACGTCTGTGGCCATTAACTCCTCACGGTCATCAATACTGGTTACAGTGATCTCTCCTTGGCTGACAAAAGGGAAATCATATGGGTTGGTGGTGATAAGAAGAATTTCTGGGGGGGGAAATAAAATAAAATAAAACATCACAGGAAAACGATCACACTTTCTTTGGAAGCTCACAATGCAGAGCTCCCAGTAAATTTTTCAGCGTTCCAGTGGAAATGTGTGGTTTCTTATGGCAACATGTGTGTTTTGTCAAGAAAGTTTCTGTTATTTTTGAAAATAACTACGGGTTTGAACTATCATTACCCGTTTGTCCTATCGGGTGACGGCTGTCTGTAAACATAGTCATCCCAGTAACACCCAGGAGTCTTGTTGGTAAAGGGGTGCAAAATTATTCCCCTATTTTTTTCTAACGTATAGTCTAGTGGTTCGCAATAAGTGTGCATACATTGGCTACCTGGGGATTTTCCAATTTCAGTAAAATAAACAAGTTCATTTAATCAACAAATTAATAATATGATTCTGTATTCTCTTACCAATAAGTTCTGGCTTGTGGTTAGTCATAACTTGATAAAATATATGGTAGCTTCTTTCAGCTGACAGCTGGAACGTTACTCTGGACTTTTCCAGTAAATCTGCAAAGAATCAGAATTTGAGTAAAACTTTGTGAAGATGGATACAGAAGTAAAGGGATTCTGTATTAATGCAAAGAATAACTAAACTTACAGGTCTCAATGTCAGCGGAAGCCAGTTTTCCTGAACTTGCAAAGTGAATTCTGATGAATTTACCCTGAATTGAAGGGGGTGGGAAAAGTATGTGTGTAATATAATATAAAATAATAAATAACATTAAAAAAAAAAAGTTTAAAAAAACACTTACAAAGCGAGATGAGTTGTCGTTTCTCACTGTTTTGGCATTACCAAAAGCTTCCAGCAGGGGGTTAGCTTGAATGATTTGATCCTCAAGGGTCCCCTATATTACACAGAGAAATATGTATGAAGATCGGATCTGGTACAACTGTGATACATACTGTGTGAATGCCAGACATTTCCCTACCTTCATTTTGCTAGAACTCTCTTTCTTTTTGTCACCAGAAACTGCGATTGTCGCAAAGTACTGGATGACACGTTTTGTGTTCACGGTCTTTCCTGCACCGGATTCTCCGCTGAGTGAAAATAAACCAACAGCAAAGCATTAGCAGATGTTATTTTTTTTTTTCTGATTTTAATAAAAACAATTGTCGTGTTACTTACGTAATCAAGATCGACTGGTTTTCACGATCTGTAAAAAAAAAAAAAAAAAAGTTTTAGAAATACACCATACAAACTCATTTGTTCACACAATAGACGTTGTATTGAAATACATACCAGTTAGCATATTATGTGCCAGTTAACATACAGTACGTACCAGTAAGCATGAACTGATAGGCATTGTCAGAGATGGAGAAAATGTGTGGGGGGGCCTCCTGCCGCTTTTTGCCTCTGTAGGCATTCACCACCGATGGGTCGTACACTGGAAGCCACTTGTAAGGGTTCACAGTCACACAGAACAGCCCAGAGTACGTCTGGAATTAGAAAATATAATACAAGTAATTAATCATAGTAAAAACCAGTACCATCTACAATAGGGTGTTTACTATCTTTGTAGCAAACTTACATAAATCATCCATGCACTATAACGCTCTTTGAGGTTATACAGCACAGTTGCTTCACTGAGGTGGGTCATCATGGCCATGTCCTCAATTTTATCATACTTAGGAGGGTTCATAGGGAAGACTTGGTCTTCCTTAACGATTATAGTCTGAAATCAAAACGGACAGGAGTTAGCAGCATTGATGTACGTAGTAAGCAGCGGTTTTTGGTACTGTTCTGTCACTTACTTGCCCAGCTTCAGTTTTTACGGTGGCTTTGCCCCCTTCTTTACTTTGGATAACACCTTTTACGTAGAGCTCTGTAGGGTGTATTACGTAACAGGCGCTTTTGGCATCAAAGGGTTTGTTTTGCGCCTCGATTCTCTCCCTCTCTGGTTTTCTGAGGTACATGGCAGCCTCCCCAAACACTGCCATTTCCGCGTCGGCACTCATGGTGACGGTTCACTGCTGGATTAAATTACATAGAAAAATAAATGAAATGGCTAATGGCAGTGATATAACATCTGGAAATAGCAGGTTATATGCCTGCTGGGTTAGAGCAATCCATGTCCATTTGTTTTAGGTTGGTTTTGTTTATCAAAAGTGTTTTCTGTCCAGGCAGAATTTTAAAGGTTCCCTTAATCTCAAGGCGCTGAAAGCAGATTCGCCAGAAGGCAGTTTTAAATGTTTAGTAAAAGCTAAAATGTGTGTGTATTTCAGTTCCTTAAAAAATAAAAGTGTGTGTGTGTGGGGGGGGGGGGGGGGGGGGGTTGGGGGGGGGGGGTAGCTGCGGAAAGGAATATCTACTAGAAACTGTCCTCAGGACATCAGATGATTCTAGGGCATTTGCCAAGCACTCCTACCTTTCACTTCCCAAGCTCGGCACCTCTCAGGCATCAACCCACCCTGACCCTCACCCAACCCTAACCTTAAGCAACCCCATTCCCTAAAACCTAACCCTAACCCGCATAAAATGTACATTGGCTATCCTGTTGGTAATCTAATCTTTTAAAAGTTAATTTCTAGTTGGAAGAAAAATATATGTGATCTTGATCAACGTTTTGTTTATATAAATCCCGTACCTTTCTTGACGTCACACCCCGGAAGCTGACGATTCAATTCAGTTGTGCTGCAAAAGAACAAGGAACAGGTGCTATCAGTTTATTTTGGCCCTCCAGGAAATGAAACATCCACTAGAAGAACTGTTTATTCCGCCCATTTAACAAATCATCGCCAGTTACTCAAGTAAGGATCTTTATAAACTACAACAGTTGCAAAGTAGACTGGACTACAGTACCGTATTCTAACTTTAAGTTTACAATCGCTCTCAGAATAGTCATATCGTTGTCCCCACCTGTAATGTTAACACAGTTATATAGTTTTTGTTAATGTGTAGTAACTATCTAGTTACTAAATATCAAAACAATCACCATTTCCTTTCTGCCTAGTACCATTCATCATTGGGATTTGCTTACCACTAGATGCTCAGTCTGTCATTGAAGGGGAAGAGTCAGTGGCCATGCTTTTATAAAGATCATGCTCGCAGCTCTGTGAAATCTTTTGCTATATTTGGTTATTGGACTTAGTAAACTCGTAAAAGATATCACTTGACATTTTGGTTTTGGCGTTCATGGGTTCAAGCTTCTCGATGCATGTGGTCATCATCTAGACGGGTTAAAAATCTTGTCATAAATCCAAAGCACTGGGATCATTTTGGATCACTGCTATTTTTTTGTAACGCTGCATTGCCCTTGATCACTAAAACGTTAATGCATCGCAACAATACTGTTCAATCTGCATCTAAATATAGGCCGACCTTTTAAGACGTTTTGGCAAGAATTACTGTTTCTTTAGATATTGGTATCAAATAAGAGGGCATACATCTTTAAATATACCCTTACAACAACGAAACACTATAGCGTGTTTAAACATTTAACGAAGGCTAAAGGAAACATTTTAACAGTTCGTGTGGGTAAGGCTATTTCAAGTCAAATAATCTAAGGCAGTTCATGGAATTTTGGCACAACATATGACGTTAAGTAAAGCGTTTGCATTGTCACATTGACTTTGATTGTCCAATATCATTCAACTAGCCTAATACAGTAATAAAACTAGTATTTTGATAGAGATAGCATGCATTTGCATAATAGTTCGATTTGCATAATGAAATACACAATAGGAAACGTACAATTTGGAATTCTTCATGACATGTGTACAGCTCCTTGAATTTTAGGATTGAGAAATAAATAAATAAATAAATAAATAAATAAATAAATAAATAATAATAATAATAATAATAATAATAATAATAATAATAATAATAATACCGATATGAATATAATTTAACATCATAATCAAAGAAACTACAAACTGATATCGCAAAAGTCTACCGGAAGCCATAATAGTAGTACCATATTTCCTGTTAGGTTTCGAAATGTCAGATTTATCAATTTTTGTCAGTTTTTTGTTAAGTATATGGACAACTACAAAGCGGTATTTAATTCAATATGTTAAGGTAGCATTATACAACGGGTTTCATTGGACTTTATGAAACAAAATTAGTTAATTCTGTAGGGTGATGCTAAGCTTTTGGCCATAGCTGCATGTAGTTTTATAGCTATTGTAATTATGCAACGGGTTTGTTGTTACTTTTACAAATAAGGATTAATTCTGTGATTAAAATTTGTGTTGCATTTAGAAATATATTAGGATGGAGTGAGTAATCATAAATCAAAGCAATATGACCAGTGCTTAATTTGTGGAGAGCCATAGACAGTTGGTACCTCTGGGCTTGCCGGGGCGGAGCCCCCGAAGCTCGTTAGTTATGAAAGTTAAAAATCTCATAAAAGGCTTTCTTTTTAAATTCACAACACAGTTGTATCAAGTCTGAAAGTTCTTGAGTGCGCGCTAAAGGGAGACAGTCCGCTGCCACGTTTGTAGCCTACTTTAAATTACTTTACGATTTCAGCTTGAGTGTCTTTAAGTAAGATGACACTGGCTGCAACTCTATTGTCGTTTTTTATACATAAATAAGCTTACTTGATTTGAAAAACTTCACGAATGATACAAACAACTTCTTTCAGTACTTGGTTTGATTAAATGAGTAGTATTCAACAAAATGTGAAAGCTGAACATTAATTTCAAAAAAGAACAACGTAAATTTTTTAATGAAAAAAAAATAGTGTAGCCTACTTCAATAGGAACATTAGCCTGCTATGTTATATTAAACCAAAACAATACAAATAGTAACGATCTGGTTCTCTCTTGCCTTTTTCAATGAATATTATTTAATTAATAGAGAATAAAAACATACTAAGATAACAACTAGCTAGCCTAAGTTTAATTAATCTTTTTTATAGTCTACCAGCGGCTACTGTTACATACACAGCGCTGATAATAGAGCAGACCGTGGGGCAAGCCAATGATAGTGTTGGTGTGCGTATTTATTTATTTATTTATTTATTTATTTATTTATTTATTTATTAATCAATGTCGTCTTTCTGGAGTCCGCTGAATACCTTTTAATTTGTTTGTTTTTTAAACCATTTAAATGCAAAACCATACCAAAACATGTATACAGGCTTTTTTTTTTAATTATTTGTCCTGCGGCTGCCTTTAATTTAAGTCTTCTGCACGTATTACTACTTTGTATATGATGTAGAATACGTGATTGTAAACATCTAAAACTGCTACGTACAATACACTTTCAAATAAACGTGTTATGATTTTGAATGTGCGGTTTTTAAGAACGATATTATTGTCATTGCTTGAGCCCCGGTACCTCTTTCTTTAGCACTGAATATGACTCATTAAGATGTTAGTAATGGTGCATCAGTGGAAATGGAATTCGCTGGTTGCTGTCCAAGGTGCTGAAAATGTTTCAGTTACATATTGGACACCAACTAGTTTTCAGAAAATTACACATTCTGGGTTTTGGATAGGAGTGTGATGGCTGTTGCCATAATAGCAGGACAATTTCAGCGCGGCTATGTAACAGGCTTCTTTTTGTGGAATAATGTCTTGAATCACGATCAAGATGCATAAGGAATGTTATGAAACTGCACCCTCACGTTTGACTGAACCTGCTATAGTTTACCAAACGACGCTGACTCTATGTTGGAGACAGAATTGCATCACATTGAGAATCTCTTTCGGGATTTATTTGTAGGTGGTGAAGATTTTATGAAATTCCACAATTCACCGCTTACACGTTCACTGGGGAAAAGGTAGAGAACTGAAGAAGTCAGCCAAGATAATAGAAACCAGAGGTTTATTTATTTATTTATTTATTTATTTATTTATTTATTTATTTGCAGTTACATTTTTCCCCCAAAGTCCTTTCTATGTCTCGTAATAGCAGTAATTGACAACGCAATGTAACCGCAAGCTTCACAGAATATACCATGGCTTTCAGAACGAATCACTCTATATAAGGCTGTTCTTTCTCATACTTGTGGAGATAGAAGCAACTTCTCCAAATGCTAAGTGCAGTTTCAATACAATTAAATATATAAAAAGAAATTAAGAAATTAACCACTTAGTCTGCTTAATTTCTGAAGTAAATGTATTTGAACATTGACCACTAGGGGTGTGTAGCTGTAATTTCTGTCCCCTCTGAAACTTTGATTTTGTACCATTGCCTCACAGTTAGCTACAGAGGGGTTTACAGTTGCACAACCTAGTGTCCATTTCTAAAACACACTCATTTCAGAAATTCAGCTTAAAAAAGAGAATTCCAGCAGCAGACCTTATCGGCGAAAAAGGGCTGGTAAATAATGATCTAAGCAGAAACAGAAATGTAGAATTCTACAAAAGATACAGAATTGGATATGAAACAGGCAAGAGAGTTAACGGATTGTTTACATTTGATTGGAGTCACAGAGTTTGTTAAGCATTCCCTCAGTCGTTTATACAGAACACCATTATATATTACAGGTATAAACAGTTATTTTGCAGATGTTTCAGTACTTCGGCAGCATGGTGATTTGCATGGCTCAGCTGAATTTCCATCTCATTCAGATCACTTTCTGTTTTATTCTTCAGTCTCAGGGCATCATTTCTGCTCCTGGTTTCAGCATCCAGTGTGCTCTGCAGGGAATTCATGGTACTCTGGTGATTCCTCTTGAGCTGGTCAAGCTCTTCATCTGTTTCAGCCATCTTTCTGTCAACTTCTGATTTCACTTTTTTAAGCTCAAGCTGGATGTCAAGGATCTTAGCTTCCTCATGCTCCAAAGATGACTTTAAAAAGTCCCAGAATGTGCAGTTACAGCCAACATACTGCATTGCACACTGTTATTAAAGGAGCTTAATTTGCATTATCACTAGCCCCCTTTCTTATAGTGCTAAGTAACAACCTGTCATCTAAAGTGTTGTCTTTGATATATCTGCATAAACCAAAGTATAAAATAAAAGCAAAAAACTAAAGATATTCAACAGAAGAGGAGCCAGTGATTATGTTGATAGTGCCAACAGGAGGTCAAAAATGGACTGTCTGACCATGGGTTACAGTTCTTAAATGTAGCAGACAACCCATTTTGATGATTTTTCTTATTTCACACACAATGAGTAATATTTCAACTGTGATCGGTCTATTGCAAATAAAGCTTGAAACCAATTTATATAAAACACCATAAAAGGTAATTTACTACAGTAAATATAAATACACTAGAAAGCAGCACAGAAGTACTGTTTCTCAAGCTCGCCTCTAATGTACTATATATACACACTATAGTGTGTGTGTGTGTGTGTGAAAGGGTCTACCAGTATTAGATTATCCTCAATATTGATATGCAAAATGATTTTATTTAGATGTTATCTATTGTATAACTGCATTTACTTTAACTGTAGTGAAAGAGATCACCTGCATCAGATCACTTCTTTCTTCAGTCCCTGGCAGCACCCTCAGGGTTTAAAGTGACGATGATACAAGACCAACAGGGCATGGTCAGAATCCTGCTCCAGCCAGGTTGCCCATCTTTGGCTGAATTAAGAATAAAACAACCAGGGGGTCTTCAGCATGACATTTTTCACCCTATAGAATTAACTAATTTTGCTTCATGAAGTCCAATTAAACTTGAATTACATACCGCGTTTGTAGTTTTCAATATACTTAACAAAAAACTGACAGAAGTTGAAAAATGTGAAAAAAAGTGTTTAATTCATTTCATGTACAGCTATGGCAACATTTTTTGCCTCACCCTATAGAATTAGCACATTGTGCTTCATAAAAAGTAGAATGAAACCTGCTGAATAATGTTACATTAACATATTGAATTACATACCGCTTTGTAGTTTTCCATATACTTTGAATTAAAAAATGTGACATTTCGAAATCTAACATGAAATACTGTACTACTATTATGGCTTCTGGTAGACTTGCAATATCATTTTGCAGTCGCTCTGATTAAATTATGTTAAATAAAAGATCTAAATTATGTTCATATCATTTATTTTTTATTTTTTATTATGTCTCAATCCTAAAATTCTATGTGATGCTAAACTTTTGGCCATAGCTATAAATGTTATACATCTCTGCGCTTACCATAATTGATCAATTTTCTTATACACTTATTTTGCATATGCACACCCCACATACATAGTTCATGCACCTATTTCTAAACTCTGAAATTATTTATTTGTTGTATTTTCTGTAGTAATGTGTGCAGAAATATGGATCTTGCTTAGGCACAAACAACCTTGAAGGATAAATACCGCAAGTATTCTTTTGAGCACTATGGACACTTCTTGACATTTTGTCTAAATCCTTGACCCTGAACCTTGAATGCCATGACCATGAACTCCCTGCGTCTGTTTTTCTCTTCTTGTTTGAGAGAACTACCTCATTGGGAAAAGACTTTGGCTGAAAACCAAACAGGCAGACTTGATACTTGGTATGAAGGCTAAGACCTTTCTTAAGTGCCAGGGGAAAGTTTCTGACATACCAATAACTCTGAGAATAAAACAATGCTAGCCACTCTCTAGCGTCTGTTAACCCTTTGACATCTAACTTGATTTAATTTGCTCTGCTGCTTTTTATTAGATAAGTTTAACCAACAGCTATTGCTCATCTTATGTTCAAAAGAGAGTCGCTAATGAAGGACGGCATTTATTGCCCATCTTGGAATATGTGCAAAAGACTTAAGCTATACTAATGTGGTGCAACATTGAATATCATAAATATTTGTGGCTACCCAGTCGCATTTAGTTCATGAATATGTGGGCTACCACTGCACTTGATGATTAGAAATAAGGGCTGTATGATAGCACAGAACTGCTTGTATTTTCTTGTATTAATTAAAGTGAATGCATGGCACATTCAGTGTATGAAGAGATAACAAGTGGATACAATCCGAGTGAAAGTCAAGGATGTTAGACTAGCAAGGGAGACTGTCATGCGTCGTCTGGTTAAAGCTTAAGGCACGACTTAAGAATTCACTTTGTAAGAATGGTGGTCAAAATATTGATAAAAATGACTATGAGAACCACATCAGTGATCTTTTGTAAGGTGTGACCTGAAATAGGAGTCAATGAAAAAAACCAAGCGCTGATTTATAACCCACGCTATTTCCCTTACTGTTTTAATTGAAAAAACCTTTAGTGTCAAAATGATACACAGAACATTCTAATTTGTTGTACTGAATTTAACTTCACTTCAGCTTTAGTTTTTTTTAGCATGGATGTGCTTGAATGTGAAATGTGTAATAAAAGGGGAGTTGTGACAATTATGATATATATTTCTCAGATGTTGTGCAGTGATTTCTAGTGCAAATAGCTCAAATCATACATTACAAGCACCAAGAATCCGTGTAGAACTGTACAGACTTCTGATACACATAATTGAAATACTTACTACACAACAGAAAAACAATATGCAATGTAATCAAATGTAATAGTATTCGACACCTTCATCAGCTGTAAAGGTAACAGAATCCACAGTTGTATATAGAATTAATTTAATCTGCCAGCATAAAATGAACTGTGAAGCAATAATTGTATGCTGGTCTTCTGATAGAGAAAAAACCTTTTTCAGCTTGGTTATTCACAGTACAGTACCATATCTAATTTATAGTTTTTATTGCAACTAAATCTTGAAAGTGAATTTCAGGTTGTTTGTTCTGTATACAGTTTACATCCCCTGAACTAATCTGCTTAATATAACTTTTACCATTATATTTTAGCATTAGGTGTTCAATAGACGTAAGGATAGATGCAATAAATAAAATATAGCACCCTTTTAATTTATTTCCTTGCTCTATGGCAACATTGAATACAATTTAGATTTACCGTGTTAAGATATATAACTATTTTGATAGTTTTGAATTTGCTAATGTTGTGACATGCCCTTGTATGCCTGCACGTTTCTTTGAATAGTGCCAAAGAATAGAGATTTGTATTTCATTTTTATTTTATCCTAAGTAATAATGCAAGGACAATGTACACCCGACTGTTAGAAAGCTGCAAATGCATTGATATTTCTGGGTGACAATAACAGCGTTACATCAACATATAAAAAGAAAGGATTGGTTCTTGTCTAAACAAGTTGTTTTTATTTATTTTATTTTTCATGCAAAGAAGTGAACATTTAATAGCCTGTTTATAACTGTATAACACTGAAGAATATTAAGAACTGCAGTTTATAAGAAAATAACATATAACCTTATTTTACATTTATATGGCTTTCCATGGTGACAAACCTGGGATCTCTCTGGACTGGAGTAAACAAGCAACATTCCTAGGGTTTGTTCTTGAGTATGAGTTCCCCAAGCAGAATTGTGAAGCTGGTTGGAAGGGGGCTGTCCAGACTTCTGAGGCCAACACACCTGCAGCAGCTGTCAAACACTTGAAGGGAATAGCTTGGATACCTTTGTGAGAATATCCCCAGAATATCATGCTACATAGGCATCTTTCCAACCTCCATCCACTGTGAAGTAAAGCAGCCCTCTTGACTACACAAACACTGTAGTCAAGGGCAGGACGAAGGCATAAACACTCACACTACAGACACACACAGATTCCCTCCATACAGAAAATATAAGTGATAGGGGCAGGTTACAATAGAAACTATTTCAATGGTTCACGTTGAGGAATGGAGAAGACGGGGTGACTTAATAGAAAAATAATAAGAGTAAAAACTAACTTATTGTTTTGTAATGCTTATCACACGTGCAGTGTCTCAGGGAAGAAATACTTTTTATCTGTTGACCATAAACAAAGACACCATGGGCTATATATATATAACTATTAACGATGCAAGCTTACGTCAGTGTCAACTTTGATAAATCTGGCCTCAAATGCCGTAGAGGCTAGTAACAGCTGCTTCACTTGTTTGTTCATATGATTTTCTACATGTACACACCTGGTTTTACACCGATAAGCACTAATATTGGACAACCTTACCTGAGTTAACATTAGGTAGTCCAAGCTCTAACCGGAGGTTCAGCCAATAAAATAATATAATTTTAGCTAGAATGCGATGTTGAACCTAAAAAAGACCAAAAAGGTTCCATAGAAAGATACTACCCATAGGGACAATACAGTATGGAGGATAACGTATCATTGAAGCACACATACCTCTGCTCAAGAACTTTTCAGATGCAGACACTCCCCACTTGGATCACACCCTCCTGTGTTAAGTTTAAGAACTTCTCCTAAATATAATTTTATGAGGATTAGCACAAAGATTGCAGAATGTAAAAAAATAAATAAAAATACATTGCAACAGTTTCTAGTTCTAGAGTTCCAGTTTAATGTTTTCATAACCTTCAAGTTTCATTTCTTTATATACTGTAGCTCAGTCTTTTTGAAATATATATAAAAATAAATTCTTATTCATGTCAAAAATATAAATTATAGCGGGTCCCCAGTGGCTCATCTACGAAAAGCACCACCATTTAAAAAGTGCCACTATTTTCCTGGCACATGGTATGTCTTTGATTCCAATTAGCTAGTGGAGAGGCTTTCACATTCTGTATTACTTTTCTCCGTCAATTCAACAAAGTTCATGTTTTTTCGATGTACCAATGGTGCATAGTTTAGGTATCGCCTGTACATTTACATATGCTTTTCCATTCTAAGGGTAAGCAACTTTGGCCCTGGAGTTCCATTTCAGTTTTTAGAATTCCATGCTTAGGATCTGGCCAGGGGTTTAATTTGTTCAATTAAATAATTAAAGAGATTGTCTGAACAACGACCTGGACTGCCATTGTCTGCTACTTATATGGATACTTATAGATCTCTGTAGAAACATCCAGGACAATGTCCTGGAATATCAGTTTGTAACAAAAAACAGCACTCTACCTTGATCAAACAGTTAAAGAATATGCCAACAGCTGACAAAATATTATTTAGTAAAGACATATCTAATTTATATAGTATGCAAATAGAACGCTTGGAGAGGACTTAATATACCTTACCATCATCATAATAATCCACTTTGGTTTTAATTTGTATCATGATAGTATCATGAAAGTATCTCCGACTTTAAACTTAGGATCATCAGGATGTACAAGAATATGAATCAGATTCTAAACACTTCTACAATGCGTAACAAATATATTAGATTACAAAAATGTCGCTCTCCATACTCAGGCAGTAACCTAGACAAACTTCTTCAGGCTTATGTGTGAATGTCATTTCAGTTTCAGATTATTAAATGTGCTAAATAAAGCACAAGTGTCAAATGACTCACCTGTCACAAGGAAATATTGTATGACAAGTGGCTTTTCACTGCTGGCAGCATTTCTATGAATACAAATTCTAAGGTGTTTGATCGACTGTGGCAGTATATTGTTCTTATTCTTTTAAAGCCCTAATGTATGCTAGAATTGTCAGGGATTTAACAGCTTTGTGTTAATGGTCACTTTTGGGTTTGATTTGACGAACATCAAAAATGAAATTAAACTAAAACAGTGAGCAATTGGGAGAACCTTCTGCAAGTTTCAGAATCTTCTAGTTTATGTTTTAAATGTAGTTTAATACATTTTTATAAGTAATGACATCATAAATTGACTTTTTATTGAAACAAGTATTGATTTACCTCAAGTTAATTACTATTATATATATATACTTAAAACTGGAAAATACAAATATTTTAATGGTGGAACTTACCAGCAAAACAGTGTAATCCCTTACATACATACAAAAAACAATAAAATAATAATACATCTAAATGTTTACAACTGAACCACAAACAACTTATAAATACATGAAAAGATATTTTACTTCTGTAAATCATTTGGTTGTTGTAGCCTTTGATTATATTATTTGCTTTGTGATTTATTGATGTTTTTAAACAGAGTAGGACCCATTTCATCTGAACTTATCCTGGCACATAGGACATGCAATCTCAATTCACCTGCCGTTCATCAGGCTGTATCTGAGTTTGGCCAGAAAGGGGGGATCCCTGAGAAGGCGAGGCCCAGCAGTGTGGCGAGTTTTGCTGGCCCCAGAGAGAGACCCCGTTGCAGGGTTGGCGCAGGGGAGAATGGACCGAGCACATGCTTGAATCAGGGTTTCCACTGATTTGATAACAACAAGGGAACAGACATTGACAGTTGCTTATTCAAGATGCCTGTTATTCCCTTGTATTGATGAAGTGTGTTCTTGGATGGTTTTATTGCAGTTTGGTGCTCTGATAAAGGGACGTTTACACAGATTTTTGTTTTGTTGTTATTTTTTATAACCAGTGCAAATAAATAATTCGGAATAGATTATTAAAGTCTCTACTTCAAACTGTCACTGGGACATTTTTTTTCAGAAATTGAAAAACACATCCAATAAAGTTACCAAATGTGTTTTAAATAGTTTTTCAGAATCTATCCCATTGTAAGCTATAGTTAGTAATTAGCCAATCCTTGTTTCTCCACTGTTAGTTTAGTGACTGGGGGAACGGTGTTCATGCCATATACTAGTGTATTTCTGAAAGCTGGTTTCAGATAAAGGGAGTTCTACTGCTCTGTTTTTAAACTGATGAACTTGTTTTAAATTACGGCTGGTGAATCTCTTTTGCTGGTGCAACAATTATTTATTCTGCTTATATTTTCTCATATGAGATGCTATTGAAGCTGCAATCTCTGTGCTCTTCTTGTTTTGGCCAAAATATTCAATGAAATCCCCATCAGGGCCAACCAGGTACATTATTATGGTGTGATCAACCTGAAAAACACAGTACATATGATTACTTGGTACAATAAAAAATATACATATTCCATATACATGTATTAAGCAAAAATGTATTGGGTTTGTCCATATAGCACTGTGATATTCACAGTAAGCATGGTAAATTCTAGGCGTCTCATCAAAATTGACCAATTCAAGCACAGTATAAAAGAGTGCTTGGGCTTCCTCATACCTACAGTAATGTTGAGGTAGTCCCAAGATTAGTGCAAATTGGGGCCTGTAAAAATCATTGAAATTGGTGTATTTTCCTTTCAAAGAAAAAAGTTCTTACAAGAATCTGGAGTAAAAGGCTTTTGAATCTGGCCCACCTGACCATGTAAAACTATTCACTATGGTCTACTACTGCAGTCAGCTAAGTTCCCTTGCTCTAGAGAAGCATCTAAATACCTATGTAGCTAAACTGTTGAAAAGATCACAATGGGTGTAATGAACAAAATAAGAGAACTGACTTGTCAAATAAACTTACAATGTAGTCATTGTCTTCATCTTTGGGTCCTTGGCTGAAATAGACTCGGTACGACCTGGCCACCTGATCCACTTGCTCAGCTGACCCAGTTAGTCCAATCAGCTTTGGAGAAAATTCTAGAAATCAGATAACAATGGTAAGTAAATGTTTGTTTGTTTGTTTGTTTGTTTTTATGTCCACTTTTACAGTCTTCAGCATTTTCTTTCAAGAAAGATTCAGGTATTGAACGTCAGTAATTTATGGGAATTGTAACTTGAGAAGTGTAAGAGGAATTACAGTACATTCTGAATATTTTTAACAACACTCTAAATGAAGATAAGGAACTACTTGAGCTCAAATCAGTGTGTTTGTTTTAAACAAGTTGTGCTTTAAGTTGCAATGTAAAAGAAATGTAATTGAAGACATTGAGAAACACGGGTCATTTGTCACTGAATTTTACTAAAGTTTATTTTGATTAATATATACAATCACAATGTTTTATAATTATTGATGATACAATTTGTATATTGTGTTTGCACACAACAGAATGTATAATGAATGTGCACTTGAAAATTCCCACCATACTTTTACCTTTTACATATGTTGCTATAGCTTCTGGGTTATCCCTGTCTGGGTCAATTGTGATGAAGAGAGGCGTGACATTCGGAAGGCTAGGTATTTTGTCTAAACAAAATTAATAAAAAAAAGGTATATATTTACATTTGTTTCCTATTATTAAAATCAAGAACATCCTTTCCACATAGCTACTGTGAGACACAGGATCCAGCTTTAAAACAGGGTCATAACAGAATCTACTGGACATTCCTACAACTACAGCTGCAAAAGAGCCAACTTCCCAATGTTTCGGCATGTTTAACATACCTTTGTCAAGAAAAAGTGTGTTTGAAAACAAATATATTAAATCTTTAGTATATACCAAAATAAAAGTTTTCTTCATAGTGCTATAACAAGACTCACTGCCAATGAATAAATATTTTCAGTTACCTTACTATATTTTACACTGACTTTACAACTTCAAATTAACCTTTTGCTCCAATGTGCTCACCTAAATAACACTACTATACGATATTTACTGTTAAACTGATTATACCAATCACATATTCCATGCAGTGCTTTACATGTCTTGCATTAAAAATGTTTGCTTGAAAGATTCAAGTGAATGTTGCCAGTTATATATACAGTAAACAGTTCTGCAGATTTGCATTACCTATTGCATCTACAGCTTCAATCATTTTCTCCAGTTCATCCGGACAAATGTCTGGACAGTGCGTGAAACCGAAGTACAGAAGAATCCACTGGCCAAGGAAGTCTTCACTCTTCTTGGGCTGTTTGTTGTGGTCAATGAGGGAGAAAGGACCACCTAGGGCTGGCTTACCAAAAGACCTTGTTCGCTCCTGCTCAATCACTGCAAAACAAACACGTGCCCATCTTAAAAATTAAACAGAGATTGCAGCGACTTGAAAAAAAAAAAAGGACAATCATATTGCTGGGGTCAGAATGAGTTATTTAGGGAGCCCATCATTTAATAACAAGGAGATTTGTAGATGGAAAACCTGTGACAAATGTAACTATAAAATACTACAGTGCACTCTGTTTAAAAGAATCACATCCGTCCTGGATGATTTGATTCTTATAAGAGGTTGATTCTTAAAAGCAGGCCGATATGATTACAATTAGCAAAAGCGTGCCTCCGTGCATCAGCAGTTTAAATACAGTGTACAAACGTCAGTGGTGCTCAATCACTGAGGACAATATATCAAAACAAGTCCTCATGGGTAAGCAACTTGTTATATGATCACGATTACGTTTATGCAAGGCTGCAGAATCCTATTTTACTACAGTATACTTGAGAAGCGATAGTCTCGTGAGGGTGCCTAGTTTAACTGCTGTGCGGTGTTACATGTAATGGCCTTTGAATTAAAAGTATTATTGTCAGTACTGCCACTGCATTTAAGCATCTGTGGCTTGCTTTTTTTTCAGTTGCGATGCAAATCTCAGTTTTTCACTAAATGGAGATGCAAAGCTCTGCAATTCCACCCCCCCCCCCCCCCCCCCCCGTCTCCTTACTGCACCGCTACGCAATCCCCCTCCCTCTTAATGCACATCACACAATAATAGTGCTCTACTCAGTATGTATTCAATGAATGTGTATTCACTTTAATAAAACTAATGTTCACTAACAGAGAACAAAGAAAATACCTGCCATGTCAACTCACATGTAAACAGCACGACTTGATTTTTTTCAACTGGGAGTCGCTGCGGACCAGGGATTATACTGTATACACGCTGCGAACGTGCCAAACACGTGAGATGTGATGAAATTAAAATTCAAAAACAGCTTTATTGACTGTACACATCATTGCACTTGATACAGTATCATACTACATGTAGTCAGTTTCCCCCCGAAATGATTCTTATAAGCGGACTGCTTGATTCTTACAAGCAGAGTATTTTAGCATGGTTAGCATAGGAATGATTTTGTCCCAGTGGTTTTGATCACTACATGCGGTTGATTCTTATATCAGTAATTCTTATAGACAGAGTGCACTGCATTTCGGTTACAGTTAGGTGAAAATAATGAAGAACCAAGTCTTCTGACTCATAGGGAAAAACAATAACAAAACTAGTCCTAAACCAAATCAAAATAAAATGTAACCAAACTTTCAGCCACAAGGAGGCATTGTTTGACTACTTGGTGTGACTGATTTACAACCGTGTTCTTCCAATACACTCTTAAGACACCTACTTTCTTCTTTTTCTTTCTTGAAGTATTTCATCCCTGCCAGCAGTGTTCCACCAACTGCAAATGTTATCACCAGAGACTTCCATGTAACAGGCTACTGAAGAAAAAAAAAAGTATTTTAAAAATAATCGCTGCAGTCCTGTTCTGATCTCTGACCTTTAAGGAGCAATATATTCCTTTAGTGTCACCATTATAATTGTTGAAATGAAAAAAACATTTAAGCAAAGATTGTGTGTGTGTTTTGAGAATCTGGTGGCTAGCTGTCATTATTACACTTAAAAACACACTCCCGAACCATACGCTATATTGCAATGGAACTTGAGACAAATGCAAGTAAAAAAACTGACAGTAAAACAATAAGGGATATGTGACAATGTTAGTACAGTTTTAATGTGCATATTGTATTGCAATTCAACTGTTTGTGAACTGACAGTGGGTTCCATTTAAAAAACAGTCTAAAATACTGGTGTATCAGTGAATGTGCACAGTAAGTATAGAGGTTACACTTAAAACACCTGTAGGGCCACCATGGACAGTCGGATGGCACGTTTCAAAGTCAAGAGTCTCTTGGATGTATCAATTGATTTTGGAGGGATACGTTACCATAACCCAATGATTAGTTCCTCCATGTTCATTTAGGGATGCTGAAGGGATTTTTAATCCACAGCAAAGCTTGCTTTCCAGAACGGCAAATAAGGTCATCTCTTTTGAGACTGTTCCTTGTGAAACACTATCAAAGTGTGCAGTTGTGGATATTGAAACCCCATACACTGGTCTGTCATATCTACCTGTTGGAACTGAAATTGACTTGCAACAGGGAAATGCAGGTATTATATAATGCCACCTACAATACATGCAATGGACAGAATATGGCTATCAAGTCAATCAGCTTACTTTGCAGATTTCTTTTATGTTCACCCCCAGTATTTCCACAAAATACAAAATGATAGCAATCACAGCAGACTATCACAGTCTTCATTGATGTATGTGGAATATTTAAGCCTTAATGCAGGTTCCACAATTTCTAAACGTATAGTACAAGCAGTCTATACATTTAAAATGCTCCCTACCCCAGTCTTTCTTGGACCTTTGTCTTCCGAGGGAGGAGGTGGAGGCAATGTAGCAAGTGTTCTAGAGGCATTATATTGAGAGTGTGTCCCTGTTCTGCACAATGGAACGAAGATTCTTCTTAATTGTTTCTGCTAAAATCAAGATAAAAAAAAAAATACGATTAACATGCATTTTACTTTTGCAAAACTACAGTTTCAGTAGGGATAATCCTAACTCAAATCTACTGGATAAGAAGGAACACAGTCTCATGCCTAACCAGGGATGGGGTCAATTCCTTGGGGCCAAACCCCTGCATTAGGCTCTCATTTTACCTGGAGTTTTAGATCATCAGGTACGAGGAAGATGTTGCGACTTTTTATCCATAAACAAGATCTTTTTTTTTTTTTTTTTGTTAACATACAGTGCAATGGAGGATAAATAATAAAATGTTACATAATTGTATAACACTTAAAAAAATAAACAGAATAAAGCGCAGGTGCGTTTACATTCATATTAATTCTACAAAATCACTGCATAATCTGAGAACATTTGCGATGTCATAAAAGGTAGACGACAAACTTAACTTAACACTTCGGTTGTTAGGCCTATGTGTTTGTTTTGTTTGTTTTTTTCTTTTAAAAGTGACTGTTATGTCATCTGCGGTCTGACACGTTTTCAAGTAACTTGTATCGTATTTTACTTACGGGTGCCAGCCCAGAGAAGCCGCGCACAGCAAGTGCTGGCGAAACTGCAACATCACCGTTTCGTGCACTGTTAAAAAATAACAGACTGTGAGATGTCAGCCCCGTCTTTAAAACTGCATGATTAAGCTTGCAAGAAAGTAAACCCAGACGGTAAACAGATACTAAAACTGGTGCCATGGTGCTGTTCCTGACCTTCTGTAGCACCACATTGAATCTTACAGTCACGCACTTCCTATCCAACACCAAAACAGAACCCAACTGAAACATCGGCGATTGGAAAAGGTGTTCCACAAAGCCATATTTCATGACACGGTCTTCGTTATTTCATTTTATAGGCAAAATATATATATATATATATATATATATATATATATATATATATATATATATATATATATATATACCTAAACTCTCTCTCTCCCCACCGCGTAAAGTGAAGGATGTTATGGATTTTTCATACTTCATATTAATAATGAGAAGGATGACTGCGCGACAGGAAATGACATCCTGTCTTACCTGTAGGTAACTTCATACGCAATGTATAACCGGGCGAAGTACACAGTAGTATAATACTCTAGTAGTACTACTACAGACTTGTTTACAGTATTTTTAATGTTTAAATTAAAATGGACACTTCTTAATAATTCTGTTGCCGACGGTAATTTCTTCGGGTAAGTTACATCTTGGTAACCGTTTTGCTAAAAAAAATATTATTATTCAGTTCAGTCAATTAAAAACGCTGGTGTTTTGATAAATTAGCTTTATGTAATGTATGTGAAAATTATTGTATAAATAAATTTTAAAAAACGATGAACAATGTAGGCTTATTATTATTATTATTATTATTATTATTATTATTATTATTATCATTGGTGTTTTTACCAGTACAAATGCTAAGAAATTCCAAAGAGACTGCTACCAGTAATTTAATATCAGAGAGTAGTGTTATTATATTGACCTTATATTTAGAAACAGGGTTATGGGTAGATGTATATTGTAGCAACTGCTCTTCTTCTTCTTCTTCTTCTTCTTCTTCTTCTTCTTCTTCTTCTTCTTCTTCTTCTTCTTCTTCTTCTTCTTATATGGCAATATGACACGTGTAAACATAGCATACAAATTATTTCAGTAAATTGTTTGTTATATCAGCAATAACTCATAAACAGACACAAAACTGACTTAATTCTATACAGTATACCTATAGATATATACTTTCCCAAACAAGAACCCCCCCTTAGAAGATGTATAGAAGGTTGCCTCATGCCTCACAATGCACCCAGGGTGTGCTGTAATTTCATAACTACAGCACACTCTGTTCTGTGTTATTGCCTACATAATTGAACTCTTTACAGTACAGAACTGTTCTGTACCAGTAACTGAGGGCTGAGTAGCGCATGTGACAACAAGGCAGAAGATAGGTTACTGAGGCGGTGTTCGGATAATGTAGGTGTTCAGATAATCGGGGTTTGGATAGTCAAGACTACTGTACTATGATTTTCTTTCCTGATTACCTTTCAAAATATAATAAATGTGTCTTGTTTGTTAAGTGTTTATAGAAGGTGTGCCGCAGGAGGGGAGATCAGCTGACAAAATCGGAACAGAAATGGAAGAAAACGCACAACCACTGTTCACTTTTGGAGTTATAGCAGATATACAGTATGCTGATATTGAAGACGGCTTCAACTTTCTACAGACAAGGAAGAGATATTACAGAAACAGTATCAGTTTATTGAACAGTGCTACAGAGAAGTGGAATGCGGAGCCAGTCCAACCCAGTTTTATTCTACAGCTTGGTGATATTATTGATGGGTTTAATAAACCACGCAAAGCCTCGGAAAAGGCTCTTGAAACAGTAGTAAATGGGTTTAATAAATGCAAAGCTAAAGCCCATCATGCCTGGGGCAACCATGAATTTTACAACTTCAGCAGGGATTACCTAATGGACTCTGTTCTTAATAGTAAACACTTGGAAAGCACTTCCGAGTTTCAATCTGCTAAACATGTTGAGGAAAAAAACCCAGAGCCAAGCTATTCGTACCATTTTAGCCCTGCTCCTAATTTCCGGTTTGTGTTGCTTGACGCCTATGACTTAAGCATAATAGGAAGAGGAGAACCAAGCAGGAAATACTACCAGTCTCTTAAATATCTACAAGAACATAACAAGAATACCAATCTTAATTTTCCCCCAGGTATCTGATTTAAGTTTTATCCATTAACCTATGATGTTTGTTCTGCCTTTTGAATCATTCAGAAAGCTAATTCTTGAAGGCAGTTCACAATATTTCCTGTTTTCACAGAACCTACAGGAATGAAACAGCAGTTTGTCGAGTTCAATGGAGGATTCAGCGGAGAGCAGCTTGACTGGTTAAACAAAGTTCTCACCTTTGCAGATAATAACCAAGAAAAGGTCACAGTTATGTGTAAGTGTAATTCTACAGATACGGGTCTCAGTAGAGTAGGTCAGCTGTCTGGTAAATACTGTACACCGAAACATAAGGTTAGTCTACAAGCTGTCAAATTAATTGGTTTCTTTTTTTAATAGCATAAACATAATACATTTTAGTCGCTACCTTAAATCTCAATATGGTATGGTAAAGAAGACACAAATATACATACATCACCAATTCCTCAAAGCAGAATGTAGATTTTCAAAAACCTGATCTGCTGCTTTTGGAAAGAAGGGGACTGATTTCAAATTGCTTTCAAGCCGGCCCCAATGCCAGATGGAAATGCAGCATTGCTCTCATGGTGTTGCCTCCTGTCTTCAACTGGAAGGCTGTGTATGTGTGGGTGTAGCGCTGCAAAATTCCAAGGCCACCAGTGTTATTATTCCTAGCTTTATAGATGTTTACTTTGTGTCGTCTGCTTTGAAGATGACTGAGAAATACAGGTTTCAACGAAATGGGCATCTGTTAAGCTTTATAATTTGTAATCTTCCCCAGGTCATCTTCCCATATACCCAGCCTCTACAAGCCCCATCTGTCTTGCATGGAACTATGAAGAGGCGCTTTCTGTCTTGCACTCCCACCAGTGTGTGGTGTGTTTCATGGCAGGCCATGATCATGACGGTGGTTACTGCGTGGATGAGTGTGGAATACATCACCTTACATTGGAAGGGGTGATTGAAACGCCACCAGACAGCAATGCATTTGGTACAATGTACGTATATGAGGACAGAATGATTTTAAAGGGAAACGGTAGAGTTAAAGACAGAATACTTCTGTACCCACCATTTTAACGTTCTGTATGTTTGGTGCACCTGTGGAACACAATGCAAGGCTACATTATGTCAAATTTGTTTTTAGTCAATATTATTTTAGTTTCATTTTTTTATTGTGTGTGTCAATTGACAATGTTTTTTATTTATTCATTTATTTTAGTTAAAAGACTGCACTTTGGTATATTCTTGGCAACGTGCAATGCTTTGAAAAACACTTAAATATTCTGATATATGTTAAACTGTACACCACTGTTGAGTTATTCCTATACTGTGAATAAAGATTATATGGAGGATCTGAAAATTGTCTATACCAATCATAGTTCCAGAAGCCCTTAGCTGAGCCACGCTTGCTGTTGAGTTTTGAGCTTTGGTCCCTCAGCAATGGTAATCTCCCTTTTAGTTATGCATATGGAATGCCTACCCTAAATGGTGCTGACACACATCCTGTCTCAATTAGTAACATCAAAACTAATGTATTAATCACTTGTTATCTTGGTTTGAAATATGTATTTAAATATGCTTAACCAGGTTGACCTATTGATGACTATTGTCCATTATTGATTGTAGTAGCACATTAATTGTGAATAGCACTTAAATGCTATTTTAGTACTGTATGTTGCAGATCAAAAGGTGAGATGTGGTGGCACACACTTTCTTGTACCAATAAATATTTATTACTGCCATGTCATAAAGAAGCATAATATTAGCTGCATTAACTTTATTAGCTCATGAGTTATTGTAAGTATAGTGTATTGCACTTGATACATATCTGTGCTCAGGAATTTTTACTTGTGTATTAACATAAATAAATAGATCTTGTCAAAAAATGTATCAGACTTTTATCATGTATTATTTATTTTGCACTTGCCCATTTTTTCTTTCAGTTGATGTGGAAGTTTCTATTTTATCTAAAATATTTGTAATTCTAACTAAATAAAAACTTGGTATAGGTGTGAAATATTAGTTTTCAGGTAATGCATTATTCTTTTTTAGATTCACTTTGTATCATTTTCTGTTTCAGTCATCACATTTTACTGACTTTTTATACTCAAGAAATGTGAGCCTGTGACTTCCATCTACAGTATAGCTCTTAGAATCATGTCAAACCTCCAAGCACTTCTATTACAACCGTTAATAGAATGGGCTTCATATGTCCTAAATCCAATTGGAGCAGAGTGTTGCAGGGAGATAGGTGTGCCAGATGTACCTAGAGGTTAGGCATGATTCTGACAGCTGCAATGAGGCCATATGGATGCTTTAAATAAAAAGCCACCAAGATGAGATAACTGAAATAGAAAAATTGGTAATTCTTTGGAAGAACAAAATAGACCATATATCTCTAAATAATTGTGCTTTATTTATATAATGTATTTAAATTTGTATAATTAGTTACATCCATGCTTCAGTCTGGTCCAGTTGATATTCTCCATGGTCTATAGTGCAGTTTTGCAATGTAAGGGCCAGCTGGACCTCAATTCTTTGTTAATGTAATAGTATAGCCAAGCCACAAATGGAAATATGGTGACAGCAACTGCAGTCAAAAGTCTTAAGCCACCAACTCTACTCCTGAAAGGAGAAATCATGAATAAAAAAAAAGTATTACTGAATGTGAGAACCCAATATGCCTTTTTTTCATATGGTTTATCAATTTAAAAAAAAAAAAGCATTTTAAAAGAAACCTATACCTTTTATTACAGGATATTCAGTGCTAAAGCAATTGTCCCAAAAAAAACAACTCACTTTTCTGAATGTCGACAAAGAAGGAGCCATACTGCTATTAATACCAAACCAAAACACTCCCTGAAAAACAGTAAAACAATGTTAATAAACTGTGACCAATGCATTGGACAACAAAACGTTTTAGGAGCAGTATGCTGGGATCTTCATGCCTGCGTAACTGAAAGCTGTATCTGTCCCATTAATAGAATAGAAGTAACACAGGCAGTCTTAACTGCGGATATAAACATACCTCCCCTCTTCTTCATGGATAATGTTCTTTGTTGTACTATTGTAGAGAGACCATCCCAAGATAACAGCAACTGTGGCACAAAGAAACATGTGCAGATCACACAGTTTTCTCCAGATTAAAGTCTCTGAAAGACAATATATCAAAAACTGTAAACTGTAAATCTTTACAGAAATAATTTCCCCTTTATATCTGTCCAGCACAGATTATACATTTGCTTCTTTTTCTTTGCATTTAGAATCCAGTCATGCTGTTGTTTCCCCAGTAGCCTCCAACATACACAATCCCATTGTATTTACCACAGTTATTACTAACATGCCATGACTCATTTTAAAGGGTTGGTTTTCATTGTGTGTCTATTATAACTGATCACTTGAATTTTGCTTTGAACAAGCAGTAGGAGGTTTTGCTTTTCTCACGATGACATGTGCACGTATCCATTAGTTCTTCATTTCTGGACCAAGACATGCACCCTTCTTGTCCTTGGGGCTGCTTTATTAAAAAAAGGATGTTAATATATAGTCCCCTGTGACTAGTAAAAGCAGCAACACTTAGTGGAGGGTGAGTCATGTGAGTGTGGTTTTAATCCTTTTCACACCAAATTGCCAATCTAGGCTGGTGAATTCACCTCATCACAGTTCAGAGACCCAAACTGGCCAGGTTCCTGATGAATACAGGTACAGACTTCCCAGACTGGGTCCCTTGCCTTCAGGTTTCAGTAGCCGGGTAACAGCCATTGCTTATGTTTGCAGGGTGAAAAGAAGCCAGAATGGAGGCTGCCCTTTGGTCTTCAGTCCTCTCAATTGGTAAGTGGGTTGCAGCTGTGAGGTGACATTCAAAATGGGAGGTTCAGGTAATAAAAAATAAATAAATAAATAAATAAAATAGATCAAAAACAAAGTTAATAAATTAGCACAAACACAGTTCACTAGTACCCAGAGATACAGAACAGATTCAGCATGACTAAGGTATAAGAAACTTTTGAGGTGTCAATTGCTTTTTCATTTTCAAAACCATTTCCTACCTGTAATCATAGGTTTGAGGCTGACCCAAAAACATAAACCAGCTGGGATGGCATATGCTGCCTGTGAATCAAAGCAAAACAACAAATAGAAATCCCAAAACTTCTGAGCATCACACAATACAATCAATGAGAATGTAATTTCTTAATTTCAAAATTAGTACTATTTGCAGTGCAGGACTGTGGTTTGAAATAAGCACTGGGAGTCCCTCAATCTGAATGTTTCATCCAGCGTGTTGCACAGTGTGTACATTGTAAAACCAAATGTTTAAGAATAGAAACGTAAATGTTATGAAATAGATTGTAAACACAGTTCAGTTATTTTAGACTATACTTTGAAATTAAAAATGAGTATACATTTCTGAATTAAGGGATCCTATGCACTTCTAACTGAAAGTGGAGTGGAGAATGAAGTTTATTTTATTTTCAATGAGCCAAGTAATTACTTACCATCCAAATGGCAGCATCTGGGTCATTAATCTAAAAAGAAAAACACATGGTAGGTTAATATTTATACCGTATACTAACTGACCAAACACTGTAGAAAGAAAGAATATACTCCTATTGCATTGAATTGGTAGTCTATTGCACACATTTTTGTTATCTTTCATGACAATATTATATACTGTACACGAAGAAATGAAATAACCAGGTCACTGACTACGCAATATTAAACAGACGCGTACAAAGGTCTGATACTGTTGCCAGGTAATCAGAAAACTGTACAGTTCAAAGTAGGTAAGTTTCCCCCTTTTTTTTTTGCCTCCCGGCCCAGTTTTCCACTTGTTAAGTTACATAACCAGTAATAGAACTGATTTACTATTTTCTGCTATGGTGTTTAGACAGGGCTTATATAATTATACCACTTGAATATAACAGTATGTAGTATTTTAAACTTTGTACATAGCAATTAATGTAACATGAACTCGATCACATAGCAGATAGACTCAAAGCCCGTGTAATAATTTACCTGCACATATGCCGCTAATGCAAAAAAGACAGACATGCACAGATTGCAGCTTCTCCACAGAATATGAAAACATCGAGAATATGACGAATGTCTGTCAGGTTTTATATGTTCTCTTAATGTATCCCTCTTGCTCATTTCGGTGTTTCGAGGTACTTCTTTCAGAGGAAACTCTCCCCGCCGTGTCACATGGGTAATTATTACCTTTGGCATTTGGGAAGTGTAGTTCTGCTTTTGCTATAATTACGGTAGTCGGCGTTTTAACATAAAAAAAATAAAATAAAAAAAAACTTACAGAAAAAAAAAAAAAATCTTTTCTAGCATTTTCCAATGTAGGATCTTCTAAACCTATACAAAGCCAATGGTTTTACTCCCGCGTTATTCAGTATCGATTTAAGATGAGGTAATAAAAACATAAGAGCACCGTACTACCATACAGTACTGTGTCAATATGGAATGTGACAGGCAATTTAAAAAAAAAAAATCACGTCATGCATGCAACATTATTGCTATTCGAATCACAATGGTCTACATCACATGGTTACCGCTGTTACACTGAATTGAAATACCGTATATGTGATTACACTATGTAACACAATTTTTGTTCCTGGGTAGTAAGTGTTATTTCCTAATTGCTTATGCCCCAAAAGTATAGAAAATGGCTATTATTCCCCACAAACTTTGATTTTGTGACCAGGACAGTGATATTTTGAAATTTACCTATTTCCAATGAGAAAACGGGTGAATTTGTGTCTTTTCGTTCACATAGTCAGAAAAAAACAACATATGAATCCAAATTAACATGTATTTATACTAAAGTAATACAAAAATGACTACAAAAGATTTAGAAGTGAGTAGTTTTTCGAGATTTACGATTATACTGTAAATCACTTTCACGAATCAGCCCCCAAATGTAGTGTCCCATCATGTTCTCGTTATACTGTCCTTGGTAGCGGCGTTCAAAGTCCAGTATATCCTGGTGGAAGCGCTCGCCTTGCTCCTCCGAGTACGCTCCCATGTTCTCCTTGAATTTATCAAGATGAGCATCAAGGATATGGACTTTGAGGGACATCCTACAGCCCATTGTGCTGTAGTTCTTCACCAGAGTCTCAACCAGCTCCACATAGTTTTCGGCCTTGTGATTGCCCAGGAAGCCCCGAACCACTGCGACAAAGCTGTTCCAAGCCGCTTTCTCCTTACTAGTGAGCTTCTTGGGGAATTCATTGCACTCCAGGATCTTCTTTATCTGTGGTCCGACGAAGACACCGGCTTTGACCTTTGCCTCAGACAGCTTAGGGAAGAAGTCTTGAAGGTACTTGAAGGCTGCCGACTCCTTATCTAGAGCTCTGACAAATTGTTTCATAAGGCCCAATTTGATGTGCAGTGGTGGCATCAGCACCTTCCAGGGGTCCCAGCCGTACTCATCATACTTCAAGGCGTCCAGCAAGGTCTTGATGCTGTTGTAATCCTCTTTGAGGTGCACCGAGTGAGCCAGGGGAAGAGACGGGTACTTGTTACCATTATGGAGCAGCACGGCTTTGAGGCTCCTGGATGAGCTGTCAATGAAGGACAGTATAACGAGAACATGATGGGAGACTACATTTGGGGGCTGATTCATGAAAGTGATTTACAGAATAATCGTAAATCTCGAAAAACTACTCACTTCTAAATCTTTTGTAGTCATTTTTGTATTACTTTAGTATAAATACATGTTAATTTGGATTCATATGTTGTTTTTTTCTGACTTTATGTGAACGAAAAGACACAAATTCGCCCGTTCTCATTGGAAATAGGTAAATTTCAAAATATCACTGTCCTGGTCACAAAAGCAAAGTTTGTGGGGAATAATAGCCATTTTCTATACTTTTGAGGCATAAGCAATTAGGAAATAACACTTACTACCCAGAAACCAAAAAAAAAAAAAAAAAAAAAAAAAAATTAACCAATAGATGGTGCTATGATGAAGCACAGAATATCAACAGGAAATTAAATATTGTTCACACGCATTATAAACTCAAATATAGTTAACTGCATGCTCATTAACTACACTAGGTCTAGAGTTTTTTTGTTTTAAACATGCCATTAAAACAACACTAATATGTTACATCTTTGCACCCAAAACTATATTTGTTAAACGCAAAGACCACGTCTGTTCATATTTTGTATGCATTTAGAAATGCATACTTCAATATGGGCGGAGGCAAAATAAACATACACAATAACATTGCATTGCATTAAAAGGTCCAGTGTCTAAATATTACACTATACTATACCATTATTACTGTATTATATGTTTTGAAGGTAATCAAATTGCAGATGAGAATAATCAGAGCTGTTCTGTAAGAGTATCGATGGCGTTTTCTATGTACTGCTGTATGCAATTATATGTAGTGTTGTTATGCTTGATATTAATGTTATATTAAAAAAAAACAAAGATAACGTGAAAAGAAATAAAGACCACATCTTTTGGTAGAAGCTAGCCCCTCACAAGTCTTTATGTGCTGTTTTTTACGAGTAAGGTTTGTGCTGTCAGACTACGTGGGCGGAATTTAGGCCATCAAGTTTGGTCAGTTAGACAAGAATGTCAATGCTATACTGAGTTCAGAAGCTAGGTGTCCTGTGTGTGTTGAATGACTGTAAGGACTGCTTTCAATGTTCTAGTGTTATATTGACTTCGGTAGCTAGGTGTCCTTACTGTCTGTGTTTGTTCAGCTTTTTTTAGACGGAAGCGTCCTGCTATATTGAGTTGTGAAGCTAGGTGTCCTGCCTGTAAAGGGTGAAGTTGCTGCATTGCAGCCTCAGTGCTGCTGCTGGAATCAAACCTACAACAATGGCGACTCCCAGCCCCAGCAACAACTCCACAGCCTCCTCCTTCAGCTACGACAGCAATAACCCAGGATCTACATCACACCATCACCAAACCCAGTCTCAGCACACCACAACAGTCAGCACCATGCAGGGTAAGCGCAGCCCAAAACAAACACGAATCATGTTGGGTAACATCATTATTTTAAAAAAAACTAAACATGATTTAGAGTGTTGCGACTGCTGCTTGTACCGTAGCAATGCAGTCTGCATTTCCTTATCGCTCACTGTATGTAGGCCTCTAATGTTTAAGCAAGCTTGTTTTAATTTCTCGTCTCGGTGGCATTTATAAAACCATACAAATCGAGAAAGATAGAAGCTTTGGGACGTATGTATTTCACAGGCAATATTCTATTAATAAGATACTTGTTTACGGAGGGGCTTATTTTTGCTTAGGCCCTTTGTAAATACGGTAGGCTAGCTGTGAACATTTTTAAACATTAAGTATAACTATACCGGCATTTACAGCAGTTAGGTTATACGACTGTTAAGGAACCAGAGCTCAATGTTTAATGTGTAGCGTTTTGCTGTTGGTTGTCTGTGTTTTATTTTTATAGGAAGGCCTTATGTGCATTTATTCAAACTTCACCGGAGTGTAGTTGTTATTATTATTATTATTATTATTATTATTATTATTATTATTATTATTATTAATATTATTATTACAGGTTGAAATGATTTAGGTTTCAGAAATATTCGTATTTTTTATTGCGTAAAGTTATAACATTAATTTAGATAGGGATCTTGAAATGATGATCTAGTATAGTACAGTAATTTAGATAAACGTTATATTTTGAAATGTTACATTTATTTGTGACATTGTGTAGCAGTTGTTACTATGCCACGGATAAGTTGTGAAAAGCTGCAAGTACGTGGAGAGATCTGTACAATGTTTTTCAATTGGCATTATACTGTACTAGACCGAGATTAATGCAGTACTGTATCATATTTGCTAATAAATTGCGTTACATTTTTTCCCCCATTTAAACCCTACAGATACCAACACTTGCTGGAGATGTCAGAATGAAACAGGTATTTTTTCACATATTTTTGTCAGAAGTTTTCCTCTTTGGTGCAGCCTGCACTTTGTGTTTATAGAATTTAGAATTATGCCACATAGAAAACAGTATGCCCTTAACTAGAAGCACGGTTAAATACAGTGATAGTACAATATATACGTACAAAAGTGAAGATAAATATTCCCACAGGTATTCCCTGTATACAAAACATTGTCTATCATTTAGTCTATGTATCTGTTTTAGTTTCTGCCTCTAGGGGGATTTTTTAAATACGTATTTTACGTTATTTAACTTGGATTTAAAAAAAAAAAAAATAAAGTAATATTTTTTGCTCTTATTTTTTGTTTTCAGTAAGAAGGTTAGTTTCGCATTAGCATTTTTCATGTAACCCCATTGTGTATGATTTATTGAACAATACATAATTGCCTGGATCTTTTAAAGTATTATCAGTTTACATTTTAGAAAATTTGAAATTTTAGGAGACTGGTTATGTTTCTGGTTCATTTTATGTACTAGGAGAATCTAAGAACTGTTCTTGCAGAAAAAAAATGCTTTCATTCTTACTAGATTTATGGTAAAAAAAAAAAAGTAATAATGGTAAATAATGGAATATTTTCCTATACAGTTTAAAAATGCTTAGATGGTACAGTATACATTTTCAGCCATACAGCTATATAACAAAAATCTTGATATTTATTTACTGTTTTATTTTTACAATCATATTTGCTCAATATTTTGTTACATCATGATTCTGCTTGTAACTATGTAATCACCAATATAGTTAAACAATGTGAAGAATAAAAACAAACAATGAACCATGTGTTAAATCCTCAATGATTATAATGTCTGTTAGCAACTTTGCAATGCTGCTGTGAAAACAACTTCCCTAACCAACTTACCAAGGAAAGCCATAGATGGGATTTTGTGCAGCACTGGGGAGTCGCCCTGTAACCACTTATCCCTTGTTATCTCTGGATTACCCCTGAAAATAAGTGGTTAATGAATTTGGGTGGATTCCCTGGTACTGTTCTATAAAATAAGTTTTTAAAAATCCAACTGTCTTATCCTGACAGGAGATAGGTTGATCAGATCAATCCCTTAATGGACTAAAAGCCTCTTTCACACTGGCATGCTCTACCTGTGTCAAAACCTACCCGGGCAGAACCCGGTGTCATGTGGGTCACACTGCTTTTGATAAAGCAGGGTTGACCTGGGTGACAAACGCAAGTAAACAATGCGCGTGTCAATGCCCTAGAAGCAGCTTGTTACTGACGCTTCCATCCAAGCTTCTCTGGATTGAACCATCAGCCCAAATGTTGATTGGAGCAAATGTTTCTTCATCCCGGCTGCAATCTGGCTCATGCTGTGTCAAAAGCAACAAAAATATGGCTAAACAGAAATGTTCCTTGCGGAAGTGAAACCTTCACGCAGGCGTGGATGTTTGTTATTGCGTCGGCTCACGAACGGCCGTCAAGCATTTTGTCTCGCTCAACCCGGGTCAAAGCGTGTAGACCCACATCCTGAGGTGGGTAGCCAGGACCCAGGTAGGAGTGCCAGTATGAAAGGGGCTTAAGTGTTGAGCCTATACCCTGTGGGATAAGCGGCAGCTGGATTTTTTAAAGTGCATTTTGCATCTTTTGGGCGTCACCCTGGAATTGCGTCAACAACCTATGCAAGGTTATCTGAGGATTACCCCTAAAGATAAGTGCTTGATGTACAATTTCCCCAGTGCTGTTAAATTCTCAAAATAGATATACAGGATGATTAGAAAGTAAGTTTACCACATCAACACACCATATCATTGACTTACTTTCTAATTAGCCTGTATATCTATATCTTATGCTGTCTTAACATAAAGGCCCTTTTCTCTGGTAGTGTTTGTTCCACAGAAGCATCACAGAGTTGCCAAAATACTTCAGAATCACGAGTAGCCACAGAACACTTACAAACAGAAGATGTTCATGTTATTCAAACCAATTCTTTATGTCTTGATGAGGGGTGGTCTTCTATGAATGAAGAAGGATAAATCTGCTTGATGGTTATGTAAGGGTATATTTCAGAAAAGGTTGCTATACATTTTTTTGAGGCAGTTATGGTGGAAGTAATGCCATAAATTATATTTATTTGGAACATGTGCATGAAATAGTAGCTAATTAATCATTTGAATTGTTTGAAAAAAAAGTATTTCTGGCACAGGCCACAATAAAAATAACTATCATACAGTATATGTAAATAAATAGTGCACCTGTTTAAGCATTAAGTTTGACCCTTTAACTATGGCGGGACTGATTTTATATACCCCCCCAAAGAAAAGCTGTTCCTGATAGAAATTTATTACCATTGCACGAAAAATACATTCTGAATGGGGAAAAAAACACCAATTACAAATCTAAAGCCAACGAGAAAGACTACTGATAAACTGCTGAATCAAAAGCCTGGGTTGGTTATTTCTAGTTAAACTTCTTTTTTTTTTTTTTTTTTTTTTTTTTAGTGCATTTCTCCTTTTTGACAAATTGCTTTGAGAATTTAAGCCTATGTGTTTTTTTACCTGCATTCAGTATTTATGTTGCTTAGGAGTATGGGGATTTTTTTTTCCACATATTGTCTACATGATGCAGAATATGCCATTCCTCTATAGAATTCCTCATTTACATACTACAACTTTGGTAATACGCTAAATAGTAAGTACCTGTAGTTGGCATGCATAGGTGGAAATCCCACATACACAAATTAAGTGTAGTGTGCATGTCTGCTGCACCGTCCTAGAATTCCAACAGCATTCTGGGTTGACTTTTATTATTCTCTGTTCTCCGTACAAGCAATTGCGACACAATCTTCTTCAGAATATGGCAGACCATATACAGAATATTCAGTTCATATGGATTGTATATCCTACATCAGTATGTAGAATAATAATCAGAATGTGACATACCTTCAGTATTTCAGTCTTATTTAGAAAATAAAATGGGTGGGGCACGACTAACTGAACTAAGCTTTGGCATCAGGCTCATTTACCCGGCCATGGTGTACTGTCAGAGTGGAGTGTGGTCAGGATTTAATTTCATACCTTATTGTGGCCTCTGCTTGGTATGATTTTATGTGTTTTGTCCCACCCCCTTAACCGAGTTTGTCATGCAACTACATGTTAATAATTTGACAGTGCACATGGATGGGTTGTGTTTTGACATCTAAAATGTAGGCTGTATGCCAGGTTTTGGATTTGCATTTTGTACAGAATTGATGACCTTATTAATTTCATAAGCTATTTCATCTAGATTGAAGATGTGAAGCTGCATACTGCAGTAAGTAGTAGCAGGACCATACCAATCGGGGGTGGGAGGAAGCCTGTGTAAAAGTTAATAAACTGTCTGATCAGCACTGTCTGCATTCTGATTAAGTACCAGAAGAATATAAAATGCACTGAACCTATATAAGAATAGTAAACGGACACTAAGGAATTACATTTTTGTATAACATCTAGGATGAATACTGTGCTTGACACCATAATGTTAATCAAAAGAAACTCCCCAGACATGGAAGACAGTAGATAGTTTTGAATTGTAACTTTTAGGTTGTGGGATTCTTTTCCCCCTGAACTGTTTGGATAACTAAAGCCAAGCCAACATGCAGGCAACTTTTTCTGTCTGCTTTTCAAGCAAGTTGTTTTAGAGGACATTTTCAATCTAAGGTTATATTCTAGGTCTGGCTTTGAGTGGTGAGTCAAGGCTGTATCTTGGAAACTGTTTACCGCCTGATCAGACTTTGTATGGAATTTTATATTGATGTTTTTGAACATACTATTGGGAAAAAAAAACAACCATTTGCGGTCATTCATTTTCTAATGTTTTATAATGTGCATGGGTTATTTTTGTTACATTTTCTAGTCTATATTTAATTTCATTGAAACCCATAAAAAAAACAACAAAGTAGTAACTAAGTATTGGATCCAACTTTCTAGAAATGTAGTGCACTGTAAACATCATTATTTCCCACCCGATAACTTCTAGATGTTAGAGCTCTCCAAATCTTATACAAATACTTTTTCCATTCAAAAGCATTTTTTTTTTCCTTTTTAAATTGGCCACATCAGCATTCGTGCAGAGTGCTGTGGAAAGAAAACCATGTCAATCAAATCCACTTGGCAGCCAGATGCATTTTGTATCAGTGGAGAGACCCCTTTAATGTCTGTCTGTTCTGCAAGAAGATGTGATTTTAAATTACCAGAAGCAAAATAAAAACCCTGAATCATGATATATCACCTAAGGTCTAAAAAGAAACGGGAACTAAACAGTGACACTTGGTACATGCAGTGCTCTCCCAAGGTGCCATTGTAGGGCAAGTTGTAAAGACTATTCCATTTATGTTGTGCATATACTTGCATGCATGTGTTACAGTATTGAAACATATCACAGGTAGTATAGTACATTAACCAATAACCGCTGTTAGCATTTTATGTGTTAAAATATTTTTTTTATATCTTTTGTGTCACATACAGTTGTAAGATATGCATTCTTACATGTTTGCAAATACATGACAGACTTTATGGCATTGGCAAGCTACTGAATGTCTAATGTAGTTATTGCTAAAATGCATTCATTACATTAAGTGTTTTTTTTTTTTTCCTTGTTCTGCTTTAATAATCCAATTGTATGTTAGTCAATGAATTGAACAACATTGCATTATAATTCCTTATTGTAAGTGGTTTGGAAATATGATAACAGCCCCACTTTAGTATTTTATCAGTGTCTGGTTGTGCAGTACGTGCTCGCTTCTACAGTATATTGGGAATTTCTTTTCCATCAATTTTAGGTTGGTTAACAGATTTATCGTCATGTCTGGATTTTGTGCTTGAACAGCAGAAGCCCCCTCGTATTTGAAAATGGTTCGATTTGATAACAAGGCAAAACTAAGACAACCAAGAGTGAGCATCACTATACAGAATCCACTATAGTTTGAAGACATCTCTACTTGGAGTTTATAGAGGAGGATATGAAACTGCATCCCACTGTACATCCCACTGTACACCCACATGTTGGCTTAAGCCTAGTTCTGTGTTTATTTTCTTAAATACAAACTTAGGATACATTCTGATAATTCTCACATACCTCTCCACCCACCCAAGATATGTACAGTATTATTGTATACTGTCCTCACAGAAATTACTGTGTAGTCTTGGGATTAGCCTAGTTGATATTCTCTGTGCGTTTTTTTGTGGTAAGCAACACTTGAAAGGCTACAACTACTATACGCACAAGATGTCCTTTTTTATTTTTCAGTAAAAGGCAATTTAACAGCTGATCAGTTCTTTCATTAATTGTATCGATTCCAAAATCAATGAATCACTCTCCTTCAGCTAATATGGGCTTGGTGTGCTAAATTCAGATAAGGAAACTGATTCAGTGTGCAGTGGGAACTTTTTAATTGGTTATCCTAGGGTAGTTATATCTGTATATGGACTTAGTGCTAAGAGTTAATAATACATTTTGGTAGAAATACATTGCACCAACTTGCAACCTTCTCTCAATTGTATGTTAATGGTCTTTAGTGATGCTAATCGGGTTGAAAATGACCTTTTATTTAAATCCAGTATACTTGGTAACATTCCTAACACAATTTCTTCAGATACATTCTGTTGCAGTATCAGTTTGGCAGTCTGATCTTGGTAAGTGGTAAATGTCAGTATTCGGTTCCACTGTGATTGATATAGTTCACCAAGAGGTTCACTATCTGTATTGATATTTGAGAGGTATCTGCAGACCAATGTTTTTTTGTTATTCGACTCTGCTTATATTCGTGATAACGGGTTACTTAAGGGTTTATACCTCTTATTCACTTTGTGTTACAGGTAATAGGAAACCACCTGACCCTAAACAGTTTCCTGTGGGTAAGCTACATTGGGGTCCTGTTACTTGTAACACATACAGGGAATTCATTTATTTTGTTATGGCAAGAGAATTTGATTTCAACCTTCTCAAAATTAAAATGAAGAGTAGAGAAACGGCAAAACAGAAACAGATTCAAATAAATGCTGTCATGTTTCACATTGTTGATGTTATTGGCTGCTGTGAATATTATATTAAGATCATAGCTTCAAGGAAAAGGATAACTTGACAAATACAGTATGTACAGTATATTAGGATGAAGTAACTATACTTTTATGAAACTATATATATATAGAGAGAGAGAGCGCGAGAGAGATACATATATAGATATATGGATCTCGCTCTCTCTCTCTCTCTCTATATATATAAATATAATAGAAACAAGCCTGAAATGTGTCTTTATTTTGGCAGCCATCAAAGTGTGAATATTTAAAATGTCTACACAAACTGTACATATCGATACTCACAATTGAAAATTATTATGATTATCGAATAATTTCATACAGACTTCACTTTCTGAAGTGAATTTACCAATCCAACTTCAATAAAACCTGTATTAGCCAGTCACTGGGACTGAACATTTGCGGTTACACTTCCATCTTTGGGTATGTAGATATACACTTTGGCCTATATTCAATAGGACCTGTGTTGATTAGATTTGGCATCTCTGTGGTGTGGGGCGCGTTGTTCTTGTACACCCCTTATCCTTAGATTACTCAGTTTTTCTGAAAGGTATAAAACTAGCAAGTTGCCATTCTGAACAGTAGTTTAACTGCTGCTGATGTTTTTTGTATTATCTAAGAATGTTGCATACCCCTCAGAAGAATGGAGACAAGTGTTGGCCTTTGTTGCATAATATGAAGTGTTCAGGATTATACACTTCTCATTTTTGACAGTTATTATACTGTACAGTAAAACCTGAATTTAGAGCTACCTGTTTTTGCTGTACCAGTCAGCCAACCTCAGTAGAAAATTGTTTTCAATAGAAGTGAATTATTAGCCACAAATGTTCAATCCCTTTATTGTTTCAGGCTTCAGTAGCCTGTTATGGTTTTATACATACATTACGAACAGAAATGTACATACACACCCATTTTATTTTGTGCAATACAGTGGATTCTACACAGACAAGTTTTCACAGAAAAAAAAAATGAAATTCAGATTATATCTTGGCTAAGGACAAACCGACAATTTCCTTCTGATGATGATGTGATAAAAGCTTTCTTTCTTTCTTTCTTCCCTCCTTTCTTCCTCCAACACCCTTTACGTACCCGACTTGGCGCTGAATGATGGTGAGCCTTTGCTAGTAAATTATTTATTACTGTGTTTTCCTTCTTGCTAATCTTTGCATTCATTTTTATTATTATTTTTTTTATTTCCCCATTCTAGTGTTTACTTTTCTGTTTTTCCTTTCAAGTTGTTCTGTACTTTTTTTTCTGTCATGTGATATGAATTTTAACCCATTTCCTCCTTTACTGCTGACACACATACTTTGTGTGGGATTAATTTCTGTCAACAGATGTGAAGAGCTTCCGTTAACCAGGGCTTCCAGTTCCCTGGGTTCCCCTTAATATAGCCTTTGGATTTATGGCATTACTGTTGAAGAGATCGAGGAACACTTGAGCAGTCTGTTAACATGTTTAACCCTAGGTATACTGATTTTACAAAGGAACGGTATTCAGATCTTTTAAATAAGTGCCTTGCTCTGTACCAAGGTCTGAATGTAGGTCTCAAAAGTGTAGTGTTGAAAGAAACCTGTTTTATAACACGGTGACCTATGAAATGCAAGTGAAACAGAATTCCTGACAGCAAGGCTTGGAAACTGAGAACAGTAACCTGAAATTAAAGTACCTGTTTGCTGTAATGTATTTCTTTCACAACTGCACAGTATAATTCATGGATGTGCACGACAGGTACGTTTTATGAAATTTTGTTAGCTGCAGCCACTTTAATAAAAAGCCATGGTTTGTTTGACCTGTATTGTAAAGTAGTGTGTTTTTGTTTAATATGTTATATATATATATATATATATATATATATATATATATATATATATATATATATATATATATATAATATATATATATATATATATATATATATATATAATATATATATATAAGAAAGGTGGAATAATTATAATACAATAAACGTTCTCCAGTCATGTGTGTCAGTAGATCTAGGGTTCGTGTCTGTTTTTATTTATTTATTTTTTTTGCATCAGAACATTCATTTTATATAATCTTTTTTTTTTTTTTTCATATTCCGATGTTTCGCTTCTAAAATACATTTTACTGGGGAAGGGAGTGTGAGGGGCATTTTGATGTTGGCTCTCATAAGAGTGACGTGATGTTGGCTGTTAATATATACAGTAGGTTTTGTATTCCATACTTGGCTTGTGTTGAATATGTTATCAAATTACTATTTAGCAGTTTTATTTTTGGCTTTTTAAAAAAAAATATATATATATATATATATATTTTTCTAATATTAGATTTGACCTACGTTGTTTTTTTAATTTTACAGTAATTGGAATTTATATATAAATCGATCTTGAATGCTACTAGTATAATACAAGTACTCTGTGAATCTCTTACGATGACTTGTGATCTTTCATAAATAGAATATCTCTTATTCTTGTGTTTCTTATTTGATCTTCGATGATCTCTTATGTACTCTGAGCCTCTGCTCTAATTCTTTGAAATATTCCAAGTTTGATGGTAATTTAGGAATATGCTGTTTTCTCCCAACTATTGCACTGCAATTTGAATATAATGGTGCAGTACCTGAGCCTGTACAGAAACCTCTCTGGCAGCCGATTGAGTTGAGTATACAGGTCTGTTATTTGGCACGGCACAAAGGGTTCAATCCTACGTTTTTAACCTTTTAATGTATCTTTTTGGCAGTACAACTGAGCGGTTATGCGAATAAGAGTTTGAGCACCTGCAGTAACCTGAAGTATATCTCTGATGATCTGTACAAAGTACGCAACTCCTACAAATATTTTTATTGGGTTCATCCCTTTTGGAGCTCACATCCTTGCCATCGGTAATTGGTTTAAGTTTCGTAAAATGTCACTTCCTGATTGCATTGCATAGTACACACATGCTGTAATAGCTGTTGTCGTATGTAGATGTTTGATTTTCGCAGAGCAGCAGTTTCTTCCTCCAGTTCTGTTTCTTATATTTTTTAAAACACAATACCAATAATATTGAGAATTTGTGAAATAAATCTTAGAATGTGGTTTAAATAACTGTTCATAACCCTCGTTTCCATTATTATTATTATTATTATTTATTTCTTAGCAGACGCCCTTATCCAGGGCAACTTACAATCGTAAGCAAAAACATTTCAAGCGTTACAATACAAGTAATACAATAACTTTTGTTCAAGTAAAGTACAAGTTTGACAAACCACAATTCAATAATACAGCAGGTAATAGTGATAGTTACATCAGGATATGATTAAATAGTGATAGTTACATCAGGATGTGATTTAAATACAAAGTACTACAGGTTAAAAACTTGGCAGATTACAGTATTCTGAAGTACAGGATTAAATGCAGTAAAATAGGGGCTGATAAGAGCAAAATAAAGCACATTTACATGAAGGGTGATAGTGTCCCAGGATACAAACAGAGGAGTTCTACAGGTGCTCTTTGAAGAGGTGAGTCTTAAGGAGGCGCCGGAATGTGGTCAGGGACTGGGCTTGGTGCTAGATGAAAAAACAGATTTCTGAGAAAAGCAATAGTGCTACTGTATATTAAGTAGAACATGAATTTTATTTTTAGCAAAATATAAAAAGGCAATGTTTTTTACTACAAGTAAAGTAATAAGCTTTGGTAATCTAGCCTAAGGTAAAAAGATGTATGCTTGAAGGAAAACGAGGCCATGGGAATGAATTAATTGAACTACTTGTTGTTACCTGCTTTCAAATGAGGATAAACAAATTATGTTCACTCTGCACCACAGTCTGGTATATCATTTTGACTCAATTACAACTAAATATATTCCACAATATACATTTTATAAATAGGTTTTAGCATATTGCCTCGGAACCCTCATTTCTTGATTAAACCTAAACAATATTCCTACTTTGTTTTTGGTATTCATAAAGAACTTTTGTATGTTTCTGAAAAAGGACGGTCAAATCCTGCAGTAGCTAGCAAGGTGCAGACTGCCCATACTCTTTAATTATTAACACTCTTGTGGTATTTTTCCTCCATAAACTGCTGCAATATAATTGAATAATGAATACTGGACTCTCTGGTTCAGTCCTCAAATGTAGATTTTCTGCTTGACCTAACATAGTTAATTTTTATTTTTTATGAAGCATGTCTGTTGGAACCAATATGAGAGTCCAGGAAGACTGTTTGTTTGATTTGTTTGATTGTGCAGTAAGAAGATACTTGATTAAAGTACATAGGGCACTGCCAACCTTATTCTTAATGCAGCATGGTATATTTCTGTTATGCAATAATCCAGTCCCACAGGATTGTTTGCAAAACCAGGAATTATTATTTTGTTTTTGTAGGAAAGTAAGTCAGTTATTGTCATGAAGTGTTTTTATGAAACCTATTAAAGAAGTGTGTGTTTTGTGTGTGTGCGTTAAATACTTTGAGTCAAAATTATGCAAAATAAAAATAAACATACAAATTTAAAAAATGTTTATGCAGTTTGCTATAAACGTCCATGGCATCTAGAAGCAACTGTTTCTAGTGCCCAATAGCATGGTTAATGCAGAAAGCATGGAGTATTGTGGCCCTTCTCGGATCTAGGTTTTAAAAGTATTTCAGCTTTTTTTTTTTTTGGAATAGTATCTGTCATATGGAAGTTCTCGACAGCAGTGTGTTTAAAATATGCAAAGGCACTAACCGAGTGATATATTAAGCTTGGTATCAGCTGTCTTCAGGAATGTGAAAACTTCTATCCTCCTGAACTCGCAAATTGATTGGTTCCTGTGTAGATTTGTCGTTTCTGCTAAAAGTCTGCTACTTAAAGATCCCTTATTCCACATTTTGGATTGCTACAAAAATGATGGTCAACAAATATCACGTGGGTAGGTTACCTGCAAGAGTCTAAGCTTGTGTCCATTGATATGGTTAATTTGCGGTTTGCTTTCCTATTGAATGTTATAAGGGTATAGGATGGCATGCTGCACTAGATGGATCTAGATATAGATTGTCATGCCTGTTAACGCTCTTGCTAAACGCTGTGATACTGGAAACTGGTTGTCTATTTCCTGGCATATAATTGCTTATAATGTGTTTTTTTTCTTCTGCCAATGGTTTTCCTTTGTAAAAGCTGCATTATATTCAGATGGTTAATGCATACTGGCATGGACAATCCCATGCTCATATATAGTTTGTATATGCAGGTCTATAAGTGTAGTCCTTGATTTCAGTTTATTACAGTGTGTATGAAGTTATGAATTTGCAAATGTATCCTATAAACTTTGAAAGTACTGTGAAGGCTATGACTTATTCGGTGTTTACTGTATTATATCAGTTCGCTTTTTAGATGGTATACTGAGAACAGTTTTTGACTGACCATAAAAAGCCCATATGTTTTCTAAAATAAACACAAAAAATGATTGCACAGTTCCTGAAATAACTAGGTTAGAAGTGTATGACAAATGGTTGGTGAAACTGATGCAAAATCAAAGAAGTTATTATTCACTAGGTACTATAGTGTGTCAGGCATGATCAGCACATAAAGGGTGCTTTTTTAAATTTATTTTTGAGGACCTTAAACAAGCCCCAATTGATATACTTTTATGTAAACTGTAGAGTGTAAAATTCTGAATGTAATTGAGTTCTAGTGGCCTAACCAATTACATTCACTGTAGTTTCCTTAATGCAGTTTCTTAGTAGCCTTTTAAGTCTGCATTTCCTATGAATCATTAGTATGTGTTCTAGTCTTGGGTACAGAAGCACCTGCATTTCCCATTGCAAGAAACTTGCCTGCAATAGCGCGATACAGTAACATGAGTATAGAAGTGTGTGCTACGTGTCACAGGTGTTACATTTTGTCTAACAGCTGTATGTTAAATTGATCCTATTTTTACAAGCTGAGCACCCAAAGAATAAGCAAGTCTGTGCCTTGTGACCTTATTAACTAATAACCATATTGCAAATATACAAATCTGTAGAACTTCCCTAATACCACCCCACCAAAACATTATGCAGGAAGTGTTTTCTCTGCATAACCATGTTACACAATGTATATAATATTGTGCAGTGAATCATTTTGACCTATGCAAGTTAATTTAATACAATAAAACTGTTATACTAGTGTCTGAAATGGTTATTGCTGAAATATACAGGTGTGCAGGTCTGTGGTACGGTATATCGGGTCACTGCAGTGAGATCTGCATTCTACAGTTTTATCTTTGTAGTTCCTGATGCAGAAATGATTTACCTGGTACCAGTGTGCACGATTCCACATGTACTATTAAACCAGCAAGTTGTGCATCAGATTCCTTGTTTTGTACAGTACATCCTTAGAAGAAAGACCAATGTGTTAGACTGTGCTTCCAGGCCGTTCTATTCTTTTTCTACCAGGATAGGTGTCTTGTTTTCATAGACATTAGAATTCTTCTGCAAGAAGGCATCGCTAGATTAAAATTCAGATAGAAATGTGAAATTACCATACAAGCACAGACAGTATACAAATACACTACACACCTAACATTCACAGCATGGGGGAACCATGACTATTAATGATTCCTTACTTTAAAGTCACAACTAGGGCTGATTTGCATCTACACCTGTTAGTTTGTCCAAGTAGGCAAGTTTTTTTAGGAAGAGTTACCAGGTACTGTATACTGGGCAATGTAAACTGATTGATGTATGCAACTGCAGAATGTTTATTTAAAAAAAAAAAAATGTTTTTCTTTCTACCTTAGGGTTTCAGATAAACTTCTCTGGAGTTACGCAAAGTAAGCAATGTATTTTCTGGTAATATACAAACCCTTTTGTGTTTTTCGGACTGAGAGCCTGGTATGGGGAATCTGTCCACTGTTCCTAACTAACTCAAGGTGAAGTGGTGGGTATAAGAGCTTCCATTTACCCTTGTACATTGTGTAATAGTTACAATACATGCTTTTCAGTGACACCAACTAAGCATATTTGTTTATTTCCAATATGCCATGCTGTTGAAACTGCAATTAGATTTTTCAATTGGAAAATAGCATGTTAAAAACCAACTACATTTCAATCACTTTCAAAGATAATGGAAGCTCTACCTGAGATATTTGTGCACCTTCTTTAAATACTAACCGGTGAAGCTGTCCACATTTGGTTCAAGTCCCAAAGAATGTTTTTGTTTGTTTGTTAAAACAAAACCTAAATGAGTGAAAATCAAGGTTTTAAAATCGAATTTCTTGTTTCTTAATTTCAGTTCCAGCATTCTAACTTGGTCCCCTTGAGCCGAATATCTTTTTTGGTTTGCTGATACTTTTAATTTGAGATATTCTATCTTTCATTAATATTTTGTATTAATATTTTTATTTAAGTGGCTTTCAATCAAGCCTGATCCTTAAGTGATCTCTGCGGTTCTGGGTTTTGTTTCACCCAGGAAGTCGAGGTTGCCTCGAAGTTACTGTTTACAGACAGTCTTTGAGACTTCAGGGTAATCGCTGTAGCTGTACACTTGTTTAGAGCTGCGCTGCACAGCTGTGACACTCCACATCCATTCCAGTCTGTTTTTGTTCACATCAACTCCCAAATATTAGCTTTAGCAGGTTCAATTAACAAATTTAGGACCTGGTTGAAATAGACCTGGATTGGATTTGATCTTGATTGCTAGAGTTGTCCATAACTGCTCTCGGAGATTCATATCACCTGAAGTTAAAAAGGAAAAAAGCACTGGTTGCAAAAAGCAGTACTGCTGATGAGGATCAGTTGTCATTTTGCTAAGGCTTAAAAGAGGTCAGAAAATTGACTTTTAAAACCTTGATTATCACTACTTTTTCTTCAACAGTATGTGTTTGTTGACCAGATTACTAATATTGTTAATTGACCACTGTTACTGTTCTTGATGGATTCTATTTTTTGGGGACTTGCATTTCAGCATTTGCCATCAGATAAAATTGTAGGAATATATTAAAGGGATTCAGAATTCTCTTTTTGAATGTTTCTAAGTTTTTGGTGGTGCAGATTTGATATTTTGAAGATTTCCGTGGAAAGCAATAAACCTTTCACAGTTTAAAACTAATTTATTATTGAAGTCATGGGACTTCAGAGAAACATGGAATATTTAATTTTTTTTTTTTTTGGAATTGCCAATTTTCTTTTTTTTACCCCTTTTTCTCTCCAATTTGAAATGCCCAATTTTAAGCCTGGCTCACCGCTGCAACCCCCGCACTGACTCTGGAGGGATGAAGACGAGCACACGCATCCTCCGACACGTGTGCCGTCAGTCGCCCACTTCTTTTCACTCTGCAGGTCTGCCATGCAGCTACCGTCTGCGGGCCGCTTATAGGCAAGCCCGCAGGTGCCCAACCAGTCTACAGGGGTCGCTGGTGCATGGTGAGCCGAGGGCACCGTGGCCGACCTAAGCCCTCCCCACCCCGGGCACCACTCTGCCAATTGTGTGCTGCCCCCTGGGAACTCCTGTCCACGGTCGGCATTGGAATAGCCTGGACCCGAACTGGTGATCTCCAGGCTATAGGGCGCATCCTGCACTCCACGTGGTGTGCCTTTACTGGATGCGTCACTCGGGAGCACCCACATGGAACATTTCTTAAGAGAAAGGCTTATAGTATTTCAAGACATTCATATGGTTGTCATTGGACGTTTTATACAGGTGCTGTAGGTGGGGTTGGAAGCAAGTCCATCTGCAACGTTGCACTTGGGTTAAAATTTAATTGGTATTAAATAAAAGTAATACAAAAAAAAGTGTTTGTTGCTTCCACTGTGGCTAAAAGTTGCCACAATCTGAGAGGGGACCCAAATCACACCACATAGACTTTCCCCTCCTTGCAACAGTGGTTTTACTGTTACGCTTAATAGACAAATATCTGTGATTATCGCTCAAATGACCATTTTTCAAACAACCAGTCCCGTAATTCATTATTGTAAAGCCTTGCTATAGCCCTGCTGAAGTTGGGTTATAGCAACTGCTATAACATAATGAGGTCTGTTTTAACAATACTTAACTAATCTAAATACTTCCATACAACTATATGAATCCCCTAATGTAAAAATGAACGTCAGACTATGATTCATTGAACCCCCCAATTATCATCAACAGCTTCAATAAAAATAAAGCAGAAAGATTCACATTCGATCCACCACTGTTTAGAACAAGATTTAGTAGTGGTACTGTAACTTGTTACCCAAAAATCTTTGAAAGGTTGCAACTGTCAGAGTGACTAATGTGCTACGTGGCACTCTAGTTCTCTGAACACTGGGTAGTTAAACACAGACCCCTAAATCAAGACTTTGATGACAGTCTGATCTCCCAGGACCTTGAGATTCATAGGCAGGGAATAAAGAGCAATTGCTTGTATCAGCGAAGAAGACTACTCAATGGATTTGAGTTGACAGGGTAATGAAAAAGCAGTTTAATTCTGCCTTGGTCTTAAGCCACAATCTAACAGTTAAGACAGTTGTATAATAGTTTTGAAAGAAGTTTAAGAAGCAGTTGTGCTGGGATGCAAAAATAGGACTTTAAAAACATAAAGCATCAGTCCACTTTGATTATCATTTTAAAAGCTTTATGCCACACTATTAAAACAATGTTGAATGGTTTCAGAATGCCATATCATGTTTAATCTCATTTTATATTCAGATTGGATCTTCTACCTTTTTAAGTTTCCTGCACCAGTCATTGAAATGAACAGGTCACTTTTTAACAAAAAGATATTTTAGTAATAGAGAAATAACTCCTTGAAGATGAGATTTTTAATGGATATGTCCTGAAGAGGAAAGGTTTTTAAAATGGAATTTGGTGTATTCAGGTTTAGGGAATACAATGGCACTTTTTTAAAAACAGATTTAGAAAGGGATGTAAAAGTATTTACTACATTATTTTACATTTTCTTTTTCTATGAGAATAATATATTTTCATATCATGACGGTTGTACAAAATAATGCATTCAGAAATCAATATCTTATAATTTGTTCGACATCAACTGGTGCAAACTACCATGGAGCACCAAACTAGCTATGTGTATACCTTGGTTCTTCACAGTCTACCTTGACAAAACCTGAACTATATATTGTTAATAATGTATAGCTGTGTTCTCCTTTAGTGAAACTAAAATGGTACAGTAAGGCCTGAAACCAGTATGTTCTAAGGATTCATCCTCCCTAATTCCACTACAAGCACTCCTGCTTTTTTAAAAATATCTAAACAGGCATCCCTTTATGAACCAAAGGCTGTGAATGCCACATTCACCATCTGCACCAGTATATCCTATACTGAATACATACAGCAGATGAACATATAAATAAATAAAATAGGGGGATGATCCAAGCTGCCACAAGGTCATGATAACATGCTTGCTGCTAGTGATTACTGTTCACAGCAAGTGTTAGCAGTTTGAGTCGCTGCTGTCAGTATTAATAATACAGAGGTAGGCTACAGTGTCCTTAACAAGCTTGTTTAACAAACTCAGTAATTTTAAGAATCCCCTCAAGTCACTTCTGCTGTATGGAGATAATTTGATGGAATACATATACAAAAAGATATATCTTTTGTGGCTTGTTTTAGTTTTTTTCTTTTTTTACCTAATGAGTCTCTGCTGTAAACATACATAGTTGGGACTATAATTACAACTTCTTTATCTCAACATAAGTGTATATAGTGTATACAGAGACAAGAGAAATATCAAACCTGCAACATGTAAGATAGTGGCAATAAATTATACTTTGTTTGTGTGTGTGTGTGAGTTTTCAATTGGTTAGTGGTTTGTCATCAACAATTACGTGCAGTAGCAGTTTATTTATGGCTGCTATTGGCGTCTGCCATTATTATTATTTGTTTAATTAGCAGCTGCCTTTATCCAAGGCGACTTACAGAGACTAGGGTGTGTGAACATCGCATCAGCTGCAGAGTCACTTACAATTACGACTCGCCCGAAAGACAGAGCACAAGGAGGTTCATTGACTTGCTCAGGGTCACACAAAGTGAGTGACCCAGGGACCTCCTGGTTACAAGCCCTTTTCTTTACCCATCGGACCACACAGCCTCCAATAACACCAGAGAGTGTGTTTATCTGTGGTCCACTGACTAGAATAAAAGTGTGAAGTCCTTGACACCGTAAGACTGTCCAGGTTAGCTGCAGAGAGTGTATTTATACCATCTGTCAAAAGTACACTAGGAAGTAACTCAGTGACAAGCTTGTCACAGTGTACAGTGCTTTCAATTTAGCTTTAGAACATAAAATGATCTATTTAATTGCTCTAAACAGTGGTGGATCTAAATGTTAAATCGGGACCAAACATTTAATTAGACAAAATAATCCCACACACACTGTTGGAGATGTTGCTTTTTGGGGGATTTAAACAACAGCAGCATTGAGATCCACTGCTGCTTATATCAATTAATAAGCCATAACAATCCAATTTTTTATTAACTGTCTAGTTTAGCCAGTATGAACCATGTTTATTGCTGGAAGTCTGTTTCTGAAGTGTGCTTTGCCCTATTGCCAAAAGAGAGTTCTTTAAGGTTGGGGGTAGTGTTGAGATGACATACTTTGAGCCAAGGTTCTCAGCAGAGCAAATTGCTGGCAGTTCTGTCAGGTCATGCTTTGAGCTTTGTGATGGTTAAGAGACCGCTTTGAGTCAAGAATTTGAACTTAAACATGTTTTTAGACAGCAGTGCCCCATCCATAGGTGTTTTTTGTTATGTCTTCTAAGCATCAAATACTAGGTCTGCCTTTTGGAAGTGGCCCAGTCTTCCTCTAGCTATTAACAAGAAGGTATAGCAGTATCAATCACTTTTCCAGACTTCTTAGCATCTTCCATGGGCAGCCAGGAGAGCACTGATTCAACATGACAAACCTGCAGTGGGTTTACATTGTTCTGGAGGGAGACATGTTCCTTAGTGCAGTCTTCAATAAGGCAACACCTGCCAACTGATCACTTGCAGAGAGCTGCAGCTGATATACTATACATTGCAGAAATGTCACAGATTTCATTTGCATTTATACTGCGTGCCATGTAGTTGCCACAGTAGTCATTTTTGTATTATTAATTCTTTATTGATCCAAGCCCTGTCTGTTTCTTACTAGTAAAAATGTATTTTTTTTTTTACTTACAAAAATGCAGACTTCTTCCTTGAACTTAGTGTGTACCTTTTAAGTTTGCCACTGAAATTATTTCTTTATTTTTGCAGCACGCATGGTTTAGTGCAATTATCACTTTCTGTGCATTCAGTAAATTACCATACTTGCTCTCTATAAATGTGTCTATGCCAGGCCTTGTTTGTAAAGGTGCTTTTTTGTTTTTTATAAGAACACAGTATTCTAATAATTAACCTTTTAAACATGTATTTGTTTCCCTTCCTCTTAGGTAAACGTAAAGCACTGAAGTTAAATTTTGCCAATCCACCAATTAAATCGACTGCAAGATTTACTCTCAACACTTCAGGAGTTCCTTTTCAGAATCCACATATGTAAGTATTGTTTCCGATACACTGTTGCAACTAGTAAAGTAGGACATGTTTTTTTGTTTGTGTTTTTCATACTAAATGCTGTGTTGTGAGATTTGTTTATTTTTCTGCAGTATGTTTACGAAAATTGGTAAACAGGACAGTGTTTTATTAACTGTCTAGTTTAGCCAGTACAAACCATGTTTATTGCTGGAAGTCTGTTTCTGAAGTGTGCTTTGGCCCTATTGCCAAAAGAGAGTTCTTTAAGGTTGGGGGTAGTGTTGAGATGACATACTTTCAGCCAAGGGCCTCAGCAGAGCAAATCTGTACCCAGTGCCAAATGGTATAGTGGTTTTGTGAGGGTGGACCACTATCTAATTGGGGCAAAGATGAACAGACCTGTAACCTAAGCCTCCCTGTAGCCTCTCTTTTGGCAGGGGAGATAGCATACAGTAAGATATCTATACTGTATCTCCACAGCAAACAAATCTGTTACTAGGATTAAGGACTGCTATTTCATTCCAGGTTCAATAGTGTACCATATTCCTTCAAATTTAAGACGCAGCCCAAATTTCCTACCCTCCATTTGAAGAAAAAAATAAAACTTCAAATAAAAATACATTTACAAAGATACAACCTGAATTACGCATATGGAGGCAGTTTGCAGCCATCTGCTGTCACACAGAGCATTACAGTTCTGTGCTGCTTCTCATTTCCAGTCGTGATTACTCACACCTGTTTTTCTCCCTTTCTGTGAACTGTGGTATTGCTTGGCATGTCGAAAAATACGGGTCTGATCAACAGTTCCGATCTGTCGAAGCTGGTACCGTGTGTGTTGATAACAAAACGCTGTAATTGTAAAAGCTTCTCTTCAAAGTCCTCAGGAAGCTAATGATGCTTCTTTGAAAATGGCTGCCTGTATGTCATGGATGATTCGAGATTGGCCAGTAATGTTTATGTCTTCTCAGGCAGTCAGTCACGTTCCTGTTTGTGTACTTGGACAGTTATGTGTTTTGTTGGCGTTTTTTAATACACACATCGCTATACTCAAATTCAATAAGGATTTGTTAGAAAATGTGTAAATAATTAAGGATTATTCAGAAACATCTTTCCTACATTTGCAGTCTTGGCTTTTAATCTGATAAAAGAGGATCACGTGTTGGAAGAACATTTTTTTGCCTTTCACTAAATGCCTTTGAGGTGTAGTTGTGTAAAAGCTTTTTGTGCTTTGTTTTGAAAAGTTTTATAGTGGTCTTGTGATGTTGTTTGAATTACCCCAAGGGCTGCTGAAAAGCTTGGAAAACTGTCTGTATGTGTGTCAACAGCATTGACAAATTAACTAGGATCCCAGTCTATTGACACAGCACATATTGCCTGCTTTTTTGTTGCCTGCTTGCTTGCATGTACCATCTGCAGATGCTGTGACCTATATAAAAAAAATTAAAAAACACAGACATCTCGTGTTCATCATTCTAAAGGTAGACTGTTTAAGAGCATGCTCACATCTTGCAAGTGATGAGACCAAGCAAACTCATTGATTGTGTCTTGAACTTGTGGCTAGAGAAATTATAGTGAAATCTGTAAATATTGTTATTTAAATAAGTTAAACCTAGGTTGTTTTTTTTTTTGCATATCCTAATTGAGCAGTCTTTTATTGTGTGTTTTAATGAACAAACCCTAGCTTGCTTCCTGTGGCTGAGCACACAGTAAATCTTGCAATGGCACAATCTGCTATGTAGTGGTAGTAAGTGTTTGTAAAGTACTGGTTTTGTGTAAGTTTTCCTGTGCTTTTGTGTTTTTTGTGTGTTTTTTTTTTTTTTTTTTTTAAGAGAATGGCAGGAATATGAATGCAGTTTGTTATGATGTGACTTGGACAGCTGTAGTATCAGCCTTCTGGAAAGGAATGTATTGACTATTGACACCCTGCTGATGTCAGCAAACTGAAACTACTGCCAACAGACCTTTTTGGCTTAGAAAAGTGAATGCCTACATACTCCAAAATAAGTGTTTAAAGCTTGAATTTTTTACTTTTTTTTGTATTTTTGTTATGGGACTCTGTACCATAATAAATCTAGTATATTGAGCCTTATACTACTAACATGCATGACCCAACCAGTGAACTGCATTCTGTCCTGTGAAGCTCGGGATCACCCGATATAGAAATCCTAAGGAATGTGTATCAAACACAATATGTTTGTACATTTCTAAAGAGCCAATGATCCAAATGTAAAGTAACTTAAGGGCATTCTTCTGCAAGTTGTTAGGAGTATCAGAATATAAGTATATACGGTATGGGGGACCTTTTTAAGCCCCCTTGTTTGCTTGGAAATAATGGCATTGTAGTATTGGAAAGAAAAACCTCATGCAGACCAGTAATATACTCATGTTTATAACTGTGACCATTGTTATTTAATGTACAGTATAAGACACAAACTTTGTTACATCAGTATCTCTATAAAAGTAGTGCTGAAAGAGTTGAATATTTTTTTATACATTCTGTATATATTAAAAATAATATTTCCTTTGAACTTGCGTTTTGTAGCATACATCAGAAAGCTTCTGAAGTGAAGTTCCAAAATGTGCCGTATGCTTTCATAGTGACTTTTAAAAAAACAAACCAAATGTCAAACTATACATTCATTTTTTTTCAGAGAGAGGCTGCGAACACATAGTATTGAATCTTCAGGAAAATTGAAGATCTCTCCAGAGCAGCATTGGGATTTCACTGCAGAAGACCTAAAGGACCTTGGGGAAATAGGACGGGGAGCCTATGGGTCTGTCAACAAAATGGTGCACAAACCCAGTGGACAGATCATGGCAGTCAAAGTAATTAAACCCCTTTTGTTATATTGGACTCTTTTTCATCACTGATCTTGGAATCACAACCTGTACAATTATTACTTACCACCGCCCATAAGATTTCTCCAGCACACTTGCTTTTATGTTAGTGTGTTAGACTTGATAGCCAGCTGGGTTTTAGGGAATGCTTTAGAAAGGGGCAGTTGTACCCTCTGGGCATAGTAATGGGTGAGACACAGATGTTTAGCGGTATTTCAGATGAGACCTTGCACTCAATAGATTCCTATGCACAGTTACACCTCCCTGGTCAGAGGGATCCTTATATATTCACCATGTCCACCCACTCATATTGTGTTGCTACATTTCAAATGCTGAGTCAATCAGAGGTGATTTGTATATTAATGAAAGACATCTTTTTGACTGTGTTAATTTCATAAACATTTGTAAATCAGAAGTGTACTCAAAAGTAACTTGTGCAATGGAACATGATGGTTATGACATCAGGAACCTGTGACCAATGGGCTTTAGGGAATGCAGTACAAACGTACAAATTAACTTCATTATTCTAAAACCTCTCTATTCTGGGATCCCATATTGTTGTTAGCCAATGGTTTGTGAGTCGGTTTACGTACACATTTACATAATTTTGCAAGTGTGGAAATTTTATATCATTGCCAAATACCACAGACTCCATGTAATTACATCTGTTTTTTTTTTCTTTCTATTACAGCGAATTCGATCAACTGTTGATGAAAAGGAACAGAAGCAACTGCTGATGGATTTAGATGTAGTAATGAGGAGTAGTGATTGCCCATATATTGTTCAGTTTTACGGAGCTCTTTTCAGAGAGGTGAGGCATTCGGCTTTTACTCCTTGTAATTAATGAAGTCAAGTGATAACAATCCTCAGGCTAGAAGGGATAGATACATAGTTCATTCTAGCTTGAAGTAGTCGAATCGGCTGGATAATTCTAGCATTAAGACTTTACCAGAAATATACACTGCCTGGCCTCTTTATCAGAACATTTATCTAATATCGGCTAGGGCCACCATTTGTCCCGAACACAGCCTTGACATGACATGGCATAGACTCCACAAGGTGCTGGAAGGAGGTTGAGCCATTCAGTCAATAATATTCGCACTATTGGTGCACAGAGATAGGTAGAGGATAGTGATGATGTATGCGTTGTTGAACTTCATCCCAAACCTGCTCAATTGGATTGAGATAGGGGTTTTCGTGGCCATGGAAGATTAAGTCTTTGTTGTGCTCCTCAAGTCATTCACGCACAATTCTGACACAGTGAATGGGCTTTATCCACAATGGTTCTTGTAAGTAAAAAGCAGCATTCATTTGGCCTTCCAGGGTAATCAAGGGACCCAGGGTATACAAGCAGAACATGCCTCACATCAGGGTGATGCCAAATCCAATTGGGTGGACAGGTCCTAATTTAGTGGCCAGACTGCATGTATGGGGAACACAAATTGTGTTCATTCCAGCCTTTTTTATGGTATTAAGAAATAAGTTACTGATATATTAGTGCTAAACCTGCATACAGTTTATATGTGAAGAAATAACCCAACAGAATCTGGTTCCAATTTAGGGTTACCATGTCTGAGGGTAGTGTCTGGCTTCCTCACATGGTGAAATGAGTACTTGGTTTGACATGTTTTCTTGAACCAGATGGCGATAAATAAAATAATAATTATGGTTTCATAATGAGAAAAACAGTTGACTAGAAAATGGAGATCACCCCAAAAATGAAACTGGCACACAGATTCAAGATTAAGCCTAAACTTTTCAAACAAAAGCCACATCCTTCAAAATGTAGTTTACCTTCCCCTGAGTTATCTTTTAAAATATGTTTAATAGATTTTAATTTTTTTTGTCTTTCAGGGTGACTGTTGGATCTGCATGGAACTCATGTCTACCTCGTTCGACAAATTTTACAAATATGTATATTGTGCATTAGATGATGTGATTCCAGAGGAAATATTAGGCAAAATAACATTAGCTGTAAGTTTCTCAACAGTGGTACTCGTTCTGTTAGATTGAAATGTGTACATGCTATACTTTAGTTTACTATTTCTAACATGTTTAGCCCATAAACATTTCTACTTAACTGAGATATTGGCCTAAATTAATTCAGACTGTTATTCATTTACTGTAGTTTTGTAATGTGTGATTTTAAGATTGTTTGTTTCTTTTAAAATTTTCATAAAATGGCATCCGTTAACAGAATCATCTAAAATCCAGTTCACTGAACACACTGTGTGTTCTGTGTCTTTTACGCTTCGTAAAAGTTGCCAATTTATTTTACAAATAACTTATTTAACCTTTTTTTTTCTTTCAGACTGTGAAAGCACTTAACCACTTAAAAGAAAACTTGAAAATAATTCACAGAGGTAAGTCTTTTATTCGGATTCAAGTCTTAAACACATGTTTAATAAAAAGGATTTTAGTACTGGTAGACTGATTATTACAGTCGTCTAAATCCTCTATTCTCCTTGCCTAAGCTAGGTTAGGATTCATGTAGGTGAATTTTAAAACGGTAATTGAAGATGTCTCTTTGATAATATGCACTTATTTTTACAGTACAGAATCTGCGTCTCTCAGAACTGCAAATGGTAAACCCGTGAACTGGCCTTCAGTTGAAACTATTTAATTAGTTATGTTTCTGTATAGCGACTTGTGCCGAAAGGCATGATGTTGAAGTCTTCTGTGATGAACAGTGTCTTAAATAGTGCAGTACACTGATGAAAGCACAAGCATAAACGTTTCTCGACCTTGATTTGATCAACCCCATACTCCACCGGAATAAGTCACAGCTGGAATTTTATAGGGATTCTTTAGGGGTAATTCAGATATAACCATGGATGGGAGTGTTCCTTAATGTTCTTCATTTATATTTTAACCAGACTTGCATTATTAGGTGCTGTTGCCACAATTGCCAAGGCTACTACTGTTAGTTTGTGAATCCTCACTGCACACACTGGAGGGCAGTCATTGCCCTTGGTGCTGTTGTGAGGCTCTTCCTGGTTGTTAGGGAATTAATTCACTGAGTGCTGTCTGCAAATCATCTGTAGGCCTTCACATGGAATCCGAGGTCAGCAATAGGACTTTTTCAAATAAACAGTGTATGCGTTTTTATGTGCAATACAATGGACTCTCTAGACACTAGTCATTGCAGTGCTTTTGTTTTTGTTTCTGTGATTCATTTGAGGTGTTTTTTTTTTTTTAATTTGATTTATAGAACACTGCTTTTATAATTCAAGGAGAACTGATTTGCCAGAAATGTTATATATTCAGTAAATAAACTATAGTATAGGGTTCAAATAAAAATAATAGGGCAGTTGTCGTATGCAGAACATACTTTTTTTGTATGTTCACATTGAGGTCAGTATGATAACGAGAGAAAATAACTGAATTAAACATAGAACTACATGATTGACTTGGAATAGGGATTGGCAAACAGTAGACTAACCCGTTTGTCATTTCTGAATAATTTTATTTGTTTAAATTAAGTTAGATTTTTTTTTTTGCATTATTGCACATGAAGCAAACCAAGCATGAAAGATAGCACAAATAACACCAAGTAAGTACTTCCGATTTGTGCTTCCAATAAACCACTTCATTGCCAACGTGTTCCTATGAAGTAATTTTTTTCCCACCACTGTTTTTCACTAAAATATATTTGTTGAACAGTAAACAAACTAAAGGCCCTTTCACACTGGTACTCTTACCTGGGTCCAGACCCAGGTCCTAGTGACCCACCTCAGGATGTGGGTCAACACGCTTTGACCCGGGTTGAGCAAGACAAAATCCTTGACGGTCGTTTGTGAGCCGACGCAATAAAAAACAGCCACGCCTGCGGTGAAAGTTTCACTTCCGCAAGGAATGTTTCTGTTTATTCTGTTTAACCATATTTTTGTTGCTTGAGACACATCGCAGCAGAAATGAAGAAACATTTGCTGTAATCAGCATTTGGGCCGACGGTTCAATCCAGAGACGCTTGGATGGAAGTGTCAGTAACAAGCTGCTTCCGGGGCATTGATACACGCATTGTTTATGTGAACCCTGCTTTATCAAAAGCAGTGTGAAATCACTTACCCGACCTGCATGACACCGGGTAGGTTCTGACTCGAGCAGATCATGCTAGTGTGAAATGGGCTTTAGTTACCTTATAGTGATTTAATTAAAGTGTTACAGAAACCCCTTGCAGTGTTTACAAGAAACACAGTACCTGTTAATTTTTTGTACATATTCCCATTTTTAAAAAAAAATTTTATTCACACATCATAAGTAAATCAACTAGGGATATTCAGGAATGCTGTGTTGTGGTTGCTAGGCAATAATTAAATGTATACAGGTACTAGTAAAGTCTCGGGTTATGGGATGTCGTGACTGCAGCTTTCACTTTAAAAAGGTACTTTTTATAGAAAAAAGTTTCAATAATTTAACTTGAAATATTGGCATTCACTTACTGTGGCATAAGTATTGTTCTTTGTGTTCAACAATTTGCGTTGTGCATTTGTGCTCGTGATCTACAGGTAAGGTGTGAAGAGCTCATTTTTTAATTCTGGGCTGCATGCTTCACTTATTTGAATCCCCGAGTAGAATTAAAGATATTACAGCAGGTTTCCATTTGTTATCATTATTCTCATTTTGCTATACCTCAGATCAAAATTTATAAAAGAGGCTGTGTGCTGTTTTTATAATCCAATAATAGAGTTCTCAGCAAGAATGTGGCATGATCTGAATAAGGAATGAAAAATGCCAATCCTCCTACGTGCTTTGTATATCACATTTTTTGTAAATGCGTCAATGCTCCCAAGATAGCCTTACATCTCGGTGTGAATCATCATCAACTTTTTTTTTTATTTTGTATGCTAAATGTGCTCTTGTCTAACTGGATGTTCCAAAAAAAGAACTAGAACTGAACATTGTTTTTCAAGGGGGTTTTATATTGACTAATTGATATTGACAGTAGCTTAAAGTTTACTTTTCCATTGCAGACATCAAGCCTTCCAATATTCTTCTGGACCGGAACGGCAACATTAAACTCTGCGACTTTGGCATTAGTGGACAGCTTGTGGACTCCATTGCCAAAACTAGAGATGCAGGATGCAGACCTTACATGGCGGTAAGTCTGTCTGAAACAGTGAGCCAGTGCACTCATTATGAATGGGTTAAACCATGTGATTGGAAAACCTTGTGGTGCACATCTCAGTATTCATTACAGTGTCTTATGATTTAAGATGGGTGGCAGGAGCCATAGTTGGCTCCCTGGTTTTAAGAGCCACTGCCAGCCGAGCTGCATTATAATGGAAGTCTTTGAACTTGCAAAGTGTCCAGGTGGCACAAGTTTAATAACTGGGAGCTGTGTAATGGTGATATATTGATAATCCAGGGACAGTAGAGCTGCATTGTTTTAAGACCCTGTTGTTGACAGGTGTATTCAAGTATGTGAACAGCTTTTTACAATTTTCATGTAGCTGTGTGAAGTGAATAGGGGGACATTTTTGCAGAAAATGTTATGTAATTTTAACGTGGTGCCTAAATCTGGTAATGGATCACATGATGAAGAAAAGAACAGGCTTGGAATAAAGAGCTGGTCTGTATGGACTGACTTTGCCCACCCCTGCCTTTGGAAGGTTGTAAAGTTATGCAATTATTTTATCTGCTTTGGTAATGCAATTATTTTATCTGCTTTGGTAATGCAGCAAACAGTGACTTAAACAAGACAAACAAAAAATAAAGCCTCCTACAGTAAGTTTGACTATTGGTCTTTAGCATAACTTTCCAAGGTTGAAGGCTTTGGTGATTCTCTTGACTTTAGTTGTTAAGTTTTTTTTATTTATTTTTTATTTGTTTATTTAGCAGACGCCTTTATCCAAGGCGTCTTACAGAGACTAGGGTGTGTGAACTATGCATCAGCTGCAGAGTCACTTACAACTACGTCTCACCCGAAAGACGGAGCACAAGGAGGTTAAGTGACTTACTCAGGGTCACACAATGAGTCAGTCGCTGAGGTGGGATTTGAACCGGGGACCTCCTGGTTACAAGCCCTTTTCTTTAACCACTGGACCACACAGTCTGGTCCTTGGGGATGGCACGATATGAAAATTCTCTGATGATTATTCTGTGGGGTATTAGCATGATAATTGTGATACAGCATGATATTTTACAACAAAGAACTACAAAAAAAAAAAAAATCTTACAAATTTAAAGTGTTAACTATTTATTAAAACATATTTTACAACATTATAAACCAAATTGAAAAAAATAGTGCTTAATTATAATGCAACAGAAGACACGTAATATTTTAAATACAGAGCTTTCAGAACTGTTTTTAATCATCTGCGAAACATAGGTATCAATTACTGTAGATAAACTAAAGTGCCATTTTAATCAAGATTGGTCCTTATTTTTTTTTATTTTTTTTTTACCTGATTCGTTTGGGTGTTTCTCATAATTCTTAGTCTGATTTAAGGATGTTAAAAATGTCTTATTCACAAATCCAATATCTACACTATTATTGGGTTAAACGAAAAATAAAAAAATAATAAATAAAAATAGGCGAAATAACTGCGTTAAGACAACAGATTTTAGACCACAATAACAGCGACGCTAGGAGTCAGAACTGATGTGGTTTTTATGACTTTACTTCTTACCTGTACACCAACAAAATGTTAAAAGTTAATTAATGTTTGAAAACGCTAATATTTAGATGAAAATAAATAATTAGAAAACAGCCGCAAGGATGTAGTGTGCGCTGAGCTTTTTAGGGAGTAGCCAAATATACTGACGTTCAAGTACATACCACACTCGCTATATCCTTGTCTGTTTTACATAGTCTTAAAATGTTTGTCCTCCTTAAGCTATGTAACTTGAACACATTAGGATTATTGTGATACAGACAATTGGTTTTACTTAAAACTGTTTTTAATAAACTGTTCCTTAACAATGTTGCTTCTTTATAAAGTGCTTGGTGGTAAATGCGTGAACATATCCGTCGTGTTGCTGCTCTTTGAAAGAACAGCTCGACATCATTTACAAATTGGTCCGTCCCCTTCAATAACCTGACCATTATCTTTAAAAACCAGAATGATCCCAGATAACTGATTATATCCGGGGGTTTTTTAAGAGGAAAGAGTTTGTTTCTGTCGTTCTCGCTGTCCTCCATATTTGTTGTACGCTGCTCTTGTTGATTTTTGTGGCTAAATAAAACCCAGTGAAAGGTTCATTTTCACCATCTACTGGATGTTCCTATTATAGTTTTTTCTGCATTCTTTCCAGTTGATGCGACTTTCTCAGTGTGCAAAATCATAAATATAAATAATTACCACGATAATTAACACTGTTGATGATAGAATAATCGTTAATGTATATCGCGATTATCTTTTTATCGCCATATCGCAACACCCCTAGTCCTTAGCTACCGCTTGATGGTATAAATATTATTTATAGATGTGGACTGTGAAGTTATGGCTGGAGTCCTCTTGGTTTCCATGCTAAATTTGGTGGTAGCCTTTTAATGCAGGGCTTGTCCAGTGTGTGTAACTGTGCCTCATTCATGGATCTTTCAGAATGAAGTAGCTTTGTTGTTCCCAGAGCAGTGAGCTCACAACAAAGGCATGTGAACCACACCAGTATCACTGGAGTTTCCTGTTTCTAGATGACAATAGCAGTTTTGCTTGGTGCCTGTCTGCAGTTTTGCCTGTAGATACAAAACCAACTGGGGGGAAAAAAAACACCTAAATAATACTGTAACCTACATGCTGTACATTTTGACTTTTTAAAACCATGGTTTGATTGCAGATAATAGATTAGATCTCATACTGTGTTTTCATATGTAACTTGACATGATAAATAATGCTGTGATATTTGGGTAACCACATTGGATTAGATTACATTTTTATTCTGTAATCTTGTTGGGCTGTGACTGTATTCTCAACGAGAGTTTGCAATGCACAATTATACTGTGTCTTTGTTTTTTAAATATAATAATACATTAAGAGTAAATGAACTATGGCCCCTAGTATATGTTAGCCAAAGAAATAATTAGAAACACTTTTACTGCAATATTTAAATGCTGTCTGGGAATATTTTTGACACCAGGAAGTTCTCAAATCTCTGCTGCACAACTCCAATAGAAGCAGAATGTACTGTCTGAGGGTCAAAACTGTTTTTCCACCTCTTTTATATGAAGGAAAATGGGTTGTGTACGAATTGGCATAGTTTTAGTGAATTGTTACTGAAGGTAAAATATTCAGGAGAGCAGGGTTAAACCATTAATCTGCCTGGAAGCATAGAGGCGTTCCTCCTACAATTGTTTAGATTTCTCATGTAGGTGGGATAAAAGCTGCTTGGAGGGCGTGAGGCTTTACATGTTCCATACCCATCCTTTCAACCCCTTCACTTGTATATTGTGCACAAGGGGGAGACTGAAGTCAGTTTTGTTGTGTTAGAATTTCTTCAATATTGCTACTGTTAGAGTTTAGAATACTGGAGTTTCTCATATGCACACATTTGACAGTTTTTATTTTAGTATTATCTTTATTTTGTATCTGCTTTATAAATGTGTTGTAAGTATGACTAAATCCTGCATACCATGACAAGTGCCTTATTAGAATTTTGCTGTCGTTTTGAAGCCTCAAAAGCAGCAGCATTGTGTTCAGTATTGTATGCTCTGACTCATGAATGACACTACCAAAAGAAAATACATTTGTACTATTTGTAGAACAATTTCTTAACTTGCTTTCCTATCTTACCTTTCATGGCTAAGATATATGATTTTTCCTAACTTAGTGTTACAGAAGCATTTCCTAAGTCAGCAGTGTCTACAATTTCCTAATTGTCTCATTCTATCTTAACATAGTTAGGAAATCCCTTCTAACGACAGTCTTATCCATAAACGACTGATCGAGTCTGAATAAAGCAGGTTACAGCTCAAGCTTCAGGGAACTGTCATCAGAATGTACATGTTTTTAAATGATGGCGTCTAAATTCGATTGAGTTGTGTCAAAGAAACACGGGGCTCTAAATTTTACTCTGGAAGAGAAATAAGGTTTTGATTGCAGAAAAATCTACAATAAAATCTAGTTAACAACAATAAATAAATACCGCTATTTAAAAAAAGAAAAAGAAAAAAAGCAATACTTATTCAATTTCAGTCATAAACACCATTTTATTTTAATTAGGAATGCCAACACACAACAATATCTCACAGACTGAAGCCCGCTTGCCTGAGGCGAATTAAAGCTGATGAGGACTAGCTGATGTCTGTGACTCAATAGTCCTCTGGCTGAGTACTTAAAACAAACGTACACATATACTCTCACGTTCAGTCTTCTAATGGGGTGTAGCAAATCTCCCCTGCATTGCCAACCCCGTTAATGACGTTTTACCGTTTGTGTTCTCCCTCTGCATGGGATGCAAAGTTTATCGTTAAAATTTAATGAAACACGTTGCGTCTTTTGAAGTAAGCGTAAAGTCATTTTACAAAAACGTGGAGATTTATACCGGGTTATGACCCTGACTGAAGATGTCATCAGCAAAGGGGCCGGTTGTACTAACGAGGTCAAACAGGCCACGTTTTACTGAACGTTTTAAAACTAACAAACAAACAATTACCATAATTATTATTTATTTCTTAGCAGACGCCCTTATCCAGGACGACTTACAATTGTTACAAGATATCACATTATACATTATTTCACATTATTTTACATACAATTACCCATTTATACAGTTGGGTTTTTACTGGAGCAATCTAGGTAAAGTACCTTGCTCAAGGGTACAACAGCAGTGTCCCCCACTGGGGATTGAACCCACAACCCTCCGGTCAAGAGTGCAGAGCCCTAACCACTGCTCCACACTGCATAATGAACATTATCATAGTATGTTGCTTAAAACATAACAACACAATATATTCATAATAAAGTTACGTTCTTATCTATAAACAGTAACATGTTTAAAGCTTGGGACTCGCTATCTGTTGCTTGGTGGTGTTTACATTTTCGTCAGAATATTTTAAGTGATTGGAAGCTGAAATTACTTTTTTAAAACAAACTTTTCGTATACCAATACAGTACTGGTGAGCGATAACCTGTTTGTTTGAAAACCAGGCTTTAAATCGCTGATAATAGGTGCACAGGCGGTGATTTAGTGAGCGCTCCGGGGCTCAAGCACCAATGGGGGAAAATAAGGTCCCGCATAGTGCAAATAAATCACCTGTTCTGTCAAATTATACTGTGGATGCTTCACAATCAGAACTGTTATTGCAGCGTGTAACAGGGCGAGGTGCCCTGTACATTGTTTTGTTTATTTATTTTTTAGAACGGGGTACCCCTCCGCCCCTGTGTTATTTTGTATTTGTTTATTATAATTTTGTATTGTATTTTATATGACGGCGAGCGCCGCCTTATTTAGGACGGCGTAGCCGAGTGTTTGTTTATTTTTAAAACGTGTTCTGGCAGAGGCGAGATTGGTGCTCGTCCTCTGCCAGGAATAATTAAACTCGTGCAGAAGGTGGCCATCTCCCGAATTAATTAAGTGATTAATTTTGTTGCTAATTGGGAGATGGTCACCTGAATATAAAAAGCCTGCAGCTCTCCAGCTCGAGGTGGGGTGTTAGAGAGGAGAGAACGAGAGCAGAGAGGGAACAGTGAAGGCAATCTGCCCAGCCTGACCTGTATGGTTTATTTATTATTGATCGTGTTATTTCGTGTTCGAGATTTGTTTTGTTAACCCTTTTATTTTGCTCTGTGAGCGCAGTGTGTTTTTTGTTTAAATATTTATTTTATTTTTGTGATTTAAAAATAAAAAGACGCGCTGCGTCACTTACTTTACTCTGCAGTACTGGTTTGTTTTCCTTCCTGCTTCTGCCTGACGTCAGACCACCAGTCACCCTGTCACACAGCGTTTAAAAATATAAAATCCATTTATACAAAGACTCCCAGCTTTCTTGAAAAGATCTGTGTTTCCCTCATTTTTCTTTTGTAGTTGTTATGCTCATTAGTATCTATAGTAGCGCCCATCTGTTATGGCAGATTCTGTTGTACTATTGTACGATTTTCTCCCACTGCTAATTAAAAAAAATAAAAAATAGCCACCTACAATTTCATCCCGAGGGCTACAGTGAAACATACTGTCTTTTAAATTGGGACTTTAATGAAGACTGCATGTGCACATTAATTATTGTAGAAAGTATTTCATAGTCAGCCAGCATTTTTGTAAATAGCAACACATGTACAATAAAATAAACATTTTACTTGTGTCATCGGTGTCAATTTCAGGCAGAGCTTCATGGCCGGCAAAGGTGACACAGCTGAGAGAATTTTTTCCTGTCATCCCGTCTGGTGCTCAGTGTCAGTTTCTCAGCACACAGTACAGTTAGTCGCTCAGTAACGAGGTGCAAACAGGTGATTGATCTTCATAACTGAGTTTATTTTTTAGTTAAATAAAATCTAAGCCTATTTTTAGGGACCCCAACTGTTGTTGTTGATTCCAACTTAGGCACTTCACATAAGGACTAGTAAGTTTACATCAGGACTAGGAAGTTTACTAGTAGCACAATATTGTTAGTTTCTAACCCTGCTAAAGTAAAGCTAAAAATAGTAACAGTATTGTGATAGGTTCGTGCCTCCGGTGTGAAAGAAAGTATGTATAGTAATATAATTTTGTACATTAGAGTCCACACTTTTATTTTTCTGCCCACTCTATACTATTGCCTTGTAAAAAGTAATAGATGAATGTACAATACCTTCAAATTAGTTTGGGGAGCTTCAGTATCTTTACTGATATATTATTTATAGAAAATACATTAAAATAAAGTAGGATAAATAACTAGATAAAATAACTAATGGATTTGTTTGAAATGTATTTATTCATTAATAACCAGTAAGCCTCTACAATCTCTAGTACTTAGTCATTGGTAGGCAGCTCTGTACTGTACTGACAGAATGACCACGAGATACGGTATTTTTGTCATAGGCGTTCAGCGGCCCAAGGGCTCGTTTTGTTATCACTGCGTCCACCCATGACAGAAATTTTAGGCAGGAACATAGTTCACCAAGGATACTTGAAAGACACGCAGAAAACACATCACGCATGTAACTGAACTATACAAGTCATTTCATGAGAATAACGGATTTATTCAGTCTTAACTTGCAGTGTTGGAGAGCAAGCTGCTGAAACTTTTCCTTTGTGCCGGATCCAAGCAAGGCTATAGATTTAGTAAGTGCAGACATGACCTAAGCTTGGAGTGCAAGCCGTTGTGTGTGGGTTCTACGCTCGCTGATGTAATGATCTACGATTAGCTACTGGAGGTCCCACGCTGGGATGACATTACTTGCTTTTTTCAGCTTATGAATGAGTAAGCCGAGGTAGTTTCTCAGCCCGAGTATTTGGGTGACATCATTGGCATCCCTTTTGATTTAAGTGGTTTTTGTTCAGAGCTTAGGCATTTCATGAATTATTTGGTAGGCTGCTGATGTAAGTTGTGTGGACCAAAGAGCTGCAGCCTTTTACTGCTACAGATTTGTGTGCTGACTTGACGAGGTAGCTGCTTTTTTAGTTCTATGCTGGCTTGATAAATACATCTGTTTTATTATATTGAATTGCATTTACCTTCTTAAGTGGGACTTTTATCTAACTTCAGCCACATAGTAAACGGTTTTCTGTTGAATATTGCGTTGATAATGTTTGTTTTTTTAAATATTTTTTTTTATAATATAATCCATACAAGATGTATAATGTTTTAAGTCTCCTTTGCTATTCCAGAGTACAAGAACAAATCTAAAATATTGCATTTAAGGGACCAAGTCAAAATATTTAGTCAAAAGAAGATTATTTGACTGCAAAATGTCACAATTGATCAGATGGCTGTATTTGAATAATCATTGCAGCATTCCCAGTCAGATTACATTGCACCCCCAAGCGCACAGTAATGTGTTGGCCTACTCTGGGTATGCAAGGTCACAGCAATAATCACTTTTTTGGAGGTTGTTGATGTTTAACTTTTTTTTTTGTGCATTTCGTTGCTCGTGAAAGCTGTTGAGATTCCTCTCAGCATGCACTGGATGGACCATCCTCTTTGTTGTACTACATGAATACCAATGAGAAACGATAAACTCATAAAATATATTGGTAGTAAAAAGCCAGAGTTTAGTTCACCGTTACTAAGTGACTGTTTCTATCCAGTCCAGGAAATGTTTCTATCCAGTTCCAGCCATGTGCTTAATTATTGAATTGAACAGTCCCGAGCCATGTTTCAACCAGGTATTTAATTGTGAAATTGAACCTAAGTCCCGAATTAAGTAACTAAGGACCTTGTTGGGATAGGATTTTGGTTTGGATTGGATAAAAAGATCCACAATGTGGGGACTTAATGCCTGTAATGTCTGACGGTGCTGTTGGAAAAATGTTAGAAAATGATGGAAAGCAGCAATATTCCCTTCACAGGCGGTTGCATCTCGTGGATCTATCCTGAAACTGTATGTTTTAAAATATTTTATTTGGTAATATAAAGGGGTCTGTTTAATTGATCTGAACCATGAATGATCTTCATTCCTGTGGCCTATAACTCAGACCCAAGCTGTGTTGCAGACCTCCTTCTTGTATGGTATTTAGGGTCAATAAATCACCCCTGAGGGAGTTACTGTAAAAGGCAGTTGTATTTAGATCTGAGGCTGTTTTATATCATTAAAACAAATCCTTATAATTTATTAACCACTTTCTTTTTGGTTTATTTTATTTTATTTTAGTTTGTGTTTATCCTACCCCTGAGGTCAACTGCATATAGAAATCAATAAAAAAAAAGTCTGTTCCAGTGATGTTCTCTACCAGCAATCTCATGGCAGTGTAAAGGGTTAAATGCAAAACCTTAATTTCCTAGCAGACAGATTTCTATTTCAGATCACATCGTATGGCATTTCAATTTGTGCTTTTAGTCCAAAACTTGTAAATACCATTCAATTGAGACATTGCATAACCCTGTAAAATGCAGAGTGTTTGAGGAAAATATCACGGCATGCCATATCTGTTGCTTCTAATTTGGAGGTCATCCAAAACATGAAGTCATGAATACAGTAGCTATTCTAGAGTTTCCTTTAAGGTCCTCGGAAGCTGATGTAATGTTAATAAAGCTACAATTTTGGCTGCAATTAGATGGATTAGATGTTTCTATTGTTAGTCATGTACCTATTTGATATCCTACACAGTGATAGCAATCATAATAAATCATTGTTATTGCTATGAAGTGTTTTTTTTTTCTAGTCTCACATTAAGTATGGTTAATATTTTACTGATTTATGGTCTGCATGTTTTACCTTACAATTCATTTGGGGCATTTTACAGCATTTACTTTAGTATGACTTAAGGACTACAGAATAACTATATTGTTGGTTAGTAGGGTGGTTGTCGGTTTAATGTAAAATATGAGAGTTATATACATTTTCATTTTTAGTTTTGATTCTTGAGCTATAACAGATCTTGCAGATTACATTCCTAACCACCCATTGCTGCAGTAGAACACTGGATGTAGTGTCGCTTTTAGAAAACTGGTAAGCAACTTTGTGGGGAAATGTGTGTCCCTTTGTGGAATACAAACAAACTGGGATGCAAACAAGGTTTGATAAAGTAAGTGCACAGACTACTGTAATACATTCAACTTGTGTTTGGAGAACACTGCCACTTTAAAACGTGATTTATATAAATGGCACAGGGTCATAGAAATGCACAACATTCTGCAAGAGCAGTACACATGCAAGCCCAGTAGCAGTCCTTCTGTCTGAATTACCATATTCCACATTCTTTGTCAAGTAACAACACCCTACTTGTGGTTTATGCCTGCAGGAATGGTACTCCTGTTGTTATTGTTCTTCAGTGTCTCTTGCTGTTTTGGCTTTTCAAAGCTCCTATTTTAAAATGCATAAAGAGGCACTTTAAGCAAGACGAAGAGGTTGAAAGTAGGAATATTTTGAGTACGGTTCTGGTTTTGCAAAATTTAATATGTAGTTGAATTAAAGCTATTGATTGGCTATTTGAGCTCTGTGTTGTATTTCGTCTAGTATATTGGACATTGAATTTGGCGGTACAGTAAAATAGTTTAGAGTTTAAACGTTGTCAAAAATATGTGGGCCCAAATTGTGGTGTTTGTCTTGGTGTTTACATAGTAGAAAGTGTACAGTGCAGTTCAATTTCTTTCATATTCAGTATTTCTTCACAGTCTTTTCTATACACAATTAAGTACTGTACACATAGTCTTATACACTAATACTTCCCTACTGTACAGTAAAATCTCTGCAAAAAGTCCCCAAAATATGGGCCCGGTTTTTACAGGGATATTTTTTTCATGAGCATTTTGTGACTGGGAGTTTCATGATCTCTTGATCATTTTTTAATCAATCAATGGGTGGATGTTATGAAAGATTTCCTTGAAGTCTATAATATGGCATTGTTATCCTATATAGGGATTAACTTGGACAACTACACTTTGAAAGCTGCAAGTAAAAATCCCATAGCCCCGATTTAAGTGCTTCAAGGACAGATGCAGTGCCAGACTCTTCCACCCAGGTCTAGTTTATGCCTCAGATTCTTGAAACGAATGAAATAAGAATATGCTGTGCCACGAGGCTCATCAGTTCTGCCTAATGGGTTGAGCAGTCTTTTAGCTGACACCCATTAATAGCCAATATTGTAAAATTAACAGTTCAGAAATCTGTTTCCAAAATTAGGAATTATGCTGTAAATTAAAACTTTAATTTCTATTCATAGCCAGAAAGAATAGACCCAAGTGCTTCCAGACAGGGATACGATGTTCGGTCAGATGTCTGGAGTTTGGGAATAACATTGGTGAGTATGTTTCTAGCCATGCAGTGTCTATATTTGGAATGCAGTGCTTTTCTTTTGCCTGTTTTTTACTAAACTCAGACCTCTTCCTTACTAAATGTCTTTGTACCGCTAAAAAGATTATCGTCCCCGCTTAAATAGGCAAAGTATTTCAATACACTTTTTAACATTTCAAAAGTACAAGATAAACTGGATCGTTTTGTAAAATTTAAATACATGGAAAAATAAAACCTAACCAAAATACTGGAGAACATTCAAAACTCTAACTCTTTTTAACGTACTTGTATTAATGCTCTGCGTCCTAAAGAGACCACAGGAGCAAGAATTCCCTTGTACCTAATTCCATATTTACACTTCCATCTAGAACAGATCCGTTGAACCTTTTTGGCTGAAAAGAGCTGTTCACGTTTCCATGGTGTTCTTAAAGAGCCATAAAAATATAAAGTAATGTAAGGCTCTTGAGCTATCTATTGAACAGGACTGGGTAATGCAAAGGTGACCAATCCTGACCTTGCATTACTTCAATAAATTGAGCATAGTTAGTTTATCTTTACTGTTGGTGTAACATGAACCCTCTATAACTGATTGCTTCTATCTGAGGTTTGTCATAGATGTTTTGTTGTGTTCTACAGTACGAACTTGCCACCGGCCGATTCCCATACCCCAAGTGGAACAGTGTATTCGACCAGCTAACGCAGGTCGTGAAAGGAGAGCCCCCACAGCTCAGTAACTCTGAGGAGAGACAGTTTTCCCCCATGTTTATCAATTTCGTCAACCTGTGGTAAGTGTGGTAGATGCAGGAATTATACTTGTGAAACAAGCTATTAATCATATTCTACTGGTATGTGGTTGTGTACTGGAAACACTGCCATCTGCTGGTCAAAGTGTTGAATTTAAATAACCATTTGTCATGTAGATATTCACTGTGTATTCTATTTATTACCAGGTAAAGGTTCCCAATTTGGTAGTTTTTTTTTTTTTTAAATGCAGGGACTTTGATGATTGATATTTATTCTTTAATTTTATGGCAGTTGGTTCTCATGGTACTAAGACACAATGACACCTTGTTTTTTAGGATTTGTAATGTTACATTGAAATTGGAGCTTCAAAAACAGCTTGGGGTTTTTACATGTATATGCAAAGTATCACTGAAGTAATGTCTACTTTCTTGGGGAAAATAAGTTTGATTACACTGAATTAAAAATGAAAGTGAGTTCTCCCTTTCACGGTACAGATTAGTGATTTGTTCTGTAGTGACTCAGATGCCATGCACAACCATGGCTTTGTGCACAGCCATTATTTGTTATCATTGATATAGTTTTTCTTTTTGTGGTTTAGTCAATAAACTGTTATTACTATAAGGGGTGAACAAAGTAAATGCTAAGCTTTTTTTTATTTTATTTTTAAATATATTTATTTATTTATTTCAAGCCTTACGAAGGATGAGTCAAAAAGGCCAAAGTACAAAGAGCTTCTGGTAAGTACAGTATATGGATATATATATATTTTTTTATAAAATGTTACTTAACATTTGGTCAGATTGGATCAAATGTGGTATTTGTCTGTTTTGCTGTAAGAATTCTCCATAAGAATCTATTCAGTTTGTTTTGTAATGGTAGTAAAGTAGATGGATTATTTTCTGATATTGAATGATCTACATGTAATCTTACTACTGCAACATGAGATGTGTTTTTGATAATTCAAGTTTCAGATAGTCAAGATGTAGTGTTTTTAGAACAGACTGAATTTATATTGTGGTTTGCTGGGCAAGTAATGGTAACCCTTATATAAGGTATTAATGAATTACTTCAGCATTTTTCCTTCCCGTTAGTGCTCTATTAATAATAATATCCATGCATATCCAAAGGTTTATAACTAAAACAATATAATCAGTATAATTATTTCTTTAGCCAACTGTGTCTGTGTATAATACTTTAGTTTCCATCACTATATTTGATAACTGCATTCCACTGCAGTATCCTTCTGATTTTACATGATAGAGCACAGTATTGAAAGAATATTGTGATATTTTTTCCATCTCCATGGAGTTGCAGAAAAGCTGTGTCTTTCCTTTACTGTAGGGTACCACCCGCAGCTCCTGTTTACTCGCAGAACTGAGTGCTGAGAGTTGCAGGGGAACTGGGATAAATGTAGAAAAGATGTGTGACTTCTAAAAGCATTGATTTTAGCCTTACAGATTCATTTTCTTGGCCCTATGCAATCAGTTTTTGGCCCTATGCAATTAGTTTCCTATCTAGGAATGAGCATCTACAGTACCCTGTTTATTACTTTCTACAGTACATTATTGAAAAAATGTGATTTTATTCTACGAGTTGCAAAAAAAGACAATTCATATACTAGTCTACCACTAATGTGCAGCCCCTGTTGACTTGTAGAATCAATGCCTGAATGAGACAATTGAGTAAACTTTGATAACTACAGTACTTGGATTGGCATTCTTTTTATTTTTCAAAGGATGAAGTCCATCTTTTTTATTACGAGTAAAAATGTTGATACTTATAAACGCATTCCGAATGAATCATTTTGTCAATGACTGGGGAATGAATTCCACGTTTTTTATTCCCACAGAAACACCCATTCATCCTGATGTATGAAGAGCGCCCAGTGGATGTGTCTGGATATGTCTGTAAAATCCTTGATCACATGCCGACAGCCCCCAGCTCCCCCATATATGTTGATTGATGATTCGGCTACAAGAACTAAAGAAGAGCTTGAGAGAGCGAGAGAACCCATGATGTAAAGATTTGTTTCATCACACATTGCAGTGTTTAAAGAAAATAGAATCATAAGAGTAAAAAAAAAAAAAAAAAAAACACACACTTCCCAACACCATGTGCAATAATATTGGTGTTCATTTTCAATCATGTCTGTATACTATTGTCCTATTCGAAGTGCATTTTAGTAACTGATCACACCGTGTTAAGAGACCTCATCTTGATTTTGTGTGGTTACAGTATAGTCATGATATCAGGAAATATATTCAAAATATTCTGGAAGAAAATGTATAAAATTACTTGTGGAATTTAATTTGAACACTTTTTAGCAGCCTACTGGAAAACTTCTTCCACCTCTTTCCATGTGTATGATTTGTAGGCATTGTGCGTGTGTGTGTGTGTGTAAAACTTAAAAAAAAAAAAAAAAGGAACCATACTTCATGGAAACTTGCAGGATGACCATTCTTCTGAAGTCAACAGGAAAACATGTGGATGTATGTCTTCACAGTGCAATAGATTTGCTGATTTAAAAAACAAAAAAAAAATCTGTTGCTTCACAAAGTCACAGTTGTTATTCTGGGGCTATTTTTGTTATGTTTTGTTGTTTTAAGGAATAGAAAGGAAAAAAAAGTATGATGACAGAAATACATCAATTTTACCAAAAATGTGCTTGGACAGTGACACTGAAGCTAATAACGAGATGATATATCATATTGCAAAGTAATAATAGAAAACATATGTTATTCTCTTAATCCAGAAAGGGATTCAACATTTCTATGTTTTGTTCCCTTACTACTAGTATATCAGCAGCATTAGATGATAGACCCAACAACGTGTTATGTTTTATTTAAGGCAAGGTGGTGTAACACTACACAGCATGTTACTAAAAGACTTAAAGCATGCTGGCTTAAAACAAGCTTGTGTGTGTTTGTTTGTTTGTTTGTTTTTTTCCTGAGACTTTCTCCACAGTATGTAACTACACATTGGTGTTGTAGGGTTTTAGATAAAGACCATACCCACTATGTAGTGAGATGACAATAATTATTATAATAATAATAAATAGTAAAAGCTTGCACCTGGTTAATTGTGTTGTATAGGCCACCAAACTATCATTCTGTAATGTAAAGTTATAACTCGACAGAAAATTCAAAGTGCACAATAGGTACAGTACAAAAACAAAAGTACTATTTTATTGTTTCTTGTGGTTGCATTGCAAGTATGACTGTTGCATGGCACCAAATAGTATTTCGGCATTTTCCAATGCAACAATTGCCAGTTTCTTTGAGTAAGTAGCATCAAATGTCATTTTTTGGGGGGGGGGGGGGGGGGGGGTTCTTTTCTTTAAACATTTCCTTGCTATTGTATGGCATTTTGCAATCATTGAGTGCTTCTGGTTTTGTTTGAGCTGCTTTGAACTTGACTATCCAAAGTGCCAAGACTGGACAGCCTTCCTCATGTCATTCAAATCATGTGACAATATGACTTTTCAATTTGAGCCCCACCTACTCTACATATATAGAGAGTTGAAAAGGTCATGCATAGTGTCACCTGGTTTTGAATGAAATGAGGAAGGCTGTTAGCATTTGAGACTCTCCAGACAAGCTCAAAGCCAGGTAGGTCAGATTTAGAGGAAAATGTTAATATTGTAACTCAGTGTTGGATCGATACCATAAAATAGTAATATAATGAAAAATGACCATTCTAAGTACATTTCAAGCTACTTCCTCATTTAATGATCTTAAAATGAAAACATTGGATCAAGTAATAAAAATACAAAAACAACTGACACATACATTTTGTGAATAATGCTGTAATTTGATTAATAACATCACTGTTGACTGTCAATGGATTCAAATCAGATGTTACTATCCTGGCTTAAACAGTCTATACATAATATGAACACAAATATAAACACTTAAATAGTTTGTTATACTGTTGGGTCATTAGGATATGGATGTAATGGAAAATGTCTAGTCGTGTGGATTTATTATGGAGAGAAAAGACTGTACAAAATGTCAGTTTATTAGTACATTAATATTAGATTATAAATTACTATTAAGGGTGAGGATTTTATTACAGTGCATCTTTATTAAAAAAAAATCAAATGTGTATAATGTTCACAAACTGTGAAAATAGTATAACTGTACATTGTGGACTTTGGTTATTTCCTGTATTATAGAAAATGTATGAAAATATAAAATAAGAAAAAAAAGGTGGTGTGCAGGGATATTGCCTTATATGTTTGTGAAATGGAGCACAGTAAATGTAATACCTGGTTTCAACAAGCTCCTGACTTATCCTGTATACTGGTTTGACTTCTTCCTATATTTAAGACATTATAAATGGAATCTAGATGTTCATGTAGTAGTTCTATTCTCTTTGCCTGCAGGTCAGTTGTAATAAAAGTAGGATGTGACTGTGACCTTGTTATTCTCCTTTTGTAAGGTCTGGTAACACGCAATGGCAAAAAATAAATAAACATAACTTATAATTCTGACATTTAGTTAAACTTAGCCTCTGGTGATAAATAAAACATAACCCTCTTTATTTGTTGTTGATCTGATAATATTCTTCAGTACTAACCATGGCAAAATTCAAATTTTCTGTGCATATGTTCTGGACTCCAAGTTATGAAAAGTCCATGATGAACAAAATAATGATATTTACATTTATGGTGACTTTGGAGCTACTTTTGGGTCAAATAGACCCCAAACATCATAGGAGGATTAAAGACCAAAAGCAGTGCTGTTTATTTTGTTTCTGTTACAGTTTGTGTGAAAAAGCAGTCATTGCTTTTAGTAAGAGTGTGTTTTTCTTTTTGAGGAACAGTTTAGCATGCCTCAGTGCCACAGATGTTTCTGGATGCTGGATTCATATGACTTAGGAGACACATTTGGAATTGCGACGCAGAGACAAGCAATCACTGGCTTTCCTCAGTCACATGTCTATATACTGTATAAGATATAATTAACATCAGTTCCTCATATTTTTAAAAACCCATAAAGAAACCATTATTCTTACTCAAAAAATGAATAGCGAATTGTATTATTATTCAAGGTAAGATATACTAAATTAATTTATCCAGGCGATGTTTTTTGAGTGATTTCCATACAAATACTTTTCTGCTATTGGATATCTTAACTTTTCTATTACAAGTTTTTTCCACCGTGTGCTTAATTATTGGATGACGCCTCTGATCGGGTCTTAGCATCAGTTGTGAGGAGATGCAGATCCTTGGTAACAAATATAGTGAAGGCAGTTATATACACATACTTTGATGTACTTACAATTTTAGATCTACAGAGAGAAGCACTTACCCAGTTGTGATAAAACTTGGTAAGGACATTCTTAGATGTCTTCAGCTCTGCTCACACCAGACCTGTGCTGAGCAAAGTGAGTGAAGCGGGTGCATTTCCTTTGCTGGAGAAGTCGCACCAAATGTCACACACCATTTCTACATGAATGAAACTCTGTGCCTAACTGATCAGTTTAAAAGCAAGTAGGGCAGTCCATTTCCGAATAAACTTTGTGCCAGAGCCGGTGTGATTGTGCCAACTTTGGTAGGTACAGTACAGTAGATTTAAGTGGAGACCAACACATAGTAGAGGATATGAAATGGGTTACAAAGCAGCATTGTTGATGCTGAATCATTGGGATCCTTTAAGACCCGACTTGACAAAGATTTAGGAAAAATCAGTAACAAGATGAGGATTGATAGGCCAAATAGCCGTGAATAGTTTTAAAATATTCTTGTTCTTTTATTCAGTGAGTGGCAGGATATTGAAGGTTTGTGTAGGAGTGGAGCATCCATTCAATGGTCAATTCCAGGAGGGAAACAGTTGCTCCTGCACAGAGTTCCTAACATCACAAGGGTACGCATTGGGACAAATGAATCAATGCACTGTAAATATATGGTACTCTATGGTCTTTAATGGTGTTTTTGTATATTTCTGAAGCAATTGATTTTGGGAAATAACCGCTTTCTTCATTCTTTATTTTTCAGGGCTAAAACACATGGCACACAGTGATACTGGGGTCAGTTATAATTTCACAGTAAAGATGACTTTTAATAGCAAGGTTAAAAAAAAGCCCAGATTAACTCTGATAGAGGTATAATGCTGGCAATCGACCAGTTTAATAAAAAGCTAATTGTGCTGTGATGATTAAACCCATAAGGGAATCTCTTTGAAGAGCAAGTACCTCACAGGTGTTTCATAAATGAAAAAAGAACAAAAAAAATTGAAAAACATGTTGTGCAAAAGCAATATTTCAGGATGCTCAGAAAAAATAATAATGAACAGTGCAGTCAGTGCCATATCAAGAGCAATGGTAGTTCCTAATGCAGAGAGCGGGGCACACGCAAAACACATTTGTATTATATATCAATACCGTATAAGGACAAAATATGCAGTCAAAAGGTGGGGGAAAAACGTTCTTGTGATGCATCTTCATGTAACATACTGGTAGAGATTGAGAACTAGGGGATACAATTTTGCAGGACTTATATGTATTATTATTATTATTATTATTATTATTAATAATAATAATAATAATAATAATAATAATAATAATAATAATACCACCATCACCACTAGGGGATTATGCAATATATAACTTTCAATAAAAATGATCAACAATTAGACCACGGATAGCGGTAAAGCACTCCGTCCGTGTATGCAATTTCCTATTTATCCAAATTTTTTTTTTTTTTAGCACCAGCAACATTTTAATTGTATTTATTTATTTATTTTAAGAATCGCAAATATACTAGCGGTGTAACCTTTTGACCTTTAGGCACTGGTATAGACAACGGTAAAGAGTGTAGGCAACTTGGTACTTTAATTGGTTTCAATTAGTAAACTACTAAGTCATTAAGATGACTCATTTAACAATGTATGCAATCGACAAGCTAATTAACAATGTGTCCGCTACCGGAAGAAAGGTGTTAAAAACCACGACCTAGCAATTTGTACATCAACGCGTAAGTTATGGATTAACCCTGGTTGGCTAAACAAAGATACGAGACTGTCCCAGGGAGAGACTGTGCAAAAATGAAAATTCAAAATCAAGGTAAACTAATGTTAATTTTAGTAAATTTGGTTTAATATAAGCGTCGTGGATTTTCATCAGTTGTTGTGGCAGGATTAGAGGACAGCCAAATTAATTTCAAAGTGAACCAAGAAAGATCGAACAGTGTTTGCTGTATTTTATTGTTTTAGCAAAGCATTTATCTATCTTGTAAACATGTGTGCTGTCCTAAAACTGCTGCGTTGCTTAGCCTAATCATTGACAACTATTGAACATAAACGTTATTTTTAAAATGTATTTAATTATTGTCCAAAATACACAGGTGCAGTAAGAACGCATACTTTCAACCAACGCATAATGACGTTAGTGAATTTTCTTACAATGTTTATTTAGTAAAGTGAGTGACTATATATAGTGCTGTACGGAGCAGAGTTCTTTGAAATGTAAAGTTTCAAAACGGCTTTTGCAGTCCATCGTCTGGTTACTGGCTGATTCATCTCAAAACGGTGTCACGTTGAGTCGTAAAAGATTCTAATTATTCAACATACCCTCACAACTCTCTGTGATAGTGTCTATCTCCACTTGATTTCCAATGTCTTTTGGTCCTGGTATCTGTGGTTTTGTTAATGAATTGATGTATTTAGTAAGTTAGTTACAAGCAAGTACATTCAATAAACTGATTGGTGTCGGTCCGCCCAACTAAGAACGGACCTTAAAAAGCCCGATCCCTTCAAGGATGACAATTCATGTGTCATGAACAGGAGTGTGACACCAAGCATCCAGCCGTTTGCTTAAGAGGCATGTTTTGTTTTTGGAAAAATTATGCCCCCTGTCAGTCAGATTCGGCATGACTAAGCATTAAAACCTTACTTTTAAAATGAACGGCCATATTGTACCAGACTAACCTGACACCTAGTGGGGGCAAAAAAAGATGTCACACTCTGCAGTGGCTTTTGAACAGGTGTTTTTTTTTCTTCTGTGGAATAAAATTACGGTGAATTGAATTCTTGGCTGTTTTTAAGGGATCTATTTTAATGTAGCTAAATAACAGAGCAAGTTAACATGCATGTGTAAAAGCCGTTGTCGACTTCCAATGAGCATTTGCAGTATTTTTCTGTATTAGCATTTGTATTGTGTGTTTATACAGGTTGTTGTGGCAGAGTGTATTTATTTATTTATTTATTTATTTATTTATTTATTTATTTATTTATTTATGTATGTATGTATGTATTTATTTTCGATAAGAAAATCACAAACGTAAGTTGTAATGACCCCTTATATATTAATATTAGCTCTGTACCTTTAAGGTTTGGAGCACTTGAGACACGTCAAACTCCACCTCCGCACGGAGGAGATGCTACGTGTGTCATAAATATTTGTATACGTAAAAATCATTTCTACTTGTAATTACAGGTACAAATCAAATACAAGTACAACTCAAAAAAGAGTACAAATCAACAAAAGCCACGGGTACAAATCAAAGTTACGAGTACAAATCATAAAGTTACGACTCAAGAAGTTACGCGTTGCACAGAGCGTGAAATCACTGTCAAAAATACATTAGAGGTCACAGGACACGCTGTTGATTGGGGGAACAATCGATGAGTATTTAACAGCGCATGCGTCCAGCACCTTGATTTGCTGATAGACGGGAATGAGTGGCTGTATGTTGGTGAAATGTGTAGGGTAATTTTCAAAGCGGGAATATGGCAGAAAGTCGTATTGTTTTTACGCATACGAATATTTTCGGTTAATAGTTGTGCAGAATCCCTGGAGGAAGCATGGTCAATTTCCTCGGTCATTTTTCATGGCTGGCTACGACCCTATGTTTTGGAAGATAGTCCATCAGTTGGTAAATCAGTGTTAGAAACTAAGACACAGTCCTGAGTTTCAGAGCTCCCACTATTAAATACAGTTTGAGAAATCTGTCCCTTGTTCAATAAATTACTTCTCCGAATCACTGCATTTATCTGAACAAGGGGAGATCTGAAATCCAGGACACAGTGTGGCTTTTCTAACTGTGGATACATGCTTTTACAGCAGAGCATTAGATTTTTCTTGTGAAAAGTAATTGTTTAAAAAAAGATTCATGGTAAATTAGCATACATCACTTCTACCAGTACAGTTTAAATGATCATCAGACTGAATAAAGTGTGCCATCTTGTGGATATAGAAAGTAACATTTATGCACCCAGACCAATACTAGACATATTATTAAACACATTTAACTATTCATTTTTGTGTGTGTGCGCATATATATATATATATATATATAATTACACACACACACATTTTCCATTTTTAGGAAGAAAAACAACATTATTAAGGGTGGCGGTTTTGATCCAAACTTCTCAGTAAAACAGCAGCAGCTGCACTATGTATCTTTACTAGAATTCCATTCCTCTTTGTAACGTATGATAGGACAGAGGTTCTCAAGACCCCCTCTTTAAAAAAGGATTTGTGAAGTGACCCCCAACAAAAAACTGAGGCGAAAGACATTTCTAGACAAGAAAGAAAAACTAAACAAGTCAAGTGAAACAAATGACCTTCTGTATAACCCTAGCATAACATTTGAAAGAAGGCGTTGTTTTTCCTAAAACTGTAAAACCGTGCAAACTCGAAGATAACTCATGTTTTTATTTTTTATTTTTTTGCCTGTGTTATGTAGTGTTAGATTAAATAAAAATCTGTATATATGTATACAATTCTTATTTGGGCTAATACTGGTATATGTGTATATATATATATATATATATATATATATATATATATATATATATATATATATATACCAGTGTGTGAGTGTTCATGGTGGTTTCTTATAAAACCTCATAGTGTTTAAAGTAATTTGTGATAAGTACAAAATTGTAGTAGATCCATGCCTGTTCCATAAACAGTCAAGTCGAATCTTATAACCTACAAGTCAAGTTGAATCCTACAAACCTGTAGGCCAGACATACAGGCTGAGAACTTTCCCTTTTGAAATGTCACACGTGACGTGGTACAAAAAGGTCATGTTTTTGGTAGGCGTGGTCCATGATCTACATTAATCACATTTTAATGACCTATAAAATGTTTTAAAATAAATAAATAATGCTAATATTCTTAAAAATCACAGTGTTTAAAAAACAAAACAAAACAAAAAACCCTGCAAGATGCACTTTAAACCACGGAAGAAGTGGACACTTCCTCCACAGGAAACTGCAATGACTTTGACGGTTGTGTTTTCAGTAAGTTGTTGCAAATGTTTAAACTGGGTTCCCTAAACTTGTTCTACAAGGTCAAGTTCCTAACTGAGTCGAAGAGGGGAGCTATGCTTGCAAATGCCATTTGTTTTTATTAAATTTGTCTTTTAGATTTGATCTTTAATCGCACACATCTACTAGTTCCATATTGTGTCATCGTTTTGCAAAACATGAAGTGCAGTATTTCAGTTTAACAATGACGTGTGACATTTTGTTCAAATGTTACCTAAGTTTTTGAGCGTAGGTATGCAAGATATACAGGGAGATCCTATAAAACCAGTGATGTTTAACATAGTACTGGGACAATGTCTTAGAATGGAAGTGCTGGTGGAATGGGAGTCACAACTACTTTATAACCTGTTCAGTAGTATAAAGGACTTTCGTAGAAGGAGGGAACAGTCTGTATATAACACGGCTAATCCTATTATATCGGATTATACATTTACTTTACCATTACCACTTGTAAGATTCTTTGACTGGTGGTTTGTTTTTTTATCCCCATTTTCTCATCTAAAATACCCAATTCTAAATGTCTCCTGACAGCTGCAAAGTTCCCTCCATTTTTGCTGCCAGTTGCCTTTTTTCGCCTGCTGAACGTAAGCAACCAGGGTTGGGGTCAGTTCCTGTTTAATTCCAGCTCCTTTTTGAAAAATCTAATTCCAATTCATTCAAAGAAATTGGAATTGATATTGTTCAACTGCTTTTATTTGAAGCCAATTTAATGGACTCGCAGCGACTTCAATTTAAGTAATTTGTTGCCACTTCGAGAAGCTCATTTGAACAGAATACAGCTCAGCTCATTTCAATTTTCATCAGTGATGTGTTGGAATGGATTACACAGGGATGGGAACTGGAATTGAAAAACAGGAATTGACCCCAACCCTGTAAGCAACAGATGTTCCCACCACACTGAACCCTTGAGACAGGTCTCCACCTCAACTGACCAGCAGGGGTCACTGAAGATTATTATTATTATTATTATTATTATTTATTTCTTAGCAGACGCCCTTATCCAGGGCGACTTACAATTGTTACAACATATCACATTATACATTATTTCACATTATACATTATTTCACATTATACATATATCACATTATTTTTTTTACATACAATTACCCATTTATACAGTTGGGTTTTTACTGGAGCAATCTAGGTAAAGTACCTTGCTCAAGGGTACAGCAGCACTGGGGATTGAACCCACAACCCTCCGGTCAAGAGTCCAGAGCCCTAACCACTACTCCACACTGCTGCCCTCCACACTGCTGCCCGGGGGAGATGCAAACGGGCTGACCATAAATCCTTTTTTAAACTCTTTTTGAATAAGAGACTGTACTGTCTTGTACTGTCTTGGGCTCTTGAATAGCGACGATCTATCCCCAGGTGATTTTCCTCCTTAACCCCACAGGAACACAAAGTCAAAACCTTGCTGATGAAGATGTATAGCAGAGGTCTGGCTACTCAAATTCACCGCCCCGGCCACATAACTCATCTACAGTACGGGGCATACAACCTTGCATCAGCATATGGTTCCACCACCTCAACCACTGCCTGCCATCACTCAATATCCCCGCAGACCAGCAATATGCATCACTCCTCACCGTTTTTTTTTTTTTCCCCCTCAGTTTTTTAAACAGAACCTCGATCCCTAACTCCATCCATTCTTCGGCCCCACCTGAGCAATCCACAAGGAAAGACAAATTCGGGCGAAGAATCAGATACGCAGGAGGAAAGCAAATATGTAACAATTTCAATTTCAGTATCTGTTCGATGAGGCAATGCAAAAACACCCATATGTGCAGTTTCTGCTGGGACTGGATTTCAAAAGCCATCTGCCCAGTAGCTCCAAAGCGATTCTCTCCAACACTTAGTCTCCACTCCCATAAATATTTCCATTTTAAAACAAAACTTCTGAATCATCCAGACAAGAGCTTAATCAATGGACTAGAGAACGGGTTTTTCAACTGGACTTAGTCAAATCCCTCCCTCCTTCTTCCAAAGCAAAAACCTCCATTCTGCTATTCAAGAGCCCAAGACAGTACAGTCTCTTATTCAAAAAGAGTTTAAAAAAGGATTTATGGTCAGCCCGTTTGCATCTCCCCCGTTTCCAATATTCAGGATTAACCCCATCGGCATCGCCACTCCGAAAATGTCAGGGGAAAAAAGCGTCTCATCATTGACTTATCAACACTACGTGGATCAAGCACCAGTAGTATCAACTCGCTCATTCCTCACGATCAATTTTCTCTACAGTACATTACCATATTGGATGTAATTCATTCAATTAAATTGGCAGGTCGTGGCTCCTGGTTAGCTAAAGCAGATGTATCAGACATAGGAGGGTTCTCTCACGGAGTCAGAGAGGACCACCGGTCAGACCCAACCTTTTAGCATCTCATGCGCTATCGCTCCTCTCACAATCAGAGGATCTAAGCTTATTCTAGCTAACCTTGCAAAAGGAGCTTTTCCTTCGTAACACGGGGCAATCTTTTCATCAGGTTTGCTGGGGGTGCCTCTCCGCCCCAGCTTTGGAAGTCTATAATTCAGCTCTCAACGAGCCAGAGTTGTACTTTCTTCCTTTTCAAGTTCTCAAGCCTCTATTTTATGCGCAGGAGATCTCCCCAGTGTGTCTGGTCCCCCAAGTGGCGGGGACCCCCCTTCTATGTGCGGGCCCTCTCTTACATGTTTGCAATCTTTTACTAACTCTATGTTGCTGAGGGTGCCGAGCACCCAGCCTTGGAATTAAACACATCACGATGCAGCCCTCTCATAATCTGCAGCGGTGACCTCACCACGACGCGGACCTCGTCCTGCTGAGGGCTTGGTCCTAATGGTGAGCGGCTCTCCGAGAAGTCAGGCGACATCCCTATAGGTAGCCTGGCTCCCATCCCATGAAATGTTGAGTAATTCAGAGAGAGAGAGAGAGAGAGAGAGAGAGAGAATAGAGGGAACCAAAAGCTTCTGTAAAAACAGAGACATTTTTTTCATGCAAGGGCCAAATAAACAAGTTGACTTATATTTTCAACACTAAACTTGTATGTTTATGAAAGAAGCTGAACACTGGAGAGTACATTTATTAAGTGTTGGTATTCTGGCACAACACTGGCAAGAATTACGCTAAAGGAATCCTCAATAGCAAAACACATTGGTGTATTCAAGGCTATAGTGTCTTCGAAATTCCGGGTGTCCCAAAGGTTAGACATGATAGGCAATATAATTAATTATGCCAATTATATGTTCTGTGTTAAATTGGGCAGTCGTACCCTTTGACTATCTGCACCACACATCAAACTTATCTGAATGTGTTCCTCTTTGCTTAGATATTTTGCACCTGAAAGAAATAAAGATACAACCAATATTAACAATTGTGCCTGTGAAACTTAACTTACGGGACACCCTGTAAAAAGCGATATCACATAAAACAATATTTTATAAAAATATAAAGCTTGATATAACTTGGGTATTATTTAAGTGGTAAATATGATTGCATTATCCCATCAGAATGAAATGCAGTACATGCAAATAAAAATGTGAAACATAGGGGCTCCCGAGTGACGCATCCAGTAAAGGCGCTCCGCGCGGAGTGCAGGATGTGTCCTATAGCCTGGAGGTCGCAGGTTCGAATCCAGGCTATGTCACAGCCGACCGTGACCGGGAGTTCCTAGGGGGCGGCGCATAATTGGCTGAGCGCTGCCTGGGTAGGGAGGGCTTAGGTCGGCAGGGGAATCCATGGCTCACCGCGCATCAGTGACCCCTGTGGCCGCTAGGGCGCCTGTGGTAATGCAGTGGAGCCGCCAGATCTGTGTTGTCCTCCGGCACTATAGGTCTGGTGGCATTGCTGTAGATCAGCAGTGCGAAAAATGACGGCTTGGCAGGTACCCTGAGTCGGCGGGGGGGGGGGGGGGTTGCGAGCGGTGAGCAGAGGATACAGATAATAATTGGGGAGAAAAACCGGGGTAAAAAAATTGTCGACGACTAAAAAAAAAAAAAAAAAAAAAAAAGTGAAACATAGTTACGTACAGTATAGTGCCCAAATCGTATTCTTCAGATGACCTTGTGGGCTACCCCATTTCTTTATCTTCTCTAAAGGTTGCTTCAGCTTCAGAAATACAAGCTTTCTCTTTTCTTGAAGACATTCTTGCCACTGAATCACTGAGCTTAGCAGGCATGTCCCAGCTTCCTCCTGAAATATCTACCATTTTACAAGATACACCCAAAGAGCTGGCATTCTCCACATAGTCTTATAAAAAGTAACCTAAATAATCACTAAAGTCCATAGAGCTAACAAAATAACTCCAGTACATCTTACCTGATATTAATTAGTCATTTCATAGTTCCCACATTTTCCTGTATAAAATATGAATGTTATGGTAAACGTGTTTGTGATTTTCAAATGGTATTTTGTTCAAAGCTATTAATGAACAAAAATGTGTTGATCATTTATTGATTCATTTTATTAAGGTAAGTGTGAGATTCATGACAATATATATTAGATAACATTTACTGGACTTTTGTTTTTCTGGCTAGGTCTATGTACAATACTTTAAGGATAGTACAGTCTCGCTAGAACTTCAAATATTTAACTGACTTGTAAAAATAAGAAGGAAAGCAATTTAATATTCTGTTTTTTTAATATATAAATTATATACAGGACGGTTAAACTTTTTTTAAAGAGACGTACTGGAAAAGCACTTCATTCACTATTGAATCCAGTCTTTACTAGTATAGGAAAAATACTTTTTCTTTACTAGGGTGAATGTAAATATTTAAAAATGATAAAGCTGCTGATATTATTGGCACACAGCCACTAATTCCATTTGTATATAGAAATAAAGCTATGTTTTTATTACAGCTTTACAAACAGTCACGCAGTCGTACCTAACATTCAAGTGCAGTTCCAGCAATTACCTGAAACTTTTGTTAATGAAAATATTTAAGAATTATGTGCTGACATTTATAGGAAACAGAGCTTCAAAAGTTTGATGTGGACATAAGGTTGTGTTTGACTCAAGTTCAATGTACAGTGAGGACTGTTGTGTTAGGCAATCATCATATTGCAAATTTAAGTGCCATATTCGAAGGTGCACTTATGTAGAAATGGGCTAATGTGCAAGAAGCTGATCAATTAAAAAGCTTGGGTGTAAGCATAAAAAAACTTTAACATCACAAACTTCCTGTGGATTATTGGGGGTCAGCTGGCATGAGATGGAGGATACATCATGAACACTGAGTTGTTTATGGCACTCCTCAAGAGTAAATAACCACAGGGCTGTGAATGTTCATGGTGTGTTCTGTTTAGATAAGTACAATGTTTGGAAAAGAAACAGTTGTTGAATTTAAATGATTGCAACATAGAATCCAAAATGAGGACACATATTTGAACATATATGAAAAAAAATGATTCAATCTCAATGCTTGATGTATAATATAAAATATCTAGTTATGAAAGAAATTAGTTTTCCTTTCCAACTGATCCTTTTAATTTATGATTATTTTCCAACTACAGTAAATAAGAAATATTTGAAAATATTCTTGTTTATATGTAGACCAACATGGTGAAAAAATAAATAAGAAAATAAAATCTGCTTAAGTGAATTTAATCACTTTGTGATAAAAATGTGTACAAAAGTCACTTGACCAGTCTTTATCATGCTTATACTGTGGCACACTCCCTCTGCTGGTAAATTTTATGTGGTGATGATGTGTTGAATTTTAGCCTGTCTATTGTCTGTTGACCCAATTTAAAGCCAAGTCTTTTCGCTCAGCTGTTGTGGAGAGTGGAAAATCTTTTGTTAAAATCCATCCAACTTGATGCACTGTACTAATTCTATCATTTCTGACAGCACAGGTGTTCCAAAGCAAAATTATTAGGTTTGGAAAGAACCTGGATTTTCCATATATATATATATATATATATATATATATATATATATATATATATATATATATATATATATATATATATATAAAATATCTCATATATATATCTAACTGATTTTCGTTCAAGATGTGCAGATTTCATTTGGCATTAGGCATGTATTGTATATAGCAGAACCAAATACAAGAATCAGAAGTTATACCCCTATCCAATGGCTTATATACTGTAAGCAAAGCAGCAGGTTTCTGATCCATAAGGAATAATTATTTTTTTGTACGTTCTTGATCCGACAAAGGTAAAATTAAAAAAAGCAATGTGTATTTGTATTGTAAGCATTTATGTTTGTTGCGATAATGAGCACAATTATCCAGGTGACTATTGCATTATTAGGAAAAGCCTGTCATCTGTAAGGAATTTCTTTGTCAAAATGATCAAAAACAATGAGCAATTTTAGGAATGAAACAAACATGAACCTGGAAATTTAAAGCATTTCTGTAAAGTTGTGTCATTATTAATGCTGTCATGTCTCGTGAACATGTGAGTTTGCAAAGGCAATGACAGTATGCATTTCATAATTATTGATCATTTGGTAAAAAATCAGGTGATGTGTTGATGATGAACAGCAACTGTACAAAAGGCTAACTATTTTGGTATAAAAACCGCAATAGATTTAAGTGGTAACAAATATCACTTTTAAATGATAATACTGAAATTGCTTTTGTTGTATATTAAACTATAGTAACTCTCCAGCTGGGTGGTTACTGCACAATTTATCTGCAAACACACAACAGGAGTTGTTTTGATTTCTGTATTATGTAAGGCCAATTTCAATTTCAAGGCTTATTTATTTAAAAATGCATTATACAAATACAAGGGATTGGTATTTCAGTGAATATTTGTGTTGGCAGATATTGAAGTTCTGATTCGGCCAGTAACAAAGGGGAAAACAAATTTCACAATATTTATTTAAAATTGATACATTATGGCTTACAGGAGATCTATTCCATATCAAAGGCTTACAGCTTGATGTGTCCTTGACTGAAATAACTGTATACATGTACTTGTGCCTCCTTGATATTTTCAGATTCCAGGAAACCTCTATTGATTGACTTTGTGTAAGCAAATGATCTGTAACCTTTACATTCATGTATAAAATATTGGTGCGCTTACATTATTAGAGTAAATAAGCAGCACCAGTGAGCAGTGGTTGCCAAGTGACTCACTGCTGCTATAATGCAGCCCTGGTTTTGGCTAAACATTTGCACTCAACACTTTAGTGACCATTGCCAATAAAACGTTCAGACGTTGTTGCGGAGGTGTTTTGTACTTCATAGTTTTCATAGCCATGCAGCCATTTATCCTTCCTAAGCAGTGATTCAGCCTAATCCTTACAGATTCCTTTGCTGTATCTCCTCTCTGCCATGGTTTAGACATCGATAGGCTTGTAATGTTTTTTATAATTAGCTGAAGAGCTCATTGATTCTTAACTTGGCGTCATACAAGTCTTACTCAGAAAATGAATCTCAAAGTAGGATAATGTTTTCAATCTATGTCAGATTATTAAGAGTGAGAAACTATATACAGTACACCTCGCTATAACGAACTTGTTAGTGTCCAAGCCTTTTGTTTGTTATATCGAGGGGTTCGTTATAGTGAAAGGACAATCAAAGTGAACGATAAACTGTTGGAGTAAGTTAGTTTAGATGAGACTGTGAATAAAAGTAGTATTACCTGTACCTGTTCGTCTCATGTATGCAGTATTCTGCCTTTGCTTTATCCTATGTGACTGAGAATTAACAAAAGCAAAAATCCTGAACTGAAGCTGAACTTTTATTCAAAATCAGCCCAGCAATGAAAAGTTTGACATGAAAAGTTAATGAGATCCTCAAGTTGTTTTTTTTTACGTTTTCTTTTAATCAATTTTGCTTTGCCGCATGGTTGTTGAACAAACGACAGAGATTTACCTGCGTTACTCCTTTTTTCAAACGATCAATATAGTTTCCAGCTTTGTTGCATCATAAAATTATTTTAGTTTCGGAGGCATAGTTACACAGTGCATGCTTTTTATTAAGACAAAAGAGTTGACCACTGTGGAGGTGGCATCCCGTGCGTACAGACCGGGATGTTGACAGTGTGTGTGAATTTTTTTTATTTGGGGTCTAGGGGCCAGGTTTGTTATAGCCTAAGGTTAGTTATAATGAAGGGCGTTATAGCGAGGGTCTACTGTAGCTAACTTTTGAGTGTTCCATGGTTATGACACATATATTCCATACCCATGGCTGGAAAAGATATATTTTTTGCTTGCTTGGCTGTACTACACTGTAGTTTTTACCATGGTATACAGGACAAAACAAATACAAAATTTGACAATCTAAATCACTGTGGTTAGATAATAAAGTGCAATATGTTATGCCACACCCTGTTGTGACTCCACCACACATAGAAATTATCTTAATTCATGCCTCTTTGCTTAAACAAAAGAGTAGAACCAACATTTAAGTTCTGCCTGACAAAGCCATCTAGTAGAACTTTTTCTATTGAATATCATCAGCCAGTATTGCTGTGAATAGCTGTGTTTCTGAACAATAGCTAGGTGTAATTTAAGCCTCCTCATAGCATTGCAGTTCTAGTGTTTCCATCTTTGTTTCACATCATGCTCTTTGTGCTGGCAACTTCCAATTAGGCTCGCAGCAAAACCTGAAATGGTTGAAACTGCTCCACTATAGACATCTTCAATTATTGCCTGAATAAACCAAACATTTTGATCCTGTTTGCATACAGTGTATGCATGTGCTACTGCAATCTGTTCAGTCATTGCGTGATTCACGTGTTACAGGCGTTCAACTGTTCATGTAGCATCACGTGTTCTGTTGTGAAATGTGAGTCTAGCAAAGATCCTTGTTCCAGAATTCTGTTTCTCATCCAGGCATACTGCTCCTTGCTTTCCATGGTGGCAGGTAATATTACTTTATTCAAGCCCACCTGTTATATAAAAACTCCCATAATCCTGCTGTTTACCCCCTCTGAACTTTATTGATGTACACACTAGCTTAAATTCTTGAGTAAAATGCTTTGTTATTCACTAAAGTTAATTATGGGGGAACCCAATCCAGATGACAGAAGTCCACTACATATAAAAACTAGACGACAAACGGGCTTTCATGTGCAATTCTCCTTGTACTTGGTTGAGTTTTTTGTAATTACAGTATTGGTTTTACACGTGTATCTAACTGATGAATAGTATTCTTTACAAAAATCATGGAACTTTGCTCTGTAGATTTTTTTTTTTCCCCAAATGAAACATTAACTCAGATTTTATCATAAGATTTATTAAGAACACACAATGCCAAAACCAGGTTTAAAGCTTATATACAAATAGCAAAACAATCTGTATGATACAGCACAATAAGCACAAAGTACAGTATTTACAGAGTGCAAAAAACAAAGCATACGAGTAGGATGGACTCTCGTTCGTGGAATTGGTCAATGTAACACTGGCGCTCTCATAGGTTGTTTCCGAATTGGCACTTGCGTCCAGATACAGGCCACTTGCTACCTACATTTTAAATGAAATGGCAGTTTAGAAGTGATTCAGGATTCTTTTAGCATGAAAACGTTTGGCAGATTTCATGGGTGAGCTGATGTTGATGTACAGTATGTAATCATTCATCTTGGTTGAGGTACAAGTGGTTTTCTCCTGTAACGGTGGTGTGTCAAGCCGCAATGTCGTACCTTTCTGTTCAATGTTATCCTTGTTCAATGATCATTTTTACAGTTAAGTAGCATGGGTAGTTTCTTAAATGAATCCCACTGAACAGTTTTAACTCTCCCTTGTTTAAATCGGACCTTTTTATAGCGCAGAGCCGCTGTGGGAACCACAGTATTTTATTTTTGGCATCAAAAGACAACCAAAATAAAAATAATAAATCGATGGCAAGTTCAAACCATTCCACCAAAAGAAAAACTTAAATGAGCCAGGCGTTTAGCAGCAACATGTATTTTAAAAAGCTTTAATGGACTTAAGTGTTGAAAACCCACAAACTAAGCCTACAACAGCACTAGCGTACGTACATGGTTTTAATTCCATTACATTAGTTATCGCAATTATTGCTTGTTGTCATTGAATGTTATGCTGAATAAAGCCAAGCCCTTACCCTTAAAGCCAAGCAGTTGAAGAAAAAACAGTAAAACATGAAACCACCATTGTGAGTATTACAGCAGTAGATGAACATGATAATTTGATGTTTTACCATGTTTAGCAATGCTTCACAGAGCTATTCTTGGCTAGACTATACCATACTTTCTTTATACTTTACGTACTGTCTTTTACCAAGGTTATTGTAATGTGAAATAATGTAAAACTTGAATTACCCAAAAATGTTCACTTCTGATGTTAACAGGAACCAACAATATTACTTCAAAATGAAAGAGTACTGAAACATGACACATCCACGGTCATTCCAGAACTATTAAAAATACTGTACTGAGAGTAACACTGATATTTTATTGCAAAAGCCACATCTAAAATAATACATTTTGGTAGTTTCACAATACTTGTTGGTCTGTGAGTTTGTACTGCTGTATCAGTTTAACATCAACTCATTTTAATGTAAGTGGACATCCAGGACCTAGGTATACAATATTTAATTCTTCACATTCAGGTGATGTGTGTTCTTCATGCCACATGTGTATCATTCCCCCCTCATTTCATTTATAAAAAATAATATTCTGCATCATTTTAAGTGTACTGTAGTACCACAGCCAGGTGGGTCCATACATGTGGAATGGGTTTGTGGTTTTTTTTTTTTTTTTTTTTATTTTTTTTTTTTTTTTTAAAACTCAAACATTTATTTTTACTAACTCATAACAATGTCAATTGTTAGACAGGCTAGGAAAAAGTGCTGCTTTGGTTGGACCTTTTCACCTTTTTAAGATAATTATTCAATACTTTCAACATTTTTAGAAACACGAAAAAATTATACACAAATATATATATATATATATATATATATATATATATATATATATATATATATATATATATATATAAAGAAGAAAAAAAATGCAATTCAAGCATTCGATAACCCGACAAAACGGGTCATCTGATTGTGAATCTTTTACTCTGTGTGGTTAGTGTTCTAATAAAGCTTCATATATCCAATTTTGAAGCTGCAGGAATGTCTAAGATTTACACAAAGTTGAAAGTAATAAATAAGTCTGAGAAACACAGCACTTCAGCATTTTAGTGAAAAGTTAGGGGGTGGGGTGGTACAAGACTTAATACTTTTGTACACATTTTTGATCCTAGAATACAAATGTGTGGGGCTACATTGTAAATTAAAAGTAGATATTAGTCAGTGTACAGTGTGAAATGTAAACCCTTCTTATAACATGCTGTACTCATTCACATACATCCTTCGTTATAACGATCGGTCTACTTATTTCTCCATACACACTTTGTGATGGATAACAGGTTGTATTGCAAACATGCAAACTTTTAATGTTTTATTAATTAATATTTGCTGTATATGCATAGCTTTTTCCTTTGTATAAGTGAGTTGGAAACATTTCATTTATAAAAATAATGTAATCTGTGTACATTTTGTTTGTCCACGTACGTAGTATAGCTTTTTTTTTTTTTTTTTTTTTTAAAGCAAACGTGGTTTAAATGATATTTAATATTTGCATGGAATGGCTTCTAAATAATTTCACTCCTAAAGAAAATATATAATCAAATGCAATCTGTGATAAATCTTACTGAACTATAACTGTGCAATGTGAGCATTCATACAATTACAACAAAACAAATTGGAAGCTTCCAGCATTTTTATGCAATGCTGTTCTGAAACTGGGTTGTGACTCATGTAGACACCTCGGTGTCTATCCAATGTAGACCTCAACCACTTTCTGATAAACTTTTTACAAAATACCAAAGTAAATGTATAGTATGTACAAATTGTTTATGGTTAGCAAGTATCTCTTCATAATAGTGTACATTTCTATTGCTTAGCCAATAGTTTTAACAAAAGTCTTTCCGTTCAGTTTGTTTCCAGTAATAGAAATATTTTTTCCTCAAGCGTTTTATCATAATACTGCCTAGTAATCAAAGCTGCACATCTTGAGCGCAACTGGAGATATGAATCAAGGCTGGTTATGGTGTTTTTTTTCACTTTTCCTTTTAAAATATCTTAAATCAAGGAACACATACCCTCTGTATTACAACACAATCCTGTCTCTTTTTAGCTCTGGATATCAAACAGGAGGGTTTTCTAATATAAAACATTTGTTATACACATCCTATGTTTACCTTCCATTTTGGTTTATTTGCATGATTTCAGAATGTCAATGCTCAAGTTTACCACTGCTCTAAATGCAGGTCCATGGCAGGGTTTAAATTGAGATCTGTAACATCCAAGAACTCTGTGTTGAAGATACTGGGACCAGTTACTGGAAGAGGGGCAAACCCTGTCGCCGAACTGGGGGGTGTAAGGTCCAACCATTCCATGGTTTCCCAGGGTGACTCGTTGAAAGCGAGGTTCAAACCCTGGCCCTCGGTTGTCGACGGCGAAATCCTGGCATCTATTGGAGAGAGTGGGGTCTCTATGTCATGGGTGTTGAGCAGTTCCTCTTGGCGAGAGCCTGAAAACCCTTCAGCCATCCCTTCATGCTGGGGATCTTCAGTCTCGATTTTGAGCAGAGCAATTTCATTAGCCCTGCTCATGGGGCTGTTCAATAAGGCTTCAAGGTGGTTGTCCCGGTTACTGGTGCCATGTTCAAAGGAAGAGATTTGTTTGTAAGGCCCTTGAGTTTTTCGTACAGGCACCCTGGTGCTCCCTGAGGACACAGTGATACGAGGCACTTTTGATATGCAAGACCGCTCCTCTTTGGCATGAGCTGGCATTTCTGCAGGTACACAAGAGCAGAGATTTAAAACCAGCAATATTTTGTTACATTTTAAGTTGTTTTATATTAAAGTACTGAATGATATACCTGACCTCATCAAAGGTTTTTTTTTAGTGGAGGAGTGCGGGTTGTTCTTTATCAAACACTTAATAAACTTCACAACCTTTTGAAGGTTTAAACCCATAAGAATTTCAGCCATTCTTTTTGTTCTTGTGAGAAAATCTGGATATAGTTAAGTGTTAAAAAATAAGCGATTTGGGGGGGGAAAAAAAGACTGTATACCTTGGAAAACCAAAACTGGTTAATTTTATGAAGTAATAACTCAAAACACAGGACCTGGTATGTTAAGAGATCTGAGATTTTCATACAGGTAAATTCCTCTGCTGAGACTGTGTAATAATAGTGATGTCTTTACATTTATATTCATAGGTTCTCACCTCCGCTCTCAATTAGGACATCTAGAAGTTCATCCATCTGCTGACTTCTAGTCAGTTGCTGAAATTAAATTGAAAACATGTTTTACTCAATATTCCTATACATTTTGTATGACAGTACTTTTTTTTGGTAACAAAAACATACATTTGAAAATCTACAATTGTATGGCATAACTTCAGGTATAAGATTCAAAATGGCCCAGAACATTTTCAGTTAACATTCATAGTTGTAGATCATGCATCTTCAAATGCATCATAAGTATACAGTCCAACACACAAATAGCACCCATTAACATCGATGTTTTCTTTAGAAATACAAAATGATCTTTGTCATGTGTTCAAAACTCTTGATAAGCAGAAATTCCCACTCCCCCTCACTCCCCTCAGTAACCATGTACACTGAGTTGAAACTATCGGTCAAGTTCACCCACGTGTGTGTTTTTTTTTTTTTTTTTTTTTGGACAATAAAGAAAGGATGTTCTGAGATACTGTTCCTAAAAGAACCCTTTTATATATTGGAAAAGGGGCTTTTTTTAAAATGTTGTTGTGTTTGTTTTTTTTTTTTTAATTTTATTTAGCTTTGTCGCCGACAGGATTAACCAAATCTTTTTTGCATATTAACTAAAGGGAAAACACGCGTGTAAGCCAGGAAGAAGCATGCAGTGCCATTTAAAATACTGGTGAAAAGCAGTGAATTAGATGGATGCATATATGAAAGGATTAACTTCTCATATCTGGCTGAATTAAATTTCAATTTAGTTTACCTGCTTTACTGCATCTTCATAGGAGGGGGGTTGTTTAATCTTTAAGTCTGAGCTACAGAAGGCAACAGTAGAGAAGGGAAACTTTTGACCCATGTGCCCAGGAGAGTGCAATATAGCCATCTATATGGAAAAAGTAAAAGTTTAGGTTATATGCGGTATTGAAAAGGGGGGTTTAAAAGAATAAATAGTAACTGGTAATAGGCACTCAAAGGGACAAAATCTAATCTTTCTGGTTGAGGGTTCTCTTCTTGATTAGCTAAACGTATTCAAAGGTTTGAGTTGAAAAAGGAAGCAGTCATGTGGGTGTAACTGGTAACTCTAAGCAGCCGTGAAAGACAGAAACGGATAGAGAGCCATAGAGAAAACCTCAATATAGGACACACAGATATCCAAATTGATTGGGAAAGGTGAGAGGTGTTTACAACTTTTTTAAAATGCTATTTGAAGACACATGCATTTAATTATTAATACATTGCTAATACCTTGAGTAGGGTTTCGGAGAATAATGTGGTGTTTCAGCAGAAACTAGAGCTGGCTTGGGAACACCACATGTTTTAATACTAGACAAATGGTGTCTATCTGTGTTTCTCTTGTGTGATTGCTGATTATAGAAACGCAGGCTATGGTAAGTTGTTTTGGTTTTATTTTTTCCCTTTTTATTTTTGTGTTGGTATATAAAGCACTAGTATTTTTAAGTTGGGATCCCATTTGAAGTGGCTTGGGTCAGTTGTGATCACCAGTGTAAACTGCTATACTATTATAGTTTAGAATTATTCCTAGTTTTTCTGTGTTTGGATTCTTGTAACTCTTTCACGACACCCCAACATTTATTCTGTTACCCCCCCCCCCCCCTCCTCTGTAAGAAACTTGTAAATGGAGGGTACTACCTTGTTATATTCAGTTCTGGGTCATCACATACCTTGTTCTCTATGTTGGGACTCTTTGGTGCAGAGTGCTCCCTGCGGCTGAAACTGTTTTCTGTAACACTGGGGAACACTGGCTGCATGTTCCTTTGGTCTGTAGAATAGGAGCAAGAATTCCCTGGCTGGCCAGCACTATTCTGTGGAATATAGAACAAGGAAAATCCTTTTTAAAGTGACACACATTAAACGCTATCTGCTATGAACTGTACTTTTGAAATGATCAAAGAAAAATAAATGGGTCTGTATGGGGCACGTTCAGCAGCTGTTTTAAAGTGCTTGTTTCTTTATGCTAATGGTTTTCCATACGAGTACACTGCCGAGTTAATGTCCTCATTCATTACATTAAAAGTTCTAATTGGAGAAGTATCATACATCCTTTGCTTCCACCACAGCAACCAAACTAAATGTCATTAAGAAAACCTGTGGTTTGTAAATACATGAGATTTGCATATTTTGTAATGCCACCATGAAATGAGTGTATTCCAAGCTCTTGTATTACAAGGCAAATGGGCACATATTCCCAGTTATGTGCTGCAGTGTTTTTTAGGTTACATATAATAGCTTTGATATAAAATTTGGCAAATCTGGTTCTGTATTGTTCAGAAAAAGGAGTATTATTTTAAGTGAATCAATCTCAATAGCAGTGTATATCTCTTTACCTGGACTGATCGTTGTCTGTTTCCATTGTGTTGCGGTGAACGACTGCGACCATCCCCTGCCTGGGTGCTGGGGGAGACTGACAGCAGGTAGGGGTTGTTGGGGGATGGAGGGAGGCTTGTGGACTTGGCGAGAGGGGAATGCTGCGGGGAACACTGCGGGCTCAAGAATGCAGACATAGTGGGGCTTCCACCAGCTGATTCCAAGCAGTGGGGGCTCATCATGCTGGAGATCTGTGGTGGCCCACAAGAGTTTAAGCTTTCCATACAGCTGCTGGGTAGATTGTTTTTGATTTGCTTGGATAACAGCGGGCAGCTGGAAGCCACGTGCTCCTGCTTGATAGAAACTCCAAAGAAGTGCTGCTGCTGCTGGTGAGGCAGCATCTGTGCCTCCTGCTGACCATGGTTCCGTTTGCGCCTGTGCAGCTGCATCTTGAGTTCCTCAACCTGCCGCTGTTCCTGGTGCAGTTTCCAGGTGAGCTCATCGATCACCTTCTGCTTCTCTACCAGCATCTTGTCCTTCTCTGCGTCCAGGCCGTCCATCTCTGTCGGCATGCAGTCCCCATTCATGTTGCCCATCAAACCCTCGTCGGCGCTCAGATGGCTGGGTGAAGGCTGGAGGCCGAACTGCGGGGAGGACATTGGGACGTCACTGAAGCTGTCTGGTAGAGAGCCGTTGACGGAGAGATCTGAAGACGCCGGAGAGATGGGCGGGGTGGAGCTTGTGCTGCCAAACTGGTAGAACCCATTGGACATGCTGCTGGATGAACTCTGCGACTGGCAGCCTGACATGGAACCCACTGGAGTCACTGGGAAGGTGACTGTTGTGATATCGCTTGACATTGGTACCACGTTGGTGTTTGGATCCTGGAAAGGCCTGAGCCGTTCCATGAGAGCGGTTTTGGTGCCGGAAACTGGGAGACCTCTGATTCGCAGCTGCTGTCTCAGCTCAGACACCTGGGATTACGATTGAAGAGGGAGAGACAAATGATTACATAGTCAGATATTAAAGACCACCTTTTCTCAAGTGACCAGTTTTAGAAAGTTTCTTGAGCAATCTCTGTAAACAGTTTTCACTGTAAAGTAATACGTATTGTTTATAGTCGATGATACAGTTGTAGTCAAAAGTTTACATACCCCAATGGAAATTTATAATTCCTAGAAATTTCTCAAAAAGAATTTAGGGAGCATCTTTTGTAGCAAAAGTTTTGCTTTTGTGGATGAGGGAGGGGGGAGGGGGGGAAGTTAGAAGAAATAGATGTCTAAATATTTAAGCAATTTTTTTGCAAAACTCCAAAAATGCTAATTCAAAAGTATTCATACCCTTTGATGCTATGATAGTATTGTCTACAAGCTGCTAGAAATTTCAATATGATAATGCAGAACCTAATTCTAGAAAATGCTGGATTGTAGGTGAACATTCTTAGAGTATAAAAGGGTTAGGCATAGGATGATTGCTGTCATTACCAATAAGTCAATATGGGGAAAAAGTAAAGAGCTATCTGAAGACTTTAGGCAGTTATTTATTGTCAAAGCTGGAGAAGGATACAAGAAGATTTCCAAGCATTTGAGTATCCCAATTTCAACTATTGTTTCTATTATTAAGAAGTACAAGACTCATGGTACTGTCACAACGCTCCCTCGGTCTGGAAGAAAGAAGGTTCTTTCACCAAGAACAAATAGAAGAATTGTGAGGAAGGTTACTAACAATATGAGATTGACTGCCAAAGATATTCAATCTTAATTGGCTGCAAGTGGGACTGGGGTTTCCATTTCAACCATAGGTCGAGTATTGCATGGTGAAGGTCTCAATGGTCGCAGGCCAAGGAAAAAGCCACTCTTCGGAAAACGTTATCAAGGACATATCGCTTAAAGTTTGCAAAACGTCATTTGAATGATGGATATGAGTTCTGGTCAAAGGTTTTGTGGCGTGTTGAAACAAAAATCAAGCTATTTGGTCACGCTGATAGTTGTTATGTTTGGAGAAAGTCTGGTGAGGCGTACAAAGAAAAGAACACCATACCTACTGTCAAGCATAGAGGTGGTAATATCCTTCTATGGGGCTGTTTTCCCTCTAATGGCACAGGACATTTAGTTCCAATACATGGTAAAATGGATTCCATAGAATACCAAAAGATATTGGCCAATCATCTGAAACCCTCCGCTACAAAACTTGATTTAAAGCGCAACTGGACATTCCAACACTACAACGATCCAAAGCACACATCAAAATCTACTTCAGAATGGTTGGTTAAAGAAGAATAAAATCAAAGTTCTGGAATGGTCTAGTCAAAGAAGGCTGTGCATGAGAGAACTCCTTGGAATTTGACTGAACTGGAACAATTTTGCATTGAAGAATGGTCAAGAATCATGCCAAAAGCTCATTGACAAATATCCTAATAGTTTTAAAAGAGGTTATTCTTGCTTAAGGTTCCTCAACTAGCTATGAATACTTTTGAATTAGCATTTTTGGAGTTTTGCAAAATAATTGCTGAAATAAATAATTAGAGAGAGAGAGACTGGCATCCATCCTGATTCTCATCTTTATTGTATTTGTGGTATTTGTGATGTGAATCTAGCAATGGATTTCCACCAATAACTCAATCTCAAGTCAGTGGTTTATAGTAAATGTTGGCTTATAGTAAATGTTTGTACATCTACTTTTTTTTTTAATGTGGTTCTGAAATACTAAAGATTATGACTTACTTTGAGATCATCCAGATTGGAAGGTAAGGGCGCAGGCTTTATCGGAGAGATCTGGGATTGCCCTGAAAAGGTGCTCTTAACAGGAGACAGGGAGCTGCTTGAAATAGTGCTGGTGGGTGTATTTGTATTCCTTGACAAGGATTCATTACATTGCCTAAAACAAATATTGCATTAGATGTTAAACATAAAATACCATGCACAGTTATAATTATGAAAATACAGATAATTCATTCATATTTCCTAGAGACCATGTGAAAACTCTTTTTGACCTCTCTTTTCCATGTGCTATTCAAAATCAGACTGTCAGATACAGATGGACATTCCTTAAAACCACTGCCCTTTGAGCTCTGAATTGAAAATGTCCATACGCTGCCCCCCTGGAAAGCATGATTGCACTTCACCATGTTACCCAGACTGTACTCACTTGAGCTGGGGCTGGTGCAGGGGCTGGTAGTTGAAGTGCTGTTGGTGCTGCTGTGGTTGGTGGTGGCGCTTCTGTTGACTCAGTATCTGGAGCTGGAGGAAGAGCTGTTGTTGCTGGAGAAGCCTGGCATAGGCAGAGTCCATTGTGGGAGGGGACCTCTCAGCTTTCTGGTCTGGTGGAATGTACTGGTGGTATTTCAGTTTCTTCACCTTTGGCTTAGTGTCTTTGGGTTTCTTGTGTCGATTCTTATCACCTGTCTTTGACTATTGGATGGGAAAAAAAAATGAATACAAAATGCTTGATAATCTGTTCCAAATGTTTCCATGGGAGTGCCACATCTAGTTTGCTTAAGGCAAAATGCTTTCCCGTTGTACCTTAGCTGTTATCATTTATTTCTTTTATTTTAAAAACTCATTGTTAGTTGAGTTAAACGGTTGTCTGATTTTTCAGGATTTTTGGAGAAATTCAAGATTGCAGAAGACCAGTGACAATACATTTTATACTTGATTTATATGCTGCAAACGCATACATTCACCAGTATCTCACCTTCACAATAGCAGGGACAGGTATGGGTGATGTGAGCGGATTGCTGGTCATTATTGGGCTTTCTGCTTGGTTGGTTTGATTACTGGGTAAATCATTTTCTCCATGTATTTCACTTTTTGGAGATACCTGGAAGAGAGACAAAGTATATAACATTTATAGAAAGTTCATGTTTATCATTTGCATCACTGTACTATGCTTTTAAAATGATATCTAAATATAACTTTCATGTTCAACGCAACAGAGCAAGTAACTTTTTTTTTTTTTTAGCAGATCTGATTTTGGAATAATTTTTTGCATCCTTCAAATTCAACAACAAAGTGATTAGTAGAATAGAACTGTTCCAAACTACTAAACTGATGTGGAGCAATTTCCTAAATTCAGATGTTCAACTTCCTTTTTCCTTATTTTCCATGCATTGCACTTGGTACATTCTATAAAAAAAACACATTTATTTCACACTTAAGAAAAGCCTCAGGGGGCTTACTAACCAGAGAACACACTGTAATAAATGCTAGTGTGTTCATAAAATAGCTCATTTAGGAAAAAGATCTGAATGTTTTGTGCTGTACGACTCGCAATATGACCTTTAACAAAGAGGTCCGCTAAATTATGCTGGGTTTGGTGTAAAACATCATCTATTAAGGCAAAACATCAAAAGATGTTGATAAGAATCCCTACTCTAAACTCAGATGTGAAAAGTTGTAATTCAGCATGAAAAAGGATATGTCCTTTTAGGCTGTCCTTAGGTCACTGAAATTGCTCTACCTTACCGATCGTGAACATTAGAACAGGACATGTGGAAACACTTGGTGTAACGTGTGTAGGATTGAAAGCAGTGACCATTAATAGTTTTAACTAGTCTCATGCCACTGTGCTCGCTGAACGCCCAATAGTTTGGCACACTGACAGCCGTGCTGGGAAATCAAGACCCCCTGTGCCAAGTACACTGTGTAACAAAGACACTGGTATGCAGAAAGAATGTCGGAGCCAAGGATCCGTCACATCCAGGTTAACAGTCATTCAAGAGGCTTTGCAGGACCAGCAGTGTTCACTGTAACCACTAATATCCTTGCCGAATGACTCGCAGCATGTTGAAAACACGGCATTCAATGTGCTACAAATTCTACTTGTTAATAATCTTGTACAGCATGCTTTGCAAGTCCCTTTACGGAATACAACACTAAATATTGGATATTTTTGCAACATGTTTAATGGATGGTTTGCATAAATCAGATCTGGTCATATTTTATATGCTATTACTATATGCCATGCAATCATAAGAAATACCACTCTTCACAGCGGTTATAGTGTAACAAGAATGCTCGACCTGTACATTCAATCACCATCACAAAGCACTTTACAAGATAGTGAGGAACAATGCATAATACGTGAAATACAGGGCATAGTACATTAAATACAAACAGTAAAAAAAATTAAACTATAAAACTTGGTGGAGGATCAACAAGGAATATAAAAGTACAGAAAGTAGCCTGGAATTTCCTTTTATATACATCCAGAAAATAAATTGAATCTTAATAAATCTGAGACCATTACACAATATGTTTTGGCAAAATAAAAATCCTGATAGATTCCTGATGATCTGGGCTCTTTACTGGAGAAAAAGTGGATATTTCATCAGAAATCAATCTGGAATGTTGGAAATCGTTCAAATGGACCATTAATGATAATAGAAGTTAAGGTTTCTTGTCCGATGGCCACCGATGGCAATAAACCACAAGATGATGGACCTGGTATTTTCACTGCATTCGAAGGGGGTGCAAGTTTAATGACGGACAAAGCGGCCCTCTTCAATCGAATGTATCAAAACACTAATACAGAGGTTCTTTTCAATATTTCAGACAAAAAAATCCCCACTAACCTCCCTTACTGTGCGGTCAACATTCCAGACATTTTTGCTAATCTTTGTGACCTCTATGTCTTCAAAGAACGTTTGGTATTCTGGATTAAAGGTTATTAAAAGGGGCTTGCCCTGCTGTTCGCAGCATATACATGGTGTAAATTAAGTTGCAGGACATTGCATTTGCAAAGCTCCAACAAGAAATGTTCAAATTGCATACCTCCTAATAGTGTTCCAATTGAGGATGGTGGCACACATGCCCTGTAGAGCATGCACTGCAATGGACAAGGTAGGAGGTGGTCCATTAGTGGATTTGGTTGTTCAAGCCCTCACCTGTGCAGCTCCTGCTGAGGCTGGGGGGGACTCTTCAAGGCTCTTTGTTTCTGGGGGCGAGCACACTGAACCCTGAGACTCATCACTCCGCAGCTGTTCAGGAGACAGACCATCGCTGCTGCTGTCTTCTTCAAATGCATACGAGTCTTCTTGTTTGGGGAACTTTTCATGATTCACTGCATGAATAAAGAAAACCAACAACTGTAGTAAATAAAGCTGCTTCATGATGAACTACTGTTTATTTAATTAAAACAAATCTATTTTTAAAGTTGTAAATTTGTTTTGTAATGTGATGTGAGTGTTGTATGGTCATTTGACCTTTTCTGACGGGACAGTGGTCTCATGGGTAGAATCTATCTATAATATCAAACAATTTGGAGGTAAAACTGCTAAAATCACTTTGTATGCTTTTTTTGGTTTTGTTTTTTTAATAGGTGGATTTTGCAAGAGAACAGGAACTGCTTTATAGACATAACAGCCAATCAAGAAACAGCTTATTTGTAACTTGTATCATAGCCAGCAAGTGTTGCAACATTGTAGAATAAAACTGACAAGAGCTCTTGATTCCCACGAACACCCCCACCCCCTACCCTTTGATAACCACAATGCAGAGACATAGAGCTGTCTTTACAAGTCAACTAGAGGCCTAATTGCAGAACAGTAGGCAAGGGGAGTCATATTGTATCTGAGCGTGTGAACTGCCAAATACAGCTCCTGGTTTTAATCCCAGCAGTTTGCACTCAGTCACAACACTGGCAAATGTTGGGACCTCGCTGTAAGTACAAAGGGTGGTTTTATTTCCTACACCTGTCTATTTGGCCTTACTCAAGCTCTATACAAGGTCCCTGTGGACACCTGACTGCAAGCTGTCTAGTTTTGTCATACTAGGTCAGTTGGAGGACTCTGCTTGGACATTGTGGAACAAGAAGAATAAGGTACACTGAGGGTTGTCAACCCAAAATGTAAATAAACTGATTTATGAATTTGTGGACTAGAAAAATCATTACAAAACTAGTCAAACATTTGTTCTTCAGGTGTTACTCTTATGAAACTTGAAATTTATATGAAATTTGGCCCATTTTAAAGAGTTATAAAAAAAAAAAATCAAGTTTATCATCTTGGCAATTGTTTTTCACACATTGGGGGCGAACCCAACGCCTTTGGATGAAGTGTCAATGCACTCACGCCTTGACTATGTATCCCCTTTTAAAATTTATTGCAGATAGTCTCCCAGTTGGTTCAGAAAGGGACAGCTGCATTATGGCAAAGATCTGTCAGAATCTTTGTAGGTGGTTTAGTAGAAACCCAATGATAACAACACTGGCAGCTCTAAATATGTTATTTATGAAGTTAAGGATAAATACAGTTAGTGCCAAATGTATTTTAGAAAGACAAAAAATACCATTAGTTTTGTTAATACAGTCTCTAAGGGAAGTGCAAGTAAATTGATTTATCCATTAGTAAAGCATTGATTACACAATTGCAGCAGACAGCACAGTTATATTTTATTTGAGGAGACCAAGGCGTCTTAAAATAAAACTATACTTAACCTCAATTTCTCACAAACAAATTGTGTCAATCAAGTCTCTTTTTGGTAGGTGAAAACAACATCTACTGTGGATAACCCAGAAATAACCCTAAATTATAATTTGTTGATTGTTTGTGTATTTTTGGTTAGCAGTATTATCTTGCAGACAGAGAAAAGGAACACTTTTCTTAAAGTTTTCAAGTTGCTTTCTATCAGTTCTTTTTCCAGCAGCAGGAGCAGTCATCTATACAATGTGGGGATGACAAATGCCATACTTTTCTTCCTATCTTGTATTGTCCCCAAGCATGTATATCTCCTTGATTTCAGGATCCCATGTCTCCTACACTAATCTCAAATGTAATGGAGCTTGGCCTTTGCTAATTTCCATTGCCTGAGCTTTGTGCGTACTAACCTACTGCTTGAGGTGATGACAGGACAGCAGTATAAACAGCAGCTGATATCAGCTTTCAGCTATGCACTGCGTGGCAAGGAACATTTTCTCACCCAGTGACCAGCGCGTTTTAATCAAAGTGAAAGCCCTTTACTTGCAAAGGAATGCCACTAGAGTTTAAATGGCCTTCATAGCATTTGTTCTTTTAGTTCATATGTGCTGTAAATTAAGTTTTGAAAAGCCTCAAAAATCAAACTTTACCAATAAAAAAAATAAAATCAATTTCCAAAATAAAAAATAAAAAAAGCATTGTATTGAAATAATTTTTTGTTCAATAGAACAACAACTAGTTAACTAGCTACATTTTATTATTTGTCTAACTGGATCAAATTGACTATAAAGTCTATTTTAGATTTTTTTGCAGATCTGAGAAAAATCGAGAAATTGTGTTTGGGGACAGACAAGTGGAGAGTTGCATCACAAACAGTTTTTTTTTTTTTTCTTTCAAAATCTGCTTGAATAAAACCATTGAAGAAGTATATCCTGATCTTATGGAAACTGACATGATTACATTACCTTTTTGTTGCTATATCAGCTATTAAATAATTTATTAGATATTCAAAGCCGTTTTGGGAGTTGGGGGTAAATGGTGTTTCTGAAACCGTTTCAACAAGTTTCTTTAAAATTGAATTTGAATGTCTGTACCAGGGCTACCTTGTGGGAAAAGCCAGTCCTTCTCTGATCATGCTGTGTGTTATAGGGGATGAAATCCTCTAACACTTTGGTATATGGTGAGCAAAACAAGTGCATATATATATATTTTCATTGTCAGATACCTTTCATTGCAGCTTCTTTTACAGCTGAATCAACGGGAATGATATTCTTTTCTACCAGCTCCAAAGGGCCTGGTCTGAGTGCAATTTTCTCATTAAGATCGTCGGCTAGCCTGGCTCGCTTCATTTTCATCTGAGTAGCTTGTAAGGACCCTTCGGCAGCGCAGTCTATACAGTAAACATAATGATAAGCATCATTAATCCACTGTAACAATTCCAGGCTCCACTATAAATCAATGATTTCTATTTAAGAAAAAAATTGTATGTGTGTTTGTCAACTAGGGCTTGAAGTTTTCTGGTTTTATTTTTGATCATATGACGTCCCTTAACTTATTTTGAGCCGATTCTGTTTCATTTCAAACAAACAAATTACGTTAATTGCTCATCGCTGCTCCTAATTGCATTTCATTCTTGCAGTTGCCTAGTTTATCATTGTGTTTTTGTTCTTTTCACTTGTTTAACAGTTGTCCTGACAGATTTTCTTTTCAGCATATAATACCCAGTACGGAGTGTACACTGATAGCAAGTCCATCATTTCAAATCTCCTTGCTTTTTGTAGAAAAATTATCTTAAACCCAGTCTTTAAAATTATTAATAATTTATTAGGATGCAGAGACAGCTTAACAATGACTAATTAACATTTAAAGGCAGGTAGAGATTTGGAAAATAAAAACCAAAAAGTTCAAGCCCTAATCACAATTTAGCCCCGCACTCCATGCGGTAGCATCTTTCCTAGGCAAGAGTCTCTCTACAGTTACAATAACCATCGAAGAATGAATTGCGGCATATTATTCTCTCCTGATAAACTGTATTGAAACCAATCTCACTAAATTGTATTCAGGTTTACTGTATATACCACCTCTTTGTATTTGCTAAATCAAACCATTATACTGTAATGTATGGTCGCTTTGTATATGAAGTGTAGTTTGCCAAACAATATTTGACAAACTGCTTTCAAAAGGATGTTGGTGACCCAAGCTTTCCATTTTGTCAATCTTTACAGCTTTACACATTTGAACAGAACAGCCTGAAACTTCTAGCAGAAGTTGTTGCTTGATTAACAAACAGTGGTGATAAATACATACTTAGTAGCCACTTGCTGTCGTACGAAGTGGCAACAAAGAAGTCACATCTTACCTTGTAAAATATGCATATTGACCAAATCTGACTTCTCTGGTCTGCTTTTGATCTTGTGCTTCAAGTAATCCTCTGTCTGTAAAACATAAAAACAAGGGATGTATGTAGTAGAATAGTGACCAATACTTTATGTTGGTGTTGTTTCAAACCACACGCAAGAGCACAGTGGGGTAGTCCTATAGACAGACTGGTGTACAACTTCTTTAAAAGTACAAAGCCATTAATTTTTCCTAACACACGTGTGTTATGCTTTTGGATGACACAACAATAACATAATAGGACACTAAACCATTTACACATCTATTTTATTACATATTTTTAACATCTGATTATCACCCACTCTAATACCGAGAGTACTTGGGTTAGTGATGTCAGATGGTCTGCAGTGTGCTGAGAAATCTGAGGATTTACTACCAAGTCAAATGGCAGCTTGGCTGTGTACTGACAAGGGTCACTTAATTAAGGCAAAGTTGTGAATCCTGCAGAAAAGAGCAGAGTTTCCATTCATTTACAAGTTGAAGTTGTTCACCATGCAGCAGATCTGGCAACTAAAGTGAAACAGTGCTTCAACTTCCCAGCACAGTGAAGCCTCCCCAGTTAACTCAAAGCGGTGAAAACAGTGTCCCGCTTTCGTTTTGATTGTGTGTGTGTGTGTGTGTATATATATATATATATATATATATATATATATATATATATATATATATATATATATATATATATATATATATATATATATATATATATAAAATACTGGTTGAAGCTTGCAGTAAAGAAAATGTGCTTGATACTGTGTGATTTCCAGAAGGGATTCTTTAATGGTAGCCTAGCATAAACTTTTGAAATCTAAAGTGATGTACTAACATTGAATAAGTTATAACAATACAGTAACAAAATGAACCACATGTTGAAAAAGTAAAACTGTTGGGATGCTCCCGTTAAGTAAGCTGTACAGCATCTATTTAAATATGACTATAAATACATAAATAATAAATAGTGGTTATGCACTAAACAACTGTGAGGGCATCCATTATCTGGTGACTGCCTGCTCTAGTTATCAATTAAGACATTGGTTTGTTCAGAGTAATGACTTAAGTAGTTGTCATTTGAATTTCTCTGTACTATTGTCTCCTGAATTATGGCCCCCTGTCATCTTTTTAATATGTTGAGAATTAGTACTGCTTGCAATTGTTACCTTGGATCTCTCAAGACTTTTCCTCTGCTCATGGAATACAGCTGGGCTCTTCAATGCTGGAATAATAAACAATGAAATCAGACTGATTACAAGGTAGATCGATAACAGCAAGTCCTTTTAATATGCATTTCTTAAGATAATCCGAAATAAATACACATTTGCAACAACTGGATGTTCTGAAATACGTGGGGCTTCAGTTACAGCATCTTAAATGAAAGCTTTTGTGAACCGCCCCGTTTTTGAATGTGACAAACATAATGTATTGAACAATAGTCCACCATAGTCCAAAACAGGTAGAATAGTAACACTAACTTTAATCTGCTAGCCTGAGAAAAAACATATTCCTAAAAAGGAAACCTAGTTTAGGTCCTAATTTTAAAAGCAGTTTATCAATGTGATAATTAAATGTAAGATGCTCATTAACGCATATACCTAAATATTTATAGGAGGAAACCAAGTGATTCACCATACAAAGTATTAATAGCCCAGGTCTGATTACTAATTTTCTTCCTCTTAGAAAAAAATAACATGGTTTGAGTCTTAGTCGCATTTTGCAGTAATCTATCTCTGAATAGTTGTTTTTGCACAATATCAAATGCGCTATGCAGATCTCTGAACAGCCTGCATGGACTATCCAGTTGTATATAGTGTCAAAAATGCAGCTCTCATTTCTAGGAAGACGACGAGTCTATTAATTATGTAACTAAGCTTTTGTCTTTTAGGCAGTAATATTTCAGGGTTTTTTTATTTGGTGAAGTGTCAGACAAAGGTTACATTTCCATTTCTAGAATTACTCTCTGCAAACAAAAAACATATTGACATGACAGTTTTATAATTTTACACTCCTCCTATAACAGTTTGAATAACATCTAAAGAAAGTCAAAGCAGCACTGTTGAATAACTATTACTGTATGTATTTGAAGCACAATGTCAACCCTCAAAACCACTGTAAATGAAATGCCCCCTCCCATTTATTCTGGAGAGAATAGCCTTCCTTAAAGGATGCTGAAATCACCTGCTCACTCTATAGATGTCTATAATGTTAAATTAACCACAGGGATGTCACAGTGAGAGCACAGATTTGTTCTGCAGCTGTTAACTCCAGTCATTGTGACCTCCAGTGTTTCTCTTTGACTGCATACTAATACTGTACATGAGACCTGAGGAAGGAAGCTGCTTTTAGTGTCTTTAATGACCCCCACCTTTTCTCCAAAGGAAGAAGGCAGTAAGGGGCACAGACACAACCAGCCTACACAAATCCAATATCCTGAGGTATAACAAGTAGTAGATGCACTTTAAGAGAACAGAATAAAAAAAAGGTTATCCACTATAGTGAAATACCCTATTTATTAATATGTACTAAATAGTGTTGTACAATAAGTTAACATCTGTAAGGGTTATGTTCAGGGTTAGGGTTAGAGTTATGTTTTAAGGTAAAGAGGTCATAGTTAGGGTTTAAAAGACACCCATCACAATTGGGAACTTGTAAACAGAACATTAACTGAGGGAATTCTGACAACAGGAATATAACAAACTTAAGAGACAATAGTATGGAAGACACTAAAAAAGGAATTTTTTATTGCGTGTAAAATGCTTTAGAAAAACAAAATTAAAAATGGAATCTGAGGAAGTGTTGTATTTGGTGGTAGTTTTACACAGGATGTTTTGATACTAACAAATGGCAAAAACAATATTGTTAGTTTGAGAAACTGTGTATGGATAGATTGCCATGTCAAGTCCTTTTTCGTCTACCCTTCTGAGTTTTTACAAGACTGGCTAGTTGAAGATCCTTATCCTTTACTGCGACGCATGCTTGCGGCGCTTACTAATATGTTTGATAAGTAAGGGTACGTCTATTCTGTTGATTTTATACATAAACTGACTGGGATCATACTTTAGTGCTTGTAAAAACTCAACTGAGACAGATGAACGAGCCACACACACTTTCAAGTGCTTATACCACCAATCTGTGAGCCAGTGATGTAACACCCAGAGGCCAAACAATGCTAAGAGGGCCAACTCAGAGACTAGAGGCTAATACGTACCAGATGTTTTCAAAAAAAAAAAAAAGAAAAAGTTAAACCGAAAGCTAAATTAATAAAATAAAATTGTCAAACATGCTAATACCAGTACTGTATGTACTGCAGATCAAAAAGCAGTGTATTCACCATCATTTTGTATAGGCATTTAAGGGAAATCAAGAACAACTCTTATTACTAATAACTAGTTATCCTCGTATGAACTAATACATTGCAAGTCCCTGTTTTAAAATAAACACCCTAGCACCCTAACATTTCAAAAGCTTGCCGTCTGGTTTTGCTAACAGTCCAATGTCATCAACAGATAAACTAGCAATCCAACATTCTTTTAAAAGCTAACCAAGTCAGACTGATCACTTTACTGCAGGTCTTATCTCACACAGACTCCTTGAAATGGATAAGTATGGCTTCTGGACTCCTCCTCCCTGTATAATGCTGAGTTATCTTTTATTTTCATGCTCATGCCCATTCAGTACAATTATTGCCATTCTGTACAAGCCAGGGCCAATACACCATGCCCACTCCCCCCTTATAAAGGATTCATGAATATAAATGTTATTTTTAATTTGCCACATCAATATGGATTAAAGTACTTGTTGAGTAAAAGTTTAAATATACAGGCTTTGCCCATTATTTTATCTCGTTGTAGATAAAGGGCCAAATTCAATAAACTTTGAACTAACAGATCACTGATAATTAATCAAAAGGCAAATGGATCCGCATGCATCTATTTATTTATTTATTTATTGAGTGAACTTGTATGTTCTTAATCCTCTTTATCCCAGCGTTAAGTCCAAAGTGTTTATTACAAGAACCTAACCTGCTGCAGTTGTCAGTTACCATCTCTTAGTCCAGCAGATAATTTCGCAGTCTCTAATACCCTATTCACGTTACCTAAATAATGTGCTGTCAACACATGTCAAAAACCTGTGAATGCCAATACATTTAGTGACAATCATATTTTCGCATTTTGTTTTAAGCATTATATGTAAAACAATTCATAAGGCCACCATATTCCCACAAGAGAATTCATAATGATGTAATAACTTCCCATAGGAAATCTGAAAATGCTGCACTTAAAATGAAGGTTTCATCTTTTAGGGCTGCGTTTCTCTTGAATCAATTTATCAAGAAAACAGAGCTTTACATTTATTAGGTAGAAACAGGTGCTATTACTATAACTCTGCTCTGAGGTGGAGGCTTTTCATACACTTCAGCATTCCTCGGAGGTCAGTTGCTGGCAATGGAAGCTGAGCGGTTTACTGCTAGTGCTGATCCAATATCCGTACATGCTCACCCCTACTAGATCAAGTTTAGTCATTGTTAGGGCTCTAGTGTACCCCTTTTCTGGAGGTGAGCTCCGTGGAATGTGGGTGGTGCTAGCTGGGAACCAGAACCTGCCTTCAATCCGATTAGCAGTGCATGGTGTCCAGCAGGTCATGGTTGGGCAATCCTCTGTACATCGTTTTTCAAATGCAATTGTATTATTAAATGTTATTGATTATCCATATAATATGCCAAATACATGAATATAGCATAGCTTATATTACATTATAATCAGAAAATGCAGCATGGCAAAAGGAAAATATTTACTATACTGTGTATGACTTGTAAAATCTAACTGAAAACCATTTTCTAAAACGGTGCTTTTGCAGATTCATAGATAAATCCTGCATCTAACCATGTATAGTATTGACTGCTAGTACACTGACGAAGGCACAAACCAAAACGTTTCTCTACTTGACTTTGTTTCTTATAATATGACCTTAGAATTCTGATTGAGCGTTTTGAAGTCATAGATAAGAATAGACGAAACCCATTGAAATGATTACTTCTACCGATTAAAAAAGTTACTTCTATATTAAACAAATAGTGTATTCATTTGACATTTGCAAAACATAGATCCAGTTGGAACTCAGTAATGTACATTCTCTAAATACATTGTATATCCTAATATTGGATGTTTCAAGACGCTCCTTTTGTGTTACTCTGCAAACTGAACCAAAAGAGAAAGTCAAAGCACTTACGAGGCATGATGCCATGGTCTGCAAGTTGCTCCCTTGTCCTCCTCTGCTGAAGCCTCAATTGCAGAACTGGAATAAGAAAAAGAAGACACAAGTTGATGGTAAAGTTTTACCTTAAAGGTCATCAGCACTCCTGCCTGATAGGAAGAAGAAGATCAGAACTGTTACCTGGAACAGGGTCAAAAGGTCAGGATGAATCTGGCACAAACTTAGGTCAAGTTTCTACTGATTCCTAACCCTTGATTGAACACCCTCTCACCAGACTTGAAACACTACATGGTTGAATTAAACCTCCTTATAATGTACTATGTGTATAAATAATTGTCCTAAACATCCTAACCTAAAACTTAACAAAACATAGAGCATTCCTTTTACTGTTTTTCTCTCCTGTTATTTTTCATCATTACTGTTTCAATATAAAACTTGACACACCTTTTTTTAAAACCAGCCGAGGAATGAATTAATTTAGTTTAGTGACAATTTGTTTCCACATAATACTAATCTGCAAGAAAAACATGAGGAACAGGCTTATTTTGTATTGATTTTTTGTTTCCCCTTTCATCTCACCTTTCGACGGTACTCCTGAGTTATGTCAGTAATTGATCCAAAAATGTCAGCACGGCAAAATCCTGATTAGAATTAAATCACCAGAAAGAATGTGCAGGGAAAAAAAATGCATACAAAAAAACTAAAAGAAAAGAATGCAGGAAGGTGATAAACTGTGGGGGAAAAATATGGTCAAAATGAAATTACCAACAAAGAAACTGAATTACCTTTAATGTAACTGACATTTGCCAGTAGAAGGTAAATATTCCCGGTGATGTATAACTGAATTCCTTAGCCATGTGGGTCAGCTCTGATAACCTCTAGATAAGCACTCTTCTAATAAGAATGTTTAGTCTCATAAGATGAAAGGGCTTCTATATTATTTTGTCAGAAACCTTCTTCAACTCCAGTGTAATCAGACTGACTGTGGAGCTTTCTTGTTTTGTAAGAGGGTTCTTACCCAAGAGCAAACGTTAAGCAACATCCTTAGTACTTGGCTTGCAAGGTGCTTTATCTTTTCAAAACACTGTTTTATTTGCAGATTCACGAGGAGGATACCTTGACCACTAAAGACGTCACAAAGGAATTTGGAGAAATGCTGTCATGTTAAAACATGCAAAAACTGCAGCCTCCCAAATATTTAAATAAAACAGGATGTCGAACTATCATAAACACAGCTCCTGGCTTTTAAACAAGCTCTTCTGTGGTGTGTGGTCTTTGGCAGGGTAGGGGGAGAGGGGTTGGGTGTGCCGGACAATAAAAATGAATATGAGGAAGTCAATCATTAAATCATAGGAATAATTCTAGTCCTGGGCATCAGAAATACAGTGTGTTCCCAGAGTTATTAAACTGTGGTGAAAAGTTGCGTACATGTGGTTTCATCATGTTATACTGTTGCGGTCACTTATTACTGATCACTTATTACTTATTACTTATTATTTGTCTGATTTTTAGATGGTAGAATCCATGAAACTTTACCAAGTATAAACAACATTACAGAAACAAGTGCATAGTATGCATTACCCACATGGTGTCTATATTAAGACACTGCTAGAAAGGTATGTTGGCATCATAAATAAAATATAATATAATATAATATAGAGTGACTGAAAACTGAAACATGCTGGCCGCTTTACCAAAACAGCTGGGCTCTATTTTCAGAAAAAGACAGATGCATCTTTATATTGTTCAGCTCACTCATTACTTCTCTGCTTCCATGCATTTTGTACCTACTTTTTGTTAAAATGTGCCATTCTTTGGGCAAATGTAAATCAAGTCATGTGGGCATGCCAGTTCCTGTTTGCAAATCTTTTTTTTATGCCGTTTATGAATTCGTTACATTTTTTAACAGCCAAAAAACTCGAGCATAATACAAATTCATAGTTTTTTTACATAAACAATAACAAACACTGAATGCATAGGCAGACTAGACCAGTATGGGGTTTGTGTTAACAGAACCTCTGTCACCCTCCTTTTAACACCCAAACTTGTTTAAAAGTAGCAATATGAAATAAACTAAAGTGACAGCATACCATGCCAACTATATATCTTTCCTCATGAAAAAAGAGTTCAATTTCTCAAATTGAAAGAATTCTCCTTAAGACTCGCCTCTTCAAAGAGCACCTGTAGAACTCCTCTGTTTGTATCCTGGGACACTATCACCCTTCATGTAAATGTGCTTTATTTTGCTCTTATCAGCCCCTATTTTACTGCATTTAATCCTGTACTTCAGAATACTGTAATCTGCCAAGTTTTTAACCTGTAGTACTTTGTATTTAATCACATCCTGATGTAACTATCACTATTTAATCATATCCTGATGTAACTATCACTATTACCTGCTGTATTATTGAATTGTGGTTTGTCAAACTTGTACTTTACTTGAACAAAAGTTATTGTATTTCTTGCTCTTATTGTATTACTTGTATTGTAACGCTTGAAATGTTTTTGCTTACGATTGTAAGTCGCCCTGGATAAGGGCGTCTGCTAAGAAATAAATAATAATAATAATAATAATTTTTGCGGTAGTGTGTTTACTTTCTTGCTTGGTCTAAAACAAAACTGTTTAAGGCTCTTTGCTTTGCTGAAAAGGGGAAGGTCTGAAAAGAGAACCGAAAAAGATTGTGTCATCTGCAGTTGCTTAGTGACTCCAAAATGAATGACCTTTAACCTTTCTGCATCTGGGAACGAATCTCCCTAGCCTGGCAACAAAAACAAAACAAAGCTCAGGAAATACTACTAAGAAAGAAATAAGGAATCTAAAGCAGCGTACCAGGAGACACACAACTACACTGGCACTGATGAAGACACTACTAGCTTTTGAAGCTATGCATATGCTTCAAAAACAGCTTTCTTTTATTACCAGGCAGGACAGAGAAGAGCACTGCTGGAAATCAGTCCCCTGTAACGGGATGATAACGGTGTCATGATGCCTCCTGTTTCCACTCATTTCAACAGGAGCACCAGAGCTATCACCCCTGCTCTTAAATTAAAACTGCCCATTCTAATAAGAGGAAATGCTGACAATCTGCTGTGCACGGCTCTGCCTACAGTATACAAATGAAGTCCTTTTTTTCTGTAAGCTATGCTTGCAATATCAGTATACAGCGTTCCTGGAAACCTATTCCAAGGACCAGTTTTATCCTGTTTTTAAACTGTTAAGGTGTGCTGCCTCTCCTCTTTGACCCTTGCAGATCAAAATGGGTACCTCATAATCCTCAGATCTGAAGACAGATTTGGGAGGGTTTTTACCAAAAAATGCAATGTTCATAGGAATTTTGATTTAACAAAATCTCAACTGGAGAGCAGCTGTAAAAATATACATCTGGGCCACTGTTTTGAAGGGTGTTTACCTTTTAAATACAGCATGTAAAATTACTTTATCCAACTTTTTGGGTTTTCACGCTTACACCATTTTTTCCATGGTTTAGGCATAGCATAGGGTTACAACACAGCTAAAGCACAGATAAGCAAGGTAAATCATAGAAAAGTATGGTAAAAGAGTGTAAAAAAGAAAACATTTTTGCAGGGTTACGCATAAATAAAAGCCTGGGAAAACTGAAGTTTTATAGGGATGCTATCAGTGTACATTTCCTTTTTAATGGCCGAGCACTTGACAGATTACTGAACTGCAACACTGGGCTTTTACATTCCTTAACCTCCTAAACACGACACGCTGGCAGTCTTCTTGTCTACCAGAAAAAAAACAAAAGTTTGTTTTTCTAGGTATTTATTTTTTAGTGGCCAAGCCAATAAGTCTTTTTTTGGCCTGAGCAGAGTGACCTGTGTGTCTTCAATATATCAGTTATGTTTACATTCCACTTGATAGCTCCCCAGGAAAACCTTATTATTGTTCCTTGGTTGAAAACACTGCAAACTAATGGTGTGAACTTAATTGGGGTACTGCTGCCGCAGTCTTACAACCTACAGCACATATGCTGTAGTGTTTGGATGCAGAATTTTGTTATAACTGATACCTGAAACCTGTTTTTATTAATATGAACAAACTACTAGTAATCGTGCGAGTGCTGGTCTGCTCTATATTCCAGGGTAATCTCAGTTTAAAGATCCTCTGGATTGAATGTCTTTCCAAGCAATAAGAACCAGATGATTTACAATAATCTCTTATAAATAGTAACACCAGTTGTCTGCTGTAAATATACCTGCCAACAGTATTTTTGTACTCTGCTTGAAAGTGGGGGGGAAGTCAACTCCCTGCTGAATACGATTAGCAAAATACAGCAACTTGATACCAGTGTTTAAAAAGCAGTTGTAGTACAGTAGGTTTGCAGTTGGTGAATATGAAAAAGCCTTGCAAGTTGGTCCTAACAAAAATAACATGTTTTGCATACACATTTATGAAACTGTAGTTTTTGGTATCTGAATATTCGAAATGTTTCCTAATTCTGAACTATGTTTGTTTTCCTTTCCAGTGGTCTTAGTCGGGCTGTATGGACATTTACAGGGACATGTTCCAGAGTTTCTCTGCGACAGGGGCATGTGGTGCTGCAGGAAGCTCCCCTCTCTTAAGCTTTGCAAGGAAAAGAGCTTTCTTAAGAACTGCAGTTAGGGCAAACTCAACCCTCAGGGCCTGAACAACAGTCGCCTTTAATGAGGACAGTAGTGGGGACTAATGAGAAGTGCGCAGCTTAGCAAACAGCAGCTGTTAGCAAACAGCAGCTGTTAGCAAACAGGTTCTGTGAATAGGAATACCTTTCTCTCCCCTAACCCGCCCCATTTCATGGTCTGTCATTTTTTCTAAGGCTGTTCCATTCTTGTATATCTGGTTGGCCAACACCAATGATTTTTGACTTCTGAGTGTAAAAAAAAAAAAAAAGTTTGCAACAATCAATTAGTTAGTTCCTTGCTTTGAACAGAAAAGAAACCAGTGAACTCTCATTGACTTTGAATAAAAATACAGGTTTAGAAACTCAAACTAGTTCAGCACCCAGTCCTGGATTTCAGAACTGCTGTTGTTGAAATGATCAGGTCTCCGCAATCAGGGTCATGTTTAATCCTCTGAACTCTTAAACTCTGAACTGATCACACTTATCCCAGTATGTACAGGTCTCACCTGAGATTTGCTTTGAGGGTTTTTTGCTGTAGGGGAGTAACAGATTATTTAATAGAGGTCTGATTTTACAAACTCCTACCTTCTCCTTGTGTAATTAAGATATGTAATTGAGGACAGTTCTAACCCTGAAAACCCATTTTAAAATTCACATCTTTGTGGGTGGTTTGTAACCATGCTCTCTCACAAGACTGGAACTAGATTAACGCTTTGGTGAGAGTATAGTGAGGTCATTAATAGACTGGACTGACAGCTTCCAAAACAAGATCCTCTGGTCCAGACATCCAAGTTGATGGTGCTCCTCTGGGTTGGAGATGAGACACATGAATGTCTGCAGTCTGGTTTCCGGCCGCATTACAGTACTGAAAGTGCTCTGCTCCAGATTGTGAATGATCTCTTGCTCAGTGCTGATGCTCTCTCTGTGCTTGTCCTCCTTGACCTAAAAGCTGCCTTTGACACCATAGATCATGGCATTCTTCTTGACTGCCTTCAGAAGTATGCTGGAATCTCTGGAACCTGCCTCTCGTGGATGTCCTCTTACCTATCCAGATGCATGCAATCTGTTTTCTATGCTGGACGCAGTGGCTTTGCAAACTCAGTCACTTGTGGTGTCCCCCAAGGATCTGTTCTTGGGCCCCTTCTCTTCAATATCTACATGCTTACCTTGGGTCACCTCATCTGCCAACACAGCCTCATGTTTCACTCCTATGCTGACGACACCCAGCTCTACTTAAAACTCGACCCTGGAAGCCCCTCTGCCATGGTCCGGCTCTTGGCTTGCATTCAAGACAGAGGCCTGGAAGTCTGCCAATTTTCTTCAGCTGAACACTAGCAAATCTGAACTCCTTCTAGTAGGATCTAAAACTCAACTTTAGAATCTCAGTATAGCTGCCCTGAACCTCGGAAACTGTCTGCTGCTGCCTTCCCCCACAGTATGAAGCCTTGGTGTACTTCTTGACAGCAACCTCTCCTTTGATGCCCACATCTCCTCCATGGTCAAATCTTCCTTCTACCATCTTCGAAACATCTCCAAAGTCTGTCCCTACCTTTCCCTCCCGGATGCGGAGATACTTTGTCATGCATTTGTCTCCTCTTGACTCGACTATTGCAACTCTCTATAAGGTGGTCTCTTGGCACGCACCATAAAACGACTGCAGCTAGTTCAGAATGTCACTGCCAGGATCCTCAACAGATGTAAAAAACATGATCACATCACCCACCGTCTTGCCCAGCTGCAGTGGCTACCTGTAAAGTTCAGAATTATTTTCAAAACTCTCCTGCTCACCTACAATGCCCTTCTTCACACAGGTCCAGAGTACCTCCTCAACCTGCTGACCCGCTATGTCCCTGCCCGCAATCCGAGGTCCTCTGACTCTGGCCTACTTGGTATCCCCAAGCAAAAGTGCACCACACTTGGAGAAGGCTTGTTTAGCTTCATGGCTCCGACTCTGGAACTCTCTCCCAGCTTTGGTCCTCTCACCGTCGCTTGCTTAAAATCAACCCTCAAGTCCCACCTGTTCTCTCTTGCTTTCCATGCTCTTTAAGCCTGATATCTGCTATTAGCTGCTGTGTTGCTGCTACTATTTCATGTATTATGCACTTTCCACTGTATTTAATGTACTATTTCATGTATTATGCACGTTCCACTGTATTTAATGTATTATGGATTTTCTTGTTGTTACTGCATCTTGTAAAGCGCTTTGTTATGGTGGTCCACTATGAAAGGCGCTATATAAAGTAAAGATTAATTGATTGATTAATTCATCCTCAGTTTCCTAAGAAAATAAATGACACTCTGTGGTGTTCTCCATGTAATAGCTTAATTGTCAGTCACCCAACTGCAAACATCACAAGAACGTGAAGATGATTAGGCAGAGCATGGTGTGGATTCAAATTATTACAATATCGATTTTCACTTGCTCCAGCATGTCAGGTCACAGTTTATTCTAGTTGACTCACACTCTCTCACCAAGGCAACCTTCCCTTATTTTTTTAGAAAACTGAGCGTACTGCTCCCAACCTTGCTGATTGCTTTAGCAATAGCCAGCAACCCTCAGAAAGCCATTAACACTACAGGGTGGGATTTCATGCACCACCCAGTCTAATACCTATCAATTCTCACTGAAATTCCTGGAAACCTGACACCTCCAATTGACACAGAGGTGAAGTAAATTTCTTCACACCCACAAATGACTTCATGTTATCAAGCACCGGCTTTGGGGGGGGTTCAGGTGTACTGTATTCAGAGGTTTAATGCGATTTATATTTACAATGTGCCATACAAATAAAAGCTATTTGAACAACACTGACAATCATTTTATTGTTTTGAACTGTAACCTGTTTGTCTTAAAAGACAAGGTGACAGCAGCAGCTGATCTATTGGGTCACAGGAAGATGACAGTTAATAACCCAACACATGACCTGCACCTGCCCAGCAAAATGACACGTAGAATTGTTGTGACTACTAAACAGAGCAACTGCTCCATGTAAAATAAATACACCTCGACTTTAAAAACTGTTATCTGTGCATTTAATTATCTGCAGAAATCTGTATACAGCTGCTTGAAATCATTCAGGAACGTATTCATTATGAGCCTGGAAGTACCGCTAGAGGCATTTTCTTTGCATCTTTGCAACAAACTACAGCTTGCATCTGAAAACGTTAGTCCTGCTTAATTTATGACATAGGAGGTTCGCAGACTCAAACTGCCTCCATAGATGAGATTATGTAATCAAGTCTGTTGTCTTTGACACCTAAGGCATTTTCCTGTCATAAGGATTTGCAGTGGTGTAAAAGTTATGACTTAGGGCACTGACATTTTTTAAAACAACCCCTCCCAAGGGTGGTTAGAGTTATACTCTTGTTGAATTAAGTATGCAATGCCTGAACAAAATCCTCTGACCTTGCAGTACTATAGAAGCTGATGTCAACCATTTTATAACCTAATACTTCTGTGCCAAATTGCTACTCAAATTAATCTATTTCAGTTTAGGACAAAAAAAAAGGCCACATTTTGAATAAAGTTGAGGATTGTCATCCTCTCAATTGTATGCTAAATATTTGTGAAAATAACTACTATGATAAATAGTTTAGAATTAAGGATATATATTTTTAAAAGTTGTATCATTTCACATATTGTCACATCTGTCCTAAATCCCTAAGTGTCAACTGCTGGGGAAAGAAAAGTGATGCATAGGGAGAAATATACTGGGGTCGCTTTAAATAATTCTCAGTGTATGTGTACGGTTAAAACTGATTATAAAAATCATAGATCATACAAATCTAATGTATGCTTAGACATTCTATTTCTGGTGAAATAACCACTGTACCTACCTAGTACCTATCACTGCAACATACATTTCAATAACATTTTCATCAGAGAGGTGGCAGTATAGACTCAAGTTACTCAAATTTTACAAAGTTATGCACAACAAGTTAATTACATTTGTAAGACCTTTTTTGGGGGAACAAAAACTGTACCTGGTTACCCTCCAGCAAAGCTCAGACACGCCCTAACCAACAAACCCTTTACCAGTTTTGAACAAACTGTCAAAGTGTGTATTTGCCAAGAAAAAAACAAGTTTGAGTGATGTTACCGCTGACACTGTCTCGAGAGAGCTTTAGTAGTAAATACTCTCATTTATACTGTGACGGACATCTATTCTTTAACACAAACATCAGAAAAAAAAGTGGTGTAACTTAAGTAGCTCATATTAAAAAAAAAAAAAAAAAAAAAGTATTGCATGGCAATTAAAAAAAATTGTTACAGTAATTTATACAGCAATTTACGCATATGTATTGTTGCCAATACTGTTGAATAACTTTTTTTGTATATTGAAACTAACTACTATATTATTTTCATGAATTTAAATGAAAACTGCTGAAGCATTCTTACAGGCGTAAATTGACAATATAAAAAGCTAATGTGTTTGCTCATAAATTACAAGGTTGCGTTCTCAAGTGTACAACAAAATGTGATACATACAAACTTTGAAACCCAATGAGTTACATCTGTTGCACTATATCTAGGTGGTACTAATAAAGCAATTTTACCATGATATAAAATTCAACTAATATCCCCCCGTGTAGATATTAAGTAATAAACCAATCATACCTGAATTTCTTTCACCTTACAAATAACATGGGTGGATTCAGAACCTCATACTGTTATGACTGTACTTCCATTTGTGATCTGCACTAATTCCTCACTAAAAGGAAGAGATAAACAAGTCCACATAGCCTTTAAATAACATAGGAGAAATGTATAAATATATACCTGAGGATTACAAGCAGAAATCCTGCAATGTGTTGTCACTCGCTAAATAAGAAGAGCTGCAACAGTGGCAAGTTTATGAACTTGAGAGCAAGGCTTACCTGATCTGAACTTGCTGCGAATGAGCAGGGAATGCTCCGAACCAAGAAGAGTCATGATGATGTTCTGAATACAATTCCAACAGCAAAAGACAAAAACTGCAAACCTCCTCAATTTAAACCATTAACCGTCTCCAAGGAGTGAGTCTGATCAGTGCTAGCAAACCACTTCATTAAAAAAGGAGAGTATCTCTTTAAATTACTACACTCTGCTCTTCCCCTTGGGGTTGCTGCTTCAGTCAGTCAGCCAGCCGGCAAAACTTGTGAAAGGTTTTGGTCCCATCTAGCCCTGTTCCTCAATAAGACAGCAAATGATATCCCCCAGCGCTGGGAGGGGCTGAAAAGCTAAAGATCAGCAAAACACTCCTCCAGCTAAAAGTTTACTATCGGCACAATGACCAAGCTGGAGTCTCCCCTGTCAAACTCAGCTTGGGACATCACTGGTGGGATGTGGGTTTGATATCCGATCCCACTTACTACCAACTGCAGGCCGGCCAATCAGAAGACAAGCACCTCCTGATAGCAGAACTCTGGAGTGACAGTGAACAGGAATCAAGAAGCCTCACTCCCTCACCTTAACTCTTTTGCATCAAAAGGAGATTACATCTTTTTTTTTTTTTCAGATGAAAAGCTGCTGGCCTGTTGCCTGACTGTTGTTTGCCAGAAGTAATTAAACTGTTATCAGTGTAACAGTACAAAACAGTTATCTTTGTGTCATCAATAAGTGCTAGACAGAAGAATACAAATACTATTACTACGACTACTACTACTAATAAACACAAGTAGTAAGTATAATTCTGTTATGTTAAGTGAATATAAAAGTCCACCCCCCCATCTGTTTCATTGTAGTTCCATCTGTTAAAGAAAAACAAATTAAGTAGATCCAAGGTTTTGTAATCTTACTCGTCTGTCTTAAATGTAAACATTTTTTTTTTTAATCTATAGCTTCAAAGTCATACATTCCAAAGGACAGCAGACAAACCTGTCTAATGCGATCACTGATGCTATCAATATTTTATATCACATATATATATATATATATATATATATATATATATATATATATATATATATATATATATATATATATATATATATATATATATAATCTATCTCTATCTCACACACACACAAATAAAAAAGGACACACGCACATTTGTCTATTTTCCGGATATTGGCAGTATTTCCATGGAAACATCCTTAACAGTTCAATGGCAACTGGCCTCGGGAGTGCCAACATTTAATCCTGGTACTCCCTCAAATGGATGGATTTGCATAGAATTTGTCTCATTACATCATGTGGCAACATTCAATTTGCCTAATAGTATACAGTATATACTGTACTACACTTACAGCTAACGTTTATCCACAAAACACTGCTGACAATGTTATTGTTTGTTGCTACTACTCTGTTAAACACAGGAAACTAAGTAAAACTCGCTGTTTATACACTATTTTAGAAGAGTTCTTGCATTTAATTTTATGTTTCTTAATCTAAGAAAAAATTAAGCTGCAGATATAAAGATACAAACTAAACTGTAATAAAGCTGATTCTTGCGATTAAAAAAAAAACAAAAAAAAACTATTTTGTATATATTTATTTATAAATGCAAATATAGTATAAACATATGTATAGTGTCTGGTTACTGACCCTGACCTTCACTATTTAACTGCAGTTGTTTCGACTTACGATGTATTTTTTTTTTTATTTTGTTACCCTCCGTTCCCTACAGGAGCTGCTTGGTAGTAACAGCTGGGAATGCACCAGCCAAGTGCTACGAGACTGATAATGTCACCATTCCGTGTTATAGGAGACTGGACAGCAATAGCTGACATAATACACAGGCTGACCATGGCACTAACTATAAATTAACTCATCTGTGATTCCTCTACCTAGCCTAACTTTGCTTTCTCGAACTTAGGAAGATGCGTTTGTTGTTTATTATTATTATTATTATTATTATTATTATTATTATTAATCTACACAGCATCTGTATATCTGTGTGCATAAGTAACTTATTTAGGAGTGGAAAAGGCAAAAATATATTGCAAGGGTGTTAAATGACTCAAATGGCTCACATACTGGGGAAAAGGGACCTCTGTTTTGTAAAATACACTTAATGTACAAAAAGCAGTATTTCTCTGTTGTGTGGGAGAGACTGGCTTTGTGATACCTACAGACTACATACATCCAGTGCAATTTTTCCTTTCTCATTTGTGCTTTTAAAAAATAAGGTCTCTTAAAAGGTTTCTACAACTGGTCTACAACAAGATGTTTCTTTCATTTTTCTTTCATTTCGTGATTGAGTAGTACCAGTATTCTACGTTTTATAGATGAAAAGCATTTTGTTCATTTATTTATATCATCTTTTTATATTATTTATTTTTATTTTATTTTATACAGTTTAACTCTGAACTTTTTATCACACATTGACCAGTAATTAAAAAAAAAACAAAAAAAAACTACTGTTTGCAAAAAAACAAAAAAAACAAAACTGCATATTATAGAGCACTTTTAAATTGAAAGCTCTCCTTATCAGGCATATAAAAACATGTTATCTTGCACAAGGAGGCAGTAAAAAATGACCATGCAGTCCTGGTTAAATTCCAGTCCAGGTCAAAAGATATTGGCATTGGTAAATTTAATTCTGCCAGGGAGAATTTAATTCCAAAGTTCCCAGTTCCCCCAAACCCCATTAGCAGAGACAGAGTGTCACATACAGAGAAGGTGTTTCATCTCAGTGGAGTTATACAAGATCTTGAATCATGTTACAACATTTGTTTTTGTTCTAAGAGATTGATCAGTATTTAGATAACACTTTAAACTTGGCTATTTCTAGAATTATTCGGCTTATTTTTGAGTGTGTATTCACATATCAGAAGTGTATGAGGTAACAATGTTTTATTACAATGACCTATCTGGTTTTGTTGACTCCACATATCGTTTTGTTTTCAGTCAGGTTTGCACAGGGCTTTTTCATATAGGTTAATGTTTTAAAAACAAGTTCAGTATTATTAGACAGGTACAGTTTTTGGGTACGTGAATAGGCTATTCTTGCAACTACTTCTATTAACTTTGCACTGTTCTACCCTGTGTTCTCACATCTGTAACATGCATTCTGATGACTAACATTAGTGACAAATAACGTAGTTGTTTTCTATTAGAAAACAGCAATTTGTTGCTGTAATCACAGTTCTGTGGCTGTAAGCTATTACAAGTGCTTCAACAATATAAAAAGTACTGATTTCAAGATCAGTGAAACTATTCTAGAATAACTTTGAAAATCCAATTGAATTCGTTCTCCTGTTGAATTATTTGACCAACGTTCCCTTTTATTACATGAAGAAACCCACAATGTATAGATGATGCTAAGATAGGACCTCTGATTTATACAAAAGCATTAACCTTATGGACTCAAAGAAACTAAGCCAATTAAAAGCCAGGAAACACCAGCTCTTTAAAAAACAGCTGGTATTAAAATAATCAAATCACAATGTGGCAAATGTTCCATTAAACTGCCTGTCATGTGTTCGATCCACAGAAATGTGCAATGACTTGATTTTTATTCCAATGTTGTGTCACTAATACCAGTTATTATTATTATTATTATTATTATTTATTTCTTAGCAGACGCCCTTATCCAGGGCGACTTACAATTGTTACAAGATATCACATTATACATTATTTCACATACAATTACCCATTTATACAGTTGGGTTTTTTACTGGAGCAATCTAGGTAAAGCATCTTGCTCAAGGGTACAACAGCAGTGTCCCCCACTGGGGATTGAACCCACAACCCTCCGGTCAAGAGGCCAGAACCCTAACCACTACTCCACACTGCTGCCCAGTTCCAGTTTTGTTGTTTTAAAATGGTTCAAGGCAAATGCTACAGATGTTTTACCTTGAAATGTATAAAGCTCCACCTCAAAAAAAGCAGCTGACAGGGTCTTGGAGTGGAGACAGCCAGGGAGCAGTGCAGATGTTAACTGTTGTGTACTGTCTGAGGCCAGACATGTTAGTAAATAGCAATAGTTTTGTTTTTTGTTTTTTTTTAAATTGCTTCCTACAGTGATTTAGAGGACAGATCTCAAGCCCCAGTGCACTAGAGTGGACATTTTGAAAAGAGCTTTGAAACTGAGTTTAAAGTTAGAAGTGTAAATTTGTCAGGATGTTGCCAATGAAAAGAACAATTACAGGTATGTTATTTAAACAGTTTTAGCAACATGTGGGAACGTAGAACGCTATATTTTTATCGGAACCCCGCTACTTACTCTAACACAGGCTTCGGTAGCAGCTGTTGAGGTAATTGGTTTAACTGGTTCTACCATGTTTTTCTAATTCCATTTTCATCAGTTTTCCGATCTAAACAACACACAATGCTGCTTGCAAGTAAACCATTTTTTTTTTTTTTTTGCATTGGTACTCAAGTTTAATTGTGAGTATTTTCTATACATAAAATCAGAGGTTAAATGTTCTTTCCCCTTGTCCAAATGTCGTTCTACGTAGTAGCCCATCAGAGATATCTGAGATTTGACTTCCTATTCTTTTTTTTTTTTTTGTCATGGATTTCTTTAAGAAATTAAATCTCAGTTAAGCCAGTCACAGGAGAGGATAAGTTAATAACAGTTCATCAGTAATGGCAGAGACTTCATAAAGAACTGCCCTGAAAAAAAGTTGAGTACGGAGCCAAAACCTCATAGCTCTACTGAGAGATCATGAACATTTACTTTGGTGTGAAAGTGTGAGATTTCCTTCTCGCTGGCAAAAGCAATCTGAATGGAATCCAAACTAAAATAAAAGTGACATCACATAGGCTGACTCGCATGGACTGCAAGGAAACTAAAACACGAGACTGTTACTTTATACTCTTGTTGTGTTTACATGTACGTAATAGATTTTGCGTACCTTTTTATGCTGTTGGCTATGAGCCTTCCAAAGGATAGAAAAATGTCACAGTACGTTTGGTTACTTTGTCAGCACTCAGGGCTTTTCAACAGTCCTTTCTTTTAAATGCCAGTTATTATCTTTATGAGTTGCTGCCTAGAGGACATGGCCATACTGGTCTGTTAATTTGACAATGGATGACTTAATTTGTGATATGTCTGAACTGAACATGTACTGTATTACACTATGGATATGATTAGGGCTGGAACTTTTTTCAGTGTTTTTTGTTGCATGCCCAAAGTACCGTAATAAAAAAAAGGAATGCATTTGTTTTAACATGCATGATTCTTCACTAATCACAAAACCCTTTAAGCTTTATGTGATAACTGTCAATTTCTTAACCACTGCCTAACTCTGGATTCGAGCTCAACACTAAGTGAGCCCAAATTGAATGTCATTCATATGTTGGGGTACAGCCCTCTGTATCAGCACAATTTTCCAATAAGGACCCAAATTGTCACGTTTTAACTTGCTTTTAGCGAATCCTAAAGACTTGTAGCGATCTTATCCGTTCTTGATTAATTGTGCAGACGGGAAGTAACATGACATCATTAGCCTGACAATTCCCAGGGTTAGGTTGAAATTAGCCATCTAGAAAGGGGACGGAGCTACAGTACACCAAGTCATCGACCCAGAAGGGAAGCGATGTGACAACCGCGGATGGGAGGAGAAACTGTTACACTCGCTAACCAAGGGGGCGTGACTGACAGTACAAAAGGGGACATAGCGAGGTGATCTGTTCCTTTGTTTATGGTTAAGCTGACCCAGAAGGAGTAATGTGATTTCTTGCAAGTGTTTTGTTTTGTCATTTCTAAAAATCTACTTGTTTATTATTTTTAGACGGCTAACACGATCCAGAGCTGTCGCTACAGGCCAGCATTAAACCCAGACAACACTGCACCAATGTACATGGATAAACTGTATTTCACCACGAGCACTATAGCACTCACTCTGGACTTGTGAACGTGTGTGTCTTTGTGTGGGTTCTACTGCGTTTATTATTTTTGAATCGCCTGGGATTATTCTTTGTGGTCACCAGACCAGGATTATGACAATAAAACCTGTTTGGACCGTGAACTTTGTTGTCTGTCTTCTGTATACTTTTTTTCATTACTTATAGCTCTACATTCTCATTTCTACCTATCAGCACTCTGACTTCACTGACGGTTGAACACGTGTGACGCATATCTGATAATTTCATTTTGGCCCAGTCATGTCCTTTTTTCAAGAAACACAAAAAAGATACAATGTCAAAAATACATAGCTGAAAGGACTGTTTTAAAATAAGTAGGCTTCCATTTAGTTGTACTGTAGTTGGTTTTGTTGGTACTGTACTATATTTTCAAACGGAAGTATTTTAATTCAGAACGATATAATTCTGAAAATGTCACTTACCAAAAGACACGTGGACTGTAATACAGTACATACTTTAAAATCTGGTACATATTGTAGCAGTATGTAAAATTCCCCATTAACGACCCAGCAGCAAAATTAAATTAAAATGTTACCCATGCACAGAACTGCGTAAAAGGTAATGCAATTTAGCAAAAGATATAAATAAAAATGACCATCCAATCTGAAGCCCACCCCCAAAAACATGGGCTTCTCCATTTGGTCTGGACTTTTCTCTTGAAATCACTGCTACTGCAGGAGAAAAATCTGTCAATCATAACAAATATGCATGATGAGCTTTTGTGATTCCAATTAGCATACTGTACATGCCAATTTGCATCAGTATTTAATTTATTCAAAAAACACTTATTTATTCAAAAACCCAAGGGATAGGGATTATACATATATATATATATATATATATATATATATATATATATATATATATATATATATATATATATATAAAATGAACAAGTCCTTGCCTAGTATTCAAGATAAAATCAACTATCAATCATTTCCTATTAACTATTTTTGCAACACAACAAGCATGTAATACAATAATTTAGGGCAATAAAAGTAAATTGAGTGAAACATGCATTATTTGTTTTTATTAATAGTTCTCTATTAAGGGACTCCTGCTGTGGCTTTTAGACTGACCAGTGCGAGGAAATGGGATCAGGTCACCACAATGTTAAAAACAGCTTTTTTTAGGTTTCAGACAAGCAAGCCACTCCTTATGAAGGTCATGCTTTCTGTAAATGTTTATGCAAATCTCAGGAGGGTAGCTTAAGGATCTACTGCCAACAGACTGACTGCAGTCGAACAAACCCAGCATCATTTCACCTGATGCAAATAACGTGCTTAAACATAGCACCCCATTATGAATCATTTTCAATTCCATACGGGCTATTATCTCAGTAGATGTGTTAACCAGTAGCTAGCAATTACTAATGCTCATGATGAACTATTTCCTTGGTACTGACCTAAAGGTTCCTTACAGTTCAAGTAATGCTTTAGTTACAGCCATAAGACTTCATTACAGACTTAATTTGTATATTGTTTAAGTCTATAATGTCTCCAGCATTATGTAACTAAATGTGAATAGACATTCAAACATCTCTTTCCTACCTGGATATGCTGAATTCTAATCCACAGACAAAACAATAAAATAAGGATATCTGTCAAAACTCACCAAAGATCACCCTGTCCCTATTTGCTCAGTTGTGGAAATCAGACTGTGGAGTTACTTAAATGGATCTTCTGTGTTCTGAGAGGACACATGAATTAAGACCGTCCCATGCAACCAAATATCCATCAGGAGAGGAGCCGTCAAAAGATATTCTACCCAAAAGACTTGAAAACAAAATTTCTAGGAAAGAGCGCTTTCTATTCAATACATCTGTTTCCTGAATTGCTTGTACTCACTACTTCCGAAACAGGACCTTTGGCAATGAATCCATCTGTTATTTGACAGCATATCTTCTACAATACCCAACAATAGCCTACATTTACTCAGCTACTGGTATTATTCTTGGGTAAGTAAATCCCAGTGCTTTAAATCATTATTTTCCATAGATGATCCAAATGCCTTTTATGTTTGACTTTTCACACAGAAAGAAGACCTTTTTTTTTGCCAAGATTCACCAAACATTTGCTCCAGAATGCAGTTTTTGTCCAAAAAGGAAAAACAAAATGGCAATACAAAAATGGCAATACAAAAGTATTACTACAGACATCCCTCTTAATGGAACGATTAAGAGAATTTAATTGGAAAATTCTGTATGTAAAAATCTAAAATCACTTCAATAATCTCAATATGTGTTCATTCATGTTCTGTCATTTGTTAATGACAATGCATTCAGATGAAGGAAACTATTAAATCAGAGAACAGCTGAAACTTTTTTTTTTTTTATCTGTTTCATTTTTTATTACCATTTTAAATTGAATTGCCGATTCTTGCAAATACAAAAACTAACCACAATGCAGTTTCATCGAAAGTACTTTATTTTCAGATTAGAAAAAAAAGTTCAGCACTTCAATACATTCCAAACTGTCTTAGTTTTCCAGCAATTCTGTTGACAGCTGGCTATTTTTTGGTGTTGCAACACCATTAAATAAAATAAATAGTCTAAAACTGACATCATTTTAACCAGTGTTTTGATGAAATTTATTGTATTCAGCATGATATACTTTCAAAGTATAACACATGCTCAAGTAAAGATTCACACAATTTGGCAAGTGATTTTGAAGACATGGCTTCCATTAGCTCAAACTAAAAAAGGCTGGCTGAACCTTAAGAACTTGTCCCTAACTAATTCTTCTTGGGTTTTTTTTAGAATCATTTTGTGTAATTTCCCATTTAATTAATCCCACAATGTAACTCCCAGAATCATGTCTAATGTACAAGTACACCTGGTACAAACACTGATATTTTAAGTTGCTCTTCAAGAAATGCTATAACCAAGTGTCAGCTCAAATTTCATGAGCTGACTTCAATAAAGTTAGAATTCAATTGTCATTTATGACATGATAAAGGGGTATTCAAATCTAAATCAAGTTAATAAAGAATACTATATACTTCACAATACATATCAAAATCAGCACTGTCAACAAAGAAGAGATGATGTGCTAGACTTCATACCCTGAGTAATAGTCCCACTTCTTTAGATTTATATTTTTCAAACAACTGGACAGCTGCTTAATCTTTTTACCATGAAATACCTTAGATAAGCCATGAAAGACAGCTAGTTTGCAAATAAAAAAGGATTGTGTGTCTTCAAAGACATGTTAAAGACTACTTGAAGGCAAAAGTAAACAATGTCCTGTACCATTTAAACAAGTCAGTTCCCTTTGTTATATCTGAAGAAGCGCATGTTGTTCACACTAGCCACAACCCCTCCTATGTGTAGACGAGCATAAAAAAAGCTGCGTAGTCCGAGCATTTGTAATTTATATTTTGCATTGGACACCAGTGTAGGAGTGTACCTTTAGTGCACTGCATAATTATTCAATTATTTAAAAAAGCATATGGGTGATTCTAACCCTCAAAGCTGAGGTCAAGTGACCACTCGGTGAGAGCACCTGAAGCTCCCCTCAAGCTAGCAGTTTCATCATATGATGTTCATTATAATGATATTCAAGGACGACTTGAAGAGTCCATTCTTTGACAGAATGAAAAGGTGGATAAGACCATTTAAAACAAAACAAAACAAAAAAAAAACACAAAGCTAGGCAGAAGCTTAACCAACATTTATATTTAACTTTGAAAACAAATGTTTACCAGATATAAAATTTGTGTAATATTTTTAAATAAAGTATTTTTTAACATGCATGGCTCACACACTGTATACAAAGTACATTGAATGTGTTTTATTTCCATGTTAGATGAAACATTTCTGAAAATGTTTTCTAAATTTACGCAAATAAGGAGGCAAAAATGTTCAATTCACGGTTCGTACAGTGGTTGTTTTTACTGGTTTGGAAATGTTTTTACTACAGAGAACAGAGATTTAAGACAATCCTTAATGTTGAAAGAATTAACATTGGGAAGTTCTAAAGCGTTCATTAGATACCAAGCAAATAAAGGTGTTGACGCTCATTTGAAATCCATCTGCCCTACCGCCCCTAAATGACAATCAAAGTTACCGATGGTCTCCACAATGATCAATATCCCGGCACTAGACAGAGCACTGCAGCACCATCCAGACAAGATCTTCACTGCTTACCTCATAGACGGCTTGTCGAACGGATTCTCCACTGGACTTTCCAAAATCCCATCATCCTATGTATGCAAAAATCTACATTCTGCCATAATTGAGCCAAAACACATCGGCTCTCTCAATCAAGCCGAAGTCAAGAACGGCTTCATGGGTCGGTCCATTCATCAATATATCATCCAAAGCCAGAAAATACATAAGGATGTGGGCTACATTAATCACACACTGGAACGGCCTGTCTCTCTTTTACAAAGATCTCATCTCCGTTTCCCACGATCGCTCCTTATTCACAGACACTTCAAGCACAGGATTCGGCAGCTTTCGCGGATCACAATGGTTCTCTAGCAAGAAATCCAAAATCTACCCCCTCAGAAGAAGGCTACAGCTCTCCTGGAACTGTACCCCATCTTCGCAGCAGCACACCTATGTGGTCAGCATTCTTTTCTACAGCAACAATAAACCAACAGTTCACATTATCAATAAAAGGACGCTCACCCTTCCCTCTCATCATGCAAATGCTACAACCCCTTAATGCTCTTAGTCTCTCACAATTTTATAATACAAACCTGTCACCTTCCTGGTATGCACAATAACGCTGCTGATGCTCTTTCTCATCTACAGGTGTTCCAGTTTCATCAGCTGGTCCCGGCAGCATCCCTATCTCCTCTTCAAACTCTGCAACACCGACATCTGCTGTTCAATTAAATACAACACTCTTCAACCTTCTGCAAGCTACTCGTCACTACATGGCTACAGCCTTGGCCCCAGCAACCAAATCATCGTACACTACCAGATGGAAAACTTTCCTCCCTTCAGATCCGCTGGTTTATCCTGCTCAATCATATCCCGACACTGGTTTTTATCACATTTATCTACTCTCGTTTCTAGAGCAGGTCTTTCACCGCAATTCTATACCCATCATACGTTTAGGAGAGGAGCAGCCTCAGCAGCCAGCCAGTCCTATTCTCACCCTGCGTGGCGACTCTGTCGCAGCCTTCAAGACCAAGCTCTCTCCTACGCAGAGGACAGCTCTCTGGTGGGGGATCTCTTTTCTATCCAGACAGCAATCTGTTCAGAAGTTCGGGACGCAGTCTACTTCTTTATGTCAGGCCCCCTTCATCTGTTAGCCCGTTGACACAACAAGGATGTGCACTTACATAATCGTGTTGTTTGGTCATATATTTTGTTCATGAATTATGTCTTATGGACACTGATACAAGACAGAAAAGATAAGGCCATTGCTATTTATGTACTGCCCCTTCCATTACAACTGTACTCCAAGGCGGAGGGTTGAGAAGGTGGAGGATCATCATTGCAACAGATACATTTTCATTCTCTTCAGGCCCATATGGATGGTGTCTCATACGTTTTTAAAACAGCAATGTATATCATATTTTGCTTCATTTTCAAGGATCCCAGCTAACAGTGCTCTCGGTATCCAAGCCCTAAAACATATGACTCAGTTATTTTTTTCCTCAAAAAGCCAAGAACCCATTTTGTACAATGCAGTCCAATCTCTAACCCCTACATTCAAAGAGTCTTTTATAAAAATGTTAAATAAAAAAAACACTCAATCACAAATGTGTTCATGCAACACCACCAGAATTACTTTTTGTAAAAATTGTAAAAGCATTAATACGTCTCCAGAGTCTCTCAGGGTGTTCCAAGTAATGAACTAAAGGCTTGTTACGAGAAGTATGCAACAAATATTTTACTTTGAAAGTCACCTGTTTCCTGGGTAACAGCATTACAGGGCATCTGCATCATAAAGTATTCACTTAAAAAAACATTTGAAAAATCAGCCCCCTGTTGTGCAAGTAGTGTAGATGTGTTGTCATCACAGCTTCACTGATTATACTCATTGAGGCTGTAGCTATTAATATATTTATAATGTTACATTAGTAATGAACCCATACTTCTTGAGCTACTCGTATACCTGTCCAAACTGTGCTGTACTAATGCCATGCATTTTCATTGCATATATTTTAAAACTGCAGTTATTTTCATGTTAAACAGCTGTCAATGTTAAACAACCTGGACCAGCTTTCTTCCAGTCTATGAGACAATTCCAATGACCTAAGTTGTTTATATTCAATGAAACAAAAACTCCTTTAATATCGTCATAGACAAAGTTAACAGGCGTTCGGACAGACTAAAGTCTTCATGTCAGAGTCTGCTGGAAATTGCGGGTTAGTTTATGTCTACATTTGGTTAACTTGTGACAGCACCATCAGGTCACAACACCCCTATATTATACCAATGGCAAAAGCTTATCTTGCCTAGAAATCTGACTGACTTAAAAAAAAAAAAAAAAAAAAGCTGGAATGGTTTGTGTCTGGAGTTTTCAACACATACATGAAGTGATGTGTCATTCTTTTAAAACAAATTTGTAAAGAACATGGAACACTTCCAATATCCCATAATTACTGAAGATTATGTTTTTAAATGATTTTGAAAGAGGAACTTTAGAGATTCCTTTTCTCCAAATTTTACCCCCCCTGAGATTATGTAAAGGTCAGGTTCTGATAATCTTGGGACACTGCACGAGGAATGTACAAATTATTGCATTTCTGTGCGCCATTAGTCATACTTCGCGAAAAGTTAATGTATATACAGTACAGTATACAGTGTCTTAAGTACAAAGGTTACATAGCAAAGTGGGAGAACATAGGAGATTATAATCTATATGCTTCCTAAAATATGTTGTTTGAGGCTGTTATCAGATGAGAAACTATGCACAAGGATAAAATTATTTAACCTTTTTTATACTGCAGACAAGTGTTGAGATACAACGTTGATTTCCATTACACGAGAGTAGATGTTAAAACTTCATGCTGAAGTTTTAACATCTACTCTCGTGTAATGGAAATCAACGTCGTTGTTCCATATTCAACACTGCTGATTTAATTAATATATATATATATATATATATATATATATATATATATATATATATATATATATATATATATATATATATATATATATATTTGTGTTGACTGTTGTCAAAAACGTTTACTTTTAATATCATGAAGTCATTAATGTGTTTTTGTAACCACGGTCACTGGCACAGCCAAAAAAAAGTTATGATACAAAACAAGATCATTATTTTATTGGTATGTTCAGAGAGCTGTTTGTGTGACTAAGTCCCTTGCATACAGATATATGGATGTTAAAGCAAGAACCCTTTAAATCACCCTTAAGCCCAGATTTTCTTTTGATGACTTTTCCTACCACACAGCTGTATTCTTTGACTTTCACTCTTATCACCGGTGTTGTCCAGTATAAATGAACCCTTTCACCATTTTAATCTCTGACCATATAAAAGATAGAGACCGCATGCTAAAAAAATAAATTAAAAAAATAACACTATTTGAATATTCTGAAATGAACATCACCATTCCCTTAATTCTTTCTTTGGGCTCCATCCAACTGTACCGTTGCTTCTTGTCCAACTGCACTGTCACAAAACATTTATTTATTTATTTATTAGCTTATTAACTTCCTTGGTCTTGGAACCATTTCCTTCAAGCCTGTTTTTGATACATCTTCTGTTACTTGAATACAGTAACATTATATATGGACTAACCAACAGGGACCAGAGTAAAGAGAATTAAAACATACATACATACATACATACATACATACATACAACAAGACAAGCAGGTTTAATTTCCATCTCGATGTAAAAACCACATCACTATAAATCATGATACTGGCTAGGTGTCATTCCTCAGGGGCCAGATCTTCATGCAGCTGGTTTGTGCTAATACACAGGCTACAGCATAATATAATATTTCACCCTCACATCTCCAGTCTCAGAAACCCAGAGTTTTCTTGCACAACTATGAAGAGAGTATTTGGCCAAAATTGTTCTTGTTACATGACCTAAGATTGTGGATCTACTGTTCTCTTTCCAAACACTCCATCTTCCAGCACCCTTCCATTCACTGTGTCTCATTCAAGTCACAAAACTAAAGGACTACAGATTGAATTGCTACATGCTCACTCCAGTTCCAGCTTCTCCAAGCGCCAAGCTGAATAGACTATAACGGGCATTATAAACAATAAACCTGAAAATCACCAAAAGAATGTAAACACTAAGAAATAAAATGTGTAGCTAAGTCAGACCAGATGTGAGCATTTAAATGTTTAAGGAATAACAGTTAGCAGTAAAGTGGATTCACTCTCACAACAAATTTACCTAGGCCAAAGCCTGAAGATTCTTTTCATGTTTATACCATGTAGAAGTGTGACTTGACTGTGTTCACCTATTTGCCAAGTCTGGATACTTTGTTCAGTGCTCAGTCAGCACTGTATGTGCATTGAGATATGTGACTCATTTTGAAACCGAGAGCAAAGATTTCTTCTCTTTTATTGAAGAAGGGTACTGCCAAACCTTAATGCATTGTCACATTTGATTTTACCTTTTAGGATACTGGCTGTATGTACGTTTTTTCATTGAAAATGATAGCGAAAACTATTAAGAGTTTTGAAATATCACTGGGCTCTAATATCCTGTTTTTAGAAACAATCGTTTATAGTATCTTTAAATGGCTAGTGAACAACTTAGCCCAGTCTTGGGGGTCGGGGGTGACTCAAAGCTTGTGGGGCGGAAGGGCGTCACAAAATGACCACATAAAATGGAGACCTTGACCATAATGGCTACAATACTGTATTTTGAAACTCCTGTCATTAAAAATACTGTAAGTCACACATCTTTTTGCTTTATTATTAATAATATTAAATGGATAGAAATATTTTCCAAACTGCAACCAATAAATAATGAAAGCCTTGGTGCCAAAACGTTTAAACATGTGAAGTCCTCCTGAAAATGAAGTGGTTTGTATTATGATCATTTAAGTTAGGAGAGAATGACATTCCCAAGCAACATTTCTCCAGAATAAGTCAATTTGCAGTTTGAAGGTAATGTTTATTTCAGTGTCTGTGCTACCAAATGTGCTCACAACTGTGTAGAAATTTATTTCTGCAAGCTTTAGGGATCCTCAAAAATAGATCAAAGGGAATGGATACTGGGATGTGTGAGTGGTGTTAAACTGACAAAATGAGATGTCCTCCTGATGTGTTTTACTGACACATTGAAATTAGCTGGCCTCAATAGCTCACAGAAAAAGCACTTGGGACATCAAGAACACCAGAGTGTATCATGAACCTGTTCCCTGCAACAGTGCCCAGAGTGAATGTAAGAAATGCCACATTTATGAGGACTGTGGTATTTGTTTCAGGGGGACAGGTTACTGGTCAAACATGATACAGAAAACGATACAAAGTAAATCTAAACAAAGCATGCATTATTCAAGAGAACTAATTTCCTATGCACTCCAACTCACTCTTTTAAAATGCTACGCTTAGCATTTGATGACAATGCAGCAAGGAGAGGCCAAAGGAGAAAAGTCACTTGCTTGTAACAAGTTTACTTAGGATTTAATTCTCCCAATTTATGCAAAATAATATTACTCCTAAGTTTAGCTAATGACATCATTTTAGTATGCGACACCACTGCGGTGATCACGCAAGAACTCTTTCGTGACACAGACGGGAAAGATCGAATATAAAACAAATATTAAAATCACAAATAATTATAATGCTGAAATGATACTCATTGAACTGAAGGTACATACCATAACATGAAACATACAGGAACTACAGAAAATGTAGTCAAAAGCAGAATGATTGAAAACATTTCATATGTCAGATTATGTACATATTTATCCAGCGTCTACCAAAGGCTTCAACTTTGCTTACACCCAAATGCAAAAAAATAAAAGAAATGACCTATACAGTACAGCCCCACAACAGATTAATTTGAATCCTCCCACCAGGAAAAAAATGACAATAGTACAACAGACATATAAAATAACATACTTTTACATATAAAACCTAAAACCCATTATCCGCAACAAAAAAGTCTAAAAGTCAACAGCCTTATATACTTCCTTGACTGTTATTGATTGGGTTTTTATGTGACATTGGGCCCAGTATAAATATGAAAGTCTGCAGCAGTATTTTCCAAACAAACAAACAAACATACATGGAGTATTTAAGGTCAATTTGGCCGTGGGCTATGTGAGCTCTGCTGTTTTTCTTTTTTTTTTATTCCTGCTGCTGTCTAAAAGGGGGATGTATCTCTCTAGGGACTGGAGACTCCTGGAGTCTGGGATCTACAAGCATGCTAAGGAGGTTAACATATCTATTATTCCAGTGGTAATTAATTAAAGAGGAGTTTCACTTAATACAAATACTTTACTGCTATTAGGAAATAAAGACGACACATTCAAAGCAGCTTAACCATGAGATATGTCATTTATATGTAGTGTATACAAGCTTACAGTTGCCTTTTATTTTTGACTGCAAGATAGGTCGACAGCACAGATTAATCAGTTTGAATTGGGCATGGTAGTAGATGCCTGGTTCTAATCAACCCACAACTGCAACCTGGGTATAAGAACCACTGTGTTATGTAATCCAGAATATAACTATAGTGCTGATCTGTTTGAGTGTGGGGGAAGACGATAGCTGCAGAGGATTGTGACATCTCAAAAGATGTCAAATCACAAAGCACTATACTCTGACACACTGAATATGCAGGGAGGGAGCTGTGTTACCCAGAAACGGTGAGCAGGAAGTTTGTAACGTGGACATGTGCTTTTAGTTCCACATCCATCTTAAAGTGTTGCTATTTGAGTTTAGGTTAATTTTAGCAATGAGGGGCCTTATTCCCAAAATGCATATTTTGCGATTGAAAAATTGGAATACAAAACTAATAAATCCTTTCTTTAAAACAAACGCATAGTGTCATTTAATATGCAACAACCTAAAGTGATTGAAAAAATGTGTCAAAAGCTGAACGATTGAAGACATTTCATAGGTCTGATAAGGTAAGATATTCATCCAGCATCTATGAAAGTCTACATAAGTGCAAAAATGTACAAAAATTACCTGTTTGATAAAGTAGCCAAAAATGTCACTATTAAAGACACACAATTGTACAGTAGAAGTAATGATGGGACATATTAAACGTGTTAATAAACATTTTGCTTTGTAAAAATAGAGTAAACTAATAAATTCTCCGAAATAGAAGAAAAGTTAATTTTTTTATGAATCTCCTTGTATTACTTCAAGCTTCTGAGGATGAGATTACAGTCTAATTACCAGGAGGATTGCTTACTGTTTCTTAGCTTCCCGTAATAAATCCCAGTAGTTTAATTAGAGATTGTCTGTGACACTATGATAAAACAGCCACCTCGCACTTTGGCTTCCTTGAATTACCAGTCAATTGCAATACAGGATGATTAACTCCATGTTCCTTCTCTTCGAGGGCTTCAAGTGCACCCTGCTTGCGAACCAGATCTTTGATATCACTGTGACAGGTGTCAGCTGTCTAAGGAGGTGCCATCGGTAGCTCGGATGAAGATTAGGGTTGGTCCTGTCTACCATTTTCTTCAGATTAAACAGATCTAATCCAGCGTGCTGACAGTAAGGGCTGGCTAGTATTGCATGTTTATTGCTTGTGTTATCTAATTTAAGAGAAAGATACTGTAGGTACCCCATTAGCACTTAGTGCGTAAACAGGCACTTTATTTATAAAAGCAACAGGAGAAATATCACATTTACAGCATTGTCACCATCGTTGCCTAAATTGTGATAGTGAAATTCATTAAAATATATGTTCACTGACAAATATTTACTTTATAGATAACTTTGAGGCTGGTTTAGTGTACAGGGAAATAACCCAGCTACTGAGTGGGTATATCCAAGTGAGGGAGATGTTTGAGTTACACACAGGCAGCCCTAAGAATATTTAGCAATTCTGCATCAAGCATTTTCAACGTCCCTTTTTTGAAGTACATTTTGTTGACAAAGAAAATGTTTTCTGCCGGTACTAGCACCTGTCAACAGTAGAATCTCAAACTGAGCTGGAAATATTTTACGGTTTGAAATATTTTAAAGATGACGATTATCAAATCCAAGTACCGGTACAGTATCAGGATACAATCACGAACGACTGTTTGTTGTTATCATTATTACAAAATGATACACAAATGTAGGTGTCGGTTTCATTGAAACAAAGGCACTTTGAAATAACAGGTGAGTGTACATTTTATTCAGTGGCCAAAGCCTGAACGGTGCAGAGGTTTAAACAGTATAAATGTTGCATCTATTGCAGCATATACCGATTCTGCACTCCACCAGTATATCATCGGAGGTACAAACATAGAATCTCTCTAACAGTGCAAAAGGGCAGGTCATTTAAGAAATACTTGCATCTGTGGCTTTAGTGATCCAACAGCGTGCATTTTTTTTTTTTATCAAGAAAGATACTATTTGTTTAAGTGGTCGGTCATTAACATAAAAGATAAGACACAGCTTTCTTTTCTGTCTACAGGAAAGACTTTTTTCTCTTGTGTCTCTTGGATAATCTCAAACAGCACTATCTATCTGGCTCTAAATGAAAGAGCTGGACCACCCTGCTTCCAAATAACAAATATACAAAAATGGGAATAACAGTCTACTGAAAAAATTGAGTTGCAAGAAACTTTTCTTAAAAACAGACCATCTTTTCTTAAATAAACTACACACACGCTGCTGTGCAAAAGTCTTAGACATGTTGCATTTTTCTACTCTGATGCATTATGAGCATCAACAATTTACTCAAAGCCTCCACTAGTGTTTTCTACTCTTATAAACAACCTTGATCTGCATAAAGAAGGAAAAACATTGAGTGAAATAGCTCGCATCACGCGATTTTTAAGGTGTGGTATCCGAAGCATAATTAAAAAGAACGGAGAAACACCATCTGTAACTGACAAACCCAGGACTGGAAGACCCAAAAAGCTGTCTAACAAGGATGAGCAACACTAAGATAATATCCTTAAGGAATAGAAAAAAACACAAGCATTGAATTGACAACAGAACTGGCAGAAGGTGGATTTCCAATGTGTACTGCGTTTAACATGCAGGGCACTACAAGCTCAATAAACAACTATCTACCAGCATACCATACAGTCTGCTTTACATCCCATTCATATTTCTCTAGCAACTGCTGAAATAGTAACAACTGCATCACTCTTTCTGGGGGGCTGCTATAATAGCGAGCCCTCCGAATTCTAAGTGTGGGTTGACTTCCTTTGTAACTTCATGGGTACCTGGTAACCTCAAATAAAATGTATTAAACATTTTCTCAATATCACTGGTTTTGATGTCACCCAAAAACAAGTGTCCCCTTGGCAACAGATATCACCTGCCTTCTAGGCCAGTCCCTTTATAACTATTGCATACCATCATGTACAAAACTTGGTGCAAGAGGCTTCACAAACTGCTGACCTTTTTAAGCGGGTGCTTGATCCTGGTGGATAGACAGCTAAAACGTTTAAGGGGTTAACTTTTCTGAAATACATCTCATAAGCTTGCGGATCAACACCTGCAACGGGCCTCTTGTGTAGTAAATACGCCAATGATGTCTCTGCCTGAAACACAGACTGACCCATGGTACTGAGCCAGCATGTAGTAATGTGTTATGATCTCATATTTGAGAACAAACCACTTCAGTCCAGATTTGGGTAAAGAAGTTGGCTCTGGTGTAAACGATATTACTATAGCTGAAGAACGAAGGAATTGAAGTATCTGCTAAAATGTTTTAGTGTTAAATCAACATAAACAGCTCCTAGATCTCCAGAAAACATCTGGCCAAGGGGGATTGGTTTGGAATACAAGGAACATTCCAGGAATGTTTACATGTTTATACGTTCAAGCCCTCGCCTATGAAAACAAATCCTATACAGGGACACTGAACTTGACCCAAAATATACAGTTTGATTATTTTATTTTTTTATATGTCTGTTACGGGGACTGTTCAGAAGCTGCCATAATAAAATCTGATTAATAGTAATTGATAAACACAACTGTATGTAACATAATATACATTCTATTCATTAATTACTTCTTATTAAACTACATTGTACAAAATAAGACTAATTTATCAAGGTGTTTTGGTGACACTATAAACTCATGATAATAACATTTCAGATTTAAATGAACAGTAGGGTGTAATTATTTGTAAATACTTTGATGTTCTTGATGGTAAATAATGTTTTTCTCGTTTTAGTATCTGAGATGATGTTTTTGTCCATTTGGTTTGTACAGCTGTTCTGAGTCGAATTCAGTGAAGAGGCTTGTTTTTATTAACTACATGCAGTCTTTTCACCCTATAGTTGTCTAAACAACAAGACTGTAGACATCTGTAGTTTATACAGATGTAAACATTTGCAACTAATTAAAAATGATTTACGGAAGGACAAGAGAAAATGTCCGACAGGCACATCAAGCGCTGTGAACTAACAGTTTAACAAGAACAATACTTGTAAAGTAGCTTAAGCGACAATAAGGCAATAAACTGTGCTTAAAAACTACAGCACCAGGCATGGTCTGATGTCACCAAATACCAAAAATACTAAATATAAAAATACAAAAAAAAAAAAAAAAGGACAAGGTTAATTTGAAACAGGTGGTGTAGAAAAACAACAACAACGGTTCCCAGACAGCTCACACACTTAACATGTCGGTCTTAAAAGGGGTCAGGATACATTTAAAATCAGTTTGTGATCCCTGTGACTTTAATTGGACACACTCATTGCTCCAAAGGGACCAAGAACTCTGTTTATGAAACACAACATGCATATGTATTTGGCTGGAAGCAGGGGTCAGCCTCACACTTTTAAAGCAACAGTCAAGCTTGAGGTACAGTATGGAATGTGTGAGAGAGAGAACCGGTAGAAGAAAAAAAATCACGTCTAGGATGAAGGAGCGAGGTGGGACCACGTGTGCTATAATGCTTCACTCCTCAATGTGTCACAGAGCATAGTAAGTAAGTAGAGCTTAAGAATGTATAACTTTGGTTATATTCCACATCTGTTATGCCCCAGCAATACGCATTGGAACCATGTAATTGCCATTCACATTTCAAAAGGTGATGACTGTGCAAAGGTGTTGTGAATTGGGTATAAATTCAAATCTAGAGGGTATGCAGCAGGTGGTAGAACCTTATTAGTGTCTTTTCTGTTGTGTGTTTATGTCTTTTGTGACCAGCAGATGGGTATAATTGGTTGAATATCTATCCGGGAGCTTGAGACATTAGAAAGTAGTCAACACACATTTAAATCAAGCCATAATGTTGGCTTTGATGTTTCTATTAGACACTTCACACCCTCAAGAGCTTGGGTGGTATGATAGAAGGTGCCTTGTCTAGAACAGTGGTTCTCAAACTGGGAAACCAAGGAAACCTACAAAACAATATACATAAAACTTCTACTCTCACTGCAGTACAGTTTTTCTTGTTTGGGATTTGCCTTTTCATCATTTTTTTTTTTAGTTGGGAGCTGCCTATTCAAAATAGTTTATGAAATTCAGTCTTCAAAACAAAAAAAAAACCTCTTATTTTTGATTCTTGAACTTTGCACCCAGATGGAACGAGTTAAACTTTCCAAATGGACATTGATTGATACCACAACTAACCACTATTACAAACACCCATGACTAGGAATACATCCTTTAAACTTGAATGTCTTTCTCTTTTTGATTAGCCCTTTTTTGCCACTTTTTGGATGGTCATAACACCTACTGCAGTCACGTCACTTTGTACCACATTTCTTTAAGTGTTTTGAGATGCTTTATTATACATCAACCATATGGAGATAGTGCAGTTGTCATGGGGATTAGCTGTAGGTCTAAGTCTAAAACATGAAACGGGTGTGCTAGATTAAGGATGCCTACTATCGTCACAGTATTTTCCAGCATTTTACTGTGTGTTTGTTAAAAACAGAATTAAATACTTTGAGGTTCCCTCAGTTTGAAGGCATTGGTTTGTATTCACAAGACGACAGTACTCAGTCTTATTAGGCTTAAAAAAACAACAAGTCGTTGAGCTTCACACTTCAATAATGTTATTTCAGGTGCTCTGGGAGCTACTTTCACTCAGGTAATTCAAACAGAATATGAGCTGTCAGACCATTTCCAAAATGCCACCAATACTGGAAGTCGTTTCCCTTTTGGGATTCACACCCTATCAGCTGGGAGGATACACAAGAATCAAGAAGATATAGTAATGAAGGAAAAGGCAGGCGAAGTTTGAATAGACTTATCCTCACCCCTAGGCACCATATAAAATGACTCAGACTCCCATTTAGGTCAGCTATCAGTTTGCACTTATCCTGCCACACTAACAAGAATATTCAGGCCAAGTAGACAGGTGATGAAGGAAGCAACACCCACTGATGACAAGCGTCTGCTTGTTATACTTATATAGATATACAGTTAACACTGGATCAACTCGTGTTTCAAATGTCCAATAGCTCACATTTTACAATAACTGAACATAGTTTTTACTTTGGTACTATGGCATGAAAATGTCTTGCATGGATTTAAATTTGTTTTGCTTGCGTATGTTATAGCTAATTCCTGGCATTGGATACATCTGCAGAATAACTAGCTAATTTGTAGATTATCTAACCTAGACATTTCAGTAGTAGGAAATCGGTTTCTTCTGTTTTAGTAATGTTTAAAATGCCACTCAGACCACCTAAATTCTCAGCTGTTTCTAGGAATTTGCGCTATCTAGCCGAAGCCATGATTAAGGTTATTTGGAAGTTACCAGCAACTATGGTGGTCTTTTAATTGTAATATTTCTATAAAGGATGCTCTAATTCTATGCACAAACTCAATTAATCTAATTATGCCAATTAAGCTTTTTACATCAAATACAACAAGGCCCCTTCCTGGTGTGTTACATGCAAGTCATGCCCCCATCAGAACCTATGAGAATCAACAGGATTCAACACAGGCAAGTCCCTAGCAAACAAACTGAGGACAAAACAACAGTGCTTTAACTGTGACCAAACAAAAACCAAATTATCCACAATAATAACTAAAAGGGAAAACAAGAATATATCTAAACGGAGACCAGTTACCTTGCACTTCTTGACTGAGCACCGATGATTTATTGAAATGAATTAAAAGGTTAAAAGTATAGATGCTAGAACAATAACAAATGACAGGAAATGTTAAAGGGCAATTGAACCTTAGGGATCTAATGGAAGTACATAAAGCACTAAAAGACTAAGACTGCTTCATATAATCTCCATAATGGAGAGAAAGTCTTTATTACTCTGCTTGTCATTTATTATTCTTTCATTCACTTCCTCTTCTTTATATACAAGAGATAGAGTGGACAGATTCACAATCTTGGTAGTCTAATATACTGACCCTTTTTCAAAACAAGGATTGCTTTTTCAGGTAGGCATTTGTATCTGATTGCAGGGAACCACAGGCTGATGTGCTGGACTATGATGTAGTGACATCATAAATCATTTAAATGCCACCCATGACTGGTTTGTACTTGTATTACACCCTAGCTTGGTTTAGTCTGATCAAACTTACAGTAGAACAGATTCTCTTATCCAAAGCTGTATTATTTCTTAAAAAGACTTTTGTTTGTACTGCGGTAATGTTCCTCCATGATGTCATGTTGTAAGGGAGTTTGTAACCTGGCATTAAAAAGATTCTAGCTCCAAAATCAATAAATCATTCCCAGCTTAATGTCTTGGTATATACTGTAAAGTTGGGATTGTTAAATCTTCCTCCCCCCTTCCCTCTCAGTTGACACGATTGTAACCCAGTACTGCAATCTCTTTAACTAGCACGACCAAATCCACAAACTACCAGTACATTACCAGCTTTAAAAACAGTTCTAAACATTGTTAAAGCAACTGTGGAACAGAGTACAGTACATTTCTAACTAAGAAATACATCTGTCTGGCTCTCGGAGACTCTTGGCAGGAGATGAGCAATGGCCGTTGTAACTCCAGTTGCATTTCTGATTATGTTACAAAATACCTTGGTGGAACATAAGGAAACATGCTGATGTTCACATTCTGAGCATCAACCTGCACACGCCATGTATTAGGTCACGCAAACGCATACAAGTGCAAGGCAAAAGTCACAGGATTAATTTTATTTGTTGAAATAAGAAATCACTACTGAGAATGTAGCTTTTGGTTCTGGGTTCAGTTGTATATGAAAAAGTAGTTAAACTACTTCTATCTGTCTATACACACACACACATATATATATATATGAGCTAAAATATATATATATATATATATATATATATATATATATATATATATATATATATATATATATATATATATATATATATATATACACACATATACACACACACACACACACAGAGTAGTCCATCACATATCTGACCGGTGGAACCAGAATAAGGGTGGATTTGTAAAAAGACGGATAAATGAATCCTTTTTTAAATAACATTATAGACAGCCATAACAATTGCTATATGCACACAATTATTGTTTTGAGATTCAGCTTTTATTAGGGAGCTCCCCTAAATCCCCTGTTTAGAAAGATACAGGGTATTAATGCTTGTGACAGAGTAGCCGTCTGCCGTGTGGATGCGTGCATTTGCTGCTGAGTGACCGACAGGAGAGCGAGATGAAGGTTGAAGCTGATGCGCCCCCTGCAGGCGAACAGGATTTATTTACATATCAACACGCTGAACAGCTCACGTGACACTACCAGCAACGGTAGTGCATGGATTACATACAACACAGTGTATGAAAACTGGTGGGATCTACAGTCTCTGAACTAACCTTCTCTGTTCAATAATAAATGAACTCGCCTTGCTTACTCACTCTTTAGTACCACGCTTGGTAAATCACACACAGCAGGTAGGCGCTCCCAGAAGCGTCAGAATAATTAATGACAATATGCATTTACACAAAAAGCCTCTTCATGAGCAGGGTTCCTGCCCTGTCACAGTGGTATACACTTACATTAGTGTCTGGCAATTTACACAGCAGCAAAATGCATAGGTTTACAGGAAGAAAAATACATTGACATTGCTGAAGAGGTTGATCATGGCGGATAAACTGTTAGGGCAGACATGTGACAGGCAGATACACGGCGGATTACTCTGTGTGTGTTTGCGTGTGTGTGTATATGTATATATGAGTCGCATGATTTGAATGTAATGAGGAAATATGTTTAGTTCTGGAAATTGGGATTCTCCAGACAAGTTCAAAGACCAAAGACCATTTACTGACCAAATAAAGCAAATCTTTTTTTTCCACTCTTTCCCGCCCCCCCCCCCCCCAAAAAAAAAAGATGGTGTAAAGGAAAGTCAATTTTAGATAACTAGCAAGAAACACCTACACATATGGGCACACTGAGTCATTTTATTAGCATTCAGGCAGTTTGTTATTTGTTTCGATTAAAAGTTATACTGCACCTTGACACAAAAAAAAAAAAAAAGTGAAAATGTAATTTGGTGTGAAGACCTCATTTCTGATCCTGTATATTAGGGGTTGATTTGATTAGCCTATACCCCACCGAAATCAGCCACAACTGGATTGTTTTAAATAGTACATCAGTACCAGGGATTCCACCAGGTTTACATAAACCACTTATTTCTAAAAATAATCCTTGATAACCAAAGATAGTTGGTTGATCCAATCCCAGGTGATTCACCAGTTATAAAAGGAACATTTAAAAAAAAACACCCAGCTGTGGCTTATCCTGGCAGGTTATAAATTGATCAGATCAACCCCTAAAGGTATAAAATAATGTATATTTTAGGGTGTTTAAGGGGCAGGTAGTAATTTTGCTTAACCACTGTCTTTACACCTCAAGGGTGACCAGCAGATGCCACAACATCCCAAGCAGACTTTCTGTAGGATGGATTTACAAGATAACTGCTTCAGGTCATTTCGATTCATGGGTGGGAGTCGAGTCACTCCCTGAATCTCAGCTTTAAATTATTTGTGGCTCCATATTCAACGTGTGTTTTGTGTTGCGCCGGTGACAGTACATATACCATGCTAATAAATTTAGTGAATGAATAATGTCATTTGGTTGACCAACTATGAAGTTCTCGCACAGATCCAACATTCATGAGCCACATGTCCTCCTCCATCCCCTATAATATACTGTATCTCCACTCCTCCTAGTCTCCAGTACAACATTGGTTCAAGCTAGAGGCCAGAAGCCTCCGACAGCCCTGCTATTATTCAACTGTAACCAGCTGCTCTATGGAAGGGTAGGTCCTTATTTACTTTCTGAAGCCATTCTTGAATACCGTAAAATGCAGCTTTAAGTGGTTGTGGAGGGCGTCCACTGATTAGCATATCTCAGATATAGTTTGTGAATCAACCAGTTGCAAGATTGTAATCCCAGATTGTGAATCAACAGCTGCACGTTATTAAACGGACATATCTGTCAACTGCAACTGTTCTTTTGTTCGCTTCTTAAAACCTTACACCAAAATCCACAAAAAATTAGGTCTTAAAACTGCCAGACTGCATATTTAGGCTATGTTTTAAATACAAAACTGGTTTTCTGCTACATACTTTTGGTCTGTTGTAAATGATTGAGAACCCGATAGCTATGCGATTCAATGTTTTTCCACCAGTTTTTACTTCTAATTTTAACATCTTCCCCGACTTTTATTTTCTGCCTTAGTCATGCAAAGCATTTATAAACAGCACCAAGGTAAAACAATACATACAAAATAAAACAAAAGCCCTTAGTATAGATATAAAAGAAACAACCCAATATTCGACTCTAAGAGATCTGCAATAGGAAATGTTAGCTGTCAAGAAATTAAAACTCTTAAATCCTATCAGTTCAGGAAGTAGTTACAATGTAACTCCTCTCTTGGGGATGTGGAAACACATGGAAATATTTTAATTTCTAATAGAGATACTTAAAATGCAGAGGTTTCTCGGTTTATAAAAAGGCTGCAGTTCAACGGTAAGTGATTGGCTGGTTATTATCCTCAAGTAGACATTGATTACCGAGCATGGGTTGAATGGTAGCTGCAAATGTACAATAGAAAATAACATTTAACCACACTTAAACTGTATTTCCACAAGCTCTACTGTAAATACTATAGATTCCACATATGCTTAATCCAATTTTCAATATATTATACACACACACACACACACACACACACACACAGTGTCTTGTGTTATACTTGATGTTTTATTTAATAATTCTCCTGTCCTGGTTATCATCATGCTCAGCCCAGACACATTCGTTGTTAAGCTTAAAAAAAATAACCATGTCTGTTTATGAAGGTTGCATCACATAAATTGCCAGAATTTGTAATCACAGGATTGCAGGTTGAGCCATAAAAATACAATATAATGATAAACATCTAGAGGTAACACACATGCAAGAAACGTCTAGAGGGAACACACGGTTTGTGTCTAGAATTGGTGGGCTTGACAACGTTTGAGAGTCATTTTCCAATAAATGCGGTTTAAGCAAGTGTGCCAAAGTGAAGTTTTGGTTTTAATGGTAATTAGGCTAACATGTTATGCCTTGAATGTCATCGCAACCCTCAAAAAAATCCACAGGTAGTATAATGTGAGTGAAGAAATACTTGGTACAGACCACTTATCTGTCTTCAGTCTCCTAAATGTAAATCTACTCAAATTTCCTCCAACTAAAGTCGAGCCAATTGGCTGTTCAACTCCAGACACCCTCCACATACTCCTCAAGGGTCACTGTGGAGCATTTTTCTGCAAAGGAAAATGTAGTATTTTGAGCCAATTTGACATTGTTGTCTTATAATTAATAGCAACTCTTCTTACTAACTGGGCCATTTGTCTCAAGTGACCAGCAAGGTAAAAGGAAGTTTCTTCATTTGATGATAATTATTAAACAGAAATTTCTGCAGACCAACTAGATACTCCATTCCAGTGAGTGTTAGATCTATATATTACAGCTCAGACACTGCCAACTGCACAGTAAACTATAAAATGTCATACAATCAGTATCCAATATGACAGTGTAATATGAATCTTTTTCATAGCCATAGTACATTTTTCATTAAAAACGTCATGTTTATTTTCTGTCCGAAATGCTTTTTGACTGCAGCCTGAGTTCAGTATGTTGCTGTCATCCGCTGCATGCCTTTAAATCAGGAAAATATGCTTCCAATTAAAATTAACACATGGTACGTACCCCAGCTGTAAAACCTAGAAATAATTGTTCTGTACATGCGACGTGTAAATCGCTGCTAGTACAGGTCTGGAATTTAGCAAAATGATTTCACCTTGCATGCAATCGAACTTCTCTTCATTCTAATTAATGACCTGTCGACTTGTACTCAAAAGGGTTCATGCTAAACAATAACGTACATAAGTTGCACCATGTAGTTTTGTTATGCTGGCTCTTCAAAACTTGTCAGAAATGTAAGGTTTTATTATCGGTCAGGCTACTCCATTATGTTATGGTTTAGTTGACTGTGTCACGTTAATTATGTTGAGCAAAGCATACTGCACAGGTTACTGTTCTCATTAAAGCAGAATATTGGCTTCCTCGTTTGGATTAGGGTCAGATCACTCTGCCCCAAGAACACAGCGTACACCATTTTTAGCCTCCTTGAAGCGTTGATGAACTTGTTGCTTTGTTGTAATAACTTGTATAATAAGACGTACTGTTCCTCCATTGGGCTGCCCGACTTTAGGTTTTGTACTGTATTAGGCAATGTATTTAAAGAGTAGCTTCACTTTTTTCCATTTCTGTACCATCCCCATTTTACGTTTGCAATCGTTCTAAATTAATCTTCTTGCAATTTCTTTAAGACGGTTTATTTATTTATTTATTTATTTTTAGTTTAGGTGCTGATGATTCTCAGTTGTATAACAATGTCCGTTTAATGCCGGTCATAAACAGATTTGTGATGAGGTGAAAGAAGCATATTCAGGACTCGAGCCATATTAGAGACACAGCTAAACATACACAAGAATACATGCTATCATTTTTTTTCTACACGTCATCTACTAGCCTAATCATTTCTGAAGGTTACAGAAGGGTGGAGTGGATTCTACTCTAGCCTTTCATCTCAGAAGGTCTAGGTTCCTGGTAAAAATTAGCTTGGTGGTCCACACCACTGAATAACTCAACCTTTGTTCAGAACATATCCTTTACATGTGGAATCAAAGAGAGAGTCCAAAATTTGATGTCCAAGGAGACTGAAGTGATTCCTCAATCCCAAAAGTGGGTAGTAACTCTAGGGCAGGATCAAATACACTGGTGTGGAAATTAAAACAGTAAAAATAAATACTGGTACAAAAAGAAGCAATATACACTATCACACGGCTGTTTGTTGTTAAAATAATTCCTACAGGTAGAGTTGTAGCTAATTGCTTACAATTGTACTTTGTTAAGGCTGATTAGTTACATGTGCTAGTTTGTATTGCTTTCCTCACTGCAATAAATTAAACATTTGACAAATAATTGGCTATGTTAAAGGCACTGTGACAAACTGATTGCACTGGTTTGAAAGCCAGACAGTATCAAACTGTATTGTTTCTGTTTTTTTTTATTATTAAATTGAGAGCCCAATTATTTTACCCATGTTTTTCTCCCAATTTTAGAATGCTCCTTCACAGCAGTCATTCCCCACAGCAGTTCAATGGGCAAGCACCGATCTCACAACCAAGCCAACACCCAGGAAATCTAGAGGCCGGTAACTTGGTGAAATTCTCTGTTGAGGTCAAAAGCCAGCCATGCAGGTGTCACCAGGCCCCTGGTCAGTAGGGTCTGCTGTAGTGTTATGAGGAGAAACTGTTCCCATCGATTTTGTCTTCCTATCCCAACAGCTTTGCACGGCCAGTAAGCTCCGTGCGCTCACACGACTGCATGACTCACCCTGCACCCTGTATAATGTAATACATTATAATAAAATATGTTCTGTGCTATAGTGATTTATTTTATCTTGTACAGAAACGTACTTGGCTCTTGAGACACAACTCTGACCTAACCACACGCAAAGCTTTGAGAAAATATTATTGCAGTGACCAAATCGTTTATAATGTCCTGTGACAGGGTCTTCCTCGTGTCACGCATGTGGGTAGCAGCTGGCGCGCAGGTTTTATTCACAAACAAACAGAAAACGAAAGTAAAATAAAGGTGGTTATGTGACGTTACCAGCGATGGTAACGCACAGAGGACTAGTACATCAAGCTGTACAAAAAGTGCAAAATAAAACACAATACCACAAACTATAAATCAAAGGTGCCGTGAAAACGGCAGGCCTTGCAGCAGCCCTGAGCTATCTCCCGCGGATGTTTTTAACCTGATGGACACTCTGTCGAGACCCGCCCACCTGCTGATTGAGGACCAGCCCAGCCAATCACCTGCTGCCCTTCCCCTCAACCAAGCATAGCAGGCAGCAAGTCCCAATCGAGCGCCCGTCTGTAAACAATAATTCAATCAAACAAATCAACTCTCAAAACGACACAAAATAAACCCATTCCCACATAAATCTAACACTAATTTACCACTGTGCAGGGCAATCGCCCTGCCACATGTCCCTATTCAAGTTCAGTACCACAACACGTGCCTGACTTGTGACACAGAGATTGCTATGGCTATTCAACTTGTAAGGATTTAAAAAAATAAAAAAATAATAAAAAAAAAAACCTTTTCAAGTAAAGAAATTAAAAAACAATTAGCACTGGAATTGCCTCAAATTTTATAACTAAAATCTAGAATTTTCTGTTTTCTATTGCTGCTTTGTTGTGGAATGTACTACCCTGAGACATCTGATAATGTTAAATCATCACAATATGAATGATTTTACTTATTTGGTTTACAGCTGAAACACTTTGATTTAGAAGAATGCATTATTTTAACAAATGGAGTAAGTATTTTGTAAAATCAGTTCAGTTACTTTAGATAGTTATTCAACAACTTAAAAATGCTTTTAGAAAAATAACATTTATTTGTTCGACCTTTCCCTTGTATTGTTTTATGTTGGCCATGATGAGTGGTTCTGGGTTATCATGTTTCTCTAAATATGTCTTTGAGCTGAAAAGTCTGCCATTCACTGAACAGACACCCTCAATAATAACTAAATATTGGATACATCCAGAAAAACTTAATTGCAAAAGTCATAAAAGGGATGGATAAGGTGAAACAAACAACATTGCAAATTAAGCCACTTGCTCTATAAAACTGTAATACCTACAGTAATTGTATGGTTTCTCACCGAAAGTAACAGTGTCTGTATGTGAGGTGTGGTAGATGCGAGAAGTGCAGTTAACCGATCTGACAATATCTACATAGCGTATTCCTTACTGTCTTTTAACTGGAGTGTCCTTTGAAATATGGTTGCTTCTTCCAATATGTGCAAAGTGAATGTGTGAAGGTGTGAGAGGCTGAGCATCAGAATTAGATAGCATTGGTGCCATCTCCTGGTTCATGAACCTCTATGCTTTGGTTAAGGTTACAGTACATTCCACTGTTCTGCTGTGCCCTAGTGAGTTAAAGGTATGATTAGAGGTCTGAGGCATTTGCTACATTTAAGGCAAAAATAAATATAAAAATACCTTTAAAAACTATTAATATTAAATAAGTAGGGAAAGTGCAAAAACTAAACTACAACAGTGAGGGGGGAAAACACTATCTGTTGTAAAGGATCAAATTAAAAAAATGTTATATAGACTATTAAACATAATACTATTACAATAAATAATCACAGTAAATCATAAATCACACACTTAGCAACACAGTATTACAAACTGTGTAACATTAATCTTCTGAACAATTGATTACAGGATGTTAAACTTTCCACTACTGCGGTAGTTTTTCATTAAAATGTAAGACCCATAAAAGTTTATGCCTTTTTGATAATAATCAACCCCTTTCACAACATGTCAATAGATCCTTAAACTTATGACCCCAGTCTCTTTGTCATCTCACAGTAAATAACTAAATCAACCCTGAAACTATATGTTGTTTTCATGTTTAATATATTGCATGTCACACCTCCATTACCAGGAACATGTTGCAGTTTGTCTCAAGGTGCAATATATCATTATTAGTAGCTTTTAATTATTAATTGACACAATATGTCTGTGGACTGGGACTGGGTACCTTTTGAAGTTGTCTACCAGGTGCATATGGCCCAAGTTAGGAGGTCACATCATGCCGGCCATTTCTGGCACCAGGACTCAGTTTGGCCACCACAATAATAATAAAAAAAAAACTTAAGTAGTGCCTGATAGGGTTTGTTTAACATATTTCCATGACTCTTGCCTGTGCTAATACCCGTTTCTAGCAACATCATGCTAATTTATATTTGCTATTAACAACTAAACATTCCTGTTAGGTGAACCACTCTTGGCTGAAGACATGAATTTTTTTAAGCTTACAACAAAATAAATTTCGTGTCAAGTGAACGTATGCCATATGTGAATAACATTGTTGCAACCAAAGTAATTATGTTTTATTCATGTGGCGGAGATCTGACTGTACTATACTGTGCTGTAATTCTTTTTTTATTATTCTTTTCTGACTGCGATATCATTAAACGTGATATCAATTACAAGAGTGTGTGTGCAAAACAAAATTATTCTGTTTTAAATTTTTCTGTCTTGCAAATTCATGGCGATTGCGTATATTTCTTTACCTGCCAGGTTCCTTAAACACTAGACGATACTCCCACTTTAATAAAATGAACCCAACACAAAATAAACCTTATATAAGAATGCAACTTACAAAATTGCTTATTTTCAAAATGACCCACAAACCCCACATGTTACTTGATTAAAAAATGTTGGAAGGAAACTCGTGCCAACCATTCTTTGGTATCTTTTCCACACAAATATGTTTTTAAAAGACCAATAATGTGTCGGTCAAATGAAAGGAATGAACATTACCTCTGCAGCACTTTCTGAGGAATGTTGAAAAAGTAACAGTACGTTATTCTTGTTATTTTGGCTTGTGAAAAAAAAGGCCATCTATTGTAAGCCCTTTAAAATTCAGTTTCACTTAAAATAATAATACACTACTCGTGTCCTGATCTGTGGTGGAGTGACAAGAGATATCCCTTAGACTTGTACAACAAAATGTAAATGATCAAGACTTTTCTTCACTTTTGTTAATTTTAATTTTGGACATATGGTTACAATTTTGAATTGTCAATTGGGTTGATCTAAATCAACCTACACCCTGCTGAGTCGAGCCACCCCTGGATTTTAAAACATCACCCTGAATCGCATCAACTGCCTGTGATTATCCCAGAATGCCCCCTGGAAACGGGTGGATGCAATCCAGGAGGGTTCAGCAGTGCTGTAAAATGCTCTAATACAATCCAGATGCCACTTATCCTGGTGGGGTATATGACTGATCAAATCAATCCCATTGAAAGTTAGCCAAGTACTCATTTACTAGAAAGAGTACAAGCAAACAGCCACATTACTGTTAAGTCTAAAACTACAGAGTATCTATACATAAGAGGATCGCAGTACAGTGTTTCTTACAAGTCCATTGTACCAGTAAATATCCTTAAACAGACGAAATCACCCAATCTTCAAATTCATGCAAAATATATTAAAATGAGCAACACATGCCACAAGTCCAGTGGTACCACAAATAGTATACTAGATGAAACATTGGTTCTTCATTTTACCATTTTTCTGCAATGGTGATTGAAAGACAAACCACACGTTAAAACTCACCCCCCCCCCCCGTCGTTCACCTTGAAAATGGATAACAGTTTGGGGGTACTACTGCGATCGTCTATTCAGGATTAGCAAGATACAGAGCATGCAAGTGGGGTCAGAGCAGAGTGTACGTGCTGAGATTACCAGCAAGTATTTCTTGCTGGCTCCTGAACGAAGTGAAGTGATCCAAACTCTTTTGAAAGTGCCGGTAACCCAAGAGCACTTGATCAAGCAGTTACTCTGAATCTTCAAAACCGGGCACAATTACAACCAGATGGGTGTAAACTCAACCTCAGCCACCACAAAATCAAGCTGGAATTTACATAAAAGCACCTTCAGGAAGCGACTGGCATGATCCCTATTGTAATAATGCTCTTTAACCCTTTCATGCATGTGGTGTTTTCACGCTGGTTATAGTGTTATAGTGTTATTATAGTGTACTTCTTGTAACCTTGATGTGTGCCTCTCAATTCACTAATGCAAGACTAGCAGCTGTTTAATATTTTTCAGCATTGCTATATTAACTTTTTGGCTTCTAGTTGCTGTTAAATTCCTTGTCACTAAAGTAACACGACTTACCAACATTTCTAAATATGAAAATGAGATTCCTATAGCCTTATATGGATTTTTAGTTCTACAAGTCCATACAAGAAATCCACATTTTCCACAATCATTTTTTAGTGTAGAGAGAAAATCTGCAAATTGAGCAAATTTGTAAAAATCTGGGTTACACATTCTAAGTTTAAAAAAAAACAACCACACACAACAACAACAACAACAACAACAACAACAACAACAACAACAACAACAAGCCAGTGTTCTCATAAACACTGAAAGGAACACCAGAGAGGATTGCTTTATTTTTGGTTCACCATGGAGGGTGTGCAAATATGATTCTAGGTTGCGAAGACAGTTGGCAGAGTGCTTTCCTTTTTGTGTTGTTTTGATTAATCATTTTAAAAGGAGTCCTTTTGGACAATGCAAGAAATAATCTGTAAATTCTGTTTTCTGTGTCATGCACAAAAAGCAATGAAAAAGTTGTATGTGTGTATATAAAATATATATCAGATTGTTACATCATTAACCTTGTAGTAAATTACATCAAAAGCATAGTACTACTATTCAGTATAAATAAATTAGCGTAGTTACCATGGCATCAAAAGCCTAAGTACCTCCACTGTTTTTTTCCCTTGACAAAGGTAAGTTAAACATGCTGAACTTTGGGAAGTTAGCTCTTGAGCAAAAAGAAAATATATTATTGCGATCTCAGTTCCCGCAGGCAGGCGCATCACACAAGGCGAGGCAATCCACACACCGGCGGGGGGCGGGCACGAACCCTGCACGAAAGCATAGCGCCGATACTGCTGTACAAAAGAGCCGGCTCCTTTGCAAGGAGCGTATATCGGACTTATGTCTTTGTGTGTGACTACGTCACCTACCAGCCCTACTGCTGCCTTCCCCTGTGCACGTTACAATATGTTTCATGATCAATTGAACTTTTCATAGTTTATTTATTTATTTATTTATTTAAATGTAAGTCCTGTCAAGTTTAAAATATCTTTAAGGGGGTTGCAAATTAAGATTCAGTTACATTCAAATAGTCGGCCTTTTAAAAAGAAATTTGCAGACTATATCCACAAACACAAGATGAATAATACTAATGCATTTCAGATGTGGTCTCCGTCCACCTGGTGTTTAAAAAAAACAACATTTAAATAGTAATTTATTAAATCACCAAACCTTTAAAAACTTAGACCACTAATGGTGACCATTTGTCCATGACTTACAGGTATTTTCCTCTATTTAAACTAGCACGTTCCACAACCCATGATGCAAAATATAGCAAATAGTTCTCGTCTAAGCAATTTTCATATAAACCGTGAATGACCTCGACCTGGATACCAAGTTCAGCAGATTTTAGATAATAAAAAAAGACTGCTGACTCACAGTCCAACAGATTATCAGTTCAGAAGGTGTCACCTGCTCATATGCAGCAGGTTTGAGCATCTCCATGGTTTTATTGGGCTATCTTCTGCACTACTGTACTAATGGGCGGTTATTTTAGGCAAGGTGAAGTAATACAGACCGGCAACATTGCCTCTTCTGCCAGAGTAATGCACTGGTCAAGAACAGTGAGATTTGTGTTTGTTTTGTGAGAAGAATTGGGTGGTGAAAATGTGGGTTGATATTGCTTATACACATGAACCTGTGAATACAGTTGGGTTTTTTACTGAAGCAATCTAGGTAAAAGTACCTTGCTCAAGGGTACAGCAGCAGTGTCCCCCACCTGGGATTGAACCCATGACCCTCCGGTCAAGAGACCAGAGCCCTAACCACTACTCTACACCTCTACCCTATAAATAAGCATATATTCAGATTACAGCAAAGCCCATCTTTGTATTAGAAAATTACTCCCACTGGAAACTACACATGCCAGTATCGGTTAATATATTGCAGGGTTAAAAAAAAAAAAAAAAAGACACGAGTTCTGCACTCAGTCCTGGGTTTCAGAACTACCATTGTTTAGGTAGTTCATTGAAATGACCATTGAAATGACCATTGTTTAGGTAGTTCATTGAAATGACCAGGCTCTTGCTAAATCTACTCTGAACTGATAGTACAGTCATGCCTATTTAACGGACTGCCCTAACTAGAGCTTGCTGATCATTTACATAATAAATTTTATTGATGGTAGTTCTGAAACCCAGGCTTAGCTGGTGTGCGTTTCTAACCCAGCAAAAACAAATCTAACTTGAACTCTCGTGTCCTAACAAAAAACTGGCAGCGTTACAGGAAAATAAATAACAATTCTAACAATATAATTTTTGCCTTAACCATGGTAATGGTAAAAAAAAAAATCATGAACGGCTTAACTTGGAGATACCAAAAATGTTCTACCTCTTCTCTCAATTAGTGTTGCCCAACCACCAACCATTACATCATTGAAATAAATAGCCATATAGTCGTATACATTGTAATATTTCACAACTAGTAATTCATAAGATTCATCATTCTAAAAATATTGTTTCTATCACAGGATTCCAGAAATTCTTTGAGCTCAAACCTTGTGATTTCAAGTGGCATTTACGCTGGTCTGAAAGTACAAAAGAGGAGTGATATTTAAGAGTGGATTAATCATCAGCTGGTTTTAATACAATGTTCAAACAATCATGTTTTATCTGGTTTCAGAAATCACTTGGCAAAATATTGCATACTTACCTATTTACCTGGTATGTGTCCTGGCAAGAAATATTAAAGTATGACTAGCATTTTATACTACTTACTCACTAACTTGCTGCACTTTGGTGCATTTTCATGGTTTCTTTAGTCGTTATGATTTTTTTTTTCTAATTTAAATTTAAGTTGTATTCAGTTCTGACTTTGAGCTGGAATTAATTCTCTGGACTCATGTATAGTGTTCTAGAATGAATATCAACAACGTTTCCATCGATATTCATGAAAAACTTGATCAATATTTCATTTAATATGATTTGATATAGGTTTTTTCACACACACACAAAATACAGAATATACTTGTGCTGAATGGCAGTGAGAACACACATAAAATGAAAGTGTATACTTAGAGGCTAGAAATACTTCCACAACAGAGATGCTGCTAATGCCATCTTTCAATCAATCCTGTTTGTTTCCTTCAACAGCAGCCATAGCGATGTGCTTTGAACTGTGACACAGAAAGTACACTTAAATTTGTTCTGAGAGAATTCACTCCAACCCATACTTACTGAGCTTCTAAAAAAAACCAAAAAAAACGAAAGATCAGGGGAAAAAATGTGCAGGTTGGTGAATAGTAATTTGACTGCTGTGTAATGTGCCGTTACAGACTGGATTGACTGCTGGAATGGTCAGCAGTCCTAGTTTGATGAGACCGAGTTATACAGACTGGTTACACCGTGTAGATAGAAACATGGCAATATAATACAACTTTAAAAAAATTATGTATGTTAATATTTTCCAGCCCATGCTATAACTAACTAATTTAACAACCTAACCCTACATGTGACATACTAATACTAATGCTTCATATCATCACTCAAATATTGTGAATATCATTTTAAATCATAAAGAATCCCCCAGAATGCCTCGGGAGTTAGCCAGAATTTCACCTGGCTCTAATGAAGTGAAATGAAATGAAATGAAATTAGGGACACCTGACTGTATAAAAGAAAGGTCACAAATGTTTGTTGGGTCATCTGTGTGAAAGCCAAAATCTTCTCCGTTTACAGGTTCAACAAAATGCACACAAAACAATACAACACAGTACCTTTTCTGACCACACAGGTCTCAACATTGGTCTCAGCCTTCACACAGATGGCCCAACAAACATTTGTGACCTTTCTTTTATATCTGCCTGTTTAATTACAAAACAGTACTGTATCTACACACACACACACACATAGTTCCTAACTAATCATAACCACAGCTTGGAATATATAGGGTTAATTACTTTGAAAAATACAAAACTCTTTGCACTTAAGCCAACTTTTTTTTTTTTTTTATAAAGACAGTTGAAACAAAACAGCTAATCCATTATCTTACATTCCTTATCCCAAATATATTCCTGGAATTAATTACTAGGCATCTATTTTTTAGGGCAGCAGTGTGGAGTAGTGGTTAGGGCTCTGGACTCTTGACCGGAGGGTTGTGGGTTCAATCCCAAGTGGGGGACACTGCTGCTGTACCCTTGAGCAAGGTACTTTACCTAGATTGCTCCAGTAAAAACCCAACTGTATAAATGGGTAATTGTATGTAAAAAATAATGTGATATCTTGTAACAATTGTAAGTCGTCCTGGATAAGGGCGTCTGCTAAGAAATAAATAATAATAATAATAATAATAATAATAATAATAATAATAATAATAATAATATTTTTACGATCAGATATGAAATAGTTTGTTCACCGTTTCCTTTTATCAAAGGGTTTCATTCATGGTTTGCATGGGTCCTAAAATATTTTCTAACCCTTCCACAGGGTAAAAAACTAAGACCTATTAACTTAAATGTAACCTTCATGTATAGGAGTGCTTTAACATTGTGTGTATCTTACCCATTGCTATTGTTTCAAACATATATATTTAGCTCAAAGAGCCAACTGCCCTATAATAATATATATTATAATTTGTACAATTCAGGTGTCCTGAAACCACCATTACAAACCACTTAAGCTGTTAATTGACACTGCCAGAAGATCATTGATTGGTACTTAGTAATGTGCAGAATGATAGGAAAAAGCACAATTTCATGTTTCTCGGTTCGCTTTAGTTAATAGCTGCCGACTTAAAACATGTAAAAGAGAATTACTTGAAAATTCCTGAGTATTTGCACACCCATACTGATTACAGGTAACTTTTTACTGTAACTAGATATTTAAGCCAAGTGACAGATAATTAAACGAATGCCCAGAAACTTGTTTCTGAAAATACAGGGACCAGTGCAGTGAACTACCCCTAACATCATCCAACCATGTAGTCCGATGGAGGCTACCCTTTTAAAAGAATACCCTTTCCAGCAGTTTAAATTGTCCTTTTTTAAAAAAGAATTAAAAAGAACCTTGTTAAAACATAATGTAATTTATGTTTGTTAATTTAATTGCTTGCACAATGTAAGGATTTTCAGCAGCTGCTGCTCCCAATGCAATCTACTTGGTTCAGGGTTCTGTTTTCCATTAATTTCCAGATCCGTTTAAACTTTGGAGCACACGTTTCACATTCTTTACCAACTCCTTTATACACAGTAATTTGTATAATTGTTTAAAATCGACTTCTAGCTACACACTCAGCAAAGTTATGCTAGTAAATGGGCTATTGCACATGATGATGACTGTTTCATGTAAAATGAGATTCTGAGTTCATTATGTACTGTGAAAAAAAGTTTGGGTACCAGCAGCATGCTGAGGTATAGTCTAAAGTTACTCATTTGCACATTCTGACTTCCTAACACTGCATTAAAACAACGTATTAAGCATGAGTTAAGCCATTATAGAAGGAACTTGTTTAATATGTTGTATCTTTTGGCGCTTATAGTACTGTAGCATCTTATTGTTCAACACACTAATCTTCCAGACCAGACGCACTGTCCTTCACAGGGATGCTCATTTATTCATACTCTTTATAGTGTTATATGAAAAGGGATCAAAATTCTGGGCTGTTTGTGCAATATTTTCGTGAATGATTACAAATACAAAATTCGGGTTCAGGCCCAGCTCTCTACAGTACTGTAAGTGGTTGGGGCCTAAATGTGTTCTCAGCACTAAAACTGTAGTCTTCCAATCAAAAACATCTTTACACCTTAGAGAGTAAGTAGCGGGGCTTTGAAAAATATAGAGTTACTCGTCCCCAGGCAATGCTACAATTCACGAGGCGAGAGCCGGGGCTGGAGTGAAAGGTTGTTTCTTGAGAGGTAGTTTGAGGAGTGGCCTCAGGGAATAGGACAGGAAAGAAAAGGAAAGGAAAGGAAAGGAAAGGAAAGGAAAGGAAAGGAAAGGAAAGTGGTTCCCGACCAGTGGGAGCCTTCTTGGCCAGAGGATAGAGAGTGGCCTCGAAGATGGATTGGCTCAGCGGATCCCACGACAGGCTCTGCGGAGTGGCAGTCGTGTAGGAGGTATAGGCTCTTGCGCTGAAGAACCTGGAAAAGGAATGATAGAATAAGGAATAAGGAGCTGGAAAAAGAGCCCAGTCAATTTGAGGAAGATAAAGAGCAGGAGCTGCTAAAGGATAGTGTGTGGCCCGGGGTCACTACTGCTGCTTTAACACTGAACTGCTACGGAGGAGAAAATACCTTTACGAAAATAGCTTTCAGAATCCTGTTGATGTACCAATCTTTAAAAGAAAAGTCTGGGAGGGGCGCTTGCTTGTAGTTGTTTGCAGGAGGAGGAAAAGACAAACAAAGCTTCTCAATAGATGTTAAGGCAAGTCAGTTGCTGCAGACGGGAATGTTGATGCTTTTGTCGAACAGAGCTTTAAAAAATTTGGCAGAGGGCTGATATTTATAATGGAGACACAGAGGAGGCTGAATAATGGAGCGGCGCTTTGAACAGCGTGGCTGGAGATTAGATAGTTGCAGGCTTAACAGCTGCTGCAGTGTTCGGTGCAGGTAGGAAAATTGCCGTTTATCATCTGAGTCGGACGTGAGAACGAGAAGATGAGGTTTAGATGTTAGTAAAGAGAGAAGGTTTAAGTACGTTTGATGGAGTCTGAGCGATTGCTAGAAAGTGAAAACACTAGATGAGAAAACAAACTGAAAAAGCTAGACAGCGAGCTGTGTGAGATTCAGACAAATAGGAAATAGGAGAAGATTGACAGCAAAAAGCAGGGCGGAGCCCCGGATCTTGTCCCCCGAAATACACCTATAGGCTCTCACCTGTTTAAATAACGGACCTGTCATTTCTTTTATTTTCATTGGTAACATCCTGACAACTTTTTATACTTCCAACTTTAAAGTCTGTTTCAAAGCTCTTTTCAAAATGGCCGCTCTAGTGCACTGGTAGTGTAAGGATAATTGCCCACATTGTAAAAAAGATAGCACAGCAATAACGATCCACAATGTGGTATGGAACATAAAAGCAAGAGCACTTGTGTATTTTTTTTTTTGTGGAAATCGTTCTTCCTGCAGTGATTTAGAGGACAGATCAAACAAACCCCAGTGCACTACAGCAGCCATTTTGAAAACAGCTTTGAAACAGACTTTACAGTTATCAGGATGTCAACAATGAAAAGATAAATTACAGGTACATTATTTTAAAAAGTTGCAGCAACACGTGGGAGCGTATAACAGTGTATTTTTCGTAACCGCGCTACTTACTCTTTAAACTTCAGTAAAAGCAAAAAAGGTCAGAAGAATTTAAGAATGTAGGTACAGCAGAGACATGAAGCAGCAGCTTGTCTATAGAGAAAAGACTGGGCTTGATTAACTACTGTGACTTAGAGAATCACACCTGATTGTGCTTGATATCTTTATGGATTCAGTACTGCCAATGGATTAACAAAAAGTCCTATATGTGTTTTTTAAACATTTGTTTGAGTTTCATGTAAAATGTCAATCACTATAACAAAAAACACCAGTTAAAAAATACCTCCTTTTTAAATGTTTGTGATGCTTCTTGAGCTATTACTAAGGTCTGTTTTCTGATATAATGCACAGAAGGCTCTGGCAGACCGACACCTAGGATAAATATTTTAGTGTAAAACACTAACTTTCATAATGAAAAGAGGAATAGTTTTATTAAACCACCATCGTTTTTATTTGATTACCTAGTTATGGTTAAATGGAAAGGCACCAACAAAAAATAAGAGCTCTAAAAAAGTGACTGGTTTTAAAAAACTAAGGTGTCTCCTACAGATCCCGTAATGGGAAGACGACTGGCATGGTATATGATCTTGATGTACTGCCTTGCAAGTGAAAGCATTGTATAGAATAGCATAACTTACCATTCTTCCTGTCTGTTAGTAGTGGCAGCTGCTGGCTGATCTGCAAAGTGAGGTCCTGCATTTCATCGGTGACGAAATCCCATTTGGAGTGACTCTCATCACTGCACTGGGCTGTGTTCTCATCCTGACCGCCTGCCTCCATTCATCACCGTGTTGGGAAGGATTGCTACATATGCCTGTCGCTCCACTTTGAAAGATCAGGGCTGCAAAACTTTAGGAAACTGAAGCCCAACTGTAAAAAAGAAGACAAGCAATAAATCACTGGTAACTGAATCATCCGATAGGTAACGTCGCAGTTTCTGGGCCAACGCTGAAGTGATTATATGATTCATTTTCATCTTAAGAATTAGTAAGAGCAGAGCAAATGAGCATGCTTCTTTTACATTTTTTATTTTATTCTTTTAAATAAAATATGAAATTAAATAAAAAGTGAACGCTATATTACACCCTGTTGTTTAGAAGTACTCAGAACATATCAATGTTGCTGCATTTGTAAGCAGCAGGCTAGACTTTCAAAGTCATGGTGCACTGCTGCACCATTTAAAATAAAAATGGTTACAAAGCAAGTAGTACCTTGTGTTGTAAAACACTCTACACAAATCCATCTATGTCTTAGCCCAGCAGACTATACATTGATCAAATAAACCCAACGACGTCTCTGCTTTAAAACTTTCTAGTATGCTTCATAATACAAGTGCAACTATATAATTATTTGTCATAAAGTTCTATAGTATTTATTCCTAATAAAATGTGCGTTTTGATTTTCAGAATAATTGTTGGAAGCCTTTACGATTCAGTCCACTGCAGTAATCTGAAGCAATGCCCAGGTGCCACCTCAATAAATCATCCCAAAGTTTTTGAAGTAGTATTATTGCATTATTGGCCATCCTTCAAATAAACAGCTAATACAAATGTAAAACTTACTTTGGTTCTTATTGTTTATTATTATTATTTGTTTATTTAGCAGACGCCTTTATCCAAGGCGACTTACAGAGACTAGGGTGTGTGAACTATGCATCAGCTGCAGAGTCACTTACAATTACGTCTCACCCGAAAGACGGAGCACAAGGAGGTTAAGTGACTTGCTCAGCGTCACACAATGAGTCAGTGGTTGAGGTGTGATTTGAACCGGGGACCTCCTGGTTACAAGCCCTTTTCTTTAACCACTGGACTACACAGCCTCCTCCTTGCTTTCACCATTATAAGCTGTCAATTTTACAGCACAGCAAAGCCTTTTGTTTAGTTTTTTCTTCAAATGTGCCATCAGCCTGGAGACATTCCACAGTGCCCATACAGCATAGCTCGATTAGATTTTATTTACAAAGCTTAAGCACACTTTTGAGCCCCAGAACGTGGCTCCCTTCAAGCGCTTCTGCCAACGTATTAAATTTACAGACTGTACAAAGTACAGACCTTGCATGGACTCCATCCATCCATAAATATTAAATACACAAAATCCTGATTTCAGTAGCTTTCAGAGCCCCCACAGTGTGTCTACTGTATGTGAAATATGATTAGGGTTTCATCCTGATCCTTTTCTATTACTTTCATCATTCAATATTTACAGAAGAAAGCCCCCATAGTGCACTATGTACACACTGATATGTTTTTATTCATATATTGTGTTTGGAAAACCACTTTGATGCAGAAGTCAAACGTATTTGCTTGTCATATAGAACAAAGGAACTATTTTATAGTCTATGCAGGTGGCCAATCTCTCAAGACCAACGATCAAAAAACACATCTAAGAACAGAGGTTCTATCATTTAGGACATTGAGGCACGGCCATTTAAAACACAACTTTTGTTTGTTGTCTAAAACATCATATGCAACAAATGTAAACAGACAGTTTTTATACTTGATTTAATACAGTAACACTGTAAAGGAAGGGAACGTGTATTATATTTTCATGCCAAAATGTATCTCGTTTCCCATGTCTGAGAATCCTGCCCCTGGCAAACACTATCTTGATCTAAGAAACAGCACACAAATACTAAATAACCAATTCCAGTAAACATTTCCTAATGAGCCCCCTAGTACATTCCATGAGAATCAAGGCCCCTGCTCCAACATCTACTAAGAGAACAATATTACAATGATATTACTGCAGGATGATTGAATACAGTAGAGCAGTTACTATAGTGTTAACATGCGGTTTCAACCAGTTAAATCTAACAACTGTCTATTGTTCAACTACTGGAGACCTCTGTCAGGGAAAGTGTGTCTATAGTACTTCTGTTTCTGCATAGTGTCTATATGATATTTAACAGTGTTTTTTTTCTGTTTGTATGTTACTTCTAATCTGAAATCATTATTGTGATTTGTTAGCATTGGTTGGGATTCAAATACACTGTGCAAAATTATAAATCCTGCTAATTATATTTGACAGAGAGGTTAATAGACATGTACACATATTCCGGGTGCATTTTAACCCTTTTAGACCCATTAACTTTCTCAAACATAAAACTTCATTCACTTCAAATGTTATAGCCACAAAACTTGATTACTATGCTCGGCTTGTTGCTCGAGAGATGCCTTTAAAAGACCTAACTGACATCTGAATGAGAAATAGAAGTAGTTCATTGTATCTGTCATTTTTATTTAAATAGAAAAAACCTTAGGTCAGGTTCAAAACAGTTTTTCAAATGCCTGGCCAAAGGATTGCTTTATTCAAATGAAATCTACTTAATCAGAATTACAGATCAGACCTACTAACATTGTATCCGATTTGTGTAATTTCCTCTTTTGTCTGCAAAGTTGCGCCAGTTACTTTTTCTTTTCTGACTTTATTGGAATACTGAGAAGCACTCCGAAGTTGCGCCAGTTACTTTCTTTTCCTCTTGTCTGCGTGTCAGACGATAAAATCTAGGGTTCGTTAGTTAGCAGACGCTTTTATCCAAAGCGACTTGCAGAAATTAAACAAAATATAAAATAAAATTAAAAGTAAAATGTTTTAGAAAAAATGAAAATAAGGATACAAAGAGAAATGGCAGATGAAAAGACACAGCAGACATATAAAAACAAATGAATAATAAACATTTATAAAATACACAACTAACTAATAAAATAACACAACACAGAAACATCCCATAACAGCCCCAAAACAGCCAAGTGTGCTTTCCATATGTTCTTATCGGTAGCAATCCTTAATCAGAGGCAGCAGAAACAGTGTGGAGCAGGGCAGCAGTGTGGAGTAGTGGTTAGAGCTCTGGACTCTTGACCGGAGGGTCGTGGGTTCAATCCCAAGTGGGGGACACTGCTGCTGTACCCTTGAGCAAGGTACTTTACCTAGATTGCTCCAGTAAAAACCCAGCTGTATAAATGGGTAATTGTATGTAAAAATAATGAGCAAAGGGACAGAAAACGTGTAAATGTAGCACCAAGGAGCTGAAGGGTATATGGACAAAGATGATGAATACTAGGCAAGTTCACTCACATCTCAAAGACATCTTATGTTTATAGTAGAAGAAGCTACATGTCTATTATATGGGTTACGGGGCAACAACGGTACAGTACCTTGCGATATTTGTTCCCGTAGAAGACGTTTTTCTGCCTCCACTTCACTCAAACTGATTCGGTCTAGGACACTGCACAGTGTGTACCATCTGGTTGAGGTGAAAGTATCCTGTGGGATATCAGAACCAACACTTAACTTGGGTGATTCATCATTTGCATTGAGACCATCTTCTTCATGCTAGGTGGGACTCAGATGACCAGCAAGGTCAAAATGTTTAAGAAATCTACCTGCTGGCTGTGTCAGTCCATGCCATCATGGCTAGGCCCGTCCGCCATCTTGAACTGGGTCAGGTAGTAAGGTACAGACACTACATGTCTGCTGGTCATACTTTCTCCAAACATTTTGTTTAAAAATATGGGTGGTTTACCTGTTCGTTAAGCATTTGTATGGGCTATAATCCTGTCAGGTTATACTGGAGCCAATGAGAAAGTCTAGTTGCTTGGTGATAATCAGATAGAGACCAGCTGTGGGGCCAAACCAATCAGTAATGGTCAGAGGAAGAAGCCTCCACATAAAAAAGGCACTGTATTACTAGATGGTGCTGGCTCTTGCATCTATGAAAAGACAGTATGGATAACCCTAATCTGTATTTAGTTGCTCAAAGCTGTTTGTAGTGATCCTAGTTTTTTTTTTATACTCCTGTATTCATACAGACATTTTATGAATATTCTGACTATTCTGATACCACAGTCTAAACATTATATGTAAAACTGCCATCGACTGCTATATTTATTAAGATAAGTTTGGCAGGATTTGGCCAAACAAAACTAGACTGCGTAGGGAGAACAATTTCATGTAGCCTATCAAACACTGCAAAGTATAATACAAATCAACATTCATGTGACATTCATAATGTATTTTGGTCCTTGGATTTTAAAATTCCAAGTTGACAACCAGCTGCACCTTTTCATGGTAAAATGAACGAACGTAAGCTATTATCCTGTAAAAAGGTAGCACACATTTACGTAAATCTGGCTATAGATTAAAACATGCAAATATGAAAAAAAAAAAATAATAATACAGCACCAATACATATTCACGACCGTTTCAAAAACGGATCTTAGCATAGACAACGGATATGTATGTATTTATTAAATTTTCAATGTATTTTTTGCACGGGTGGCAATGGAGGGTTAAACAAATAGACATTTTCCAAAATTAGCAAATGTATGTCCAGTGAGTTCACTAATATAAGGCAGTGTACCTTATGCAGGACCGCTTTTGGTTCTGATTTACTGCACCCAAAAAAAAGATAATGAAACATTTATCATGTGAAATATGAGTGCAGAAATCTTTATTAAACAATGTAGTATTATAAACTCTTTCCATTGGAACATTCCAGGTGAACTCTCTATGGAAAAATCTTTTAGATTACATTTGTTTAGAGCCTATACTACTGTGTGTTGCCAACTACTTGATCAAACCCAGAACCTGAGCTATTGTATGTAAACATATTTTTATTTGATACAGCGTTACACTTGGAATATTTTCACATAAACAGAAATCTTCTCCCGATGGTATATGTCAGCTATTAATTTATTGATCCATTAACATGCCCCCAGCTGAAGTAATATTTGGGAGGGTTGTCATTATAGCGTTCTTTATTAAAAGAAAAATAAATAATTCTCCTGAAGGAAGTTTAACTAATTCAGTAGGTTAACTCTTGACCCCTCTGTTTGCGTATTAAGACAGACATGTTTTTAATCCTATTTATTTATAAAAGAAAATCCTAAAGGATGGAACAGGACACATGCAAGGAAGAGTTATATTTCAAATCCGACAGTGGCTTGCTTCTAGAAATTATAAACACAATTAAAAAGGCTTAGAGGGGATTTTCTAAACAAACTTTTTTCATACGCTTTTGTTTATAGATTTTCTCCTGTATGCTGTCATTTTGGAGAGACACCAGGTAAAGCTGCAGACTCAAAAAAAAAATAAGCATAAAGACCATCAAAAATACAGTATTCATACCATATGTGGCACACTTGTGCAGAAAGACACTGTACTGTATTAAATACATTATTTTGATGTATTTTCACAAGACTCATTTTGGCAACACCTATAAAGAATAACACTTTTGAAGCCAACATAAGATTAGTACTGTATGTGGTACAGAAGTTCACAGGTTTGAGGTATACACATTTAGACATTATACTGCACCAGAACACCAGGGTAGGTTAAAGAATAATATATTTTAATATATTAAATATATAAAATCTTAAATGGTGTAGATACCCCCAGTTACAAAGTAAATTTATTTATATTTTACTCCTCATTTTCTCCCCAATTTTGTCTTATTACAATCGCAGCAATTCCCCACAACTGCTCAGGAGAGCTAACAGACAATTGCCTCTACACCCAAGAATTTGAAAACGGCCTCTCGGGGGACAAAGACCAGTCCTGCATGTGTCCCCAGGCCCCAGGCCAAAAGGTTCCACTGCAGTGCAGTGAGGGAAAGGTAGTCCCCACTGGGCTACAGAGCCCAAGCACTCCATCTGGAACCCTCAGTGAAGACCGGTGACTTTGTACAGCCAGTACAGAAACCTGTGCTCCACCTTGCACTGCACATAGTCCAGTAATAAACGCATGGGACAGTTTACCAGGTGAAATAACTAAAACCTATTCAAATGACAAAGTATTTTTCAATGTCTTGGTCAACAGTGTTAAGCAAGTGACAAGAGTTCATTTCAACATTTATTTTCTGATACTGTGCGAGGGTCTTTTTGGAAGACACAACACTTTGACTCAGTAGTGCAGCTGTGTACTAGACTAGTTTCACTCTGATGTTCTTACAATGTCATTAATCTTACCTGTCTTGTATTCCCATACTCAATACATGTCTCACATGTGAAGCACATGCTACTGTAAATAGGATTTTAAAACTAATTTTATATATATATATATAAAATAATCTGGCACTAGGTTTAAGAAAGGGTTAAGAAGCTTTACATTTTCTAGGTGACTTCTATTGGATCTACGGAGTTAAAGTAATTAGTAAAGCTTTGGGTTGGTTAATGTTGCAAAAGAAGATATTGAGGGAAGTGCAGGTATAACAGACCACCAAAAAATAGGACTTGCAAACCGAGTTTGTTTTAACCTACTATGGTACCAGAAACACTTCTTGGGTTCTGTATGTGTACACTGAAAATGATCCAAGACAAAGTCACCACAAAAGATTTAATCCTGATCTCGGCTTTCAACTTCAATATATATTGCCTTTATAATTAGCTTCAAATGAATAAGCAAACGAACATGACGTATTATAACAACAAATTAAAGTGTTATGCTTCTATAATTTCTCTTCGTGACTTTTGCCAAAACTACAAACAAGACCAATTTTGTTTATAGGATAAGACTAGTTAGCGGATTATCTAAAAATAAATCATGTTTGTGTGTGGTTTGGAATAAATGTACATTTGTGATTATCTTGTATATATTGTGTAAAAATGAGGTATACCATTGCGAAAGGAAGCAAAACATAATGGAGCATAATAAAATCATAGGGAGAGCATGGGAAATTGCCATTGGGAGGCACAGGAAAAGCTATGGGCACATAAATGACTTACAGTATGTACATGGAGATTTCTACACCAATTCATATGTAATCATATCCAAACCCCCAACATAACTTATGTTAAAAGTTATTGTATTTCTTGCTCTTATTGTATTACTTGTATTGTAACACTTGAAATGTATTTGCTTACGATTGTAAGTCGCCCTGGATAAGGGCGTCTGCTAAGAAATAAATAATAATAATAATAATAATAATAATAATATTATTGTAATATTAACAGCACCCATCTGTAAAAGCCCCAGTATTCCTGCCAATATCTCGCCTCGCCTGTCTCATTTAAGTGATTTTATTAAGTGTAGTTAAAAATACGTGGCTGACGTATGCACAATAGAACAAAAATAATTTATTCGCAGGAAGCTAATTTTGATGTTTGATTGGACTTGAGTATATAGTAAATGCATTGTACATTTAATGGCTGACTTGCATTTTTACATAAGCCCCATAAGCACAGTTCTTAAGGTAAAAGCATTTCATAAGTTAAACCCTAAAGCAAAGCGCTTGTTCTTTGTAGCAGTACTTAACAGCAGCCCTTAGAAATCTCCAGCAAGAGAGAGGTTATACCATGCACATGACAAGGAACAATAATAGTCAGACCCCTGACATGAGGCACAAAACAACATTTTAAATCACAACCAATAATAAAAAAAGCCACAAAGCACAATCAGATCAGCAGATAGTGTTCCAGAGAATCTTTCCATGTATAGCTGTAACTGATGGGCACAACTTAAAAGTCCACCCGAGTTCGAATCCCCCAAATTTATGAGCACCAGGGACAGCTGGACATGAAGGAACATTTGCAGCTCTGCTCTGATCTTCCTGTCTATGGCTGTGATACTTGTGATTTCAAGAGATGGTTTTAGACCCATCTTCAAAGACTTGTGTCACAGCTACTATTGATAAGTATCTCCATATGGAATGATAGGATATATTACGACTTCATTTGCTAATACAAGAACAGACACACAGTCTTTGTGGTATCAAGATATTAAATTCCTTTTCTTATCAAGTTCAATTATTGACCGATATTTTTGCGACCACTGCTGAACAGAACTCTCTCCTGCTTTCTTCCACAGGGGATGAGGTTTCCTTATTCATTGCCGTATCTTCTGTTAAAAGCTAGTATCAAGTTTTAATAATGTCATTAATTTTTTTAATTAATAATTTTTTTTTTTAATTAAAATAATAAATGTGGATGTACAGTAACACATTATCTGTGTTAAAAAAAAATAAAAGGTGCCAAACATTTGCTTGTTACACCATTTTTAGGTTATTACTGGCATTAGTAGGACAAACCATGTATCCTTATCATCTGTTGCTCATGTAATTTGGATGCAGAAAAAAAGTTTTGGGTCTCTCATAATCCCCATTATTAGGTTGATCATGTTATGTGACATGTGACCCCTGCAGCACTAGAAAGGTATCATAAATTTACTTAAATTGTACACTGAAGGTGTCTACTTTCAAGATGATAATGCACCCATCCACCCTGCCAGCATTGAGGAGCACGACAGAGACTTTGGGAATCTTCCATGGCCACCACAATCCCCAGATATCAATCCAATTTAACATGTTTGGGATGAACTTGAACAATATATTGATCATCGCCAGTCTCTACCAACCTCTCTGCACCAATTGCGTAAAACAATAATGACTGAATGGCATAATATCCCTGGGGACACCTTCAAGCACCTTGTAACTTCATTACAAACCGTAACAACATTTGTAATAATGTGTGAAATACTGTGAATTGTAAGTCTGACTGTTATTCTATTTGGAATCATTCTCTTCGTTACCTCATGTGACACTGCTGGTCTTGTATTAAATACAAGATGAACACTTGCTCCACTAAAAAGACCACAGAACAAACAAGTCTGGATATGTTAATAGAAGGGAAACATACATATCATTTACCTCAGCAACCCAGAGGAATAATTGTGATTCATATCAAACATTCGGTGAACCTTTCAACTTTTACAGAGTAACCAGAAGCAGATGTGCGAGGTGGTACCTGGACTGAAACAGTAGAGACTCTGAATTAAGACGTGGAAGAAATCCCTGGGGGCGACTACAGCAACACATTAAAGACATTAAGAGTAGCTGACTGGGGTAAATAATTCCTTACTACTAAAATACCTCTTTCAAGTTTAAAGTGCATGCCGATAATCCTGATTTAGACAACAGATTAATTTCTATGCGCAACCATGCACAGTTATTTCTTACGTATTGCTTCACTGGCCTTTGAAATGTCTGATGACTTAACCATGAACCCACTTTTTTCTTAGATTAAATACAGTATTATAGATTGTCTTTCACAATATACATTACACCTCTTGTTGTAGCCACCTCCCCAATTTGAAGTAAATTATTTCACACATATGTATTACTTTAATATTAAAGTAAAATGCTTCATATTACATTTCCATTTGTAATGATTTACAATACCCAGTCTTGCACTCTTGCAGCAGCACATTCACACAGCAGCTTGTCTCACTCGGATCTGCCTGTGCTGATGTGGCCACCCCTACTATATGCTTTCATGTCCCCACCTCTCTGTTGACGTTCCTGCCGAAACCAAGTGAATAAAGCAGAGTCTAATTCATTGTCTTTAGCGCAGCACTTTTTTCTTTCCTAGAGCAGCCCTCTTTGGAGTCAATCTTATAAAAAAAAAAAAAAATTTCACCTGCAAGCTGAACTACTTCCTCTGCCAGATGAACAAATACCGCAGCTGACGTCAGATGTTTTGTTTTAGTTGCTAAATGCACAGAGGGAGGTATATAGTGGGCAAGGTTACATCATCAAGCTATTGGATGCCATGGAGGACAAGCAAGGGCATGCTGGTAGTTGTGCTACACCTAACCGACCACCAGTCATATGGTTGAAAATCACCAGGCTCTGATGCAGCGGGTGTCAGAGATTGACACTTGTCTCAGAGTTTATAGCTGGCTTGGTTCCTATTATGCAAATTTTTAGTTCTCAGCTGCAATCACATGCTGGTAGAGGAGGGAAAAAAAAATTAGTATTTATTTATTTATTTATTTTTTGGATGGGCCTGGGGGGCAAGCCATCGATGTTGGCTTGGCTGGAATTTATTTTCTTATGTCGATATCTACTTTTGTATGTACGATTGTAGGCTATAAATAAGTTTCAACAGCCATTTGATTTTGTAGTTTTTAGTTGTTATACATGTATACCATGTATGTAACACTTCATCATATATTTATTAAGCTTTTACAATTCCGATAAAACTCCCTAACCCAATACACAATTTGTTTATAATTGATCTGTGAATTTCTCTAATCAAGTTGAATGCATTTTCTCTGGTACTCTTTGATCGCCTTCGCGATAAATAAACTCAACATGATTAGAAGTAGCCATCGAACACTTAGAGTATTATAACAAGATTTTATATGCATACAAACGTGTGAAGGTGAAAGTGTACACTGTACATAAAGTGTGGGGGGAGTCTGACAACATTACAAATAAGTTCAGGCAAAATCCATGTCGATGATATGTTGCCCGACAGCCCTGGCGGCTTCTCCGTCTGAGGTGGACCTTCCTCATGTCGAGCATTTCTTGGTTGCCCAGCAATCTTCGACGTTATGTTGTGTAGGATACAACAGGCTACAAAGATCCTAGCCACAGTTTGGGGGTCAAATTGATTTGTCGAGGCACTGAAACCTAATTTTTAGTAAACCAAAGGTCCGCTCGATCACATTCCTAGTGGATCTGTGTATCCTATTGTATGCCTGTTCATCAATCGTGTGTGGATTAGACAGGTGTTAAAAGCCAAGGACGCATGGCAAATTATTATTATTATTATTATTTATTTCTTAGCAGACGCCCTTATCCAGGGCGACTTACAATCATAAGCAAATACATTTCAAGTGTTACAATACAAGTAATACAATAAGAGCAAGAAATACAATAACTTTTGTTCAAGCAAAGTACAAGTGTGACAAACCACAATTCAGTAATACAGCAGATAATAGTGATAGTTACATCAGGATATGATTAAATAGTGATAGCTACAAATAGTTACAAATGCACAATCACCTGTCAGGAAACTTACTAAGCTGTTTTCTATACCAAGATTTCATTATTTACTCTTAAGTTTTTATTTGCGACTAGATAACATAATAAACCGGACGTTGAGGGCAACATTTCCTTGGTGGTTCGGTTTATAAGGATACCCAGATTATCGGGGCTTGGATAAACGGGGTTCTACTATATTGCCTTAATGTTTTAAATCAAGAAAATGAGAATGCAATAGGCCTACTTTTGATTTGGCTTGTCTAACACAAATGTAGAGGCCTAAAAGTGTGTATCCTAGCAACGTGCTAATCTACTGTACTAGCACTAAAAGAAGCACTCTCTCACACACACTCAAGGTTTTAATGCTATACAGCAACAGGAGACTTCAAACTGGGTTCTAATTTGATTAATCGATTCAACAATATGTAAATCGAAGCTCGGAAAATGTAAGGACAGGTGATCAATAATCGATGCATCGATTAATTGTTGCACCCCTATATTATTTCTTTCCCCTCAGACAGTACAGGTACAGTAGTTGTCAAATTTGTATGCAACTTTATTGAAAGTTATGACACAATTCTAGATTCTTGGTTGTACATCTTCTTGTGTTTGCATCGCATTTTGGAGCCCCTTTTACGCCTCCACAAAAGAGAATGGAAAGTAAAGTACTCATTCTACCATACTATCTTGCTTTACAGTATGTGGTTACTTTACTGGGAGTGCTGGAAACTAGCTTTGTTTCGCATTGCACTTTTCAGATGTTTAAACTGCATTCTTCTTCTGAGGCAGAGAATAGCTTAAACCTTGTCATCTGCAGTAGGTGATGATCACATATCAATAGAAAGTAACCATTGAGCCCTTTCTATTGTTTATAAGAGTCCCTGTTTGTAAATAATACAGAATGCTTAAGTTTGCGCAATCTTGGAAACTTCCAAATCACTGCTAGCTTCTCGATTTAAATCATGTAAAGTTTGTAGGCGTGTGTGGCAATGTGGTTTGCAGTGTACAGGTGCAGGAGTGATGCGGTGCATAATGAACAGACAGAGACTTGTAATCCATCTGGAAAGTGGGATTTATTTTTATAATTCCAGGTCTGGTGACCAAATAATAATCCCCGACAATACACAACAATGTGTAGCGCACAGGGTAAATAATTACGGGGTTGCAGTCCCAAACAATAAACACACGTATCCTTCCCACAATATACTAACACAGTCACCAGTCCTGGGTGCATGCAGTAGTGCTTGTGGTGGGGGTACAAGTTTATCCATGACAAATAGTGCAGTGTTGTTCCAAGTTTTCTGCTGGCCCTTGGCGACAGCTCCGGAACATGTTAGTCATCTACTAATACCAAACAATAATAAATTAGAAACAAAACAAACAAAACACTCACGTGATATTATCACAGGTATGTCCCACAGGTCCTCACGGGTTCTTTTGTTCAAACCAACATGAAGGAACAGATTGCGTCTCTGAATCCCCTTTTATGCCGTCACACGTGACCCCTTGGTAAACGAGTCGCCCCTCCAGTCTGCGACAGCCACATTGTTTCCCTTCCGGGTCAATGAGTTAATGCACCCGAGTTCTGCCCCCTTTCTACCTGGCCAACTTCCCTTGAACCCTGGGAAAGAAGTATCGGGCCATCCCGACCAAGGTACTCTGTTCTCGCTACTTAGTGTACTCACAGGTCGGGAGGGAGATTTACCACCAAGAAGCACTGTATTTCTGTCACAGCGTGTTTAGACTAAATATTTTCAATAGCCTTTAAAAATCATGATTAAAATCACCTGAAATATGCAGTAGTTTCCATCTACTGTAAATCCTCCATGAACTTCAAAAGAGGGATCTAAGTACAAACAGGGTCTTCAGGGTTAATGTTTTGGACTCAATATGTTATACAATGGAGCTTCAAAAAGTTATTACATCAAATCTTTACAATCTCGACACAAGCCAGATTCTTTATGCTTTTTGATCTGGTTTTTTTTCCCCCTTTTTTTGAGCAGGCCACCAATTGTGCTGAAGCAATGCCAAAATGGGGTTTGCGACTCATTCTTATTTACACAAGGGGGCTAGACAGACTACCGCATCTATCTGCAATGGAACTGTTACATCAGCACTGCCGTCTTTTACAAGGAGGAAAAATATTAAAGTGCTGTTTATTTTAAAAACACTTGTATATCATTGACCAAGGTTGTTTTAAAAAAAAAAGAACTAAAAGTTCACTAAGTGGTACTGACGTGTATCTGATATCTGCTCTATTCAGTGTACTGTATTCAACAACCATGTTTGCTGAACAAGAAATCGAATAGCTTCAAATGCCATTAATATATATTTTTTTCACATTTATATTTCCTTGCTAATTCAGAATGTTTGCTATATAATTATGGGTGCTTCAAGGTTTTATTGTTCCAATATTGAGTTCTTACTTATTTATTTTTTTCTCTAAATCTGCCTTTGAGCTTGTCTGGTAAATTCTAAGTGCCCGTTACTGAAATGACTTCCTTATTCTGTTTCCATGAAACACATTCTATTGGATGATGTTTTAACTCTCTTAAAATGTGTTGATTGCAGTTGTAAATTACTGCAGTTACAACTGAAACTGGTTTTCTGATCGTTGTTATTATTATTATTATTTATTTCTTAGCAGACGCCCTTATCCAGGGCGACTTACAATCGTAAGCAAATACATTTCAAGTGTTACAATACAAGTAATACAATAAGAGCAAGAAATACAATAACTTTTGTTCAAGCAAAGTACAAGTGTGACAAACCACAATTCAATAATACAGCAGATAATAGTGATAGTTACATAAGGATATGATTAAATAGTGATAGCTACATCAGGATGTGATTAAATACAAAGTACTACAGGTTAAACACTTGGCAGATTACAGTATTCTGAAGTACAGGATTAAATGCAGTAAAATAGGGGGCAGATAAGAGCAAAATAAAGCACATTTACATGAAGGGTGATAGTGTCCCAGGATACAAACAGAGGAGTTCTACAGGTGCTCTTTGAAGAGGTGAGTCTTGAGGAGGCGTCGGTATGTGGTCAGGGACTGGGCAGTCCTGACATCTGTAGGAAGGTCATTCCACCACTGCGGCGCAAGGGTGGAGAAGGAGCGGGCTCTGGAGGCAGGGGAGCGTAGTGGAGGTAGAGCTAGTCTTCTAGTGCAGGCGGAGCGGAGAGGTCGAGTGGGGGTGTAGGGAGAGATGAGGGTCTGGAGGTAGCTGGGTGCAGTCTGGTCAAGGCATCTGTAGGCTAGTACAAGAGTCTTGAACTGGATGCGAGCGGTGATCGGGAGCCAGTGGAGCGAGCGGAGTAGTGGAGTAGCGTGGGCGAAGCGAGGCAGAGAGAACACCAGGCGGGCAGCAGAGTTCTGGATGAGCTGGAGCGGACGGGTGGCGGACGCATGGAGGCCAGCCAGGAGGGAGTTGCAGTAGTCTAGGCGGGAGAGTGCCAGGGCCTGGACCAGGAGCTGGGTAGCATAGTTGGTGAGGATGGGTCGGATTCTTCGGATGTTGCTCAGGAAGAATCGGCAAGTGCGTGCCAGAGTGGAGATGTGCTGGGAATAAGAGAGGCAGGGGTCCAGGGTGACTCCAAGGTTCTTAGCTGAGGAAGAGGGAGAGAGTGTGGTAGATTCCAGAGGAACAGAGATAGAGAGATCAGAGGAGGGGGAGGAGGAGGGAAAGAAAAGGAGGTCAGATTTAGAGAGGTTGAGTTTGAGGTGATGCAAGTGCATCCAGGAGGAAATAGCAGACAGACAGGTAGAGATACGGGAGGAGATGGTGGAGTCAGAGGTGGGGAAGGAGAGGAAAATCTGAGCATCATCAGCATAGAAATGGTATGAGAAACTATAGGATGCGATGAGGGGGCCCAGGGAGCGGGTGTAGAGAGAGAACAGGAGAGGACCCAAGACTGACCCTTGGGGGACTCCAGTTAAGAGAGCTGGCGGTGTACAGTCCGCTCGAGGGTTTTGGAGAGGAAGGGTAGAAGGGAGACAGGACGGTAGCTCTGGAGGGAGGTGGGGTCGAGGGTAGGTTTTTTGAGGAGGGGAGTGATAGAGGCTTTTTTGAAGGCAGAGGGAAAGATACCAGAAAGTAGAGAGGTGTTGAGGAGGGAGGAGATGAAGGGGAGTAGAGCAGGAGCAGCAGCTTGAAAGAGGTGAGTGGGGAGGGGGTCCAAGGCACACGTGGTGGGTTTGTGACCCTGGAGCAGGGAGGAGAGGTCAGAGTCTGAGAGGGGCAAGAAGGTGGAGAAGGAGGGTGAGTTAGTAGGGGTTGCAGTGGGTGTAGGAGTTGGAGCGGGAGGGGGTGCGGGGGAGGGAGAGGTGTTAAAGAGTTTGCGGATATCTGAGATTTTAGAAGAGAAGGAGGCAAAGTCATCAGGGGAGATAGAGGAGGGAGGAGGAGGGGGGGAGGGTTTAGGAGGGAGGAGAAGGTAGAGAATAGTTTACGTGGGTTGTTAGTGGAGGCTTGGATTACAGATTGGAAATAAGCACATTTATGTGCTGTTAACTGTGGCTAATAGCAACAGGACCTCATTAAATGGAAAGCAAGCTGGTTAATTTACTGAATATAGCCTGTATTCAGGAAACTGTTTCCAAGAGAGGCTGGAAGGTTCCTACATGGGTTCGACAGTGGTGGCTCGTCCAAGGAGACAATGCCTACTCTTACTTATTTTATTTATATGCAAAATATTTATTTTATGCACAGCTGATCCAAATTCTCCACTCAGTCACCTTGTACAACATGCTCTTGCCTCCTTTATAGTTATGATTAGTAGGTCTATTAGCCAATTATATTCTTCCATTTCTTCAGATGGCTAGCATGAAACACACAAGTAAAGCCATCTAAAAGTAACAGCCAAAGGTAGCATGCTTCTCATCCCCTTTTGCATTTTGTAGCCAATCAGCAGACATGTGCCATCCCACATTGATGACCTCAGATGCTAAAACTGACAAGAGTGAAAGGAAGGATGTAGAACTAGCAAATACAAAACACAGTAGTTTGATTTATTTAATTTTCAATAAATGTTTTTAATTAATTAAAAATTACTGTGTTTGTTTTTGTTTATTACTTTTGGGAGGAGGTTTTCCACCAGCCACCTTTGCTTCAAGAGATACAGCTGGGTAATGTTCCTGGCTCCAGAACTAGTCTGTCTGAATTGCTTCTTTTACATTAAAAGAAATATGTTTCGTATGTACAGAACAGTATCCAATTATTTTGTTGGCCATTTATTAAGTTTAACAAATTAAGTCAATAGGGTGTGCTTGATTTTTGTTTGCCTTTCTCCTGCTTTAACAACTTTTTTTTCAGAAAATATTGTATGCAAAGTATGTTAAAGTGATGTGGTCTTAATCTTGAAACCTACCTTGGCAGTGTGTAACAGTTACATTTATTTGAATAAATTACAGTGGGCTACTGTTTTCTTTTTCTGGTAGCTAGTGGAGAAAATGTGTTTTAAATTGGGGTACAAACGTTAAGATGAGAAAAGTGTTGCCAGTCAGAATAGAATACAAACATGATTCTGCTGCTGGTGGCTTAGGGGGACCCCAAGACACACAATTTTTTTTTTGACTGCCAGCTGCCACTGCTAGTGAATCATATGGCCACAAATATACAGACCTTGAAAAGACCTTTTCTAATTTTACTGATATTCTCCAATTCTTGTATTTGGTTTGGTCTTGTGATAAAGTACAGAATTTGTAAAAGGACTATTTCATTTGAAAATGTCTTTCAATTATGTCACAACCATACTTTTGCTAAATGGGAGATAGAGTCAGGTGTCCCATTCCGAAGGCGATGGCACTTAAAAGACAAGACAATTATCTTGCAGCCATTGACTTCTGAGGAGGATATTAATGTTATTATAAACCAAACAAAATGTGGTGAATGGAGTCTTTTTAAAATGGTCGCTGTTTAAAACTACCTGTGGGGTAACGATCACTCTACTTAGAAACTTACTGGTTAAGATGATCTGCAAGGGTAATACTTTCATTTAGAGAATTACAGTTTAGGGGAATTTACCAATTGTGTGGATTTGTTGACTGGTTTCTCATAATGAACCCTCAGTTTTCTGCAACACATGTGCCATTTAAAGAATCCTCTAAGTTCAGAGCTATAGAACATCCATTTACACATTCATTCTCTGTAGCACGGACGCCTGTGTGCGAAACCCGTCTTCTTTCCCATCTAATAAGCAAGTGTTTCAGTATTTGTTTAAAAGTAAATAGACATCTGAATAATAAAAGAATGGGGGATTACGCATTCCCCGATTCACTGCTCAAGCCGTTAGAAAATGACATTAACAGAGCCATTTTGCGATTCTATAATAAACAACAGCATGGCTATATTGAAAATATTTACTTAATCCTGTAAAGTGACTTATGGCAATGTTGGCTACTAAATAGATTGTCATGAGTGTTATGGCGTCAGGTGCCACAGACAGTATAAATATTCTCTGTACACTTGTTTATAGGAAAACCCCATCTGGATTTGGCTAAAACAGGCAGACATGCTCGTGACCCCAGTTTTTTCTAATGGAAAATGTAACACAAGTATTTGCTAAGCTAGAATAACTACAGCAGTCAACTGTCAAATGACAGACGCAAGACAATTGGAAAGATTCAATAAACGTCAGGCTCCAGATTTTTTTTTTTATATATAAGTGAGTGCTGTCTAGGATTTACACCAAAAAAAAAAAAAAAAAAGGGGCCATAATCCTAACAATGCAAGTGAACGTTACTGTGTCTTGTGCAATAACAAAAAGGACACGTTTTTAATATAGGGGCAAAAACAGACTCATTCAAGGTTTGGTGCCAACATGAGAGCAGCTTTTACAGTATTCAGTGAATTTTTATGATACTGTAAATATACTATAAATGCCAATCCAAACTTTGTTATATCTACACTGTTATGAACAATTTCGTTTAGTCTAGAAAATGTTTTTTTTTTTTCTTTTGACTTCATAAAAAGTTGTTAGCTGATAGCTGATGTAGACTACTTCAGTTTATCTTAGATGAGATTTGTACTATAAACTGTTGTGGTATTTTAAAATGTGTGTGCGTGTGCATGTATATATATATATATATATATATATATATATATATATATATATATATATATAAATGACACACACAATTTAATTAAAATATTGAGGTGTAACTATGTAAAGGCAGTTCAAGTGAAATAAAAACAGATTCAAAGCAGAATTTTTTTTTTTTTCCTTCAGTACGAGAATGCCTTACTTACAAACGCATTTACAGACCCATAGCACAGCCAACATACTAGTGGCTGATTCCAGGTTCACTGGGAGTGTGTTATCTGGTTCATTTCTATACTGCAGACATGTTTAGTGCAGGTCTATAATGACTGTGTACATTCTGATGTACAGTCTACCCAAACTAGCTTGTCAAGAACACCAAAAACACACATATGAAGATATTTTACTGATAACATGCACAAATTCTTAGTTTATGAGCAGCCCAGATCACTTATGACACACTGTCAGAGATGATGAAAAGCTCTGTGTTATGAATCTCTTAATCTTTGATCTCATCACAAGAAACATGGTGCTGTCATGCGGAAGGTGAACTCTGTTAGAAGATTCATTTTTGCCAGAGACTTAGGTATTCACAAGCCCAAAATAACTTTAAAACTGATCCTTTTGTTTGTTTAGTTTTTTCAAACTTTATTTCACGTTAATATGACTTACTTTTTTGTACACAGACCTGTGTACAAACAATATTGTGCCTTCCCAATATTGCTTAAGCTATGCCCCACAAAGCTGTTTTTATAAGAAATTATACTAACACAATCTTTGCCTAAAATGATCAATTTCCATTGGCCAAAACATATCCAGTGACTTTACCTCAGGGTTTTATGATTGTATAATTAAATTGAAGGAAGAGTGAGAGCAAGACTAGACATGTTATAATGATCCTGCAGACAGTACTGTTACTTTAAGAATATCTGAAAGTTTGGCTGTCCCACCCGTGTTGGTATAACGGTTGGTCCAGATCCCAGTGATCCAGTCGCAAGGTGGGAGTAGACACAAGAGTATTTAGATGAGCCTGTCTGGACCTAAGCTGGGTTCAGGCTTGGTGTCCCGAAAGCCATCTAGTTCTGCTTTTTGAACAACACACAGAAGACTTAACTATGGAAGAATGTAGTTAAGAGACACCCAAAATTTGACTTGTGTATAATTTTACACAATTGAGAGACATTGCAGTTTTAGCTAGCTATCATGGATATTACTTAACCAACGGCCAAAAACAACAAAATTATATTAAGATATAAGGCGCCAGAGAATCAAAGAATAAATTCCAACTAAAACAAATCATAGGATCTGACTTTTTATGGAAATAGAGAAGGATAGATCTCCGAATTGAAAATGAGAAACAAAATTCAGAAGCATCAGTTGTTCAGAAGTAGCACGACAGTGTGGGATCTGATCTCCAACGTTAGGTTTAGTTTATTAAAATGGATTGCTTTTACTAAACATGCAGTGTCCCACAGTCATGCTCAAGTTTAAACTAAAATGGAATATAAAATAGCATGTATTAAATGGAGTTAAAATAACTACAGTAATACTGCAAGGTGCATTCTGATCCCACATATGACAAGCTTTTACTGAGAATAGCCAGCATTCGCTAGAATAAAAATACCAAAGCCTGCAATGCTTACAAAAGCCAAAAAATGAATAAGAAATTAATGAAAGTTGAAGACCCTTTCCTGGCTAAAAGGTACATCAGACATAGTCCAAAAGTAAATAAGCATGATAAAGTACTCAGCAAATATTGTCTGGGAGGAAAATAAATTATAAAAAGGTTATGCAGCTAACAGTATAAAATGATTAAGAAAACACACACACCAGTCTGCTTCCTCAAATAAGGCTATTTCGTTAATTTAAATAAGATCATACAAATTAAAATACCAAATTCAGGTAGAAAGCAAGCTGCATACCAGTGCACAAGGAGTTACGATACACTCATCTTCATCATATTCCTCATAAACCAAACCAAACCATTTCAGGGAGTCATACAAAACACCAAGTAGATACATAAGGCGTTACTACAAAATTAAAATCAACTCATTAAAAGTGGTTGATTTATGGTGTTTCTTAAAATTTTTCTCCCCTTGTAACTCACTAAACAGCTTGCGTAAGGTATTCCAGACTTTATTAAAATGACCCTGCACTGTACAGAACACATTGCACTTGTCTAAAGAAGTTCTTCTGATTTACTGAAGAATAATATGTGCAGATTGAGAAAAAAATTATTACACAAGATAAATTGCACGTCAAATATTTTTTTTAGATATGATATTTTTATATATATATTTTTTTTATATATATAGCCTAGTAATTGACTTGAAGGGTGAACTAATCCCAAGGTACAAAAAGATCTTTTAAAAATGTTGCTTTTTGCCAAAGTTGACTTGTTCATATGACTAATTTAGTCAAGATTATGGATGCTTTTTGGCATCTTAAGAGCAAAATATTAAATTATTAATTTGCAATATTCTCTTTACGGAAGGCAGCACTTCCTATGATTAGAGAGAGAGAGAGAGAGAGAGAGAGAGAGAGAGAGAGAGAGAGAGAGAGAGAGAGAGAGAGAGAGAGAGAGAGAGAGAGAGAGAGAGAGAGAGAGAGAGATAGAGAGAGATAGAGAGAGATAGAGAGAGATAGAGAGAGATAGAGAGAGATAGAGAGAGATAGAGAGATAGACACACACACACACACACACACACACACACACACACACATACATACACAGTATATAAAAACCCAATTTCTGTTGCAGCCCACTTACCAAATCAGTAGGACTGAAGATCAACAAATGACCTCCAGTCCCACTGTCAAGCCAGTTGTCTCCTTTCACCCCAGTTGAACCAATGTATGCTACCAAGCTACAGAGCCCTGGAGATGAGACCCAGCCTGGGAAGTCTTTGCCTATATCAGTAGGAATCTCTTAAGCATGATGAGGTATATTACCAGTTCTTTTAACCACATTAGGCCAGTTTACATGTGTGATTATTTCACATGAATCTCAGTATTTTACCGTGAAAGTCTCTTCTTGTGAGATTCCAGGAAAAGCTTGTGAAATCAATGCCCACTTACACATGTAAACACAAGTTTCTCTTGAAAATGTTAATCAGCTCTCTCAAGTCCTTCCCTAAAGCTGCTATAAAAGTCACATGGGAATACGCAAGTTACCATGGTCCAAAGATGGCAGCAGGGAAATTAATGTTTTGTTTGCAGTATTTCCTTTATCAGATTGATGTTGCAGACACTTTTTTCTCAGTCTTCCCTAGAACTTTGCATAATGCTAATCATACACAGCTCTAAATGCGTTTCTAAAGTATCATACAGATTGTATTTACCAAGTTTCTGTTTAAAACTATTACTAAAAAATGTTTGATAAACTGCATCGTAGGCTTGTGAATTCAGGTGGTTACAGCTACTGCAAGGTACTTCAGAATACACTTGCAAAAAGCTTTCCAAAACAACTGTCAAAACATCTATTGTAAAGTACTACTAAGTACTATGTTTAAATGTGTACAACTATACTCCAATGCAATTTCTCCTAGTTACTTATGTCTGAGCAAAACCTGTGTCCATCCTCCACTTCCGTCCTCCACTTCCGTCCATTGGAGATGGTTCGGGTCCATAAGGGAAGAGGATATGATGAGGCAGCTTGATACAATGCACAACACAAACATTGTTTAACCAACTCTCAAAATAAAATATGGTGTGGAATTTTCGCGATTTATTTCTTGGGAATCAACAATACTACTCAATATTCCAATTCTTTATCAAGCAGAAGCAGTCACACAAGTACAGCGCAAATGAGGATGCTATATTTGGTATAAAGAGATACAAAACAAGCTAATGAAACACAAATGTGATACAAAATAAAAAGTACACTGTCGGGTTACAAAAATAAAGATAGCTGTTCATCTCGAATGGCAGGATCCTCTTCATATCGCTGTTGTGCAATTCTTGCTGGAGGCCGAGGTAGCTGTTCCTCCGTTTGCCTGAGCACCTCCTTACGTCCTGGCACAGATTGTGCAGGATACAGCAGCCTGTATTATAAATTTGGGGAACAAGCTTGTGGTTCACTTCAGTACGCTTCAGTAGTATCCGCCCCCTCCCTTGCAACAGCCCAAACACCTGTTCAACGACCACTCGGATTTGGACCAGTCTAATAAAGACCTAACACCCCCACCCCACACAGATGTGTGAAAAGCAGTGTGGGCGACAACACAAAAACATAGTATTAAAAAAAAAAAAAAAAAAAAAAAAGCAGGCACTATCCATCAGCAAATCAGATCTTCAATGACCATTTACATCAAACATGATGACACATGGATTCTCTCTCGTGAAACTTCTCTGCTCATGTAAACAGTATTTTGGGGACTTTCATGGTTAACGAGAATCTAAGTGGGCCGTCAGCATTGCTAATTAAAATCTGCCCCCCCCCCCCTCCCCTTCTCCTTTATTTGCATAGCGTTCAGGGATAAGTAGGCGTTCCAAAGGCAAATGAGAGGCTTTACAACACAAAACACACAAAGGCACCATGTCCACATTTATTAACAAGAAACAGATGTCTCGAGAAAAGCAAACCCATGTACCGTGGCCTATTGTTTCTTGTGAAACCAGTTATTTTTTACAGTCTTGAATACAGAATGGCATGTAAAGGATTTCTTACACAACAAATGAATCACTTGTGTGAGAAAGCCCCTTTACACAGAAGCATGTGCAAAAGTTGTTATGTTTACTTTCACACAATCTTTACGATGCGTGAATCAGCAATAAGATCTCATGAACCATGTCTGTCGCCCTTTACATGTTTGCTAAATAGGTAGCTGTGAACTGAATTCATTAAATGACAAAAAATAAATCAAAATTTGACAATCCAACAGTACAGCACAGATGAGGACAAACTATCATTCCTTAGACAAGTGCCCACTTGAGCTGCAACGTTTTAAAGATCTCTATAGAGCAACACCGCTTCTACAACTACAGATTGCACTACTGAAGTGATGCTAATCAAGTTGAACAATAAATCATAAATCATTTATTTTAAAAATGAACCAAAAATAAGTAAATAAAATTGCATTGCCAATTAGCTACTATTGAATAAACATCTACTGCAATGCAAAACAGTACAGCTGGTTGTTACTTCACAACTGCCAACAAGACTGTAGTAAAAACACTACAGGAAGCAGGCTTCTGCTGCACACACAAGTTATTTAATTGACTAAATTATAGGACAACCACACAGAACTGCACTACAGAACCTCATAAGTTTTAAAACTCAAAATGCCTGGTCAAGTACACAGTTTGTCCCCTACCCAGTCAAGCTACTCTCCTTAACTAGTTAGTCATGAAAACAGTTTAAGATAGGTACCAAGTGAAAACATGGTGGTGGTGATTCATCTATGTCAACATTAGCCAGTTAGATTTAGATTTTCAATAAGCTGTTGTGTGATTAGAAAATGGTGACAAGGTCAAGATGTCATTTGGTGAAATAACTTAAGGTTTTTAATTAATGTGGTTCCATAACCTTTAGAATGTAACTTGGACAGTGATTGCCATTACTATGCATCATGCAAATACTTTGCACAGTATGAAAGAATATATCTAAAAAAAGTATTTGTCATCCACAGCTATTAAGTTCAATAGTGTTAAATTTAGAAATACTAAAAGAAACTTGACATAACTGAAAGACTTCATTTAAGTTTGTCCATTAATTTAATACGTTTCTTTTAGTTTAATAACACTAGCAACATATATATATTTTTTAACATTCAATACCAAAATAAATGACAGTGGAAAACACAACAATAATCTTGCATTCACCATAGCTTCGTATTGCATGCTTTAAGCAGTGTATCAGGTTTTAACCGACATTGCAATTATTTCTATCCGGTCCAATGTCGGACCCTGTCCGACATAATTCAAAAAGACGCAAAAAACGGGTTTCTAGTAGTTTTTTCTCCGGAAAAAGCCAAGAAAACCATTCAACGGCCGAGTGGGAGCAACAGGAGCCGAGACAAGCCGAAAAAACAAAAAACAAAATAAGACATATCTCATGAATAATCATACTTGCCCCTGGCATCAGATAACGGCGGCCATAAGGAAACAAGCTGGCTGCTATTGAATCAGCGCTCAGAGAATATCACAGACATTTGCAGAGCTTTTTTGAGACTTTTAAACAGCGCGTCTAAAATTAACTGCACGTGTGAAAATAAATTGGACCTGACACGCACTTAATAAATGGACTGCAAAGGGTTAAGCAGTGTATATTACAATTACGCTGCTGTAATTACAATGACACTATTATTATTATTTGTTTATTTAGCAGACGCCTTTATCCAAGGCGAGTTACAGAGACTAGGGTGTGTGAACTATGTATCAGCTGCAGAGTCACTTACAACTACGTCTCACCTGAAAGATGGAGCACAAGGAGGTTAAGTGACTTGCTCAGGGTCACACAATGAGTCAGTGGCTGAGGTGGGATTTGAACCAGGAACCTCCTGGTTACAAGCCCTTTTCTTTAACCACATGACCACACAGCCTCCTACGCACATTGACATGTTTAATCTGTTTATTCAAAATAACCTCACAATGACAAAAACATGAGAATTACGATTGTAGTTGACCCTAGGTCTAGTGTCTATGTTCTGCAACTATTGGGCCACAAAACTGAATTCTTTCTCATCATAGGATAGGGAAATATTTAGTCTGAAATCATTTTTCATATCAGGAAATGAACAGCTACAATTTCTGCTCACACACATTGTTGGAGTAAGTAGAGACCAAGTGAACCTGAAACATTCAGGTGAATAACATCTTTGGCCATTTATGTAACTAATGGCCATTGCAATACTATCCATGTCTGCACTTGCAGTTTTAAATGCCTCTGCAAAAAAAATTTTTGTAAACATAGGTATGAAATGAAATTCTATAAATGTTTTTTTTTTCTGTTAAACTCCATTTTGGTGAATTTTCATTGTTAGTACAGTAATTCTCTTAAACATTTATTTTCTTCTAATAAGCTGTAACTCATTCTGAAGTTAAACTACAGTAAGCATGGTCAATGACAACAATAAAAGAAAAAAAGCAAGAAATGTTATTAATCTTATTATTTGTTTATTTAGCAGACACCTTTATCCAAGGTGACTTACAGACTAGGGTGTGTGGACTATGCGTCAGCTGCAGAGTCACTTACAACGTCTCACCCAAAAGACGGAGCACAAGGAAGTTAAGTGACTTGCTCAGGGTCACACAGTGAGTGAGCCGGGATTTGAACAGGGGACCCCTATGGTTACAAGCCCTTTTCTTTAACCATCGGACCACACAGCTTCCTATAAACAGGCCTAAACAAGACTATGTACCTCAACCTGTTTTGCGTACGTAAGCCAACTGGAAACCATTTGATTTGACCTTTATCCACATTAGTCACGAAGCCCTGCTAGAAATTTTGAAGACCTCAGAAAAAAAGAGTTTCCAGCACCAAAAACACAGTCCTGCTCACAATCAAGCTCATCAAAATGCTCGCTCTTATCACAGGAAACCAAGTGTCTGCTTCCACATTTCAACCTTCAACTAATATTTGACACTGCACATCTGCAGCAGTCTCTTCCAAATCTAAACAACCTGGTTTAACAGTTCAAAAACAGGCATATTTCATGTACTAAATAAGAACAGAAGAATACTTGCGAACATAAAGCCCATCAATGCTCACCCGGTTCCTAGGAGCCGATTGGTCCCAAAACCAAATTAGGTATTAAAGCATCACCAACATAGATTGGTCACCCATTCCATACACTCAACACTCACTCTCTGTGTAAAAACAAGTGCCTCCTACCCTCTGTCCCAAGTCAATTTTCAACTGTGTGTCCTCTATATTTATATATTAAAATGTATGCTATAAATTATCTCAAACAGCCAAACAGCCAACATACCAAACAGCCAAGTAAGAATTAAAGGATTAGTCATAAGATGTTTAAAATTACTGCCACAAAGTGTCACATTTCCTTCTATGAACTTGACAGAGAATCATGGAATTCTGTGTACAGAGTAAAAAAAGAGGTCTCAAAGTATTGTCAATATCACACAGAAACTAAGTCACATGACCATTAAAGTCAGGTATCTTAGGTCACAGATCAACATGAAGGGTCTGTTAACAGAAATAGTTCACCTGTATAGTCATGGAAAGAATTAAAAAAATAAATAAAACACACACACACACACACACACACACACACACACACAATGATCGCACCAACAAGGTTAAAGTAACATTTTAAGACACAAACCAATGAATAAATCCTGGTGCTAAAAGGAAGGAGCCCATCAACCAATGGCTCCCAGCCACGTTTTATAATCCAAAGTGGGAGTTGTCTCTCTTGATAGCTCTTCTAATGAAAAAGGTGTTTGAAAGCATTTACTTAAAAAAGGGTTACAAACCATTCATCCCACTGAATTTGTCTCATGTTGCTACTAGGCCTTAAACAAACAGTTACAAACTTGTCACTGTTAGGCTATCGATCTAGGGGGCAGATTTTTGTTTTTTTAACTCTGGTACATAAAAACAACAGCATTTGAAAAAATAACTTTTGACTTTGCTTTTTTTATTTATTTTTTTTAAACTACCATACCATTGCATTCTCTATCAATGTTGAATGTTTGCAGATCTAACTGTGCGAGATAGATTCCACATATACCTACAGTCATTATAAATCGGTCTGCTGGTAAGTCTCTACAACAGACATTCATACGGCACTTGTAATATATATTGCGTGTTGAAGAGGTTACTGATAGTAGGGGCTTCAAAATATAAATATAGTATTTCTTTCAGACTGTGACCCAGTCACAGTAAATCCATTTGGCGACAAGCCAGGACATACTCTTTAATCTACCACAATCCTGTCATATGTTTTCTCCAGTTCCTTTTGAGGAACGTGCACAGAAAAAAAAATAGTCTTTTAAATGATTGGACAAAATACAGACCTAGACTTACTTTAACCCCCGAACCTTTCAATAGAAATGTGATGAAAATAAACCAAAAAAAAAGAAAATCAGACTCAACAAAGCAATAACACAGCTGTGTCAAAGCTGTCCTGTTAAGCACTTCTATGACCTTTTGCTCAGTTTTAATGGCCCCTTTCCTATCCAGAGGAAATGGGGGAGCATTTTCATCCGCCACACTCCTTTATTATCCACTGTAAGAGTTAATGGATATTTTATATACAATGAAGCTGGCTATTAGTACAGTGCTGTCTAATTGGAGATCAGTTTAATTTTGTCTGATGATACATGTTCAGATTGACCAAGCAGGTTTGAAAAGTCCCGACAAGGGTCATAGTGCTTATATTTCAAATATATTTTTTTTATTACAATTGTACTAGATCAATACCCACCACGGACTACCCCCCACCCCCCCTCCCCCTCCTCATGTTTTTCTTTTACATTTATTGAGCACATTTTCTGCATTTCTATTTTACTCTGATCACTTACCGTATATGCTGATGATCCTATATGTACTATAAGTGGTCCTAGTTTACTAGACTATGCCTAATTTTTAGCTAAGTTTTAAACATGTTTTGAACAGATCAGATAGTAAATTGATGATATTCAGGTAAGCTCCCAGACTTTGCAACTTAAAATCAACCATTGAACATGGAAACCATGGTGGTAGTTCCATTTTTATCTTGCTTGACCTTATATTGTCATTCAATGCCCATATTGTTTATTTTAATTCAGAAATGACAACTCTGTAAACCTTTTCTTTATTAGCGAAATACAGATCTTGAGGTTTTTAATTTTCCATTAATCTTCATTTTAATTGCTAATGTATAATAGCCTATTTATAAAGAAATAAAAAAATTATTTTTCAGTCCTGCACATCTAAGGCAAAAACGTGAGTCAAAGTAATATGAGCAAGTGGTTACTGAGGAGAGTCAAAGCATGGTGGAAAGTTGGCTTCTTTAAGTTGCTAGTAATTCATATTAGGTACTGGAATTATATTGTCAGCTCCGTGTCCTTTAACTACTAAGCTACTAACGGACTAATGTTGGAAATCTCTTCAGACTATAAGTAGTGGTAAATGAGTAGAAGATGAAGATTGGTGAGGCTGGCCCATTCCTCCTGTAAAACCTTTTTTTAATCCATTTTTTTTTTTTTTAATCCAGTGCACTTACAACACACTTCTAGGATTTAAAATGCTAATGGAAATAGTCACAGCTTCCAAGGGCTTTGTAGTTTCAGATTCAACTGGGCACCTTCAACCTTCCACTTTTGAAGCAAAATATCAGTCTTCTTCAGTCTGTCTTCCTTGAAAGTTGGTCATTCGTGATGCACAAGATTAAGTTGATAAACCAATTCATAAACCAATTATGCTATAATGAGATCATTGCCCATGACTTAGTTACATAAACAAGTCCACACACTCATCAATGCTGTATGCTTCTGTCCTCCATGACTGGACACTTGTAAACTTGAACCTATTGTTTATGAAACACCATACAGTATATAAGTAAAAATGTAAAGAGAAGTTTATGGATTTGATACATAAAGGCATCAGAGAAGCATATTTGAAACGTGATATTTGGCATAACAAGACTGTACTTTAAAAAAAACACCACAAGGACAGTATTATTTCTTAATTAACTAATACATCATTGAGTTTTTAATCAAAATGTCTTTTTGATTAACACATTATTTCTACGGTGTTCTCATGAACAGTAAATAAACTGGTGGAATATAAAAGATATCACTTACCAATATTACCATGGAGTCATGACTCCAATTCATATTTAATGGTACATTTCCAAGAACATTAGTGCCACTATAATCACAGATGAATTAGAATAAGTTAACACAGTGAACCTTTTCTTTTATGAAGTAAGGCTGTATTCTAACCCACAGAACCACAGCCAACGGTGCATGTAGTACGACAACACAAAATGAACAGCATACAGATGAGGCCTGTACATTCTGCACTATAAGGTTTAAGGTAACCATATCCTTCATATACCAGTATAAAATTTACTGGTATATAAACCTGATTAAACTGCAGCCTGGATGACACAGTGCACATTGAATTCAACCTTTTCACTTGTAGCAAACAACGAAAATGGAAAGATGAAGTAAGCCATTGAAAAACACCAGCACATTCCTAAAGACAAACAATTGTGTGACAAATGACAGAAGTGTTTCACGAAAGCCTTCACGCAACAATTTGACATGTACCATGTGTGGAAATTTTTACTATCCAAGATTATGAATACCTTTCACTGTATAATTTTAAGTGCTTCCAAAAAACAAGGAGCAGCATGTACACTAAAATGACCATCTAAAATGATACAGCCACTGCCAGATCACAGGATACATCTTTGTAGCTTTAATATTTAGTCTAAAGGCATTTGAAGAAAAAGAAAGTCTTTCAGTTAAAAGTTTCTGAATTGACCAATGTATATAAAACCTAAATTTATCAATTCCCTTTGCCACATTTTACTTCAAAAGTCAAAAAGGATAGATATATTGTATATAGTAGGGTTATGCCAAAAATTACTCGTTAAGACATTAGAAGTTGTTAGGCATTAATTACATGGAATAAAACTTGTTAATTACTAAACACTAAACAATCTTGGGGGAGCAAAACTGCATGAATTTTTAGTTTGTGAGAAGTTGGTATAATATTATTAAAAATAGGTTATCATATTTTACTAACCATAACAGAATACTATATTAAGCTTCTGTTAAAAATATGACCGGTGGACTCATTAATAGTTGCGTCCCTGCTCCTACATACCTACAGTTAATAAGGGTGTCTATTTTAATTTTAGTCAACATTCCAGGGCTAAGGTTTCCTTAAAGGGACGGTACCACAAAACCACACAAGTATAAAATACCAGCAATAAATGAAGCAAATATCAAACCATCCATAAAACACCCATAATCTATCAAATGTGAATCTAAAAGTATCTTGCAGAGGAGGCTGACAGCTAAACCATAAAATACATGTACAATTTATTGTCAGCTAAGGCTGCCACCTTTAAATGTGTAAATGCCTTTAGTTTACTAGTAATAAACAGTAAACTAACATTAAGCTGCTGACAAGTCTGTATCACATCCCCACCCCCCCCCCTGCTGATATATTCTTGTATTAAGTTACAAGTTGTATTAAGTATTCCACTCAATGGCAATCCGATTCATCATTAAATAACCTAACCTTTTTCTTGCAAAGACTGTAGTTTTTGCATCTGACCAGACTTCCTGGCAAATGAACACTCATTTTAATACTATTTCGAAAAGATAGACAAAGTTCAGTTACAACTTGTTGTTCAAATGACGATCTATAACCAACCTCCAATACAATCGCTAATATTTAATGTGTGCAAATAACTTTATGTAGTGAATTTATTTTTCTACCTTAAATAAAAAAAAGTGTATAACGTAGTGTTTAGTACTACAGTAATGTGAAATAATGTCCAATGCCAAAACTGAATTTCTTTTGTTTTCTTTTTATTAATTTAATATACCAGTATTATGTTTTCTAGAAAAGCCCCTGCCTATCTTTTCAATGTTGCAGTTTAGTTTCCTGCAGGTAGTTTACACACAACAATGTGCATCACAAACACACATAGGAGCCTCAGAATTGCAAATATTTGTATAAAAACAACAATTTAATCTGGTTATACCCACATTCACGGTCTAAAAGAGGCTAGGAGTGTATTATACAAGTTTGGGTAAGATATGAGAAAATTCAAAGCAACATTGTTCACCATGTACAGCTATGGCCAAAAGTTTTGCATTCCCCTATAGAATTAATAAATTTTGCTTCATAAAGAATGAAACCTGCTGAATGTTATGTTAACATATACAATTACATAGCACTTGGTAATTTTCCATATAAGTTCAATTAAAAAAAAAATTGACATTTCAAAATCTAAACACAAAATACTGTGTAAAAAACTATTATGGTTTCCAGTAGACTTTTGCAATATAATTTTGTAGTTTCTTTGATAACATGTTGTTAAATAAAAGATCTAAGTTATGTTCATGTAGTTTTCCATGGGGCGAGATCCAGGGCTGGAGTAAAAGGTTGTTACTTGGAGAGGTAGTTTGAGGAGTGGCCTCAGGGGATAGGATAGGAAAGGAAAGGAGTTCCCGACCGACGGGAGCCTTCTTGGCCAGAGGAGAGGGAGTGACCTCGAAGGCTGGCTTTTCAGCAGCCTCGGGAACCAGAAAACACATGATAGAATGGCTCGGTGGAGCCCACGACAGGCTTGGCGGAGTGGCAGTCGTGTAGAAGGAATAGGCTTGCGCTGAAGAACCTGGAAAAGGAATGACAGAAGAGGGAGCTGGCAATAGAGCCCAGTCTCAATTTGAGGAAGATAAAGAGCAGGAGCTGCTAAAGGATAAAGGATAGAGTGTGTGGCCGGGGGTCCCCTCTGACTCGCGCGGTGAGAAACCCCTCCCTCCCTCAGCGGCGGCCATAGAGGTCAGGGCAGTGAGCCTCACTTACCCCCCCAGAAGAGACCTTGATGCAAAGGCTACATGAGAAGGAGAAGGGGAGGAGGGAGAGAAAACAAACTGAAAATGCTAGACAGCGAACTGTATGAGATTCAGACTTAAAAAGGAAATAGGAGAAGATTGACAGGGAAAGCAAGGCGGAGCCCTGGATCTCGTCCCCCGAATCCTAACATTTTAGGTGAAAAACTGTTGGCCTTAGCTGTAGAGTGCGACAGACAGGATAAGTGTATAAAAGTTCACATATTGAATAAGGAACTTAAATGAGAAAGGACACAGAAAAGGTCCACTATGAACTGAACGCTGGGTTACAGGTTTGAAGTACATGTATGAACCACTTCATCAGATTCTGGAACTTATTCTGACAGATTTTATTTGGAGCAACAGCAGTCAGCAAAAGAGCAATCATTTTGTTCCTTCCAATTTAAACGTAATGCACTAGTTGGTGACACTGGATCACAGCAATAATAATAAAGGCGTGCAGTGCTCCTTTAGCTTTGTTGTATAAATTAGAACAGGCTATTCTGTACGTTGGCTGCTTCTATGAAATACTTCAAGGAGCCACATACCTGGCTTGCTTGCCTTGTTACCTTTCACTCAGTGTGCCGGTTACATTTGTAATATTCAGTTGCTGGCACAAAACACTGCATGTTCCTTTAGATAGGCCTGTATCATTGCAGAATGAGTGAAAGACATCTGGCAGAATGCATTGAGGTATCTTAAGGTATCTTAGGCAGCCAAGGTGGGACTCTAACAACTGCAGAGCATGAGGTGATATATACCAGGCAAAACAATCATAGAGCTCAGTAATGAGGAAGATACTGGCCTACTAGAAGGAAGAGAGAACTTCTCTTAATTCACTGCTTTAAAAACGCAGGCGACTGTCCCAACACCCCAAGCTGTACCACACAAGAAAATCCTTAAGCAACTTTTAAAGCTGTATGATTCCACAATAATTTTTTAATTTGACACAAATATAATTTGTTTGTTTTTTGTCTGTTTATAAATCAACCCTTAAATCAAGTAGGAAAACACCACAACAACTCAACCACCTGTACATTGGAGTTTATCTACTTACAGAAAACAGACCTCCTTGACAAAGTCAGTAGGACTTTACATGCTACTGTCACTGTCAGGCAAGTACTGTAGGCATGCACTTGTTACTGCTGTTGCAGTAAGATGGTAAAAAGAGGATATCTCTAAAGGGAATTTTCATTGTACCAAATAGTAGGCATACCAGAACATATTTTATAGGAAACAGATTATTTTCCACTTCTACTGTATAGAAATATCCTTCATAAATATATACAACTTTTTGATAACCTTTAAACATACTGCATTGTTATATTTCTGGTTTGGCGCAGCATAACAATGGGCAGATCTGTTCTTATCTGAATGCGTGTGGATGTAGACAGTGAGTTTCTGGCAATACAGTGCAGCATTAGCTGGTGCTGGCGATTACTAATAAATTTTAGACTTTAGATGATCTATTTCACATTACACATGTCTATGGCTGGTAGCTAGTACAGAGCATTCCTGATCTCATGGTCAAAAGGACCGTAATTACAATTAGAGACCCTCGCAATGATTGAAAACATCATAAAAACGTAAGGGACAGTTACAAAAAAAAAAAAAAATAAAAAAAATTATATAAAAGCCTGATTTACTCACAGTATGTACTGCAAACTACAAATCACGCATCTTCTCTATAGACTCCTCTCTTACTCTATTCATGTATCTAATGGATACAAACCCAGTATCTGTGTGTGTCCTATCTTGGCTAAAATGCTTATAACTTGACTATTTGTGATATAGTCTCAACATTCCAAGCAGATGTCAGGATCATCACACTTTGAGATGTTATAATGACTGACTTCTCTGAATTATTGTTCTTTCTGTAAAATAGAAATCAAGCAGGTCACTTTGGTAGTGGTTTCCTGTAAAAACAGCCCAGTACTAATATGGCAATTATCTTGGTTTAATTGGCAAATACAGTTGATTACATAAACACAAAAAAATGTAGCCCTTTTTAACTTTGTTCAGTGCTTTTTACTTCCCAATTTTTTTTTTTGTTTTGTTCATTTGTACAATTTTGTCTTGTATATAAAAACATTTTGACAGTTGCGTCTTTCCCACACTATCTTGTATGGCTCCTGTCTTGGTTTATGCAGATCAGTGCAAATATTCTTGGAAAACAGATCAGCAATCATCCGTAAATCTGCTATATATGCTTAACAGAAACCTTAATGCCTGTCTTCAAGGAAATAGAAGTGTTCAGTGTAAAGTTTGTACTTGCTTTTAAAATTAAATAACACATGCAGCATACGCTCACCATCACAAGAGGTTGTTTTTCTGTCTCAGGAAATTCAAGAAAACGCTTGACATGTGTGCTGGGTGATCTTAGCTTTCCTGCGGTTTTGTTGATTTGTATACTACATCCAAAACAAACAAAGACTAGCCGATGGAATTCACTGAAGCCTTCTGCAATGCAGCAGCTAAGAATGTTTTGTACACGGAGTCTCCCCAAGAAAAAACAAATTAATTAGCGTTTCAACACAATCTTGGTTTCCCAAAACAGCAAATCACAACTGAAGAGAACCAGACCCGAAGCATACAACTTAAGTCAGTAAAAGACTATGTGAAACTTGTTACCTAAAATTGCTTTTATGACAAAGTGAAATCTACTAAATGAATAAATCTTACAGTGGGCCACTGTTTGCAAAGATTTCATGCCAAATGGTTTAATGTTCTTGTACAACACCCACAATCCAACTTGATCTAGATATACAGTTGAGTATTGAGTATGAAACCAAAATCTTAGTCTAATTATCCAGAGACAAAAAAAAACCACATAAACCACAATTTGCCACCCATATTAGGTCAAGGAATTGTAACATTTTTCCCCTTTCCCTATCATTGAGCATATAAAGTCCACATATTTTTATGATACATCAGCATTTGTAATAATGGCGACAGAAGATTTACAAATGAAGTGGAAGCTCCCTTTTACATGGCTGCTGAATAATATGCTTGAGCATTAACTGACGTTTTTAAAAGCACAAAGTACTCTCCTCTAGCCTATTGGCATGGAAAAATAAGGAATGGAATAAAGACAGCTGGCACATTATTTCAAAGCTTATATTGCAATGCCAGAATGTAAAACATGAGTTGAAATGGAAATTTCAATCACTACCCCCATTAGGTACTGTAGTTCCAACTTATTATGTCAATTCAAACACCATTATGCAAATAAAGCTGGCTGAAACTCTATAAGCAATTTTTTTGGTGTAAAAACCTTCAGATTCTTGAAGTGGAATGAAGAGATCGAAGACTGCCAAATGAACGGCCCACTGTAGCAGTGAACATAACTGAAACAAATGAAGAAGATACAATAAAAAATAAATAATTGAAGCAACTTCTCTCAGAACCACTCAGTTAATATCATCTTAAACTACCCCCACAATAAACTGGCACTGGGTATTTAAAAAGTACTCTTGGCTGTCTAGGTATTCCCTTTTGTAGTGTAGTGGAGCACACTAGAAAGCAGGATGTTGATTTACAAAAGTATCCATATTCTGTGCAATCTCTGCTTTTAAACAAACACTGGCTATTGGGCATGGGCAGCTTACCAATACAGCACCTATGTAAACATTAAAACCATAAATAAATAAGTGGACTATTTATCCTGGCCACATTCATGTTACTAAACTGAATAAAATCTAAAAAAACAAAAACAAACACACAACACATAATTACAGCCCCTAAATATTTGTGTGCCATAGCAACAACAATCCGGACACACTTTATAATCTGATTAGGCTCCTTATGGGTACATTAACTATCCCATTGAATTGTTGAGTGCTATTCTTTATATCTAGAACCTGTAATATGGGTTACACCTCAGCATCTCCAAAAGCTCTGTCCTTCCTAATAATATCCTAGCTGCTCTTGGTCCATATATTCTGGACATAAGTCGCCCTGGATAAGGGCATCTGCTAAGAAATAAACAATAAAACTAACAACATTAGGATATAATACATAACATTGATTATGCTAGAATTAATCCGTGACTGCAGCTTCTTTAGTTTTCTTCTTATCAAACAATTTTAAACACACTTGCTTCTACCTAAGACTAAAGGTTGTATTTGCAGTCTTTTCAAACCAAATTAAAAAGCCTAAATACTTTAAGAGACTTTAAGAGATGTATTGTGGAGCTCATGACATATGAACAACATCCAACAGTGCACCCACAAAAACTGACATTGTTCCACTACATTAAAGTTGTTGGTGTTTAGTAGTTTATTCCATAACTCAACTTCATCAGAGGCACATACAAAGTAGTTTCCTCAAAGGTAGTTTTTGTTACAGGGCCCTGTTCCCTAAAAAAAATGCTTGTAGGAGTTTATGAATGTCTTCTGCAAGCTCCTTTATAAAACTTACAACCAGTGCCAGCACACATTCACAAGGTCCTTACACACAGTACCTGAAATAGGTAGTTTATAGCAGCTATATTTTTCTAAAATCTGATTTATTACATGTGCCATATAAGTTTGAAAGTAAGAATATGAAAGTGTATGTACAAGTTTAAAATACTTGTCACATTATAGCCAACATATAGTATATGAAACAAGAATTAAAATGCTCAATGTGTTGTATGCTACACTGGATTTCTTTAAGTTAACAAAAATATAAAGACTATTTGACTTGTTATCCAGTTAAGTGGCATACTTGGAATAAGAGCTGAACATTGCTCAATGTGTATTTCTAGAAGAATGTATCTAAAATAATGTTTGTTTTTTTGCATATTTAAAAAATGTGGGTTCCAAATGTCAAGCGCAATAAGTGTGGTCCAGTGGTTAAAGAAAAGGGCTTATAACCAGGAGGTCCCTGGTTCAAATCCCACCTCAGCCACTGACTCATTGTGTGACCCTGAGCAAGTCACTTAACCTCCTTGTGCTCTGTCTTTCGGGTAAGACGTATTTGTAAGTGACTCTGCAGCTGATGCATAGTTCACACACCCTAGTCTCTGTAAGTCGCCTTGGATAAAGGCGTCTGCTAAATAAACAAATAATAATAATAATAATAAATAATAATTTTGTCCACTATGAATCCATTACTGAGAAAAAAAAGAAGTTACATATACTGAACAGCTCGGAACCCACTCGCAGACTAAGTAAAAGAGCAGGCCGGTATTACTATTCACCCTCTTTGTGTGGTCATACATGCAACAGGTTCACGTCCTGGAAGAAAACCTCAGCTGGAACGAATTAAATAACCCGTGGCTGTTTCCCCCATTATCATTCCCCACAGAGGGATAAAGATAAAAAGAACAAGCCATTCATCAAATCACTTCAAGCTTCTTTAATTGTTGCAAAACTTCAAATGAAATACAGCATTTCAGTGTAGATTGGGTTTTAGTGGAAACATTTTTTTTCTACCATCTAAAAGAGCTGAATATTTTGCAAGGATTTCCAAAGAAAGTATTACAAATAATAAAAAAAAAAGAAATTGCTGTTGATAGTTATCAGACAGACATATAAAGAGATACGAAATGTCTGCACTATTTTCTTTATTTTTGAAGGGAGTCCTTTGTCCTTTTGCCAATAAGGTTACTTGTTAACTGACCGTTAAATCAAGTATGCTATAAATTCTATTGTCTCTAATAAACATATTTATTATGTGTTGATGCTTCAGCATTATACCACATTCACATTGGGTGGTAGGCGCCTACATAAATATGAAAAAGTATGTTTGAAACATAACATATTTATGTAACTGAAGAAAAACACTTCACTGCAGAGTTGTTTATTACTAGTTTGCTAACATTGCTGTTAGTTTTGTGTCTTTCTTTAATTAAAGTCTGTAATGTCTTAAGCCCACTCTTGCACTGGTGCAACACATGTCTGGTAACCTCTTTTAGCCTATTGCGTTTGCAAGCTAGGCTCAAAAACACCAGTCTCACATGTGTGTACAATAGCGCGCCCTTCCATTCGCTACTTTGTGTAAATCTTACATGTGCAGTTTTGAAAGATGAACATGTTATAGCAACCATGTACTTCCATTATAAAAAATGATATCTGCTACTAGATTAACTCTCTGTTTACAAACGTTGCTTTACACATGTCTTGCACATCCTTGGTCATTTCACCTAGACAGTAAAATTGTCCCCATTCCACTTCTCCCCAACCAGCTGATTCCCCTATTGACATGCTTTGTCCCCAAAGACTTGGCTGAGTGGAACAACCAAGTGAAAGCATAACAGATGACTCAAAAGGCAATGGAACCGAGGACTTTATGAACCTAGTGTACTACCAGATAAAAACACAAACACATTAATTATATATTTGCTATTAGTTGTATCTTAAAATACTGCACACTGGAAACCTATATGGATAATGGAAGTGCTCAAGTAAAGGAATGAGTTAATTAGCAATAAATAGTGGGTTTTACTAATGTAATAAATCAATTGTAGACTGAAACTGATAAATATGTTTTTTTTCTCAATGCACAAATAAAGTTAATCATAATAAAACATGTATTGAATTCAGATGTTTGAACTTAAAGGAAAGTGCGACATCCAGCGCAGCACATTTTATAATTCCACATTCAACAAACACAAAAGGTGACTGATGACCTTTAATGTTCTGCTGACAGTTTGAATTAAAGTTTATTTTTATTAAAACTAGCAATCATTTTCAAGTACCATTTTACATTATGATTTTAAGTTACACTACACTGTGTAAACTATTTACTTAAGATATTTTTTGGCCTTCTTACAGTAAACTCATCACCGTATTCCATAAACAAAGCAAACAGATTGTCAGATAAGTTTCCAAACTACCTGCATCTGTTTTTCCTGGTTTTGATCAAAAGTCCTTTTTTAACCTAGTAGTACATAGTCCTTATCCTCTTTTTGACCATATATATTTCAATCATAGTTTCTTTCAACAGTTTTTGTTTTATAAGAAAACAAAAAAAAGGTTTTAAAATACCCCTTTTACCTTTAAAACACGGTTGTCATTGGTTTCCTTGTCTTCTACTGAAGATATTTTGGTTCTTTGTATTTCATCTTTCAGTTAGGAGTAAGCAGCTTATTTTAAGGTAACGTTTCTTCCTGGTACCTCTCACTGTGTGTAGAGCACAAAGCCAATGATCTAACTGCAACCAGACTATGGCACTGCTTTATTTTATGCATGGCATAGAAATGTATGCTCATCCTAAATGAATGTCAAAAAAATCGATCATGAAAAGATTCTCAGCACAATAACATTTTAAATCATCCCTGGTTTGTTTCCCTGTTTTCTACATAATTAATAGTGCTTACTAGAGTTATCGTGACATATACCATTCTTTAGGTGGTCTTTTTTTTATTATTTAGTTGTTGCCAATGGTTTTTACCCCGGTTTTCTCCCCAATTTGGAATGCCCAATTATTTTTTATCCCGGTTCACCGCTGCAACCCCTGGGCGACTCGGGGAACGGAGGCTGAAACATACGCCCTCCGAAACGTGTTCCTGCCAATCTGTCATTTTTTGCACTGCGGATCCACAGCGAAGCCACCAGATCTATAGTGCCGGAGGACAGCACAGATCTGAATGGCTTCACTGCAGACCCGCAGATGCCCTATCAGCCACAGGGGTCGCTGGTGTTTTCATTTCACTTTAGCATTGTAAACATGAAGTATCTTTGTTAGCATTACCCACTCTTGTCCTGGTGAAGTCTGAGGAGGTCAAAGAAGTTTTCAAGGCTTTTATTATTATTATTATATTAAATCAAGTTTAAACATATCATCATTCCTTTTTGAATGCTGGAGCCGGTGGTGTCAGAAGCAAAAACAGAAACAACCAATAAACCTATCACTGCACAGGGTTGGAACGCTGTTCAGTGGGGCAAATGTGAGGAAGTGTCTGGAAGTTAACAAAAACATGGGGAACTTTAAAATATTTGATGTTCAGGGCAAATACCATATGCAGACAGAAATGGCACACCCTGGGAGGAGGGGGACTTTTTTTAATTTTTTTTTTTTTTACCATGTTTCAGGAAGTTTTCACCCTCCCCCAACTCATTAATGACAACTGCAGCATTTACTGTTTGGCTAGCCTTAAAAAATAAATAAATAAATAAATAAATAAATAAATAAATAAATAATAAAAATGGTAAATTTGTATGGGGGGGGGGGGGGGGGGGGGGGGAGGGAGGGAGGGAGAGAGAGAGAGAGAACGTGTCCTCTTGGCAAATGAACCATTGATCAATTTAACCTAATTTTAATTGGTATATACTCCCTGCGTCCGCCACCCGTCCGCTCCAGCTCATCCAGAACTCCGCTGCCCGCCTGGTGTTCTCTCTGCCTCGCTTCTGCCATGCAACTCCACTACTCCGCTCACTCCACTGGCTCCCGATCACTGCTCGCATCCAGTTCAAGACTCTTGTACTAGCCTACAGATGCCTTGACCAGACTGCACCCAGCTACCTCCAGACCCTCATCTCCCTACCCCCCCCCCCCCCCCCCCCCCCCCCCCACCCCACCCCACTCGACCTCTCCGCAGTGGTGGAATGACCTTCCCACAGATGTCAGGACTGCCCAGTCCCTGACCACATTCCGGCACCTCCTTAAGACTTACCTCTTCAGACAGCACCTGTAGAACTCCTCTGTTTTTCCCCTGGGACACTTATCACCCTTCCTTAAATGCGCTTTACTTGCTCTTATCTGCCCCCTATTTTACTGCATTTAATCCTGTACTTCAGAGTACTGTAATCTGCCAAGTGTTTAATCTGTAGTATTTTGTATTTAATCATATCCTGATGTAACTATCACTGACACTTATCTGCTGTATTATTGAATTGTATTTTGTCACACTTGTACTTGCTTGAACCAAAGTCATTGTATTTATCTTGCTCTTATTGTATTATTACTTGTACTGTGATACTTGAAATGTATTTGCTTACGATTGTAAGTCGCCCTGGATAAGGGCGTCTGCTAAGAAATAAATAATAATAAAATAATATTCATTAAAACCGGACAGTATCTGCCAACATCATTCCAGTCATATGTTTTTATATATATATATATATATATATATATATATATATATATATATATATATATATATATATATATATATATATATAAAATCATGGATGTATTTATATTTATTATATTTTTCCCCAAATATACCCATTAGAGAACATTAAGAAAATATATACCTAGGTCAATATAAATCTTTGTAAAAGGAAATCACAGCAATGTATCATTACTGTACAGTGCAATAATAATTATAATCATAATAAGTTTTTTTTTTTTTATGTTTTACGAAATGAAAATAATTAGGAGTAATATGTACATCTAAGGACATTACCAAATCTAAACTTTGCATACATGTTCTTGGAGGAGATGGGGGGGGGGGGGGTAATCAGCCTGAAAGAACTACAAAGCAGTGTGTAAGGTTCGACTGATTACTCCATGCTGTTCTGGCACTTGAGCTCCAACGCCATGATAATTCTAATGGATAATCTCTTAATTGGGCTACAACTCTAATAGGAGAACGTCTTATGTCTGGGGTTAACTATAGAATATAATATAATTGCATACATATGGATTTCTTACTGAATTTCCACTTGCCTGTAGAACTGTTATGCATGTAGAAATGAGACAAAAAAATATATATATATATTTGATACCACAAGTGAGAAGGGGTTTTAGGGTTGAATAACATTGTTGTATTTGACGTGACAGAGAAATGATATTTGGAATGCACTGTATGAATTTCATTTTGGGATCTATCTTGAATACATTCAAATCCAGCAACAGAGCGACTGGGCGAAATTGCATTGTTCCAAATAAAGCTGCGTTGCTAAGCTGATGTGGAGCTTGATCTATAGTAAGTAAGTAAAGGAAATGATTCTCAGAACTGAGCTGCTTAATTTAGAGTTAAATATACCTTGTACTACATGAATGTTCATGGAGCACTGTGTTTATTTCACGAGGGTGGCAGTGAATAACCAATTTGCCTTTTTACTCATTGCTGAATAACTACAGTACTCCATTAATGTTTGAGTATCCTCTATATATTCCCACATATTATATAAAGTCACATTTGCAGAGAATATTAATTGTGTTTCATTTGAACAAACAAATATCATGCACAGGGATGCTGGTCAAACGTCTACTGGCTTTCACACAAGTCGATCATAAATCTCTATAAAAGTCATGCGCTCAGAACACTGAAACAGTTTTATTAAAAAGGAGAGGGAGGTCACGGTTAGCCAAAAGGGTGTTCTTAGAGTTGGAGGTTTATGTGTGATTATTTGAAAGTGGTCTGGTTCATTTAAATTAAATTTCATTATTATAAAATTAGAATATTACATTTATTATCAAAATCCAATAATTCTACTGCCTGTAACCAAGCCGTGTCTTAAGGGGGTGATGCGGCCCTCAAACAGCCTTGGCTCATCGGTTATCGCAGGTTACTCAACCTCAATTTAGACCAATTCAATAGAATGCTTCGTCTTTAAAGCCTTGCTCACACTTGCATTTTTATGCCAGTATGGCATTGTTACCAGCGTCGTACGGGTATAACTATCGATGCGAAACCCAGACAACAGCAAGTTTTGTACCGGTACAGTTGCGATACTGAAGTGTGGACAGGTGGATCGATACGACAACAGAATGAATGAGTCTGAGGCATGTGCACACTTACACCGAGGATATTCCATTACCAAGATTCTCAACTCCGCCTTTACTTCTGTCAAGCTTGTTTGATTAATGTACTGTTTTTTTATATTTTACAGATAAGTTACAGTAGTAAAAACTGACAGCTAATACCAATACATCCCTCTTTTTTTTTTTAATTGCACCCATCTATTCTAGTACTGTGTGACACGCTCATCTCTGTTTTCTGCACTGCGTTCAGAAAAGTACATTTTTTGTATAGATCATGGTATGTCATCATTACCACGGGTTATAACACCCTGGGCAATAGTAATATACTTTTTTTTATATTTTTAAACCTTGATAAAATAAGCTCAAAGCAGCTCAATCACCAACAGCTCCATTGACAGTCAAAAGAAAATCTTCTCCCAAGCTCTCTATATCCCACAACTTTGTGTGTAGCATGACAGTGGTTCCCATCAGTGGAGATGAATATCTTTGATTTAAGTTTAATCGATATAAACCAGTTTAAACGTGGACAGGTATATCAACAGTATCAGTACTGGTGTTGAAAAGTGAGTTAGGACAGAAAGTGTTATCGTATCAGTATATTCTAAACTGAAACTAATTTTATCAGTGTAGATCCGATAAGTGTGATATAAGAAAGTCAGGCTTTGAAAATCTGCTTTAATTTATTTATTTATTTTAAAAACGGGGGCTCAGCCCATAGGAAATTCCACCAAACCCCCCCCCAAAAAGAATGCATTAGCATGGAAAATCCTGATCAATAAAACATCTCTTTGATATAATGAAGAAACAAACCATTTAAAAAGGCGGTATAAACATTATCATTGCAGTATCAATGCACTAATCTGCAGGTTACAAAGTGCAGGAAAACGCACAGTTATGAATACACAATGCACTTGGCGAATAATGGGAAACATATTGTGTAAAAGTAGAATTTCTTGACATTTTCAGGATGTCCTGCAAAAGGTGATGAAAATACACCATTCATATCATATTCATTTGTGAACTGTTCCATGTATATATTATTGTGTGCATATTCAATTCTAAAAACAAAAAGAATTGCAAAAAGGGTGTACAATATGTATTCCAAACCAAACCTATTTAAAATCCCAAATCAAGGTCAAAGTAACTCTTGGCTAAATCTCATCAAATAAAATAGCCAACACATCAATTAGGGAAAATAGCTAGCTAACCAAAGCACTACTGAAATATAGCATAGGACCATGTTTTACACATTTTTTTTTTTTAATTCAGGTTTGTAGCGGAGTTTGTATCGCATTATTTGATTGTTTTGCTTTTTGTCACAAGGAAGATATTCAATATATTGTACTGTTGGTTTATTTTATGTCTTTTAGTTGTGCCTCCTTACCCTTTTTCTGGATTGTTTTAAAAGAAAGTCTGAAAATGTGCTACCTTTTAGATCAGGGGTGCCCGATCCTGGTCCTGGAGGGCCGGTGTCCTCCTGGCTTTTGTTCCAACTGCCCCCTAAATTACTTAATTGGACCAATCAAGCACTTATTAGAAGCTTAAATGGTCCAATTAAGCAATTTAGTGTACAGTTGGAACAAAAACCAGGAGGGACACCGGCCCTCCAGGACCTGGATTGGGCACCCCTGTTTTAGATTAAGGTTTCTAAACAGTGAACAAATGGGGAGCATTTATTATTATTACATTTCTTAGCAGACACCCTTAAACAAAGCAATACCAAATGTGTTGTTAATGATTAGGTAACTATAATAGAAGTACATGCAATATACCGAGCTTTGGATATGTATTTCGATGTAATATACAGTGTTGACGACATGTTAAATCAGAGAACAATAAATATTGCTTCTCATTCTCTAACTTCTAACGTATGTTTATTTCGAAAAAATGTGACCAGGAAAAAGGTTTATGGATTTGGCCCTTGGCTAACACGTTTATTGAAATACTTTTAGCCAAGTTGATATAAAATGTGTATGGAATATAGAGTAAAGATGCTAGGGCTCAGTTGTAATCATAAATGTTAACTGCTCTTAAAAGACGTAACTGCTGTTTCCCAAGTGAATATATGAAACCCCAAACAAAGGTGTATACAATCTATTTGATTTACTAAGGAACTTCAGTAGATGCATTTGCTCAACACAGGAGTCTAAAAGTCTAATTAAACTTCTAAGAGTAAGTAGCTTTAAATGTTGTTGCTTTGTTTCTAGTCTTTACTATTTATGGCTATAGATTTTGTTTCTCCAATACTGAGTTATTGTTTTATCTATACAGGTATCTGCCTTTACCATTAAGTAACTTTGAGCTTGTTGGAGAATCCTAAGTGCTGGGACTGATCAACGTTTCAACTCTGCCAGCCTCACCTACTGTAAAATGTAAATGAATATGTAAAAAAAAGCAAATAAAAATGACAATTACCACACAGTAGAGCCTTCGAAATTAGAAAACTTGCACTTTAAATGCACTTTAAAAACTTAGGATTTACCTTGAACTTGTAATGATTCGTTGGCTACCCTTCTGCTGAGAAGTTTTAGGGAAATAGTCCTGAAAATGTTCAATCAAGGATGAGATACATAATTAGAAAAATAAATAAATAAAATGTACTTGTCATAGTTTATCTGGACAGTGCCAGATATCTGAATGGAGCATTATTACTGAACTGTGAGTATCTCTGTTTGTTGTTGTTAAGCTGACAGGTTGTGATTTACGGTTATACAGATTTCTGATACAAATAAATGTACATACAGCCAGACCAGGAACGTGATGTCAGCTTTGGCTTATATAGTCCAGGACTTGAACAGCCAGAAATAAAGTAAATTTAAATAATTATCATAAAAATGATAACCACAAAACAATGTGCACATAAATCAGGATATCAGACTAGCAATGAATAAATACCCAAGCAGCTGAAAGTGAACTGTTTCTTTTGAGGCTGAATGTAGTGCTACAGAACTCTAAAAAGAGAACATTGAATTAGAAACATGCAATAATTACAGTAGGGATGTTGTTCTACAGCATTGTTTCTTACCACTCTAGTAGACACACACATTTTTTTCCCAGATTTTTTTTTAGGAATCCCTAATAAGATATGTATAGGACAGCCCAGAACTTGAGCTTGTTGTCCTAGATTATAGCATGTCGAGGATGTTTCAGTCAGAGTGCATGTTTTACCTGCTGTGTTCCATGACACACCAAAAAGAAAGCCTGCTGACAACAGCCCTACTACAGTATATGAAGTGTCTACCATGCCTTCATGGTTCAAGCTCAATATCGGTTGACGACTTGAGGTGACCTTAAAAAAACAAAAAACAAAACAAAAACAAACACACCACAAAGCCAATCAGCTGCCATCATCAACCTTTCCCTTTTTTTTAATGACAATGGACTAAATAAAGGTTTGCCATGAATAGAAAACCAGTTATAGGACTGTGAGCATCTGTATGGGTTATATCGAGGGCTTGAACTTTTTGGTTTTTATTTTCCAAATCCCTATCTCTTGAAATTAATTAGTAACTAATTAGTTATTAATTAAGATGTGTCTGCATCCTAATAAAGAGACAACTACAAAATTAGGACTAGGTTTCAGATTTTTTTTTTTTTGTTAGTTTTTTTGCTACAAATCAAGGAGAAGATTTTAAATGATGGACTTGCTATCAATTTACACTCTGCACTGGGTATTTTATGCTGAAAAACATCTGTCAGGACAACTGTTAAATGAGTGAAAAATAACAAAAGCACAACAATAAACTAGGCGACTACAAGAATGAAATGCAATTAGGATCTGCGATGAGCAATTAATGCAACATATGAAGGTAAAAACAAGTTAAATGTTTAATTAGGAAGCAGAAATCGGCTCAAAATAAGTTTAAAAAGGGACGTCACATGGTCAAAATAAAACCTGAAAACTTAAATCCCTAGTTACATCCACATTGCACACAAACATTCACTTCTCGTGCTGACACAGTATATTGCACTGTAATTTAGTCATACTTCATACCAATTTTTTGGTACAACGAAGTCTTTGACTACGATGTCTGTCTGTCTTAGTGGTACTGGTGTTGCAATTTAGCAGTACTGTACAAAGTAAGACCTCTCACAGAAATTGTGATGGAGTTTGGAGAAGGTGCAACTGGTTTATCACCAAAAAGTAAAATTACTTTTCAATCACTGAACCCTTTTGAACCCGAGAGTTCTACATTATAATTGGGCAAAAGGAATGAGAGATTAGCTTAAGTATTCGTATTTATATAATGACAGCTTTATTGGACATGGTGGAAGGCCACAGAAATGTTTGGTATGGACTAACAGGCAACGTGCGGAAAACCACTTGAAAGGAAACATACAGCAATGTCTATACTTATATTTATAAAAATGTATATTTCATTTGAGTTGAGGTAGCCAAACAGTCATAAATACTAATTACATCATGCAGAATATGTAATTCGAAGAGTCAGGTGGAATAAATAACTAAAAATACCAGATTGCATTTTTTTGGTTTTACAAAAAGAAAACAGGGGTGGTAAAGTTCAACCACATATTTGTAACAATGTGGTGGCAGCAGATTGGATAAGGATATTATGTATTTTTTCCATGGAACACTCAATGAGCATGCCTCTTATACACATGTTATCCTGCATCTGTTGAAATGATCACAAATACAGAATTCAAAACATAGAAATTCACAGCATTTTTTTTTTTTTAATCTAAAATTTACCATAACGTGTGCTTGTTTCATTTAGGAAAATGTGAGACCCATGAAACAATATCAATACATATACAGCTATTTGGTTCTGCAAAATGCAAAAATGTTCTTTAAAATTGCAAAGCCATGCAAATTCTAAGAGCTATTGGTCTAAACATAGCTAAAACAGCAGCGGATAGAAACACTGCTATCATTTAAATAATTAAGATATTAACATTTTTATAGACAGTAACCTCAGTTGAATAGACTCCATATCTTAACCATCATTGCCTAACATTTAGATCTTCAACTTGTAATAAAGAAAACAAGTCTAGCTGTCTGTTTAATCTATTCATTTGTTTCATACGTTAAACACTTATGGAAAATGTTAATCTTAACATATGCGTCTCAAGGGTTGTATTCATTTATTACAAAACTACTTTTGGGCAATGTTAAAGTTAAAGGCATCATTAATACACGGTGCTCCCAGGTAATCTAACTTCCTGGGTGAAATGTACAGGTTAACGAAAGGCTTGACTAATAGTCTTTTCAAATGACTGCTTTTGTACACGACTTCAAAGGGAGGTAACAAGCATGAAATTCAATTATACAACACACGCTCAGCCACACTTGATCCAGAACTGTCTGTGTTAATCCCATTCGTGCTCAGGAGGATTTTCTAAAGGCCATGGTTTTTGACTGAAGTGTTTTACCCAAGCACAAAAACATTAATTTCCTCTGAAGTAAAAAAATAAATAAATAAAAACAAATAAATAATTATGTACTATACTTTATATCAGTTGACATTGTAACGATTAGAATACAGTTGGTAAAGCACATCCGGTTAAAGATTTTTAAATGCATTATACACACGTACTGCATTCCTTTAATATTGTTCAATTGAAACCGAAAGGCCAATTCTAACCAGAGTCAATCACCTCTTTTAACCCAATTGAATGTTTATGTTCTTAAAGCTTCTCCAAACTCACTTCAGTATGCAATTTAAAAACAGGATTCTGTGGGATACCCAGTGTATGGACTGCTGTAACTATTTCATACCCTCAAGTACTCCAAAATATTCATCCTTCTTTCTGTACAAAATGTTAATGTCTGTCTGTCATGCTGTGGCAGGGCAAAAGTCCTGTTGAGGCACGAGTGTATGTGTTGGTGTGGTGAATATTGGGTTGGCAGGGAGAGGGTTCAATTTCACCCTGTCAATGTGGCAGGAGCCATGAATTAAATAAATGATTAATTAAGGCTCCAGCCACGGGTGTATATATATCACTGCTAGAGTTATTGTATTCTTGCTCTTATTGTATTAATTGTATTGTAACACTTGAAATGTATTTGCTTACGATTGTAAGTCGCCCTGGATAAGGGCGTCTGCTAAGAAATAAATAATAATAATAAAATAATAATAATAATAGAGTGCCCCGCGCCGTTGCCAGCGTTGCCACTGCTGGCTGCAGATCCGGAGCAAGCATCATTTCCATTTCCGGTTTGCCGCACACCGCTGTTAGCATTGCTGATGCCAGTGTTGCCACTAGCAGCATTTCCGCTGGTTTTATTAATTGTATTTTACGGTGCTTATTTTTAGCTATTTTCGAGTTATGTAAAATTGTTTTTTTCGGGGCTTTCGTTTTTGATATACTGTATGAAATTAGTGTTTTCGGTTCGCGTTTTTTTTTTTTCTTGTCAAAATATGTATAGTAACACGACAGTACTTGCACACTTAAGTTGTACCTTCTTTCCATTGCTGTCTTCCACAGCGAAATCCCTATGGTCACGGGTACATTCTTCTGGGGTTTTTTTGTGTAATCTTGTTTAAAATCTTGCAAGCGGAGTCTCCAATATGTCCTGTCACTCAGTAGTTGGGGCGGGTTTAAAGTATCGAGAACGAATCAATAATAGATGCAAGTCAGGAAGGCGGGACATTGCCCAGCAGCACTGGGAAATGTATTTATTATTATTTGTGTAGTAGGTTTTATTTTTTAAATGGGAAAAGGGTGAAGTCAATGCAAATTGATTAACCATTTCCACAGTTTTTCCGGTGCTTTCCGGTGTTCATTGGCTATCCACCGATTTCATTTTTTTTTTGCATCGGGGGTGTTTTAATCGGGTTTTATCAGTTAAAACGGAAAATCAGAAGCCCTAATTATTATTTATAATTAAAAAGTGCACATTAGTGCTTTGAAACTGCAAGTTCTGTATCCGAGTCTCCTTTCCTAGTCAAAACAACATTGCCAGTGACGCTGTCCTGTCACACATGCCTTACAAGACAAATGTGTGTTTAAAAAACTGGTACACAGATTAGACATAGGTTAGATCATTTTATTATAAATTATCATACATACATACATACATACATACATACATAGGGAACAGGCAACAAACCGATTATCCACTTGAGTGTGAATACTTCTGTCATCAAGAGTGAAAACACTAGTTGGGTCAAATTATGATTAAAAGGCTCACAGTGTCTCTTATAGATGCCAGATAAACCTGGTGTTTAAAGCCAAGAATGCAAGGGAGGTTTCCTGCAATGATTCAGGGTAAGAACATATCATACATCCAGGTCTCTTCCCACATCCTTGAACAGAACTAAACATTTGGAGTTACTGAATGTTCTTTACTCAAATTTTTATTATTTTTTTTAAATAGCTAAATTATACAGAAAGCTTTCAGAATTATGATATGCTACATGACACTATAAAAACAAGAATGGATACATGTTATTTAGAGGCTGTTTTTGCTGCAGTTCACAATAAGAAACAAACTGTTACAAAACAAAGATTCTTAAAGTCATCATCCAAAACAGAACAATTTAATACAGATTAATATAAACACAATCTATAATCCTGTCTCATTATAAATGGCTCTGTGGTCTAAGACTACAGTTCATTTGCTCTCAGTTACAATAAGTCCAAGAATGACTGTCTATTCTAACTCGCACCTCATTACAACATGCAAAGGACTTCACTCACCAGGGTCCCTGCAAGAAAGAGATGAATGAACTTGGTTAGTGAACCTGGAAAGGCCACTGTTATTCAGGATTGCTGAATTGAATAGGAGAATGAGAAACATGGCTATGAAATGGGTCAGTACAGGATTTCCAATACTGGTCTACCAATTAAAAAAATTATATATAGTATTGTCTAAAGACAATGCAGAACCTAATTCTAGAAAAGTCTCAAATGCTGGATTGTAGGTGAACATTCTTAGAGTATAAAAGGGTTAAGCATAGGATGATTACTGTCATTACCAATAAGTCAATATGGGAAAAAAGTAAAAGAGCTATCTAAAGACCTTAGGCAGAAAATTATTTATTGTCAATTTCAACTATTGTTTCTATTATCAAGAAGTACAAGACTCATGGTACCGTCACAAAGCTCCCTCGGTCTGAAACAAAGGTGGTTCTTTCTTCACAAATAGAAGAATTGCGAGGAAGGTTAATATCAATCCGAGATTGACTGCCAGACATATTCAAAGTGAATTGGCTGCAAGTGGGACTGGGATTTCCATTTCAACCATAGGTCGAGTATTGCATGGTGAAGGTATCCATAGTCGCAGGCCAAGGAAAAAGCCACTCTTAGGAAAATGTCACAAGAAAAAAAATCACTTAAAGTTTGCAAAACAGCATTTGAATGATGGATACGAGTTCTGGTCAAAGGTTTTGTGGAGTGATGAAACAAAAATCAAGCTATTTGGTCACACTGATAGTCATTACATTTGGAGAAAGTCTGGTGAGGCGTACAAAGAAAAGAACACCATACCTACTGTCAAGCATGGAGGTGGTAATATCCTTCTATGGGGCTGTTTTTCCCTACATAGTTCCAATACATGGTAAAATGGGTTCTACAGCATACCAAAAGATACTGGCTAATCATCTGAAACCCTTCGCTACAAAACTTGGTTTAAAGCTCAACTGGATGTTCCAACACAACAATGATCCAAAGCACACATCAAAATCTACTTCAGAATGGTTAAAGAAGAATAAAATAAAGGTTCTGGAATAGCCTAGTCAAAGCCCCGACCTAAATCTGATTCAGAATCTTTGGTATGAGCTGAAGGCTGTGCATAACAGAAGTCCTAAAAATTTGAATGAACTGGAACAATTTTGCGTTGAAGAATGGTTTAAAAAAATAAATAAAAACACCCAACACTAAAGAATCATGCCAAAAGCTCATTGACAAATATAATACAATAAAAACTACAATGAAATAGGTTATTATTGCTAAAAGGTGCCTCAGCTGTAAAGTATATTCATTTCATTTTCCTTGTCAAGGTATGAATACTTTTTAATTAGCATTTTTGGAGTTTTACAAAAAAAAAATTGCTGAAATAAATAATTGTAGACATATTTCTTGTAACTTTCGTCATCCACAAAAGCAAAACTTTTGCTACAAAAGATTTTTGCTCTAATTATTTGCTATTTATATTATTTCTATTGGGGTATGTAAACTTTTGACTACAACTGTATACATACAAGTTCAATTCTGGAGTTTATGCAAGTCTTAGATGCTTTACACCAACACCTGTACTGTTATTTCTGTAAACACACATTGGGAAGTAAAGGATGTTAAAATGTTTATAGATCTAAAAACATCAATGTTTAACACAGTGGTGGGTAAAGTTGGCATAACTGTTTAATCAAACAGCAATAGTAATACAAACATGTAATACAATTTTAGACAAATGTATACTGTCTTAAGATGTTGAGAAATCATTCTTAAAGTTTGTCTAAAATTCACAATACTTAAATAATGCAAGATCAAGGCTAATTAAAAATGTGGCTCAATGCGAGTATGTGTAATATTTAGGTAGTGAATGAAGTTTAGCAATTATGTCCCCACATACAATTTAAGAACACACCGAGTAAGTATCAGCCAAAAACTCTGAAGTCTCCCCCCTGTAAAAGTGTAAAAAAAAAAAAAGGATTTACATTCTTGTTTATTTCTGTGTGTTTTTTTTTTGTTTATTTTTTTAGGAATGCTTTTGAACGAGAAAATCATAGGCAATTGTAATGTAATTGTGCATGATTTCCGCAAATTCAAAGTGTGTTGCAAACATTACATTAGCCTTTTATTCAATGGTATCACCAGGCAGAGGTAGTAAAATACTGTAAAGGAAAGCTGAAACTGATGAATATCACCGGTAGACTGAAAATGTCATTAATCTTATCGTCTGTGCATTTCTTAATGCTTTTGAAGTTAAGCTATATTGTGCAACATCTAGCATGAATCCATGTTCCAGTGTCACCATGCTGGCGCCAATTAAGATATGCAAGAGACACAGATATCACTGGAATACACTTTGCAGTATAAACCACCCTAATCATTTATCTGCTTGATGTGGAACTCTGGACAAGGATTTGAGAATTTGCCTTTAGCAGTTCCTTGGTTTGCAGTCAATACTTTACGTATTTACGACAGTAGCTGCTCAACTCAGCTTTAGGAGAATTTTTCTTTAGAACCAAGTATGGATTGCTGCATCAAAGGCTGTATTTCAAAAACAGATTAATACAAGGCTGTAGCTTGGGAGGTCCCTGAAGTTCTATTACTCTTCACATCAATCACAGAGACACTTTGATAGGTCAACAATTGCACCACAAAACTTTTGTAGGAAATGTCAAGATCTTTATTTCACACATATTTGCTCTGAGCCTGCTATTCATTTATAAATGTGGTTACTAACTCAAGTAACATGTGACTAATCAGAAATGGTTAATACAGTAATTTTCAAAGTGGAATTTAAAAATATAGCATAGATATTTACAGTCCGGTATTAAAGAAGTGATGTGTATGTATAATCAGGTACTGTATGAAGACTTATCAGACTGCTTAAGATCTTTCAGCCAATTACAGCACCAGTTGTGTGCCGTATCCCAGGACAATCCCAAACAAATCCCATTCATGACAGTCATACCATGTTGAGCTTCTACTTCATTTCCAATATCCATACAGTTGTTCACCTGCCTGAAAAAAACAGACCTCTGCAACTCTCAGAATTCCCTTCAGTCACATACCTCAGCCACTTAAAGGAACTTTGAAAGAAAGTGCCAAAGGTTTTTTAATGATTAGAAAGATTTATAGTTGCATTTTGTAACATAATAACAGTAAGCAGTATATAATACTGTAGTCATAGGACAACAGGTTCCTGTCTGTGGGTAAAATAGACACTAGTAATGTGTAAACTGTTATTCTAGTTAGACTTAGTAAACACTAGATTCATAGACAATACACTAGGGTACAGTATTATCTTGGTACCAGATGTGCAAAGGTTCAGAACACTGCAAAGTAAGGCATATCCGCTCTTCCATTTGACCATGCTATAAAAACAAAGTGTGCAATTATGGGTTGGAGCCATGTTTGGAAACCAACAACCAACCGTGATGCTGGTTTAATGTTTACTGAGAGTACACTGTTTATTGAATGGAGTTACACTTTCATTAAAGGTTCAATAAATCAACAAAACAGGCTTTCATGGTGGTAAAATAATTATAGTTATTCAGACTTGCCTAGAAGTTGCATGTTGCCAAGTTGAAATGTGTCTCAAGCTCAGTAGACCTTTTAGTTTTGCTGAATCACCAATCCAGCCATCCCTTTAAAGAAATGATGCAAGTAAAAGGTGTGCCTCTAAGCAGAAATACAATTTAAAAAAATAATAATAATACTGTTCCTCCTTAAATCGTCCTAGCAACGTAATCAAAGCCTCAGTCTGCACTTCAGTGCCCCACTTCTGTGTTCAGTATTATAATTTCAATACAGTATTATTCCCGATTGATTGTTTACTACAGTACATTCATTCGCAGTATGTCTGTTTAAGTGACCAAGACCTGTACCTGGCCAGACTCTTTGTTTGTTTATATTCCATAACGCTCAGCAGCACTGCTGGCAAACAAACTCTCTTCCTTCCTGAAGCCCCCATGCCACTGTCACTCAATGAACTAAACATGTTCCTGCTGCCACATGCAGTAGTAATACATGTGGCTTGCAAGCTCCACTGAAGCCAAACAAAAATAGCATCTTTGTTCAGGTAACACAGCAAGCACTTAACTGTAATGTTTCTTAAATGTTTTCTGGGTATGGAGCTTTAATATACATCTTTAATATTTCTCCAAGCAAGGAACTGGTTTGTTGTGTTTTACTTGAACACATGGTAAAAGGCCAATTGGCTACTAACAAAAAACAGCTTGAAATGGGTCAGCAGTGTCTTGTTAAAAAAAAAAAAAAAAACTGGAAGCGTAACTTGTAGGGGCTATAAAGAAACATGAAGGCCTCACATTTTGGTGAGGGGGATGTGGTGGGGCAGAGGTCATAACTGGCACCATATTTCAAGAAGGGAGCCACACAGACACCAATTTTTTTTATTTTTTTTAAGTCTAGTCTTGAGACCAATGCAATCCCTTACAAAAAATGGAAAAACCCAACAACATTGCATTACCCTAATGAAACCCTAGTGGAACCATTTGCATACAATGGATTAGGAATAAACAAAATGTACAGAGATATGAAATGGTAACACACTGGTACTAGCAACATGTTACCAACGTCTCGTGCTATTGTAGCAGCCATTTTACCACAATTGAAACATTTAGTACAAATTGTATCCTTGATTTCGGTACAAATAAGAAAATATCAGGTAGTAAGTTTGTTTTTAGGAGACCTTGAAGGCTTTATTACAATGGATTTTCCATGTATCAACTGCTGTACTTCTGGCCAGCAATAGCTCTTTCTGGTGATTGATTTGGATTGAGACAGAGTTCTGTTTCGGAATTCTCCATAAGAAAAATATACTTATGCGATGACTACAGCCTACTGTATGTCGAGTGATCGCAGTGGTGACAGAGGTCTTCCTAATACAGCACTGTAGATAAATCTAATTCACTCAATGCGTTTTAGCTTCCTCTTGTTTTATATTTCATAAGCAACATGAGCTATGGATTGTCCTTTAAGTCCTGGATTTTAATATTTTGAAAAACAAAAAAAAAGTTATTTGCTGCTTCTGAGTCATTTGGTGGCGTGCTGTGCATGGGAGCCTTTGTGACATTTGTTTATTGATACTGTACTGTATCTTGTTATCACAGTATAACGTGATCTGGAATGTCAATGAAAGTAAATGGAAGAGAGTTTCCAATGTGTATTGTATACACCAGTAGGAGAACACAAACTTTCATAGCACTATTCTTAAATCATCAAAAGAAAGATCAAGTACCACTGCATTTCCAGGATCAACTTTGCTTATTTAATATTTTATTATGTCATGTCTTGGTTAAAATGTTTATTTAACAGCAGCATATTTGTCATGCATAGCTTGTAACATTACAAACAAATGACTGTTCTCTGAACTATTACTCATGCTTCAGGCAAGTATAAATGGGAAAACATGACCCCCCCCCCCCCCCCAAAATCCCTGTAATACTAGACAAATTATAGTTGCACTGCTGGCTTAAAACTGGCCAGATAAATGGTACAGCATAGTATATATATATATATAGAAGCCCTTTTGATTGTGTCATGTTGCGCTGTGTGGGAAAGACAAAAATGGACAGAATAAGTCACAGAGGTCAGCCAGCTCCCAGAGCTACTTTCTATCTATTTCATCTGTGATCACCATCTTCCACATATTGCAGCGCTTGCTAAATGTCAAGATACCCTTTGTTTCTCAGAATTTATTTTATGTAGGTCTACAGAAACTGGGTATACATTTCAAAAGAGGCAGAATTAAATTAATCTTTTATTTTTATTTTATTTTTTTTATTAAAACCACGCTCTTTAACTGCATTTATAAATTTACAAGAAACTTCTTGCAAATCATAAAAAACTATTTTCCCCGGGAGTTAAAAATCTCTCTTCACTGAAGCTGCATATTCTGCATATGGTTGAGGAGCACGCAAATATGGAAGTAAATTTCATTTATGGAGTAAAAAGAAAATATTTGATGTTACAGAAAGTGTTTAAATTGTAGCATTTTTTTCTGACCTCACACAGTGGAAATACCCAAATGGGTAATTTTCCAGTAATTGCTTGTGAATGCAATAGAATCAGAATGTTTCTTGTGAGTTTTTCTAGTGCTTTTGCAATGTGCTGGACTGATAGCAGATTCAGTACGAGCAGACGCAATGCAAGCTTCACCACACAGCCTTTCCAATGCATCTCTCCTTGTCCTGGAGGGACCATCCTCTCCACAGATTGTGAAGGTTGTTCAGTTACATGCCTATCCAATCCTAGACTTCATGCAATTGGTTTGGTGCTGTGGACAGACAGCCTACCACTGGGAACTGGGCAGCGACCAGCAGAACCTATTTAACACAGACCCCTCAGCCACCAGACTGACTTTTCATGAGGTCTATTTTAATGGTCTAAACTGTGGCAGGGTCTTAATATCACCACCCTAAAATGTATGGGCCTGATTTTTCAGACCTCATTTCACTGTATTTATTGTATGTTGTGATGTTAATAAGTGGCTGAATACATTGTCCTGGGGAACACCCAAGCTGGATTACTATAGAGAGTTTCTTAGCGGCAGTATTTCAACCCACTACTGTTAAGATCATTACATAGACTGCGGGGTCTATTCAATTGATCTAAACCAGATATGAATATGTCTGTTTAAATTGTTAAAAGGGGACTTTGTGAAAACCAACCTCACTAACAGTGGTTTAAAAGAGTGGTTGTGGTCAAATCTACTTTTTACATTACAGAAAGTTTATTTTATTTTTTACTGTCCCTGGCATGCATGTTTTCAAAGCAGTCGCTCCTGTTTTTTTGAAAAGGAGAAAATTAATGTTGGAAAATTGACAAACAAACTGCAAAAGACATGTAATAAAGTCTTCAGTTTTGTTAATCTTTACATATGTGAATTAATTTTAAATAAACCAAATTCAAATCACTTTTCATTATATTAATATTGAATTGGCTCCTGGTCATTGTAAGTGGGAAAGAACACCAATAACACTGGTAATGCTAAGCAGAATCTCAAACTACATACTAATGCGTAAGCCGCACGTAAATATTTGTACCTTGTATATATGAAAAAAGCGCTATATTTTAAATAATCCAGTCACTTAAATAAATAAACTTGCAAAATGTATAGGTTTACACCAAAGGTCTTAATCCAAAAGAACCCATACAAAGTGCAGGCTTTAAAAGGTGAGACATGAATATGGATCTAATTATAGATGGCATTAAGTGCCTGCCATAATATTTGATACGCACTAGAGAGAAATTCTTGACACTACTGTTTACAGAATTAATGTCCCAAACGTGACATATATAAATCAATATTTCTTGAAATGGACAGGCCTCTATATTATAAACAAATTGGGCACTATGGGATATATCACACAGGAGACGTGTAGTATAACCTCTTTCTTGCCCTTGTAGACAATGTATTAATTCAGAAAGGTTTTTTTTTTAGGATGTCCTGTGTATACCCCAGCCACATGTTCCAGTGCTCAAGACATATACAAGTTTTTTTTAAGTGATGTTTTTGGTTTATGTCATGATGATCGTAGTATTGATCTTTTTGCCTTCATACTGTAAAACATGCCCTTTTGTAGTAAAACCCCACAAAGTTGGAATTTAGTCCAATAAGAGATACCAGTCTGTTTCTATTCCTGTCCCCCATTTAATCCTATAAAATCATACTGTTAGTACTTTTGAATACACTTAAGGACCCTTATTTGAGCAAAAAAAACAGACCACAGGCCTATTTTGTTCCGGGAATGATTGCTGTATTTCCCAAACCCGCTAGTTATTCTAGTAATTTGGAGAGATTAGGCTCTAGTAACAAGTTTGTTATTTTTCTGTTTAAATCAATTCTGTTTTAAAAAGTTTGTGATCTGTGAAATTGGCTTCTTTACAGGTCTTGTAAAAAGGTCAGTGAAATGACCGATAAAATGAAGACTTAATAGGGTGGTGGTCCCCAATACATAGAATTTCTTGTAACACATGCATACCACAGAATTTAAAACAGTTTGACTTTACCAAATGATTTAACTGGTAAACATTTTAGAACAGTTTACATTTTGTTTGTTTTCTTTATTTAAACCAAAAGGGATACATGAGTTATGTCACGTTGCATCCAAATTTAACAGGTTTCAAAAAGCAAAACAAAAAAGGTGGTTGGCAGCATGCTGGGACTGCAGATGGACCTTAATGCTGATTACAGGGGTGAGCTGGATACCTTTCATATTATATTGTATATATTCAATGCAACCTAGTTCATTCAAGACCCTTTTTGATACAACTTCAAAAAGCAATGGGGTCCCACACTGTAGTACAAGATCCCAAAGACTGAAGCAACAAGATTGTCTTGTTCATTTGCATTCACGGCATGATTAACACATTTTAGATAAGTCATATTGACAAAGTCTCTAAGCATCTTTGTTGTTTTCTCTGGCATCTTACCAGGGATTACGGATGGCGTGCGAGTTTTGCGACTACTGATATATAATTAAGGATGTTTCCCAATGTCCTAGGCTATTGGTCCATTTTGCATAGTGGTTTGAATAGTGTTTGCACAGTGACTTATGTCCATATACTAGTATTGCATTAACCTAATGTATATTTTCATTCCGCCTTTATAATGGACGGCACAAGACAGGGCAGCTTGCTGGCACTCCCACGAGGCCTCTGTAGTGTATGATTGCAGTATGCAATGTAACACTTAGTTTTCATTAAAATAAACAATAGTCCAAAACAAATGCAAACCTCTGCAGTTACATACATAAATTAATCATTCGGGTGTAGGCCCACCATACAGCAGCGTTTAAGGAGAATGGTATTAAGATCCACCACTGTTTAGACAATTAAAATAGAACCCAGTGGAATGTTAACATTTAACTCAATAACATTCTGTTTGTAACTTCAACCATTACAAATACTAACAACTGGTTTATCACATTAGGAAAGCATACCCCTTTACTATTCTAGACCAAAAGAGCAACCAGAATACTCCCATGGAGACAGGCTGAGAGAACTGAATCTGTTTAGAACAGAGGAGGATTCGAGGGACGTTAGCCAATACTTTAGATTCAGCACATAGACTAGGACCAGATGACACATTTGGAAATGACGTGGAGACAGACTTAGGACAGAGGGTATGAGATACTTCATTAAAACAGAGAGTAGTGAGGGTATGGAATGGGCGACCAAGCCACATTGTCAATGCTGAATCATTGAATCCTTAAGACTCAAAGTATTGAGATCAATCAGCTGCTGTACTAGGAACTGAGCACTGGTGGACCAAATGGCCTTGTTTGTAAATTATTTTGTCTCTTAGACAAATCTATTATCAACAGAGTATTTTTTTCACAATACTTGCAGAACCCTCACATATGTTGCTTGTTGTCGTTGTAATAACACTTACATCCTTATTGTATTTGTATTCCCAAACAGCAGCTATTTTTTAAATCTATTTAGCTTATAAACTATTTTAGGCTCATTACGATACTGCACCTGCTACTAGAAAGCTGCCACATTTTTCAGAGCCTGAAGGGAACAAATCCAGAAATATCTTTCCCATGAGTTTACGGTTTAAAATAAGTCTATAGCAGGACACGCCCAGATTGCTGGCATAATTCTACCATGGGAACCTTTTATCAGATTAATATTAGATCAAACAAGGCAGGCAGTAGGATTGTATTTTACTTTATTTTGCATTGTAAATATAGTGCAATAAAATGATACACACATTAAAAATCTACAGTGTGTATACATCAGAGTTGGGGTCAACTCCATTTTTTCAATTCCAATTCCTATTCCGTTTACAGCAGTCTTTACCGAGGTTTATGCCACAAGCTTTATCAGGTTACCTGACAAGTTCATTAAAGTTGTATATAGTATTTGTTTGCTCAACAAAGCCTTTATTGCAAAATGATTGGAATAGGCATTTGAATTGATTAAAAGGGAATTTGGATTAGAAATACAATTTGAAAAAATGGAATTGACCAACTCTGGTATACATAGAAATCTATTCCATGTACCTACGTTTCTGTGCACATATGATTGACAAGTTGAAACTCAATTCCATAAAAAATAACGGAGAAACCCAAAGCAAATTAAAAAACATAACAATGCACTTTATGCCATCTCAGTAGTTTACAGTCCTGACTTGTGGCACCTTCAGTATTAAGACCACCCGTGTATTCAGTGTTAAGGCAGCCATCTGTACTCTCAAGCTTCTGTTACATTACCTCTCTTAGACTGACATGCTAAAAAACTATGCTGTAAGAAACAAACTTTTAATAATCTAAATTCTATTCATTTGTTACAAGAAATTCTATATACCTTCAGTAGTACAGTAAGCCACAATGTATCAGTCCCTCAGGTGGCCTCAAGTGTGGCTTCACTGTAAATAGATTTGATTTATTATTATTTGTTATGCTCAGATTGCTAGCTGTATAAAGAACCAGGTCTGCAACGTTATCATTAAGGTAGTGACACTTCTTGCTTTGTGGTAAATAGTAACACTACATGGCAGATTAAAGCATTCTGTGACAGCCATAAAAATATGTGCCATTACCAACATCTTTAACCGTTACAGCATTAAGTTACTCAGTGTAGCAAACATTACTCAAGAACGGGTTGAGAAAATACAATAGCAGCCCTCTTTTTCACACTGCACCCAAGGACAGCTCGTTTAATTAAGTTATGGTTTCCACAGCAGCATCAAAACAGCGCTTAAATGTGTAATATTAGAAATAAAAGAAAATGCATTTGTCCTCCAGGAGACATGATAGCATACTTTATTTTTCTTTGCAGTACAACAAGTTTAGCTTACAAAATACTGTGTGAGTCAATAATGGATAACCAAGACAAGAGACTAATTTGGTCAGTCCCAGCAGTAGAACATGGGTAAGCTTATTGTCTGGTTTCTGAGATCAAAGGTAACCCCAAATCTAAAGCTCTTCAACCTTTGTGCCAAATTGTGCCACTGAGGAAAACCATAAGCTTTCAGTTCACAAAATATCAGAACATCTGATTGTTGTCCAATTCTATGGGAATAACCATTGCTTGGATTTTGTAGAATTCTCAGGAGTGAAATAAAACTTAGTAAAAATATGTTACATATTGAATTGCATCTTTTGTTCTTATCAAAATGAGAATACTCCCACTTTTACCCACCTAATTCCCACACCCACAGCAACCTAGTCGAGCATCCCATGTGACTACAGAAGCTGAGAATCCTGTTACAGTGGCTTTCACTTCTATTATTCAAAGTGCTAATCTGTGATTGAGCAATAAGCAGTCAACCTTCCACCCTTCAACTACTCCCACCTGGAACACGCATGCCAAACACAGCCATTTGGAGAGGCTGATTAATGCCAGCCCAGAATCCAAAATAACATTTGAAAAAATAAGTAGGGTGCATGCAGTGGTGAACAAAATTTTAGGGTGTTCACACCTCAGATGTAGGTGGGGGGGGGGGGGGGTCCAGGGGGCCACCCTTAGTGGTAGAAGCACTGTCCAGTGGATCCGTTTCTTGTGGATGCGATACAAAAAGTTTGCTCTGCGATGTCTTATCGTGGCAAATTTTTCAATTGCTTTATTATTGAAATCAGGAAGGTCAGCAAGCATGTCTTTCAATGGTAATAACTACCTTCAGTAGTTTTGTAATCTCTGGAAATGTTCTGTCCAAGTTGTTATATATCAACAGTTCAAGCATACTTAATGCATTTTCAGCATTTTTAAAATCTTCTGTTTTATAAACTGTTTATAAGTCAATGCATAAGGAAAGTATTACTAAGAATTGGATATGCCTGAATTGTTTCTCTAGTACACCATCCAGGAAACCTGATATTCATCAAATAAGGTCACTGCAGCAATTTTGCAGAGATAAGGTGCTTTCTGTAGGCTAACCGTTGCTTTGTGTGAGAGAGGATGGTCAGAAATTTGCATGGCAGCTGTGTCATAGTCTTCTGTGGTATTTGGGTCCCTTCGTCTTGTTGGCATTGGTGGCAGGTTCTCGGGGAGGCTGGATTCCAGGTCTCTACCAGATGCACCGATGTCTTGAATGTGTTGAACAAATTGAGTTACCGCTTCATTTGCATCAGAGGTAATATTCCTTGCCCGGAGTTTCCCCATACACAATATCCACCTTCATCATTATCTTTTGGAAAAAGAAGAGGAGGTATAGAAACTCTGTCCACGAGGCTATGGCAAAAACCATTAGCTTGTCTAACTGATATTGTCATTGTCTCCTGAATCACTAATCGTTTGAAAACACTAACAGGTGATTGCGCTGTTCAAACACTGTCCTCACTGCTCCACTATGAAACTTCCACCTTTGTGGAGCAGTTTGTAATGTTTTTACAACTTCATCCAAAAACAGCAGTTTTCTCTGGAGAGAGAGAGAAGTTGTAAAAGGGTCTGGAAAAAACTGAAACTTGATTCGCTGCTTGTCCCATTATTAGATTACATTGATGGGCATAGCAATGGACAGAATGTGCAATTTGATATTTTTCCCTTACAAACTTCTGGACCCCACCAGTCTGGCCATGCATTACATACACTAGCTCCATCATAGCTCTGTGCGATTATTTTAGCCTTTTCACTTTCTTCTGTGAATATGGCATCTAGCTGTTGCATAATGGCAGTAGAAATAGCTTCAGCATTTCCACGTTGCAACTCCGTAAACCCAGAGAAATCGCTCAACACATCCAGGTTTGGGAGCAATGTACCTAAAAACTAGTACACTCTGGGAAATGTGTAATGTCACTGGTTTAATCAATATGAATAGTGACAATCAGTCTGTTTCAGTTCTTTCACAATATTTTTCCTGCAAACCTCTAACATGCAGCCTAGAAGTTCATTTTGAACGGTCTTACAGGTGCATTTAAAGGCTGTGGCCTTCCTCGAGTTTCCATTGCCTGATCAAGCTTTGAAACAAAATCTACCAGCCCAAGAAACAAACCAGGAAGGCTGATTCATCATGACCTCAAACTTTATGCATTCAATGATGCGTGCAAGTATGTGTCGGTTTTTAGACACTTCTTCATTGTGCTTCTTTATGGCATTTCGGTAATCAGTTCTAAGCTGGACAGCAATATTCCCTCTCTCTAACATACCTAGACACATTTCACATGTCTCAGGAACTCTTGAGTTCTCAAGTGTTGCAGGTCTGTAACTCCAGTTCTTGACCATGCTGCATCAGTGTCACCCCGAGCCTTAGCAAAAAGCAGGCAAGGAAAGCAAAACAGCGCATTATTGTTTTCACTTGCACAGCCCCATGGCCCAAGCTTACACCATGACTCAAAGGTTCGAGTGTATGCCGGTCCTCTGTCACTAACACAGCAAAGGTTTCTTCTTCTAGTGAAATTAGGATAACCTGAAGAAGAGACCTTTGAGGTCTTGAAAGCTTGTGATTAATTATTGTTGTTAGTCCAATAAAAGGTATCACCTCCTCGTCTGTCTATCATCTCTGGAATAATACGGCTACCATTTCATCTATCAACACTAATACATAAAACTTAATTTGTATTCCTACTATTTAAACTGGATCTGGGGCCCATTGAGGTGAACAAGACCAATGTAACTATCTTGTCCATTAACACTGGATAAATAGCTCTAGATTTATATTATACTGTAGCTTCTTCCCAACATTTTCACTAAGCTTTATTATGAACTGACCTTTCCATAATAGGTCTCCAATGTTTTGACAGTTCTTAAAAGCTGACCTGTATGCATTCTCTCTTTGCTTTAAATCGTGATAGACATAAATAAAATAAAAAATAAACATGGAACAGAGCAGTGACAGGACTCTAAACATTAAGCATATGCTGATCATAAATACTATATAAAATATATATTATTCAGCCTGTTCAAATAACAGGACATTCCAAAACTGTATTGTACTTCATGACCCGATAAAGATACTAGTGTACAATGTGTGTTTTGAAGCGTGTTTGCTTGTTAGTATTAAAGAATGAAGGATTCCCATATTCATTACTAGACTGTATGTTTTTTTCTAAGACTGCATTATAAACTAATGACCCTCATAGATATTCACACCGAGTGTCTTAACTTTTGGCAACACAACAAAGCAAACCACACACACATTTACTTATTGCAGTAAACACTTCATGCTATGCAGCTCTCTGAGCTCAAGCCAATGCAGTCATACAACACTGACCTTACCAGAACTGACAGTGTCTTTACTTAAACTGCTTGAGAAAATACCTTTGGTTTTAAAGAATTGTTTAGGACAAAAAGTCTAATTAATTAGATAAACCCTGTCATTGTTTTATTTCTTTATCTAGCCACCCTTCAACCCAAACATCAAGAAATAACTATACTTTACTCGACAATATGCTTTGTTATATTTATATCTATGTGACCTGGGTTTAGGTTGAGTAAGTTACAGTAAAATAAAAAAAAAAAAATATATATATATATAAATAACCAGTAAGAGATGAGTAATGACTTCTTGTATCCATTTAAAATAAAAAAAAGCAAAATCCCCTTATAAAGAAGTTTTTTGAATAATCAAATTGCAGAAGTCCACTATTGACTCAGAGCTGGTACAACAGATTCCTCCTAGATGCTCTGCTCAACTCTTCCATGTAAGGACAACTCTCTAAAAACAATTTGTAAGGCGCCTTGTATATAAGTGTGTGTGTAATAATATTATATATATATATATATATATATATATATATATATATATACACACACTACCGGTCAAAAGTTTTAGAACACCTCCATTTTTTCCAGTTTTTATTGAAATTTACGCAGTTTAATGTCTCAATGTACTCTGAAATTAAAGCATAGAACAAATAAACAATTGGAGATAAAAAAGAAATCATGGAATCGTTTTGTTTAACAAAATTTAATCTAAATTTTTGACTCATCAAACTAGCCACCTTTTGCAGATATAACAGCCGAACACACTCGTGGCATTCTTTCTACAATGGAAATCAAATATTGTTCGGAAAGTTCTTCCCAACACTGTTGCAGAAGTTCCCACAAATGTGTTGCACTTGTAGGTTGCTTTGCTTTCACCCTTCTGTCCAGTTCATCCCAAACCAGCTCGATGGGGTTTAAGTCTGGAGACTGTGCTGGCCATTCCATGATTTGAAGCCTACCGTCTTGTTCTTTTCTTCTAAGGTAGTTCTGACATAGCCTGGAGGTATGTTTTGGGTCATTATCTTACTGTAGGATGAACCCCTGACCAACTAGGCGTATACCAGAGGGTATTGCATGGCGCTGCAAAATGCTGTGGTTGCAGTTTTGGTTCAGGGTGCCACTCACTCTGTGCAAGTCGCCGACTCTGGGTCCAGCAAAAGAGCCCCAGACCATCACGCTTCCTCCTCCATGTTTGACATTTGGTGTCACACACCGAGGAACCATCCTTTCGCCTACTCGACGGCGTACAAAAACCCTGCGTGATGAACCGAAGATTTCAAATTTTGATTCATCGGTCCATAAGACCTTCTTCCAGTCTTCAGTAGTCCACTGGCGGTGCTTCATGGCCCAGGCAAGCCTCTTTTTCTTATTTTGCCATCTTAGCAATGGCTTTCTTACTGCCACTTGACCTGTCAAACCTGCAGCTCGAAGTCTTCTCTTCACAGTTGAAAATGAGACTTGCTTACTTCGACCAGTGTTAAGCTGTACTTGAAGCTGTTGTCCTGTGAGCCGCCTATCACGCAAGCTGTTGACTCTCAGAAACTTGTCTTCTGATTCTGTTGTGGCTTTGGGTCTGCCAGTCCTCTTCCTGTCAGAGTTTCCTCCAGTTTCCAAGTGCCTTTTGATGGTGTAGGAAACTGTACTCACTGACACCTTGGCTTTCTTTGCAATTTCTCTAAAGGAAAGACCTGCACTTTTAAGGGTTATAATGGTCTGTCTGTCTTCCTTTGTTAATTGCCTTTTTCTCACCATTATGAGAGCAATATACTACTTCCTGCAGTACAATACTGTCCAAATAATGCTTAAGAGGGTGTAGTAACACAGTCTGTTCCAACACTGCTTTTATACAGACAGAGGGTTTGTAAGTAATCAACAAAAGTTGGGACACCTGTAGGAATTGTTAGCATCAACTTTCAAGGCTTAATTTACTTCCATTGCTGCAGAACAGCTGTAAGTTGTTAACCCATTACTTGTTCCCTGAAAAAGGCCTTTTTATATAACTCTGAAATGAAATTATTTTTCAGTTTTTGGTAACCTAAACTTTTTTTTTTTTTAACCTCTGGCAGTTTACCGCTTACCTTTGTACCATTTCAGGTTATGCACTGGACTTGAACTGCTTAAATTTCAATAAAAACTGGAAAAATGGGGGTGTTCTAAAACTTTTGACCGGTGGTGTATATATATATATATATATATATATATAAATAAATAATATATATATATATATATATATATATATATATATAATATATTTTAATTCTATGCAAAGCCAAAGTGATGACGTGAAGTGACGTCAAATCAGAAGCAAGCATAAAAAACGCATTATGCAGTATGTACATTATAGTTAATTTCATGTGTATTAAAAGAAGATTCCTTACCATCATTCTTTTAGGAGAAGCAAATGTTAAATACAACGCTATAGAAAAACTGCTGCCTCCTGGTATCTTTGGCGCAGGTCACATGGTTTGATTTCAGCTAGACCATTGGAGCGAGTTTACTTACAACACATGAAGTTCATGCCTTTACTAAAAACTACTGTGCTCCCAGACCTGAAACAAATTTGAAGTTATGAGAATCTCTTTCAGGTTCTATTCAGTGGCACAAATGCAATGGTTAGTCATGTCACCCACCAACTTAACAAGGTTAAAGCCACTGAAATGACATCCGATTAATTAGTATAGGGGGGGAATTTGACTAGGTAACACACAGTACAGAGAAAAGCCTTTAGAGCCGCCTCTCCACTAAACTGGACACATACTTACTGTGTAACCTGGACTACCCCCTACCAAAAAAGTAAAACAAGTGCACATACATACAGGAGGTCCTAATAATGGCATAGCAATCACACAGTACCTGAAAAGATTGAAATATTTATATAAAAATCAAGATTGTATCATTATTACCAAACAAAACCTGAAACATCTACAGGAGGCTATGAGTTTATGATTACAGCTTGGTGAAGATTGGTGCAAAATCAAGGCCAGTATCGTCTTCACCATGTAGAGTGTGACAGACAGACAGATAGACAAGCTATTGGGATACTGATACACAGTAATAACAGTGTATTACCCTAGTGGAATCATGAGCAGACAACAGCATTACCAGCAATGGAAAATAAACGTGGTCAAGTGTGGTTCTTGAATCCATTGGAGCTAATATTGTGCAATTGTACGACAACGGAATGCCTGCGTGTGAATTGGATCATACTATTGTGATAGCGTTGGTACATAAATATATAAAAATACTACTACGCTGCATACCACTTGTGCACTATTAATACAACATGAGTGACAAATAGACCAATTACACAGTAGTTTCCAAACACTTACTCAGTAAACCATAATTAGTAAAATTACTAATAGACCAGTAGACTCTTTCCTCTATTTTAAAGTGGCGCGCACATGTGTGGTTTAGTACTGTAGCAAGTCTCTGAGCTTTGCATGTGTCATAGCAAATAAAACACACAGCCGTGGCTCTTAACACAAGACCAGTCTAATTATAGCCACGCCTCTGCAGTGGAGGGGTCAGCCCCTTGATTTTCAAAAGAACCTCTTCCCTCATTTTTCAGAAATATTTAGTTGTGCTCAGTTTTCCTTTGCAGTGATGTAATGCGTTTACTCCAATCCTCATTAAAATACAAGCCAAATACATTATTGCAAACAATTCATCAGGAAAACAAATGTCTCCACTGTAATCATGTCTTTCTACAACATTATCTTCACATTTTATATTAAATTAGAACGTGTATAAAGCAGATAGCAGACAAAAGAGTGGCCAATAGGGGGAAAAACATGTCTCATTTTCACATGAGAAGCATTTAAAATATATAAATTAAAGTCAGTTCCCACAATGGGTTTTCAAAGTAAATTCATTTAATAGGCTTACCATCAGTTGGTCCCAATAGACTGAGAGACTTTCACATTACAGTAAACATCAAAACACCACAAATTGCAAGAAACGTGCTAGTTATGGGAATTCACAGATAATTGCACTAAAATATGCCATTTAGAGCCATCTACAGTAAACATGAGGCTTCGTGAAAAGTAGAACCAGTCTCAGTTTATTCTAAGGTCATGTCAATACTTTACCAGAGAGCATCATTGATATAGATGTTGCTCTTTGAAGATTAATCTTACAATAAAGTATTGGCAAGTCATTTTAGGGTATAGAAATGTGGAGTTTGCTGGTAGAGCCTAGATCAGTTTAATTTTACACCTTTTCAATGGCACCGTGAATCAGCGTGACTCCCAGATCATTCTGATTAAAAATGTACGTACAGTACAAAAAAAAAAAAAAAGTAAAAATGAGCTTACCAATTTCAGCTTCACTGTTGATTCACGATGATTCAGACCAAATTGCTGGTTGCACCTCTGAAAGAAAAGGCATCCATTAACTAATGGCTAATATGTAACTACAAGCATATCAAAAACATAGAAGATACTATTAAGTGTAATGATTTGATTTGCCCATTGAAACAGGTGAGGCTCGGCTTGCTTGCACAGATGCTTATGGAATACGATTAAGTGTTGGAATACCCACATGTATAGGTTAAAAGGGTTAATGACAATAAGAACCCTGGCAATACTTGTACTCATAATACTGGTAATACTTAGAACACACATTTCTAAGATAGACATAATTAATAGCTCCAAATGCTGGATGTGTGCCCATAGTTTGCTGTAACACTACATTAAAATAGTCATAACCTCTCTCGATTTTTTTTTTCGTTTTTGAAGTATGAAAAGGCCATGGGAAAACATGACACATTACATCACATGTTTACAAGAAAACACATTTTAACTGAAGTTGCTTTCAGTGTCACCAACATTAGAGTTACATTCTGCAGACTTCCATAAGGATTCAAACACTGTTTCCTTAAAGTCATGTAATTGTTTAATTTTTTTATACACCAGAAAACCTGGTGAGGAGGCTGGGAGCTTCGTATCAAAATAATAAATCAACATGTTCCCATATGTTTGAAATACATTGTCAGACATATTGAGATGCAAATATTTGAGTCTCTTTAGATCATATTGGGCAGATACAGACAAAATAAGAGAAAGGCTCTGTAGTGTTCACTTTCATGAAAATGGTATCCTTTATGTAAATTGATCAAATATAAGGAGATGCACCTCCCTGTTGCTAGCCCACCTAAACATCCCTTAGAATCATGAAAATAAATAGGATGGACAACATTGAAATAATCCTCTCACCTAAGCATCATTGGTTTCAGTTCTTGTTTTGTTCTCCTTTTTTAATTACATCTGTGAAACGCTGCATGGTTCATAGCAACGTTTCTCTAATTAAGATCATTACAAGATTTCTATTAGTCTCGCCTGTGCAAGTTTTCCTGTAATGGGGAAAAAAGATAAAATACCACACATCACTCATTGCATCTAGTTAGCAGCAGCAATTAACTCAGCTAGCCCATCACTGCACAACTGTCGGCAGGGAAGCTCACACAGGTACAGAAGGCTAGACTAATAAAATGAGTCTTACTCTCACATCGATGACGCAAAAACCCTTGTTGGGAACTAACTAGAAGCGTCTTGTAATAATCTTTGGTACAGAACATAATGCTATGAACCTTGCTGAGCTCTGTTTTTAAAAATAACTATCAAGGATGTGATAAAAATGGAAAAAAAAAAGATTTGTAAATCAAAGACCACAAATGATGCATGGGTGAGAAAATGATTTAATGCAGTACACCCTATATTACCAAGCAGCATAGTTGACACCTAGGGAGATAAATCACCATGGGAACAGTTCTCCTTATCAAGTTTCAACAGTGTAGGAAGAGACTCCCCAGGCAGGGCTATTGCCTTTAGTGCAAGCAACTTGGTAACAAAATCTGCAGCCAAAAATACTTGTGTATGCCCATGATGTTTGATTGCTTTTGGTCTAGCAGCACAGTTTCCGTAATTGAAAGATTAAATAAACAATAACAGAAATAGATAAAAACATACCCCAAAACATGGCTCCCACACTGTCAGACCCAAAGGACAAATTTCAGATAAATTAGAGGCACATTGTTTAAATTGGCAATAGGAATTATGTTGTCATCCCCCCCGCCTCCCCGCCTCCCCAATGAACGGAATCTTGGAATCTCTTGAAAGCTCCATTAGATTAATTTACAAGCATAAATACAATTACAGTAATCTGTCGCATAGCCGACTGCAGTGGGACCAGAGTTAGGGCAGATATGTAAAAAGTCGGATGAATGAATCCTGTTTTAAATACCATTAATCACAGCTATAACAATAGTTACAATTATTGTTTTGAGATTCAGCTTTTACTAGGGAGCTCCTCTAAATCCCTTGTTTAGAAAGATGCAGGGTATTAATGCTGCCGTGTGGGTGCGTGCATTCACTGCTGAATGACAGGCAGCGGCTAAAGTTTATACACCCCGCAGGCAAACAGGATTTATTTACATATCAACACACTGAACAGCTCACCGGACACTACCATCAATGGCAGCGCAAGGAGCACATACAACACAGTGTACAAAAACATAGGATCTACAATATCTGAACTAATTTCTCTGTTCAATAATAAAACTAATGTTGCTAAAGAGGTTGATCATGGCTGATAAACAGTTAGGGCGGATATGTGACGGATTACTGTATGTACTTTTTAATGTCTGGATTATTCTTCTGGCCTAGATTTAAATCAATATATCTTACTTGTCTAAGTATATTTGATAAGCAAGTTTCACGTGGGCAGTTTTGAACAAAGCACATGTTATAGCAAGTATGTATTTTTATTTAAAAAAAATATATATCTGGTACTATACTTTTTTTTTTTTTTAAATAATGCTGTTAGTGGTAGGTTATTTTACCAGTCCTTCAGTTCCTTCCTTTCCAACAAAAATGTGTTGCTTCCCCAGAGGACTGCCATGCTTCGGAGCCCGTGACATGACCCAAAGCAACATTTTTACTAGTTATCTCCAAATGCTAAATTAAATTAGTTAGACACTATCTGCTCCCACCCCCTACTTAATGACTGTTAACCCAAAGTAGATCTACCAGGGAAAAAGGCTGATTAACTGGACTGTCTAACCTTCGGTTATCTGTTAAGATAATTCGAAATATATTTGAAAAAAAGGTTAACTCCCAGAGGTATACTTTTTATATCTTTTATACCATTAAAAAAAATCGGAACTGTTAATTTCATTTTTAAATTACTTTGATTTAAATTTAGTTCTGCAAAGCTGGCAAAGATATTGGATTATACTCTGGGAGAAGTTTCATGTTTCTTTTTTGAAGATTGTAGACAAAAAATAAAAACGCACTGTAAATAAACTTGTCGTCAGGATATTGTAAAGCTGCAATGTCCCTCCATCATGTTTACGTTTACACAAAGATTTGACACCTGGGTAAATGTTAACATTCTTTCATAGTTTAGCATTCTGTGCACTCAGAAACCAGAGTGTTGGCATATCAGTTTATTTACATTATGTAAGGTAGTTTTAGCTGTAAGCACACCATTTCTCCCTCATTAAAGCTTTCTGGCCACTATCACTCTGAAAACAACCCTCCTTCTGTTACTATTTCTGTTACTACTTGATACGGTTTTCCTTTCAAATACCCAATACATATCACAGAAAAGGTTTCAAACAAATATACTGTAGGGTGCAAACCGTTAAGACTTTATAAAGAGCTGTGGTTAGTACAAGTATTGTAATTAAATATCAAAGGTTGGACAAACAAGCAGAAACAGTGACCATAGCACTTTCAATAGGGTGAAGGTTCACCATAGACAGTAATAAAGTTGTTTTGGAGGAGTAATGATTCCTTCAGGATTAATGCCTTCATTCAAACATGAAGCAATTTGTGTAGAAACACATGCCAGCCAAGCAGGCACTGCCCTTAACCAAAGCCTGTCATATCTTCTGTCTTGCCAATCCTGACTGAAATTGACTTAAAGATGCAAATTAAATTAATTATAGAATACAATTGTATCACAATTACAGGGATGTCATTTGTACAAATCAAGGCTTGCGAGGCACAGCCCAGTTTGCACAAAACCGTGAAACACCGCATACGTTGCTTGTCCAAGCTCAGCATTTCTCTCAGCAGGTTAACAGTTAATAAGAACTGCTTCGCTCCAATGACCTCCTCTTCAACGGGAAACATTGGACTTAATAAAATGAGTGAAAACAAACAAACTGCAAAGTAAACATGCATATATAAACATGTTACTTTCAGATGGTAAGAATGTTCACATAATCAGTGTCAGTCATACAGGCTGCCAACAGAAATGTTTCCCCAAGAAAGAGTGGAGAATGTGAACTGGCAAACTTCTGACTTTGAAATGAAAGACAGTGTGGAGACAGCATAGTTATTACTGTGGGTGGACGTTTACATAAAGCAGCAAGTGGTATTAAACCACCATCATCATCATCATCATCATCATCATCATCATCATCATCATCTCCTCCACACATTGGGGCTATTTGACATGTAGAAAGTGGTAGCATTTTAGATAATGCATATACCGTTACACACTTGCTGTTGTTCACCTTTGCACTAAGAAAATAAATCTGATCACTTAACTCCTGAATGAACTAATCGTACCCAATCGTCAATGCATGCATACATATATAATCAATCATCCACAGGCGTGGGATAAAACCCTATAACCTAAACATGGAGTCATCTGCAGTTCAAAGTTAAAGACAAAACATTTAATGAAACAAATCCCATGTTTTCAGAATTCTAGGAAAAGACAACTGTTATGGCCTAAGAATGAGATAAAGGTCTGCCAGTCATTCACAGTAACTGTTTACTCCTGTGAATCATTATGAGATGAGGTCATCTGCGCTTAACATTGCAGGATACAAGATTTGAATGCCATAGGACCTACAGCTTTTACCAGGAATGTGCAGAATTGTTTTATGCTTTTAGAAACATAGCAGCTTTCTTGACAGTCCCTTATTTTTCTGGAGATTGTTTAGTTTCAGAGTTGGTTAGAATTGGAGAAATCACATACATCCTGCCATACCACTGTAGATTCACTCAGTGTGTGCAGCACTATAATCATCCCACCTGACACCACCTAAAGTCCTTTGTGCAGCAAATGGAGTGTTACGTTTCATGTGGGACACTTATCTATTGCACAGGAAGCAGTGTCAGTGAGTATATGAAACATATTGCTGTAATTGGATTACATTTTTCAGTAACTTTTAACTGCAGTTATTCAGAGAAGTGAACGAGTGGGTTCATTAGCTCATTTTAAAGCTGCAGCCTAACAAAACCGGAAAAAAAGTGATATGCATGCGACAGAGAGCGAATGATTCGAAATCAACAACCTCCCTCTCGACCTGTGAGAGCACTGTACAACAGGAACTGCGTGCCTCATACTAAATGGTTGGGCAGTTCATTCCAGGGGCAGGTCGGAAGCCGGCCATTCAGGAAGGGGATGGTGTTACGGTACCAGGAGTCCTCGCCCTAGTACGGTAAAATTTGTCATGAATTGGAGGAGACGTGATTGGACTAGCTATCGGAAGGGGCGGGGCTGAGGGTACTTTAGGGGGAAGTGACGCTGTAAATCGGTTCCTTTGTTGTGGTTAATGGGAGGAAACAAGGACGGAGAAAACAGTGAGTGAATTAGTTGTTGCAAATAACTGTGTATCATTGTCTTTGCCAGATGGCTGTTATACATATCCGGGAGCTGTCGTTTCAAGCCAGCCATAAGTCCGGACTTCACTGCACCTGCACACCAGCAACCACCCCTGGATCAAGCACCACACCTGCACCGAGAGCAAGCACTGTCCAGAGACGTGTCTGTTTATGTGTTGTGTGTATTATTTCGGGACTGCAACCCCTTGGTTTATACGCTGGCAATACCCATAGTTGGGTAGAGCCAGCATTTATTATTTATACGGTCAAGGAGAGTGGAAACAGAAAATAAAAAGAACTTGAACCGTGAACTTTGTGTTATGCCCTTTCACTGCGCACTGCAAACCACACGTTCACAGTGCAATGGAAACGGTGCCTGGGAAGTAAATATTTATATATTTTCTTCAAAGTAATAAGTTACTGTAAATAGTTATAAATTTCAAATAAAAAGGGTGCATGTTCTATTATAAAACTCATGGCAAGACCTACAACTCCTATGAAATTGGCAAGTCAAAGCAGGCTGTGGGTTCAAACAACAGAGCAGAGCAAGTGTCAAGAATTCCTTTGACTGCTTCACAGACCACTACTCTTAAATACTAGACACCACTCCACACAACACAGTTTTACTAATATCTTAATTAGTGCAATCACAGTGTAAATGGTGTGTTAAACTGTTACACATTATCTGAGCCAGGGCCACAATTATAACCCGACACCAATGAATTTGAATTAGATTGGGATTTTAAGTGTAATCCTGTCAGTCTGAAGCACTTTTGTTCATTTAACCGATACATTTTGACAATGCACAATAACATTATCTGATATTGACATATGCTGTTGTCTTACAATTAAATCTAGAAGCACGTGCAGATTTATTAAAGCTATTAATAACACATGAGTGTGCTGGTTTTGAATTTCACTTTGTAATGTTCACAGTGTACAGAACATTTCACCAGGGAGAAATTAAGAAAAAAAAAATTGGAAAAGTGACAATCAGTTTTGTAAAAACAGGCAGCTTTCTCTGAACAGTAGCAATTGTGGTGGGCCTTCTCTCAAAAGCATTATTTATTGGCATTTGCATTGCTTAACCACACTGCTGAATATCTTATTTATGAAGCCAAGCTGTTCTTCAGCAAAGGATGCCGTACACATTTCTAATAACTTTCACCTTCACGCACATTTAAGAACATTCAAACCTCCAGTTTAATAACCTCAGGTTGCATTCCTTGTATTTATTGTATAGATCTGCAGCGAGTTGTAAGCTTCCACTGAGGGGGGGGGGGGGGGGGGGGGAACAGACACATACACACAAAAATAAATGACACATTAAGCTTAAAGTTAGTGTTACTATTCTACCTGTTTTGGACTATGGTGGACTACTGTTCAATACATTGTTTGTCACATTCAAAAACGGGGCGGTTCACAAAAGCTTTCATTTAAGATGCTGTAACTGAAGCCCCACGTATTTCAGAACATCCAGTTGTTGCAAATGTGTATTTATTTAGGATTATCTTAAGAAATGCATATTAAAGTCTTGACAATGTCACAGACTTCAAATTGTAAAGAAACATCCCAAACATCCTGAACTGGATTGAGATCTGGGGATTGTGGTTGCCTGAAGCCTTTCGTGTTCCTTACACAATTTGGCACGGTGTGTGGGTGCATTATTGTCTTTAAAGTAGCCATCATCATCAGGGTAGAATGCAACATTGTTGGGCGGGGGTGACCCACACAATGTAAACTACAGCATCTGTCTGGACTGCCAGAATAATGTATATCACGGCTCACACAAGGTTAATGCCAAGTTCAGTCAATAGCGAAAGCTTCAGTAATACATATTCAGGTGATCCTATTAAAAATCAACAAATGTGGTTGTATTTCTTGTATATGGACCAGCACAGCTTATTCTATTAAAAAATAAGTCATTTAAAATGTAGAGAGAAATATCTAATTATTATGCATCTAACGTTTCAGTGCTAATAAGTTCCTCATTGTAACATGCCTGTTGTATTCTATTAGGAAACTTGGAAGCTGTATCTCACAGCGCAAGCACAATATGCAGCATTACTGATTGTACAAGAGATTAACTTCAAGAACAAAAAACAACATCACTCTGGTGGTTTTGAAATACAATATAGCTTTGCCCTTCAGGAGAATCAAAAAATAATTACATTTCTTTAATCATATTCTTAAAAAACAACATTTTGCAAGCACAACTAAAGGTTTCCAGCTGTAATAAAGAAAACTGTTTAATGTTATTTGTATGCTTTAAAACACTCGCTGGAATAAATGAGTTATTCTTTTCTTTCTCTGGCCAACTGCACGCAACTTTGTTGTACACGCAACTAACAATGTCAAATATCCACATAAATCTGATTAGTAAATTAATCTCTTTCATCTCCACAAACAGATGAACATCTGCAAGATTGTGACGATCTGTGCCAAAGCCATATAACAATTTATGATCTGAATTGGAATACAGCTGTTTTCATGTACATGAGCTGGAAGCAAGTAAAGACAGGCTGTAGTGTTAGTGAAACAGTAGGTAACACACAGTAAACCACAAGAACTAAAACCAGGTGCAGGCACACTTTTAAAAAAAAAAAAAACAGTTAATTCAACTATACAGAGCTAATTTCGTTCAACATGTGTGGTTACTAGATTTACTGTATTTTTGGATTATGGGTACTCCCCCTTATACTGTAATTGAAATACAGGGTGCTATTCCCAGAACTTTAAAGAACTGTTTTAAGGAATGTTTTGTTAAGGTTTTTTTTTTATTTGTTTGTTTTGTTTTTAAAGCTCATTTTAATGAATTAAATGTAATTTGCAGTTCATGAAACTAGGTTTTAAAAATGAGAATAAACCCTCTTTAAAAATGGTTTAACCTAACAGAATGTTTATAAACACTCCCTAAATATTCCTTAAAGTGAATAGGGCCCTTAAATGACAAAGCTTTAGACACTCCAACATCACAACACTGACAACAGGCAGACAAAGTGGGAGAAGTTTTTGTTAATCTGTCAACAAGCAAAATATACAGTACTGTGCAAAAGTTTTAGGCAGGTGTGAAAAAATGCTGTAAAGTAAGAATGCTTTCAAAAATAGACATGTTAATAGATTATATTTATCAATTAACTAAATGCAAAGTGAGTGAACAGAAGAAAAATCTAAATCAAATCCATATTTGGTGTGACCACCCTTTGCCTTCAAAACAGCATCAAGCATCAATTCTTCTAGGTACACTTGCACAAAGTCAGGGATTTTGTAGGCATATAGTCAGGTGTATGATTAAACAATTATACCAAACAGGTGCTAATGATCATCAATTCAATATATAGGTTGAAACACAATCATTAACTGAAACAGAAACAGCTGTGTAGGAGGAATAAAACTGGGTGAGGAACAGCCAAACTCAGCAAACAAGGTGAGGTTGCTGAAGACAGTTTACAGTCAAAAGTCATACACCATGGCAAGACTGAGCACAGCAACAAGACACAAGGTAGTTATACTGCATCAGCAAGGTCTCTCCCAGGCAGAAATTTCAAGGCAGACAGGGGTTTCCAGATGTGCTGTCCAAGCTCTTTTGAAGAAGCACAAAGAAACGGGCAACGTTGAGGACCGTAGACGCAGTGGTCGGCCAAGGAAACTTACTGCAGCAGATGAAAGACACATCATGCTTACTTCCCTTCGCAATCAGAAGATGTCCAGCAGTGCCATCAGCTCAGAATTGGCAGAAAACAGTGGAGTAGTGGTTAGGGCTCTGGACTCTTGACCGGAGGGTTGTGGGTTCAATCCCCAGTGGGGGACACTGCTGTTGTACCCTTGAGCAAGGTACTTTACCTAGATTGCTTCAGTAAAAACCCAACTGTATAAATAAGTAATTGTATGTAAAAATAATGTGATATCTTGTAACAATTGTAAGTCGCCCTGGATAGGGGCGTCTGCTAATAAATAAATAAATAAATAAATAAATAAATAAATAAATAAATAAATAAATAATACACCCATCTACTGTCTGGAGAAGTCTGGTCAGAAGTGGCCTTCATGGAACACTTGCGGCCAAAAAGCCAAACCTCTGACGTGGAAACAAGGCCAAGCGACTCACCTATGCATGAAAACACAGGAACTGGGGTGCAGAAAAATGGTAGCAGGTGCTCTGGACTGATGAGTCAAAATTTGAAATATTTGGCTGTAGCAGAAGGCAGTTTGTTCGCCGAAGGGCTGGAGAGCGGTACACGAATGAGTGTCTGCAGGCAACAGTGAAGCATGGTGGAGGTTCCTTGCAAGTTTGGGGCTGCATTTCTGCAAATGGAGTTGGGGATTTGGTCAGAATTAATTGTCTCCTCAATGCTGAGAAGTACAGGCAGATACTTATCCATCATGCAATACCACCAGGGAGGCATCTGATTGGCCCCAAATTTATTCTGCAGCATGACAACGACCCCAAACATACAGCGAAAGTCATTAAGAACTATCTTCAGCGTAAAGAAGAACAAGGAGTCCTGGAACAAGGAGCCTGCTCCTTCTCCACCCTTGCTCTGCAGTGGTGGAATGACCTTCCTACAGATGTCAGGACTGCCCACCTCTTCAAAGAGCACCTGTAGAACTCCTCTGTTTGTATCCTGGGACACTATCACCCTTCATGTAAATGTGCTTTATTTTGCTCTTATCTGCCCCCTATTTTACTGCATTTAATCCTGTACTTCAGAATACTGTAATCTGCCAAGTGTTTAACCTGTAGTACTTTGTATTTAATCATATCCTGATGTAACTATCACTATTATCTGCTGTATTATTGAATTGTGGTTTGTCACACTTGTACTTTGCTTGAACAAAAGTTATTGTATTTATTGCTCTTATTGTATTACTTGTATTGTAACACTTGAAATGTATTTGCTTACAATTGTAAGTCGCCCTGGATAAGGGCGTCTGCTAAGAAATAAGTAAATAATGGTATGGCCCCCACAGAGCCCTGATCTCAACATCATCGAGTCTGTCTGGGATTACATGAAGAGAGAGAAGCAACTGAGGCTGCCTAAATCCACAGAAGAACTGTGGTTAGTTCTCCAAGATGTTTGGGCCAACCTACCTGCTGAGTTCCTTCAAAAACTGTGTGCAAGTGTACCTAGAAGAACTGATGCTGTTTTGAAGGCAAAGGGTGGTCACACCTAATATTGATTTGATGTAGATTTTTCTTCTGTTCACTCACTTTGCATTTTGTTAATTAATAAATATAAACTATTAACATGTCTATTTTTGAAGGCATTCTTACTTTACAGCATTTATTCACACCTGCCTAAAACTTCTGCACAGTACTGTAGATAATGAAGGAAGATTCTCCAAACAAAAGTTTTGGCCCCCCCCCCCTCCTCCCTTAGTTTTTTTGCAATTGCGACTTAAATGTAGTTTTTGGATGCCATGTCCATTCCTAATATATACCGACCTATATATCTGAAATATCACTTTCTTACTAAAGGTGACCTAAGTGAAGTTAAGGATATTGCTCTTGCCGATTTCTACCTGCCAAACAATATATAGTGCATGTTTGTCTCCTTTTAAATAAATATCTATTTACCAAGTCTATGTATTTCCATTCATCTGCATAGCACTCTTTCAGCTATATATTTTACTCGCACATTACCAATAACTTTTCAGCTACAGGTAATTAAAGCTGACCTGAAATAAACTTTCCTTTCTAAAGTTTATGCAACGGTCCATCCTTTTACAGGGTGCCAAAGCTACAAATTACCAGTGGTAAAATACTGCCACAACATAAAAAAGGGGCCAGAAACTATATCCGTGCACACTTTAATTCAACCTCGATACAATATGTTCACACTGTATAAACTATCATATTTACAAAATTTTCCATAAACCTTGACGGATGTTGTTTTTGGAATCCTCTTTGTTCAAAATATTTACAGCATGTCTCCGATAGCAATGATTTCCAGTTACCCCAGTGCAGATGTTTAAGTGCAAACCAGGGCTAAACTCACTTTGTGTTTGTAGGTGGTTTTAAGGAAATGTCACATGTAAAACTACACAGGGGTAGTCTGTTCAAGGTGTTTAACATTTAAAAAGAACAAGAGTTTCAACTTGCAGTGCCAACTTTGCTTTTAGGCGTACTTCTTCAGGGGCGAGCATGGCTCTGGTTTTATTTTCACATAAACGACTCAAGACGTCATTATATTTTAAAATATAAGATTTGAGAGATTTCAAGGCAAAGGATTTTTAGGCATTCAAGTTTAATGCACATAGATGTATAAAAAAGGAAGAGTAAGTATTACCAGTATATTGCAATCCAATGCAATGATGAATTTCAAATTTGGGTACTGACTTGACTTTATCCATTTTTTGGTTAGGGTTTAACAGTCTCCTAGCATGGACAGCCAATGGAAGTTACCTCATTGATGGGAAGACAGGTGCTTTACAAAACGTGTAGATGTTGGTTAACATCCGTAACTTCAAAACAGCTCAAAATACAAGGTCAAACTTATAAGAAACTGAGTCAAGTCAACAAACATTTGTGCTAGGACCTTTGTCCGTGTATAACTCATTCTTGATATTAACAGAGTGGCAGATTTTTAATTTGCGCTGTAGTATTTCATGTACAAGAGCAGACAAAGCATGTATACAGTGTGACAGGGATCTCATTTAATTGATGTCACTTGGGGTATATATCAGTAGTTCACAGTACATTAACAGGTTTCTTTTTTAGAAATACACCAACAAATGAAAAGCGTCAACTTCGAGAACCCTTTCAAGAATGCTGTAAGCCCATAAATTAAGTTAAATGGTGTATTTATTAAGTAAACATGTTATGAAAAATATTCAAACAAAACCTGAAGAAAAAAGTAGTAACATTAATATGAAAAAACAGCTTTGATTAAAACAGATGCAGTTGGACAAGAAAAATATCTGATTAATTGAAATACATTTTTCAATCTTAAGATTAATCAAAAAATTGTTTAAAAAAAAAAAATAATCGCTTAGCTAGACTTCTGTACAGGTCCTTCATATCCCATGCTAGAGAAGAAATACTTTACATCTCAAGAGAGAAACTTGTCAACTTGTAAATACGCACTTAAGTAATATGTTCACAATTTCTGTAACAGCTGTAGATATTCATTATTGTCACAGAAATGCTCTCCAACCTCTGGCCCTAAAACCCAACGCTGGCCTTTCCAAGCTCATCCGGATACTCAAAAGTATCCTGTCTGGATCGAGTGTGGATGCACAGCTGTTTAAACACTAACTCCAGATTAGCGAGTAAATTGGGATACTTTATCTCTTTTCAGGCTACTTTAGTCTTTTGCTGAACGTGTGCAACTTCTTTTTTTATTTTTATATCGATACCATCTGCTGAGGTTTGGCGTCCGAAATGCATGATGGCCTGTGCTGCAGATGTTTGGCCAACAAAGACAAAAAGATTGGACATTACTCTATAGAGCAGTGTGGCAATGTTGAATTGTTGAATGAGGACTCCATTTTAATTGACTAGTCAAACCATTAAAAAGGGATTGTAAGCATATGATAAGCAGAATTAACAACTATCAGGAGTTGACCAGTATTGATACAATAGATATGTTTTGCTGTGGAACTTAAAGGACTAGGTATTGCATTGATTACAACAGTGTTCACCACATTTATTTTCAAAAATCAGTCTGCTACACTGTATATGTACAACACCAATACATACACATTGCATTGTTCTGTATGCTTTGTTGTGCTATCACACTAATACTGAACACTTTACACTTACTTGAGTATAAATCTTCTAGCCGTATGATTCCCCCCTAAAAGTGTGTTGTTGATGGGCTCTTTCTGTATGTAGGCCTAAGTGAGTGGGTAATATTTATTTCAACGAATGTTCATGTCATTTGAAACCAAAAGTACCTTTACAGAATACTGAAAAACCTGGGAATATTGTGCCACAAGACTTCCCTATGTATTTACAGTAAGTTAGTCTATTTATACTAAACAGAATTCCAGGAATAAATGTGTGTGGGCTAATAGTTTAAATGGAAATACTCTAATATTAAAAAAAAAAAAATAATGATACAAATTCTAGGGAAACATGTATACATCATTACTGGTATCCTTACTGATAACCAAAAAATTTATGTACCGAGTATTTCCTGGTGACCTTACAATACCCAGTAGAAGTAGAATCTTGAGAAGCACTGGCCAAAGGACACATCCTATGAATGATCAACAAACGCAATACAGTATCAAACTTAAATCTCAAAATGAAGTAAAAGAACCAGTTTTAAATTTGTTTGTGTGTGTGTATATATATATATATTGTAACGTGGTGATTCTGTGGGGCAGTATGTTGGTGCAATAAACAGACTGGCAACTTCAGATAGGGTGTAATGACACTCACGATGCCTCTTATTTTGAAGGCAGGTTGCAAAAATAAAGGAAACACAAACAGAAGAAAACAAACAAAAACCTATCTTCATAAGAAGATGCTAACTATACTTTTTAGGCCAGAGGCCCTACCTACCACCTGGGACAGCTAAGCTGTTTACCCAGTGCAGTTAAATAGAAAACAAAAAAAAAAAACCCAACTTCACAGAGTTCCCTTCTCTTTTGACTTCCAACAAACTCACTCCTCACAGTACCACACCCAGTCTTCCCTTCCCCAAGCTGGGTAAAACCTGTCCCATTTATAGGGCTCACAATTATCAGAGCAGGCGTCAACAATAATTCAATCCAATAGGCATTACCTCATCCGGTTATGTTGAGAGCACCCTCTAGTGGCTCTGATAATGCTACACAGGGAAAAGATACTTTGACAGGCGCTGGCTCACATAATGACCCTGTATGACCTTATTACATACCCCTCCCCTCAGCTCAAACCCCTGGGTTGGAGCGTAACCATTTCCAAAACAGTAAATGCGGGACAGACCATCCGCGTTACCATTCTCTTTACCTTTACGGTGTTCTATAACAAACTTATGTGGTTGCAGTGACAAGAACCACCTAGTTATTCTGGCATTCTTTTCTTTATTTGTTTTCATCCACCTTAGTGGTGCATGGTCGGTGATTAAGGTAAATTCTCTCCCCAGGAAGTAGTACCTCACTGACTCTACAGCCCACTTTATTGCCAAGCATTCTTTTTCCACAATAGCGTAATTACGCTCCCTAGGAAGCAGCTTCCTACTTAAATACAGGAGAGGATGTTCTTCCCCGTCTACCTTTTGCGAAAGAACTGCCCCGAGGCCCACATCAGCGGCATCGGTTTGTAGCACAAACCGATGTTTGAAATCTGGGACTGTTAAGACCGGGTCCTTGCAGAGGATGTTGGCAAGAGCTTTGAATGCCCCCTCTGCCTGATCGATCCACCTGACCATGTTAGGGTTTTTGCTGCGGGTTAATTCTGTTAAAGGTGTGGCTAGGGTGGCAAAGTTGGGAATAAAACGTCTGTAGTACCCGACGATCCCTAGAAAAGCACGCACCTGTTTCTTATTGACGGGACGAGGCCAATTCTTAACGGCCTCTACCTTATTTAGCTGGGGCTTTACAGTGCCATTCCCTACCACATACCCCAAATAGCGAGCCTCAGTCAACCCCACGTGACACTTTTCAGGGTTGGCTGTTAGCCCTGCTGTCCTGAGACTATGAAGAACAGCCTCAACTTTATTTAGATGACCCTCCCAGGTTTCACTAGAAATTACAATGTCATCTAGACAGGCTGATGCATACTGTGCATGGGGTTTTAACACTCTATCCATCAAACGCTGGAAAGTAGCCGGTGCACCATGTAGCCCAAATGGCATTACCTTATATTGGTACAACCCTATCAGTGTAACAAATGCTGTCTTTGGCTTGGTGCCTTCAGTTAAGGGAATTTGCCAATATCCCTTAGTGAGATCCAAGGTAGTTAGAAACTTGGCCTTCCCCAACTTCTCCACCAGCTCATCTACCCTAGGTATAGGGTAGGCATCAAACCTCGAAACCTCGTTGAGTTTGCGAAAATCATTACAAAAACGCCATGCACCGTTAGGTTTAGGTACTAACACTATGGGACTAGTCCACTCACTGTTTGATTCTTCTATTATGCCCGACTGGAGCATTTTTTCTACTTCTGCTATTACCTCAGCCCTTTTGGCCTCAGGGACTCGATACGGCCGTAATTTAACCTTGACGTTGGGGTCTGTTACTATGTCATGCTTAATAACATTTGTTTTCCCCGGTACTGGTGAAAATATGTCTTGGTTCCTGGCAACCATGTCTAAGACTTCCTGTTTCTGTACTGTACTGAGGTTAGGTCCCACATTTATTTTGGAGACTGGTGTCTTAATCCCCTCAGACTCAATCTTTTCTGCAGCAAGAGCTGTCCCCCCATCCTTCCAGGGCTTTAAGAGGTTCACATGATAAATCTGTTCCTTATTCCTACGATCAGCCTGTCTGATTTTATAGTTAACTGGTCCAACTGCCTCAATAACCTCATGTGGCCCTTGCCACTGGGCAAAGAACGTACACTGGGACAAGGGAACCAAAACTAACACTCTATCCCCGGGCTGAAACACTCTCACCCGTGCTGTTCAGTTATAGTTTCTTGTTTTCTCTAAATGTTCCTTGACAATCGGCGTGAGCTTTTGTATTCTATTGCTCATATTAATTACATGTTCTACCACTGTCCTCCCTCCAACAGACTGGTCCTCCCAGATCTCTTTCGCGATATCTAGTATTCCACGGGGCTGCCTCCCATATAATAACTCAAAGGGAGAAAAGCCTGTGGAGGACTGAGGTACCTCTCTTACGGCAAACATCAAATAAGGCAACAACAAATCCCAATCTTTCCCATCTCTAGCTATTACTTTCCTAAGCATAGTTTTTAGGGTCTTATTGAACCGCTCCACGAGGCCGTCAGTTTGTGGGTGGTACACTGAGGTCCTGATGGGGGTAATTTTTAATAAGGCACACAGCTCCTTCATAAGGTTTGACACAAACGGGGTACCATGGTCAGTCAAGATTTCTTTCGGTATGCCGACACGAGTGAATAGGTGCAGTAGTTCTTTTGCAATAATCTTAGAGGCAGTACCTCTCAGCGGTATCACTTCGGGGTACCTGGTGGCATAATCCAAAATTACCAGTACATATTCATGGCCCTGAGCTGACCGTGGCAACGGACCGACCAGGTCCATAGCTATGCGCTCAAAAGGTACATCTATTACCGGTAATGGCACCAAAGGGGCTCTAAAATTACCACAGGGACTGGTTTTTTGGCATTCAGGACAACTACTACAAAAACGCTTCACTTCCTCATATATGCCGGCCCAGAAAAATCTCTTCAAAATACGCTGTGTGGTTTTCTCTACACCCAGGTGTGCACCAAATAAATGGCTATGGGCTAAATGCAACACCACACTTCTAAAGGTAACTGGTACAAGTAGCTGTTCTACTTTCTCCAGCTCCATATGTGTCACCCTGTAGAGCAAATTGCTTTTAACAACAAAGTAATCAGTACCTTCCTTGGTTTTGCCTTCTATAGGTACCCCATCAATCTCTACTATGGCCTTCCAGGCATTTACTAGAGCGGGGTCATTTGCTTGTTCCCTGCCAAACTGTGAGTCGGGCACACACCACCTTTCCATCAGAGCCTGGTCTTGCTGATCAATGGTAATGTGGGGGTCTCCCGTTTCCCCCAGTATCTCCTGCGAGCTACATTGCGTACTAGCCCCCTTGCTCACCCTTTTAGTACCTTTGCCTAGTAGTACAACCTCTTTGTTTACAACTTGTTCAGCCCAGAGACGCTTAAGTGTTTTTTTTTTTCTTTGCGGGTTTTCCTAACCTTCACACTGTTCACAAATAGTTCGGGGTCCGTGAATGGAAACATTTTCTCAAAGCTCTCGTTTGGCTCACTTTCACCAACATTTGTACCAGTAGGGGGCACCATTTTCCCCTTTATTTGAACCAAATGACTAAAACCTGGATAGTCCTGTCCCAGGCCTTTGTACTACACCTACGCAGACATCCCTTTCCACCCCATCAAACACCATTACAACCTGACAGGTTGGGTAGAAATTAGTGTCCCCGTGTATGCAGGCGACACCAGTCTTGCGGCTCTGATCCAATTGACTACACTTGACAAATTTCGGTGTGATAAGCGAAATGGCACTACCCGAATCTGCGAGAGCTTGAGCTGGTTTTCCATTTACAGTAACAGGCACAATAAATTGGTGACCCCCTAACACTGCACCCCCTACACTAGTTACCCCGCACCATTCATACTCATTCAGATTGCAGTCCATTGATTTGGGTGTATTAGGACACTGTACAGCTATATGACTGTATTCCTGGCACCTATAACACTGGTAGTGCTGGAATCGGTCTACATTTTGCCCCCTAGTGGAAACCACTGGTACACCCCTTTTCCCCAGTCCCTTCACAGTCTTTGACTGCCCTTCAGCGACTCCCCCTCTCAGTTCGATCTTACCGGTATTCAGGCCGGGGCGTTGTTTCGGCGGGGTGTTGCGCCTGCTGCTCTTAGGGGACGTTGCTGAAGAGGCTTGGGTGAGAGCCACACCGTTGATCTGTCGCTCCACTAGGGCCACAAACTCATCAAGGTTGGAGGGGTCCCCCTGACCTACCCACTTCCTGAGCGAAGCAGGCATCGCCCTCAGGAACCGGTCCAGAACAAGGATCTCTATGACTCGGTTAGCCGAGTTAACCTCTGGTTGGAGCCAGCGCTTGGTCAGGTGCACCATGTCATACATTTGCGAGCGCGTGGCTTGCTCAGGGTTGTATACCCATGTGTGGAAGCGTTGTGCCCGGACTGCCGATGTCACTCCTGCCCTTGCCAGGATCTCCGCTTTGAGTCGATCATAATCCTCTCCATCCGGTGTTCCCAAATCAAAATATGCTTTTTGAGCATCACCAATCAAAAAGGGGGCCAGACTTCCAGCCCACTGAGTTTTAGGCCAGTTCTCTCGGGCGGCGATTCTCTCGAATGCCAGCAGATACGCCTCCACATCATCTTGCGGGGTCATCTTGGACAAGAGATGACTAGGTCTTATGGGGTTAGTCACTGACCTGGTAGCCCCCATTGTGGAGATTCGCTGTTCCATCTCCACCCGTGCCTCTCTTTCTTTTACCAGCTCAGCCATCAGCTGTTGAGTAACTGCTTGGTGATCTTGATGCCTCCTTTCTTGGGCATCTATCTGCTGCTGTATGAGAGCTTGCTGAGCCGTCAGCTGCTCTTGGAGCCGTCTGTCTTGGGCAGCTGAAGCTTGCATCAGAGCTCTTACCAGATCTTCCATTTTTTATTTATTTATTTACTTCCAGATCTGTAGGGGCAATATCAAATGCCACCACTGCCACCAGATGTAACGTGGTGATTCTGTGGTGCAGTATGTTGGTGCAATAAACACAGACTGGCAACTTCAGATAGGGTGTAAACGACACTCACGATGCCCTTTATTTTGAAGGCAGGTTGCAAAAATAAAGGAAACACAAAACAGAAGAAAACAAACAAAAACCTATCTTCATAAGAAGATGCTAACTATACTTTTTAGGCCAGAGGCCCTACCTACCACCTGGGACAGCTAAGCTGTTTACCCAGTGCAGTTAAACAGAAAACAAACAAAAAAACCCAACTTCACAGAGTTCCCTTCTCTTTTGACTTCCAACAAACTCACTCCTCACAATACCACACCCAGTCTTCCCTTCCCCAAGCTGGGTAAAACCTGTCCCATTTATAGGGCTCACAATTATCAAACTACCAGCAGGTGTCAACAATAATTCAATCCAATAAGCATTACCTCATCCTGTTATGTTGAGAGCACCCTCTAGTGGCTCTGATAATGCTACACAGGGAAAAGATACTTTGACAGGCGCTGGCTCACATAATGACCCTGTATGACCTTATTACAATATATATATATATATATATATATATATATATATATATATATATATATATAGTAAATATGGACTGGAGAGGAGGGCTATAGTAGAAAATTATTGACCAGAGGGAAGACTATTGTTACCGACAAAGGGCTATAATGCCCGAGGCCGCAGGTAACAATAGTCTTCCCCGAGGGGCATTTCATTTTCCACTATAGCTGCAGTACATATTTAATATATGAAATCAGTCAGGCAAGGTTGCATAGCAAATACGAGTTTATATATTTTGTTTAAATACAGCGGATACAGGGGGATGCCGAGTGGTGCATCTGGTAAAGGCACTCCAGCTTGGAGATAGTCTGTTCAAATCCAAGCTGCCAACCGTGGACAGGAGTTTCCAGGGGGCGGCGCACAAATGGCCAAGCTGGGTAGGGGTTAGGTCAGCTGGGAAGTCCTTGGCTCACCACACACCAGCGACACCTGTGGCTGGCTGGGCACCTGCAGGCTGGCCTGTACTCAATTCAGAACTGTGTGGTCCTCCGATGCTGTAAGTTCTGAATATGGCTGCATGACAGGCTTGCAGAGTGATAAAAAAGTGGACGGCTGACGGCACTCATTTCGGAGGACATGAGGGCTCGTCTTCGTCTCTCCCGAGTTAGTTTGGAGGTTGCAGTGGTGAGCCAGGTTGATTAATAATTTGACATTCCAAAATTGGGAGAAAATGAATAAAAATAAAACTGTTAATTTATTTATATTTTATATATATATATATATATATAAATTATTTTTTTTAAATAAAAGAAAGAAGTCTGTGGACTCACCATTGCTTCTTCCAGTTTAAGTCCACCAGGACAGGTCACACTCTCAAACAATAGGACAGGACCACTGATTTTGTATTTTAAAAAGTTCAAGTTTATTCCATTAAAAGCAAACAAAAAGAACACAGCAAACAACGCGTTTCAACAACATGTCTTCGTCAGGTTGGCAATGTTGTTGAAAACGCGTTGTTTGCTGTATTCTTTTTAATGGAATAAACAACTTCAAATACAAAGAGTGCACAGATGCCTTTTTGGGAGGAATATGTGTGCTGATACAGCATAAATAAATAAATAAATAAATAAATAAATAAATAAAATGTTTTTGAAGTTCATACCATATAGTTAAACATTTTCTCCGTCTCCATCCAGTTTGCTGCACAATCCAGTTTATATCCCGCCTGTCATATTTGTTTTCGTCGAGTTGAATATGTTTGAATTTCAGGAAGTCAGAAAAGTGACAGTGATGTTTTAAATCACCATTTTAGTGTTTGGAGCATCTTTCTTTTGTAGTATGTTTTGTAATTCAATGTAAATTGGTTCTCTTGTGAAGTGCAGGGAAAGGGTATTCCATGAAAAGGGGCAGGACTGACAGTGATGTGGACCAATCACATGACAGACGGAGACCGGTTGATATTGACCGGTAGCGCAAGAATGCGAGGGCAATAGTTAAATCTATTGTTCCTCCTATGATGAGGTTTTAACAAATCACAGGCCAGGAATTCCAATGATTGATTGATTCATTATATACAGTACTATGCAAAAGTTATAGGCAGGTGTGAAAAAATGCTGTAAAGTAAGAATGCTTTCAAAAATAGACATGTTAATAGATTATATTTATCAATTAACTAAATGCAAAGTGAGTGTCATACACCATGGCAAGACTGAGCACAGCAACAAGACACAAGGTAGTTATACTGCATCAGTCTCTCCCAGGCAGACATTTTAAGGCAGACAGGGCTTTCCAGATGTACTGTCCAAGCTCTTTTGAAGAAGCACAAAGAAACAGGCAACGTTGAGGACCGTAGATGCAGTGGTCGGCCAAGGAAACTTACTGCAGCAGATGAAAGACACATCATGCTTACTTCCCTTCGCAATCGGAAGATGTCCAGCAGTGCCATCAGCTCAGAATTGGCAGAAAACAGTGGGACCCTGGTACACCCATCTACTGTCCGGAGAAGTCTGGTCAGAAGTGGCCTTCATGGAAGACTTGCGGCCAAAAAGCCATACCTCCGATGTGGAAACAAGGCCAAGCGACTCAACTATGCACGAAAACACAGGAACTGGGGTGCAGAAAAATGGCAGCAGGTGCTCTGGACTGATGAGTCAAAATTTGAAATATTTGGCTGTAGCAGAAGGCAGTTTGTTCGCCGAAGGGCTGTCACACCAAATATTGATTTGATGGTCACACCAAATATTGATTTGATGTAGATTTTTCTTCTGTTCACTCACTTTGCATTTTGTTAATTGATAAATATAAACTATTAACATGTCTATTTTTGAAAGCATTCTTACTTTACAGCATTTTTTCACACCTGCCTAAAACTTTTGCACAGTACTGTATATATATGTGTGTGTATATATATATATATATATATATATATATATATATATATATATATATATATATATATATACACACACACACACACACATATACACACACGTACACACACACACACACACACAACTAATCATAAAAGTCTGAACCTACCACCAAAAAGGCTAACTGCCTAAATTGTAAAGAAATAAAAATGTTTCTTATTTTAAAATGCTACAAACATTTGATGCAGATTCAGCGTGATGGCAGAATGTAGTGAACTTGCATCACAGAAATATTTCTCAGGACCAGTTGTTTTTTTAGAGACCAGAACCCTCTTCAGACTTGAATTATATATCACTCATGTGGGTCTGTGAATATTCAGCAACATAACTTCAAGACATCAGTTTAAAGACAAATTACTGAACAGGATAATGCTCCCAAGCATTTTTGTAAGAAACTGACTTATTCAAAAGGAACTGTATCCTTTTAAGTCTTGTCATAAATCCAACTAAAAATCTTTGGGATTACATGGCAAAAATAACAAATGACCGCCAAAGCCAACGGGCAAAGGGGCAGAAGTGAATTACTCTAGTGTGCAATTGCATCCAATATCATCCCATTATATTTTGTCAAACGACTTGTGCATGCCAGTCTTAGTTACTATAGAATGTATGTGGTTAATTCAATATGGATGATGTTAGATGTATAGCTTAATAAAACTGTTGTCAAATGGGGGAAAATAAAATGATATGTCAATGGTCTAATAATCCCTGGCAACCTGCCTGGTACGTCATCCCCAGGAACTGCAGGCAAGATCCCGGTGTTTTGAATAGTAAAAAAAGCATGACGTCATCGAGAAAGATAGTCAAAACATTTCTCATTGAATTTATTACATTTCTTTTAGTATTCAAAATGACGCAATGCACTATTGTTTATTGGTTATGTAACTGCTCCCCACTGTAAGTACCAACATTAGGAAAACCAAAAAAAAAATACAAAACTTAATACAAAGAATTCAAGAATATATACCTAAAATGCATCAAAAATCTCTAACTTTGTGTGTGTTCAATAATTCTCTGTGGTTTCTGTTTAGATGTGAACATGCTTACAAACTATTCCAGCAACAATTGCAGCTATAAAGCTTCCTAGAGGCAGATTTTCTGATGCGAGATGAGTAAGCATATCAGCACTGCACACGTTTTAAGGTAAAGCTTTGTGCACTAAGGGCTTCCGTGCACAGGGCAACCTTAATATGATGTAAGCAGAAACAATTGAGTCACATGTAGAGCACACATAATGGTCTTTTAAACAAGTAAGGAATTCAATATTAGGATCATGTGTGTTATACAAGGTCCTTACACACCTAGTTCACTTGCAAGTTATTTGAATCGTTGTTCACTTGCAAAACGCACATTTTTTCAGGTTTGCTTCAGTTCTTTTCACATCAGAAAAAAAAAAAAAAGTGAATTCAAATGTGTTTGTCTGGTTAACTAGCAGCTTCACCCAGAATAGAGTTGTATTGGTTTAACATTGCACTTTCCAAAACACACTTGTCTCTTGCGGATTACTAGAGCAATAGTTCTGTCTGGAACAAAGTTGACAACCGTCTAGAAGTTTATGGACAGTCCAAAAAAAAAAAAAAAAAAAAAAAGGAATGCCATTTAACAATATCCTGCACACCACGAGGCCGTGCCTTACCAGGGGAGACCCTCGGGGGGACCCCTGCACTCTGACTGTATGACTCCCCGTCAACACCACGGCAACCGTGCCTTTACCAGGGGAGACACTCAGGGACCCCTGTGCTCCCCTGACTGATTTTTTGCTGGAATCATTCCCTCATCAATTGACAGCTCCCATTCAGGCACATAATGATGCTGAAAATGTGTTATCAACTTATTCATCAGCGGCAGTTTGTTTAGCTTGTTGGACTTTTTTACTGGCGCTTCATTGGCCGAATACAATTTTTTTTTAAAATACGCTGTTGGTGTTGTGTTTTTTCTCTTGCATGTTGGAATTATACATCATCAAAATGCAGGTTTTGCATGTTACATTTGGTGTCAATAATTACACTACAAGAAAAATCCTAAATGTAAATATCTGTACATTCAGAATGCATTACTTCCATAATGTTTTTTTATAAAATGTGCCCTGGCAACAGATGATGCTTACAAGCCGATTTCTCAGCTTGTGGTGTACTTGTGCTCATTTGCGCAAGCTGCTTTATAGGCTTCTGTTTATAGAGTTAACTATAACTGAGAGGATATAGTGTGTGTCTAATCATTGTATTGGAGCAATTCTGTAGTGCTTTGTATTGCTATATAGAGCAACTGTCCTCTATCTTGTACCTTTTGTAAAATGTTTATTTAATGATGTATATTATTTACACAGTTGAATACAGTAATCCATCGCATATCCGACTGCGGTGGGACCAGAGCAAGGGCGGATATGTAGAAAGTCGGATGAATGAATCTTGTTTTAAATACCATTATACACATCTGTAACAATTACTATATTTACACAATTATTGTTTTGAGATTCAGCTTTAATTAGTGAGCTCCCCTAAATACCTTGTTTAGAAAGATACATTGCTGAAGTGGTTGATCATGGTGGATAAACGCTTAGGGTGGATATGTGACGGGGAATACACGACAGATTACTGTAGTTTGTAAGTGTTAACTTCTTAGAGTTTGGCACTGTGGCCTCTATACTCAGAAGTGTTGGCATTTCAGTGTTGTGGTAAACATTTCTCCTAACAATTTTTTTTTTTTTTTTTGCACAAAATCCCCTAAAATAAAGGAATTCGGTAAGCACAAATTCATCCTTCGGTAAAAATTAGGATTTAGGTAGATTGCCTTCCTCCCAGGAAAACAGATCAGCAAAAGCGATGACCTATGATTCAACTGTTTCCAAAGGTTACTTATCACCTAGGTAGTCCTTGCGTTTACAGGAACCGGCTGAAAACTAGCTCTTCTTGGTATGGGGTACCATTTATCTAGAAAACTGAATTGTAAATTGGCTTCTAAACATTGGAATTGCTAATTCCTGTCATTCCATGTTATTCATTACCTGTCAGTAATTTTTTTATGGAAAAAGTCTCCTTAAAACATTCCTAAAACTTTTGTGTATCACTTCAAACTCCTACATGACCAGTTAACGAGGCGATAACGAGCCAAACTGTCGAAATTTTGTCAATCGTCGGTATTGTGAACATCTGCAGTATTTTTTTCGTTAACTAGTCGGAATGTGGGAAGGAGTGTTTGGAGAATCGCAAACGTAACGTGCCTTAAACACTCCTTAAGAAATTTTGGTACCGACACTTGAGAGTAGAGAGGCCTGTATCTCTAACTTACTGTCTTAATGAGTTTCAGTCTCCAACTTCCTGTCTTAATTTGTTCTCCAATTGTTAGATTCTTACTGTATGTGTTTCTCTCTCAAACAGTCTTATTTTGTCTCAGTCTTACCAACTAAGTGATCTCCAATTGGTTCAGTCTTACTGTCTTAATTTGTTCACTAACTTTTCTAATGGTTTCTCTTGGTTAATTATTACTGAGTGTCATACCAACTGTCTTCTCTATTGAAGTTTGTCATAAAGTGTAACTTGAACTGTATTCATTTCATCACTCTCTAAAGGAGTCTCCTCCCACCCACTCGTTTTGACACGCCCCTCTACCCATTGTTGCTCCTCCCCTTTGTCACTCCCCTCTGAAATGCAGAATGCTAGGGGCCTGCATTCCAGGTTTAGCGAATACATATTCCTCTGTCTTGCAGGTGGCAACCCCTAGTGACTGGATCTATGGAAGGGTGCCGATATTTTTCACATTATATTTTTGGTTGGCAAATCATATGTTTTAACCCTTAAGAAAAACTTAAATATTTTTGTAAAAAACTAAATTTTTAGTTTGTATGCATGCTTTTGTTTGCCTTTAGTGTCTCAACGATTTTGAATAGTTAATGAATGGTTTATTCCAACTTTGTTCTCCAGTGATTTCATTCTAACTTTTGTAAACATTCTAGGAGGCTGTGTGGTCCAGTGGTTAAAGAAACAGGCTTGTAACCAGAAGGTCCCCGGTTCAAATCCCACCTCAGCCACTGACTCATTGTGTGACCCTGAGCAAGTCACTTAACCTCCTTGTGCTCCGTCTTTCGGGTGAGATGTAATTGTAAGTGACTCTGCAGCTGATGCATAGTTCACACACCCTAGTCTCTGTAAGTCGCCTTGGATAAAGGCGTCTGCTAAATAAACAAATAATAATAATAATTATTATTATTCTCATTCATGTTTCTTTATAACTTACTGTCTTACTTGGTCTCTAATAGTACCTTTCTAACTACCTTAATTTGTTCTCCAAGGGCTTCGTTCTTACTGTATTGATGTGTGTCTCGCTAACTTAATGTCTTAATTTCTCACTATCTAACTTACTTAATTTCTTTCTAACTAACTAACCAGAACAATATGAAGGCACAGCACAACTGGTGTTCTCTTCTTAAGAGATACAAAAGAATGAAACTGATAAATAACCACCAGAGTTGTGGTTCAGGCCTTGTTGTGTGTTGAAAATATTATCCAGCCTCAAATTTACCCCTACATAGTGTACAAAAACATGGGTGTTAACCCTTTGGCGCCAAGCCATTCTGATTTCGGTGCTTAAGCACTGATGACGCGTTCTCTCTTCCGAGATGCCTCACGGCAAAAATAAGCCATGGGGGAAACAAATCGGTGTTTCTGAGCCTTGTCATTGAATAAGGCCAGGTACTAGGAAGAGGGAAAAAAAAGTCAGCAGCCACAACAGAACAGACATTGGATATACTGATCTAGGACGAGAAGAGGCTTATGTTGTTGACTGTATGCACACATCTTTATTTATTTTTTCCCTTTTTTTCCCCCATACATTACCATGACAAAAAGTTTTACATATGATTTGGCAATGTACTTTGTGATATCTTGCTTAGTCTGGACTACTGTCAGCTATTTTATGAAAGTTCTGAAAACAGGGCAAATCTTGTAGCGCCTCAATAGTAGAAGGTATCTGAAATCCTCAATTTTGCATCTGTCGTATGCTGATAATGTTTTTATATCTAACTTTGAAAGGGGTCGGAATTGACAGTTTTTAAAATGATTATACATTTTTCAATAATTTTTTGGGCGGTGCAGTTTATATAAAAAACATAATACATTTCACAATAAAATACATTATATAATTGTAAACAGCTACTAAAGGCCTTTCTATAGATATATTGGGTTTTCAATTTCTGATGTAAGTTTGCTAAACTACAAGCACTAAATACGAAATGGTCATATTCAAGACCAAATATGGTCATTCTGCCTAGGCGTCAAAGGGTTAAAGTATTTATTCATTGGCACTCAAATTGTCTCAATTTTTAAAATGTTTACACCCGGCCGTGCATATGAGTACCTGCACTTTTTTGTTGAGAATTTCACCCCTGGTTGTGACAGTACCATGAGTCTTGTACTGCTTGATAATAGAAACAATAGTTGAAATTGGGATACTCAAATGCTTGGAAATCTTGTATCCTTCACCAGCTTTATGACAATAAAATCATTTTCTGCCTATGGTCTTCAGATAGCGCTTTACTTTTTTCCCCATATTGGCTTACTGGTAATGACAGCAATCATCCTATGCCCAACCCTTTCATATTCTAAGAATGTTCACCTACAATCCAGCATTTTCTAGAATTAGGTTCAGCATTATCATATTGAAATTTCTAGCACCTTGTAAGCACTTTGTGATGAAGGTCCACTATGAAAGGAGCTTTATAAAATAAAGATTGATTGAATACTATCATAGCATCAAAGGGTATGAATACTTTTGAATTAGCATTTTTGGAGGGTTTTTTTTTTTTTTAAATTGCTGAAATAAATAAATTGTAGACATCTATTTCTGCAACTTTTTTTTCCCCACATCCACAAAAGCAAAAAACTTTTGCTATAAAATATTTTTCCTAAAATTCTTTAAGAAATATCTAGAAATTATACATTTCCATCGAGGTATATAAACTTTTCACTACAACTGTATAATATATATTATATAAAAAAAAATAACCATGCTGGCTTCCATAGGAAAGTCTGTTTTTTTATATTTTGTGTCCCTGGTCAAGCTGAGGAATCTGAAGCTGTGCAGCAGAAATAATTCCAGAGTGGGCTTACTTTTTGCAATGTTACTTTGTGCTGAAACAGTAAAAGTTGCATGTTTCTCTTGCCATTCCATTACAAGTTTTCATAACCCCTATTACTGTACTACCTCCACTTTTAATTCATTATTATCGGTGAAACAAAATGAGCTACTTTGCATCATTAAAGCAGAAAAATAACCTTGATTTATTTTCTTTGCGTGAGTGACGTGAGCTCTATTAACACACTCCTTTTCTTTCTGCATAAGTGGACCGGGACGGAGACAAAGGGGATCGAGAAAGGGGTCTCAAGATTTGGGATGGGAAAAGGAAGATCATCATGTTAAGCTGCCCCTTTAGAGGAAGGACAGCCATTATGCTCAAGGACAGGTGGAGGACCATGAAAATGCTTTAGATGACTTAAAGTTGTAGTTTAAAGTCTACTATATTACCTCTAGTCATATGAGGAGTGGTATGCTGACGTCAATATGTATTCTAATTTCTTACTCTGCATTCTGACATTCTAATTGCTTAGAGATATACAATCCTTATTCTACAGTAAATCTTGCTCTGTGCTACAGATTACAATGCCTCCAACAAAAAAAATAAAATACAAATGCAATGGCTTTCACCTTACCAGCTTGGTAAATTGAGGCACCCTGGGCATGCCAACATAAACTATTGCAAGACACTGGCAGACACTGGCACAAAGGTCAGGGAGCTGGGATTTAAAAAAAAAAATGTTTAAAAACATTGGAATTCATGACCAACTTCAAAAGCCTTGCGGTATGTAACACAACCCAAGCAGAAAACATCCAGACATTGCCTGTTTTATTTTAATATCAAAATTAATAGCTTTGGTTTGGAGATCTTTGTTTAACGGAATTACTGCAACAAATATATCCACCTGGTGTCAAACAAACAGAAGTTCAGTGTTTAGAGAGAGAGAGAGAGAGAGAGAGAGAGTTAGCTGTATAAAGGTTCAGGATGATATTACTCCCAGTGGAAAAATGTTTTTTTGTCATTGTGAGAACATGTCTGTGTGAAACCTCCTTAAAGGAATTCCATGGTACTTTGTGAAAACATCAGCCAGATGAAAACTTGACGGATCAACACAGAAAAAAGAAACCACTCATTTCTGTTTATTCTCACGTTATAATAACAACGTTACTGATCCCAATTAACCATTTCCATGCTTTCGTTAATTTGAAAAAGTATTTGATACTGACACCCTAAGGTTTTATAAGTGGTCTTCTTGCTAAGAACTTAAAGGAGTTACATGAATTCAAACAGACCCCTACAAATAACACATCACCCTCCTAATTACTGTAGTAATTAAACTATAAATATGACCTAGTCATCTTGTTCATTTGCAACTCCTCATAAACCTAGCCACCCCTTTTGCAGTAAGAAATAACATTAACCAAAAACCTATTCAACATTCCTATATGAACAGCAGTACTAGCAGCTCACAGGAGGCAAGTCTCTGTTATAAACTCCTTTCTGCTATTAACCACAGTACTAGTAATGACAGGTGACGTAGTCCAAGCCCTGGTTTTAATTGGAGGAGCAACTCATACCTCCCGCCCCCTGCTGAAGCACTGCTACTGTGAGCTCGATTATGAATGAAGTGTTGAATAATGACAATTGCATAATTCAGTTTCAAATTTAAAAGCTTGACAAAGTTAAATACAAAGCCAGCATGTTGTTGACATGCATGGATGGTGGGAGTTGTAGTTTGTCTACTTTTCTGCCGATCAGTGTATAAAAACTACTGTTCCCGGAAGACACTGCTCGCCCATTTGCCTATTGCATTGTGACACTGAAAAGCTCAAAGTGATGGATGAACTTGGGCTAGCCTCCAATAACAATAACTCCTTAACTGAATGCAGATACATCTAGAGACAACACTAGACCAACCCCAATAAATGGCAACATTTTTTTCCCAAAAATTTTAAACATTGGTATGTGTTTGTTTTTTTGTTTTTTTTAATACTGAATTCAGACATATAATAAATATAATACAGCTACAAATCTTTCTATTTAAAATAATTTAAAATAAGCTTTTAAGGTAAATTATGTTGTCATATTCTAAATGGTATGGTATGCTTGAAATAGTATTCTGTGTTTGGATAATCACTCTTTCAAATTAGGCTATCCACTTTCTTCTGACTTAATTGATATGGCTTGTCAAACAAGGAAACCATCACGAACGATGGTTTCAAAACTGCAGAATACCATTTAACCTTTACAATACTACAAAGTTATTACACTGATCCAACAAGCCTGACAAACCTAACAACACCAGCAGGTGATGTAATGGCCTAACTCAATGAGAGGGAAATTAATTATTGCTTTGATCTGACCGTGATTTAAGGATTCTTATTTTTTTTGTTAGTTTAAAAGCAACTGCCAAATTATGTGTTCTACTTATGACTAACTTAAAAGGCTGAAATAACACATACATTAAGTTCAGGCTAATAAAAAAGTCAGATCATCCCTTGACACTGTTCATTAAAGTGATTTTAGCTCTATCTGGGTCAAGGACAATTATTTTTATGTTAACCCAGTGGAATCCCTGTCCCAAGTTATCTCAGACTCAATCGTGTAGTTATGTGGCTTGTGCAGCATGTCCGCGAGACACTGAATCCATTTCCAGAAGCAGCTGATCGAGACCAAATCAATTTTGATTGAAACTCTGTCAACTCCAGTTAGGATTGCGAGCTCGCAGAACTCGATCCCTCCAACTTGCACTGATGATGGAAGTTAACAGCGAGTGTCTGACACGAAAGACACAAGAGGTTTTAAGTCTTGGACTGCAGAATAAAACATTGTGACTTATGGCCGGGGAAATATTGGATGTTGGGGAATAAACTTAATTATACTAAAACCTAATTCAGTTTGATATTGGAATAAGATTAGAGTTAGCTTTAGACTGGTTTCATGGAGCACGTGGAAATGTGTTGTAGTAGTGTGTGGGGCGGTTCAGGCATGGACTGAGGTGCAGTACTATAAAGACACATCAGTAAAATTTAGGATACATTTCACAAGGTGTCTACAGCCCTATATCCCGCAGTTATGACATGGAAAAAGTAATTTAATCAATTCCATCAGCTGCAAAAAAACACCCCAATAAATAAAAAATAACTGCAACTTACACAACAAAAAGAAAAGACTGAAAAAAAATCTAGAACCTAAAAATGTATAATGCATGGTGGAAGCTGCAATTTGGTCTGTGTAGGCTGCAAACAGTGTCCAATGGCTATCAGTATTGCTTGTTATGTTGCACTCTTCCTTTGTTTAAAGTAATGGACAGCTAATGATAACCAAAAAAAAAAAAAAAAAGTACAACAAAATGTTCCAAAAATGTTGATTTAAAACATCCAAGTTCCTGGTTTTTCATTCCATTTCTAATTCCATTGCTTATGGCAAGATTTGAAATACTCAATAAACAAGAGATCATTAAGAATAATTACTTTACAATCTATCACTGTGATTACAATGCTCTATGGCCAGTTACAGTTTTATACTATCTACCAATAACTTCAAAGTACTATAGGCAAGTACAAGATGATCCAGCAAAGGTTAAGATAATAAAATGAGAATACCTTCATCACCCCCACCTACTATATTGTACACCTGTGTGCTCTACAACTAGAATGTCACACCCTAGGCTTTGTTACTACAAAACTGCAAATACAAAACAACCGCATCATCATAAAATCTCATCAGCAACATCTATACTTCTGTGTATTACCATACTACAGTAAATGCAGTAGTCTGGTAGCAATTGCCACCCATTTGGTGATGTACAGGTACGTTACATTACATAGCTGTGTAAACGGCTTCATATTAGATTGATCTGCTTGCCTGGCCCCCTGCATTACTCTGTTTTTGAAATTCCAATTTCTAACACAGAAGTACACAGAAGTAGAAAACTATCCATTATTTTCTAGCACCTGCTCTATTTCATGATAAATATGGCTCTTTGGTTTAAATGGAGCTTGACGACATTGGTCTCACAGTTTATTAAAACCCTTCACCACTTCATCTGTCTTGTCAGTAGTCTTACTATTACCATTAGCAAAAATATATATCAGGCGTTTTTAATGTCTTTTACACACTGTGTAGTCCTAAGTATACCGCTATTTTAGCACCCAACTGGCACAGGGTAGAAAGCTCATCACATAAACCCGTTTTAATAGTTGCTGATAAATTTTTGAAAATACAGTTATTTAATTTTGGGACACCATCTCTATACATCTTCTATACCTCAATACTTCCACACATTTTTTTTCACATGAATACGTAGAAATCTTTAAATAGATACTGATTCACCAATAAATACAGTTCCCAGCTGTGCGTTTTTAAACAGGTGATATTAATTCTATGGATATGTATCATCATGACTAGTACAAATAACACAGAAAAAGCACACTGGCCCCTCCTATTGTAAATTAACACACATTGTACAGCAGGTAACATTATTAGCTTAGAATGCAGTGCTTCGTTAAAATATGACCAAAGTTATTCAATTAGGTCTACGTTTTGGAAGCCAAGAACAGAACGTAATACATACCTGTTTTACTAGCAGTGGTGCGGGGTGTTATGCCTCGCAGATGAAATTAGCTGAATATGCTCGGTTTAACGCGTTGTAGGCTTTGAATTTAACAGACTGCTCCATTAAATTTCTCCAAGTCTATAAAGTTTCAGTAGATGCGTAGTTTTAATCTGATAGAGGCTCACGGCAACAGCCGAAACCGAAGCGCAGTGCACCAAGGCTCACAGAAATATTTAAAACTCTTAAGTACTTAGCTTTCCACGTGTGTCGTGGGAACTGTTTTAATAATAGAACTTCATGAATTACTGTTGCCGGGTTCTTTTTTTCTACGAGGTTATTAGAATCTCTGCAACTGAAAGCCTGCTTGGGTTGTCCTCTTTCCTCGTGACTGTCCTCCTGTTTGCCTTTGGGTTTTCACCTTATTCCTGCAGAGTGTAGTGTTAAAAACACAGGTATTGCACAAATAATAGATATTCTAAATTGTGTATCAAATTCGTTTTCTTGAATACAGCATTTGTGTCGCCCACATTTCATTGACGAATGCAATAAGGGTACCAGTAACTGATGGTGGTAATTGACTTCACCTGCTACAACTTGGCAGCACGTTTTTTATTCTTTTGAGGGTTCTGACGCTTTCCACATATCATAGGTCTGGGGTGGCTAATACAAGCAATACAGTTGTGTAGTTCAACTAATAAATGAACCATGTAACTTTTACGCACGCGTATTCTAAATAATTACTGGGTTGAGTCTGCAGGTGGAACGATCACTCGAACGAGTGTAAGCATGCAACTGAGAACGGTAACAGTTGGAATGCTTTCTGTTTCTCCCTATAGCGTTAACATAGTATTTGTTTTCCATTTTCTATTAACTCTATGTAAATGTGTGTACGGGGTATTGCCAAAACAAACGCAGTAAGGAGGCATTACAACGACTTAAGCAAACGGATTATTAGGTTCGTCAACAGAACAGTACAAAGACCTTTGAACAATGCAAGGATAACCATAGCCTACACACCTGCTATAACTTTATTTTTTTGTGATTCATTAGTATCTAATGCTAATAAGTAGCAAACTATTGCTTCTAAGCCTTCATAATTCTATTTAAATAACCTGTGGTATGTTTTATTTGTGAATCCTTATTTTTTAGTTTGTTTTGTTTTTGAAATTTTTCTAATATAACCAATTATAATAAACAACAATAACAGTAAACAAGTATACACCCCCCCCCCCCCCCCACTACTTCTGTAAATTGAAAATTAGAGCAATTAGCAATTAATGATTTACAATATGCTGAAAAACCTCCATATATCTCCATATACTCCCAGTAACTTTCGTTAAATTATTTTGTTACCAACCTCCATCACAATTTAATAAAGAGGTAAAACAGACACCACCATATATCCCCAAAATACAATACTCTCAATAACTTAAATAATGTCAGTACCAAGTGTCATCACTAGTGAATAAGAGGTTTTCCAGTTATGTGACATACGTACATGCGTACGAAAGCCTCCACTATATCTCCTTAGGACTGGCAGGCAGGGTAGCATGGGCCAGGTTGTATTTTGAAGAACAGGAAAAATTGCTTAGATACAGCATAACAGGACAATAAATAGTGTGGGTTCAAATTTATAAGAATCCGAGAAAGATGGACCAGAATGAAAACAACCCAGGAAAAAAATGAGGTTAGATGATCGTTTTCTTTCTTGGAATAAACTTCCAAAATCAATTATCGCCTTGGATTCCTTTAACTAATTGTGTTTAAGTTACATTGTAACGGGATTTCATAATCAAGGCAAGTTTCACACAAACAGCAAATCCATCATAATCATAAAATGACAGCATAACGTATTCTGTATATAAATTGTGCCCACTGGTTTACAGCTCCCAGAGTAGGCCATTTCTTACTTTATTCCTGGAGTCTCTCGTTCTAAATGAAGCAAAAACTGTATACAGTGTTGAAAACACTGTGGCAACCTGATATTCCATTGTGCTGTGATACAGTATTCACCATTTTGTCATTTTTGCATGTTAACCCACCTCAGCATAATCATCAGTTTAATGAAATAGACTTCAACCCATTTTAATCATTTACTGTGTACAATGTGTTTCTCCCCAATTTTTAATGTCCAATTATGTTCCCTTAAATCACTCCTTGTTTTATTGATATGGTTGGCTTAGAGATAATAAAGTAACTGTATGACATTAATGTTTAAAGAGAACTATCTTTCTATCACAGGTTTAGTTCGATTACAGTGTATGATACTGCAGGTTTTTGTTTAATGTGTGTTTGAATGACTAACATAAAAATGAAATACCTTCTAGCATTGCCAATTGTGAGTTTATTGACTAATTACCTGATTGTTGCCTGATGATGTAGTTCACGCAGCAATGAGTACCCATAACCTATAATTGCTACAGGTGGCAAAAAGAGGAATGTGCAGGGGGTTAGACAGAACATCAGGAACAATGTGGTATGTAGCACATACTTTTGCGAAAATGAGCTGTCCCGCTCGTGATTGATTCAAAATGGAAATGGCATCCCTGTCTTGTATTTTGTGAGGCTGACTGTCCAAAAAATGATGGATTCGTCTCAATAGGACCCAATTGCTCCTGGTGTATTGTTCTGTGTGGAAACAGGGGTGTCTTCAGTTTGCAGTATTTGGGGTTTTGTTTTTTGAATTGAGGAGTTCTCAGGATGGCTAAACAAATCAAAACTGCAAATTGGCCATACTAAAGGGGCTGGTGTCCCCGGCTGATCTTACATGGTTGTGGAATATAAACTAACTGTGCTTTCAGCAACGTCTGCTTTCTGAAGTAGGATGTACAGAAAACTAACATTTGGAAGGATCCCTTATAAAAGCTTAACATGGTAAAAGCATAATGAAATCATTGTAAAGACCCAGCTAGTATGGTAAAGCACATTATAAAACATGGTAAACCACAGTAAATGCATGTTATAGAGCATAGAAATAGAAAAACTAGTACAAATTTGCAGTGGTAAACTTTTAGAAGAGGTATAGTAAACTGACAACAAGGAACTTTAAAATTGAACAAGATTGTGGGACACTAACTTTTAACTGCACGTTAAGACAAACAAGTCTTTAACTTCATCACAGGACTGGAATTCCTATTAGACCTGCGTTCAGTATTCTTCTGTTTGCAGACATCTGTTTGCCATTTAGCTGCATTGGTAGTTACCCTCTCCTCTTACAATCACTATTAAAAACCAGAACCCCCCTGCAAAGCTCAGTGTAGTCTGCTATCTAAATCACCCATTGCCAACAAAAACAGGTACTGCAAAGTAAAGCAGTGGACACATGATGTGGTGTATCTCAACAGAACGTGTAGGAGTTCTGAAGAATTAAATCAAGGGTAAAGTGTAATCCAGAAATGTGATTACATGGTAACTCATGTACAGAAACATAATTATCACTATAATCCCTGTTGTTGTAAGAACAGTAATCAAATCTCAAATTTCAGCCTAAAATGTTTTTGTTTTTGTTTTGTTTTTACAAAATGCACTTTTCTCCATCCTCTTTTGCCCATGGTCATATGAGGAGAGAAATATAACTGTGGTATCTCTGATTCAATCAGTATAAATCTTGCAATTTAAAAGTAACATTATTATTAGAGAATGAAAACCTGCCGGCCTTACCTTTCAGGGCACTTGGTGCTTCTCAAAATTTTGATTGATATCTCTCTCAGATACTGAGAGAGGCAGGGAGGCAGTTTGACCCCCTGGCAAGGCCAAACATGAGGAGGAGGTTGGGGAGTACTGCAAAGAAACATTTACCTGTCGTGAATACTGATTGAAAAATGACAGGAATATGAAAGTTATCTGCTAAGTCCAATGTCTGCTTCATTGGTGATGGCTCCAAGGATTTTCCTGTCAATCAAATTATCACATTTGCAGGTATATTAAGAGTTTCCTGTCTGGAAATTTGCATAGCTTTACATTCACTTTGTACAGTAGCTTTATTGTATTATGTCATGAGCCTGACACCCATTCTTTATACATTACTGCAATGTATTTGCTAAGAAGCTAACATGCAGCACAGAACAACATTACTTTCTGCAAGGCATAAACAACCAACTCCAATAGATATGTCACCTCTTAGCAAAAACACAGATAACACTTTATTTGAACTCGACACTAAGAAAAAAATAACCGGTATTTTCAATTCCAATATTTTTGTGAGGTTTGTAAGAAGTGTTATGACAACAACTACTGTGGATTTGGTGACTGTGGTTTCTTTGAAGAACCCAGAGTTTTCCAACTTATACAGTTTTCTTTGACAAATCCAAAGATTTCTGTGTACTCCATTTTAAGATCAAAGGGTGATGTCAGAGAAATGTTTCAAATGTGCATAACTATTTTATCTGGATATAGTATAATTACCCATACTGAAAAAAAAAATATACAATAAATATTTCAAAAATATATTTTAAAACATGGATTGAAATATTAAAAAATGGCCGCAAAAATATATTGATATACATTGTACAAATATATAATTGTATATATTTTGTAAAGCGTAGCCTTACGGCACCCTTCACCCTACACAGCGACACACACACAGAACTGAGTTTTTGAGCACTTATGTGCGCTTTTATTATTTACAATAAACAAAACAAATAATCAAAACAAAACCTAACTCCACTTTGGAGCGCTAACTAAAATGTTTCTTCTTTTACTAACTAAAATTGGACGGCTAAGCAGTTTAACAGTAACACAAAACAAAACACTCTTTCAAACAAACACAGTACCTCGTTGTTACTAGTCTCTTCAGCAGCTAGCTCATGCTTCTTCAACCAGTCTGTCTATGGCTGCTATGCAGTCCTATGGCCTTCTGGGAATTGTAGTCCTGCAATCCCTCCCAGACTAAAATTTGTTCTCCTTCTCCCCCTACTCTGCCACAATTTACATATATTATAGACATACATTGACATATATTTTAAAATATATTCTAACATATAGTATGAAATATAAGGGAACATAAAGTATGCTTACATATACTTTGAAATATGTTGGGAATATATGTCAAATATATTTAAATATATAAAATGTCCATAAAATGAAATATAAGGGAACATATGCTTACATATACTTTGAAATAATATAAAACTACATATTTTTGCAATATTTATATTGATTTATAGTGTTATATTTTCTAACATATTGTAACATTACTGCTATACATGCATTCTACCCAGAAGTGATGCAACAGATTTAAATCAACCAAGTTTTATTCATCCAACCCATACAGCCACAGAACATAACACAGATCAGGGCATGTCACATGCAGTGGGAAGAGATGGGGGTCACACCAAATGACTCACATGCACTATACACCCATACTAAAAAAATATATATTTTAAATATATTTTTGTAAACATATTATTCATATAAAACTTATAGTCTTTGGGCATGATAAAAATATATGGAAAAATATATGTATTATGTATGTAACGTTATATAAAATATATTTAACATATTACAAAATTGGCCCGTTTTCATCATATGGAAAATATATTTACAATGTATTTGCTTAAACATATTTTAAATATATTTAAAATATAATTTCAGGTAACAATATATCAATTATATTGTCCCATGTATTTTTTAGAAATGTATTATTCAATATATTTACTAAACATGTATTATATAATGTATTCACAATATATTACATAATGTAATTTTTGGTATATGAATATATGGTATAACAAATGCCCAGTAAATATTAAATACCTTTTAAAAAGTAGGCTACATAAATAATATATTCTTCATACATGACTTTAAATTTAAAACATTTTTAATTTAAAAAAAATAAAAAAAATCCTGCATGTAATTACCATATTGGTGTCAAACAAAAAAAAAAACGACTCACCAGGCTAACATAAAATGAATTTATTTAACAAGTCATATACACTGTTTTGCTACTAAAGCAGACTGTACCACAATAACATGCAACAGCCAAGGAAAGAGCCTTCTTTATAATCAGGTGATTAAGTTCTACATCAGTACGTTTACAATATTGCAACCCTGCAGTGCTGCGCAAATTATGGAAACTTCACAAACTTTTGTTTTTTCTATGACATGTTTTGGTTACAATTTAGAACAGCAGGCAGTAACCAAAACAACTCTGTAATATTTAGCAAGAGAGCACTTACATACTCAATCTCTTATCTTTTTGAGATGCATCATGACACCATATATGTACTTTGAAGAACAATCGCACACATAGGAATGCTTTCCTTTCATTTTTTAAAATTCAACTTCAAGCAAGATAAAATCCAAGCCAATGTTTCAAGACTATACCAGTCTCTTCATAACTTCTTGAGTGTGCGATCATTCTTCAAAGTAAACAGTAACCAAAGAAAAACATTAATTTACTGATTTATTTTTTAGATTAAATCGCAGCTCAGCAATTTTTCCATTGATTGTACTTCCTATTTGTGACTTTGTCAGATTGGGGAACTTCTTTAAAGCTGCACCTGTAAAACAAAACAAAAAAATCTGTTTACTTAGCCTTTTTCCAGGAAATCTGCTTTAAAATATGAAGACTATATTATGACTTTGTTAAGACTCCCCTATACTCACCAGTTATATAAAATACAAATTATAAATACTCTTAACTGAACCAGAATTACTACCAATAGTGGACGTTCCTTGTTTTCTATTTATGCATCAAAACCCTGTAATCAAATTTGATGATTGTCTTTCCCCCACTGTTAACCTAATTAAAGACATAATTAGTATGCAAAAAAGCTGAAAAACATAAATAGATTATTCATATTGGGCTTTTGGTGTTTTCTCACAATCTGATTTGGCTGTGCTAAAGCTCAATTTCATGAGTTTAAAATATATGGCCTTATCTCAACATACAATCCTGAAAGAGATCCTATAAAGATAAAGTAGCACAGCGCAACCTAACTTTTCATAGTAGAGTTTTTTTACTTAATAGGACGGAAGTATGAAAAATATAAATTTTAAACTTAATTAGAACGGTTAAATGTTTTAAATTCTGATTTAGCTGATAATGAAAAAGATGGAAGTCTTACCATGAAGTGCATTGAGTTTCTGAGGATCAAGGGCCTCTCTCTTTTCATCATCTGACTTGCTTTGCTAGCACCACCTCTTAAATTACTGCGAACAAGAGTCTCCACATCAAAAAGTGCCAGAGTAAGAGACCTGATGAATGAAGTGCTTGCTGAGCACTTATTCACCATTGCCCAAGACAATTCGTCCATAAACACACCACTTCCTGCAAAAATCTCCACCTAAAACAAAAGCATTAAAGAACACAATTAAATGTGAAACTCTTGACCCTCTATGCACCAAATGTGTATTGTGTTAGTTTTCTAATATAGTGCTATCACTGTTTTTTCATTTGCTCACAAAAGTGGTGCAAAATGCAGGAAGGAAAAAAAAAAGTTAGGCCTATATTTCTTCAGGAACTGAATGTTACCTTTGCAGTGGAACTGTTGTAGCATGGCTTTGAAAACTCTGGTGTGGCAGGCTGTGATGTCACCAGTTCAGGTGTGGTGGGTGTAGACATGCCTGCTGTACTTGTGCTGCTTTGAGGAGAGACACACCCTCCACATCTTTGCTTCTGTTGTGCTAGGAGAGTGTCAATTTTCAACAGTACTGATGGGATATCTGAAAAAAAGTAAAACTTAGTAACTCACTTTAAAATGGCTTCAAGCAGCACAGTGCGCTAAATCACTGCTGTTTCATGTTTCCACCTTAGGAAGCCTGGCCAGGTCAAAGTTACATCTCATAGCTCAACTTATCTACCTATTGGCATTTGTGCACATCACAAACTACCACCAATTTTAGCACAACATCTGTTGAGAGGCCTGAGAATGGGTGCCAAATGGGTGGTTGGGAATGAGATGCACTTGCAAGGTATTAACTGTCTGTGATCTTCAAAATAGATTAACATTACACTGTAGTATAAACTATAAATATATATATATATTAAAATACCGATGCGCACCCAGCTGTTTCACTCATTAAGGCCACTGCCACATTAAGATGATGACATGCCTATTTAATTTATTTTAAAATTCAAAATAACTTTGTCTTACAGACAAGTTAGCTTGAAAACAAATACAAAAATATTAAACATTTAATTTAAATTATCTTTCACCTCTCACAATTCGTTCCTTAAGCTGAGTATTTTCTTCCTCTAACTCGGTAATTCTGTTCCTGAGATCATTTTTTTCATCATCTTCCTGATTTTTCTTCACCTCATCAAGGATTTTTAAGTACCGTGCTCTTTTAGCCTCAGCTGGTTTTGTCTTTTTATCCTAACGGAATAGTACAAAAAATCGTAATGAATGAAACCTGCTTAACCAGTTTTTAATAATAATAATAATAATAATAATAATAATAATAATAATAATAATAATAATAATACGGAGAGAGTTATTTTATGTACCTGAGCAATAAACAAAAACTTAATGTACTTACTGTGGTGTCCGAGTCAGAACTAACGAAGGTCACACTGGAGCTGCCTTCATACTTTCTGTTTTTCTGAGGAATACGTTTACAAGCAACAGGAGGCTCAGGATTTGTAGTTTTCTGATCTCGTACCTTTGTCAAATAAGATGCATTAAAAAAAAAAAAAAAAAAAAAAGCGTTAAATAATTACTGTGGATTTGCTGTTTGCACGTTGAAGGCATTATTATTTTTAGATGACCATAAGTTATAGACTTCGTTTTCGGTTTTAATTTTTGAACCCCCCCTCACACCCCATTATTTATTTATTTATTTATTTATTTTATAGCTGACTCCGTTCTATTAAACTCTTGAAAAAAAAGTGTTGATTGTGAAACATGTTCACTTTAGTTTTTGATTGATATGATTGTGTTTCATCGATAATGTAAAAACAAAGCAACTCCTTATTTTTAATTCAAACCGAACGCAAACAGCCAGTGAAGTTAAACTGATTTAATTAAATCGTAATTAAGAGGAAACTATTATTTGCAAAACACGTTATAACATTTTTCCAACGAGGCGTTCATAGTTTCAGTCCTGGAAAAGTAACTTAAACGAACTCGCTTTTTGTGTAAGGAGCTGACTTTTTTCTGTCTCAATCCAGCTATGGGAGAAAAAACTAAAGTAATCCTGTTTCACAATCGGCTCAATATAACTTTAAAGGGACATTACGTGACCAAAATAAAAACCGAAGTTATACTGTACATAAAATAACTCTTAAGCAATATGCTGCAAGTCTACCGATTTGTATACTATCTGTACGTAGTTATGTGGAGAAGACTAGTTCAAGCAAGACAAAGATGCAATGTTTGCCTTGTAAAAACTGACTGAGGGAAATAAAAACAGTTAAGATACTATTTTATTTTTAAATTACACAGTAACGCTGCAACTATACAGCTAAGTCTGACTGAAATAACGTTTTATTTTGAATCAAATGTAGGCCGACAAAAAAAAAAACTAGAATAGTAACTGCTGTAGTAACTTTCCGCACAAAATATTTTACGATAATCATTATGTTAATTATAGTTTTAGTTATTTTAACTTATTTAAATAATTAATTTACTTACTAGACATGTTCAGTACTTCACAGTCATAACCGGCCCATCCTCCACGTGGCTCCTTTTTTCCAGCTCTCCATTCTTTAACATAATGCTTTTCATCTTCATCCCCGTCCTCTTTGAATTCATTCTCGTTGAAATTTGTCACCCAGGTTGCTGGTATGACACTCAGCTTCCCAGTGTCGTTTCCTCCTTTCTACTTAACTAAAACATACATTTCAACGAATTCACATAAATAAATTACACACTGCCTTCTGCCTGACCTGAACGCACATTAGAGTTGGGCAGAGAGTAACGAGAAAAACGTCACTGGGCGCCAAGAAAGCGTCTCTGTTGAAAACATGGAGGGCCCCATCGGTTTTCTGAGGCTGAAAATATAAACGATACTTGAGTGATCTGGAAATTAGGATCCCAAGAAGAACACGATCGAGGTGGAAGAAAATGAGGTAAATTACTGTTTTATTTCAATCTATTTAACAGCAGTACTATTTTTATGAATCTCGGAAGCCATCTTATGTCCAATAGGCGTACATTACAACTACGTGAGATTTCAAACTACATTTCTGCGTATATGAATTATACTATACAAATAAATTATATTGATACAAATACATTTTACAGCATACTTGGTAAATAAAATTATTTTACAAAAATGCTTTATTAAAAATAGTAAATTTGAGGACACAACATCCACGCACAAGCAAAGCATACCGAATTTAGTGTAGATAAATAATCACTGAATAACTTTACAAACATGCTGTTCATATAGTCTGGTTGATGACAAAGAAGGAACACAAAACAGTTCTACAGAGGAACAAGAACAAGCAAATGAACAGGTAAATCAATCAATCAAGTTCTTATTTTAACATCATACAGTTGCTCATGCTTTGCTAATTATTTTCCTTCTTATAAAACTAGATCTTTTAGAAAACAGTTAACTTATTCTTTCATAAACTAATTGATACAAATTGGTTTGTTACAATTTTAACTGAAAATATTACATTCCTTTTGCAGCAGAACCTGAGATATGAATCTTGCTCTATAGAGTCAAACTCTTAAAGGTTTCAGTCAATAAGCAGTTTGTTTTTGTGTTCATGTTTGCCTTTTCCTTCTCTTTTTACAAATAGTATAAACATTACCCCTAGTCACGCAATAGTAATGGTTAATTACTGTATATTTAAATTATTTGAATCAGTTTTGTAGTTTAATTTGAAATTACTACACATACTTAAGTTTAGCACTTTGACAAAATTACAATATGTAGATGTAAGAGATTAGGTTTTTTTAGATGTTAGAAATCATCTTACTTTTTTTCTCCTCAGCATTCAGATGGCTCACACTGTGATTGTAAAGAAGAATCCCATGTTTTTACTGAAACTGTTCAAGAGCATGATTTTGGAGAGAGTGAACAGCAGCACAGTACAGATGGTGGTGATGATGATGATGATGATGATGATGATGATGATGTTACTGTTAAGGTGAGTGATACCCATGTGTACCACACAATGGCAGGATATCACATGGGGTAGTTTTAGCACTGGATTAATAATGGGTCAAATTGAAAACATAAAATGTAGAAAATGACCAAGCACTCACAAAACACTAGCAATCATGCTTTCATACTTTATTTAGAAAAATGAATTTCACTAAAAAGTTCAGCACAGGAGCTGAATGAAGCCCTTCATCAGTGTTGTCACAGATGTGCTTGGCAATTTTCTATTTTTATTTGTTAATATCATATGCCTTTATCATTAAAAAGTATAAATAAAAACTATTTTACATTTGTCTTTGTTTTATATACTTAAACAGGAGAATGAAGATATGGGAACTGTTGCCACAACCATAGACAATGAAGAAAATTCTGAAGAAATCTTGTGTGCAGCTTTATCTGAGGTACAGTATTACTTGAAATATATAGCATGGTTAAAAAATGACTGGATTTAAAGGTGTAAACTATAGCTTAGAAATACATAATACACTATGCCCATTAATACAAAACTAATAAGCACATGTGCAGTATCCAAAAACTATCCAAATAAGGAACATCAATTAGAAAAGTTAATGATATGTTAAATACTAAAAGCCTATATCAACACAAGGCACTGCGGTCCTTGGCCATAAACAGCATTACCGAAATCCAAGCAAAGGCAACAAACAATGTAAAGATAATATTGATTCTGCTAAGAAAAAGATGTAATTTCTTGACACAGAAAGCTTGTGGCATTCCAGCTTGTTTACTACCTAGTAGTTTTCCACAGTGCTAGGATGGCTAATAAGGGAATATAACAAACCAAAAAATAACCAGTTGGTGAAACTAAAATGCAAGTATAATTGAATGTGATATGAAACTGAGAAATACCGGCAAACCATGATCTAAAGTTTTTTAAAGTAACCCTTCCATTTAAGGCCAGATAACAAATGTTGCATTTATTTCCGTTAGGATGGAGAAGTGGATGCACAGGAACAGAATGGACTTTTGCTGATGGCCTTGAAGCTGAAGCATAAACTTACAAATGATGCTGTGCTGGATATAATGAGAGTGTTAAAAGTAATAAGTGGAAAAACACTTCCTCCAACGCTTTACATGTTTCAAAAGCAATTTGAAAATATTACAGGTGTAATTGAGATTCATCATGTTTGCAAACTGTGCGATTCATACATTGGCACTGAATGTTCCGGAAAATGCTGCTTCTGTGCAGAAGAGTGGAATGAAAATGAAAGTATAAAGAATGGGAATTTCTTTTTCTATTTACCAATGACAGAACAGCTAAAAAGCCTCCTTTTAGATCCCAATATAGCTAGTGGTGTGTTATCTTGTAAAGGTAGATTTTCAGATAACACCATGCATGATATAATTGATGGAGCTAAATATCGTACCTCATATTCAACTGTTCCGGATTCTTGCAATGTAATCTCGCTTAGTGTCAGTTGTGATGGTATTCCTGTATTTAATTCATCCTCTTTCAGTGTGTGGCCTGTTCTCTGTGTAATAAATGAAATTCCTCCCAAAGAAAGGTTTAGCCACATTTTACTGGCATCACTGTGGTTTGGGAGCAAAAAACCTGATATGACAGTGTTCCTCCAGCCTTTTGTAGATGAATGTAAAAACCTTTCAACTGAAGGCATGAGTTGGACAGATCAGTCAACTGGCAAGAAAATATTTTCAAATGTTCTTACAACTGCAGTTATTTGTGACAGTGTAGCACGTCCTATGCTTCAGAACATGGTGCAATATAATGGTCTGTATGGTTGTGGCTTCTGCCAAGACAGTGGTAAAGTAGTCTCAAAGGGAAAAGGCAATGCAAGAGTTTATCCATACAACAGGGACAGTTATGTAAGAACCACTGCGGAAACATTAGAAAATGCCGAACATGCTCTCAAGGAAGGAAAGCCAGTCAATGGTGTGAAAGGTCCAAGTTTACTGTCTGTTATACCCAGTTTTGACCTTATTGATAATTTTGTACCTGACTATATGCACTGCGTACTGCTAGGAGTAACTAGGCAAATGGCCAAATTGTGGTTTGACACTCAATACCACAATGAAAAATTTTATCTTGGAAGTATGGTTTGCATGATTGATAGAATACTTCTTTCTATCAAGCCACCATGCAGCATCTCTCGTGCACCACGCTCAGTCACCATACGCAAGTACTGGAAAGCACGTGAATGGCAGGCTTGGCTATTGTTCTACAGTGTACCAATTCTGAAAGGTCTTTTGCCTGAGAAATATTATGTTCACTGGTGCCTCTTAGTTGAAGGAATTGCTATTCTGCTAGGTGAAAGTATTGATTCAGAGAAACTTGCTCATTGTGAGAGGATCTTTAGATGTTTTGTTCAATCAATGGAGGAACTATATGGCCTTCAACATGTCAGTTACAATGTGCACCTGACTTTGCATCTTGCTAAAAGTGTACTGGACTGGGGGCCTTTGTGGGCACACTCTGCATTTGCATATGAATCCTACAATTCTTGCTTGCTGGACTATGTAAAGGGCACCCAAGCTGTACCTCAGCAAATGTCTAAAGTTTTTAATCGAAAAATCTCTGCCCATACTAGGAAATAGAGCAATGATGGAGGCACCTGCTAAACTGTTGTTTAGCTCTTTAATATAAAAAAACAGCTCTACAACACAGTGAGGTATTCACAGACATTGTTGCTCTAGGAAAACCAAATATAGGCACATTAAATAGAGAGCAACAGTTGGCCTTATACAGTGTCACCAATAACGTTCCATCAGATTTATATGCACGGTACTATTCAAGAATTGTAGTGAGAGGAGAAATTATTCACTGTAAGCAATACAGAAGAGTGCACAAGCGCAATAGTTACACAGTTAGGTTAGTTGATGGAGATTTCTTTAGCATCGATAAATTTGTTGCAACTGATTTTGAAGAAGGGCCCAAGTGTTTGGCTTTGGGTCACTTTCTAAAGCCAATTCAATACATTTTCTGTAGAAGTCAAATTGTTCAGCTCTCACTGGAACACATTATTCCAGTTAATAAAGATGATTGTCTGGTAGCAATTGATGTAAAAGTGCCTGGACACACACCATATTTTGCATGTGTTCCACCAAACAGATATGAAGCAAATAAATAAGAAAGGAATGGAATTCCGTAATTTCACTTAAAAATAACTACTATCTTTAAACAGAACGGAATATATCAACATTTTGTAAAAATTCAGTGTATATAAAACACTACAAAAGTACAAAAATGAAAAGCTTTCAACATATGCTAAAAGGCTGTTTGCATTACAACAGGTGTTTGGGCTGCTTCTCTGTAGACCTGCTAACATTGTTCTTCTGAAACTATGAGACGTTACAAAAAAACTGCTGCTTCCAATTAAAAATTCATTAATAGCTATGGAATTGTTGCTGAAAATAGAGCTATGAAAGTAAAAAAAAAAACACACTAATAAACTGGAAATACATTGTTACAATTTCATTTTTTTTTTCATATTGGTGGGCATACAGTTTAAATATAAGGTGACTTAAAATATGAACAGCCTATTGTGTCCTTGATTGTTATTGACCTCTCTTTTTTTTTTCTTCTAAATACTAGGCTTAGCCCAGTTATTTTTTATGAGGTATCTGTAACACTTCGGTATCTGCAGAAAGATTGATTAGTGACCATTTGTTCCGTCAAGAATAAACTTATTTACCGAATTCAAATCACAGTGTCTGTGTTTTTATCTGCTGTACGTGGATAAACTTATGAAGCCGCCTTGTTTTAAATTTAGTGCTGCCTGACCGTCGCAGTCTCCCATTATATGCAGTATATAAATATATTGTTTGAAAACACTGCATACACTTTTAAATATATTAATGTGAATATATTTATTTACAACATATTTTACACTGTATTTTGAATATAATTTAGAAAAATAAAATGTATAAATGTGAATATGTTGATTTACAAAATACATTTATAGTATATTATAAATATATTTAAGCAACATGTCATGTTTAAGAAAATATAAATACATTTCAGGTTTAAAAAATATATAATTCCATATATTAAAAATATATTTATTTTCCGTATGGGCAGTAACACATCACACTTAACCCAGACAGGATAGGACAGTGGTACACACAAGGGGAAACAATAACACAAGGGTTATCTTCCGAAAAAGGCGAACAGAACAGTCCACTTGTCCTTTGAAGCCGATTGATAGTCCAATCGTTTGGTCCTAGCATGCCCCGCTCCAGCCATATGCTAATTAGGTCCCTGATTCCTTGAACTGTGAGGTGACGTCATTTATAAAGTTGTTTTGTGTCAAAACAATAATGACTTGTGTGTGATAATATAAATTGTTAAACTTCTTCAGGAAAGGATAAATACAAATTCATAATAAATCAAAACTGCAATATACGAGTATTCCTTCGCTTTCCTATATTAGTAAAATATAATGTCTGGTAAGGAATTACATTTAGACCCGGGATAACATTTTAAGAAGTGTTAAAATGCACTAAAGAAAATGTCTATGTTACAGAAACAGTGTGGGCATGCAAAGTAGCCTTTTTTATTTTTAGAATGTATTGCTATGTATTTTGATGAAATCCAAAATATATATTAGAATTCTGCCATCTATAAAATATATCTTGTATTCTTGTAGGAATGTACTGCAATATATTTGGAATTTTTTCTGAAATATATTGGACTATACAGCATATAAATATATTACCATGTATTTGAAATATATTTTTATTGATTTGACATATACTGCAATATATTATTTTTCCGTATGGGTAGCTTACAAAGAACAGTCACAAAAAGATTTTAAAAAAAAAAGATTAAAAAAAAAAACGAACAAATAACTGCAGTGCAGATTGACAACACCTATAATTCATTTGAGTGTTTGGACTAGAAGTGTTTCATGTACTGTCTGTTATATTTTTTCCTTCAACTAAGAGAAAGCCTGGGGAGTTATAGGTCATTTAGCAGTCTGCTGCACTTAGCTTAAGAAATAGCTGAAAACATAGCTCCCTTGTTATAACTGCTCTCCCAGGTTAGGTCACGGTGGAATCATTTTAAGATTGTGCAATTGTACTTGTTATTTTTATTGGTAACGATTATTGTAATAAAAAATACTGAATTCTAAGGCCTGTATTAAACAAATATGAAAAACCTCATGCTTTTACCTGTGTAGTGTTACGAAGATCATTCTCCTAGAGGTATGCTTGAAAGCTGCTCGTTGCCTTTGTGTGTTTTTTAGTTGTTAATACAATGCACACTGAAACTTCTGCTCAGGCCCTTTTAAGCTGTGTTATGAACTTTGTCGCAAAGTGCTGAATAACGTTGTTTGAGTACATAACAGCTGTCCTTACACTACCTGACAGTCGATTTTCAGATTGATTTCACCGTGTAACAATTCTTTTTTTTTTTTTTGGTTCCTGGGTAGTAAGTGTTATTTCCTAATTGCTTATGCCTCAAAAGTATAGAAAATGGCTATTATTCCCCACAAACTTTGCTTTTGTGACCAGGACAGTGATATTTTGAAATTTACCTATTTCCAATGAGAAAACTGGCAAATTTGTATCTTTTCGTTCACATAAAGTCAGAAAAAAACAACATATGAATCCAAATTAACATGTATTTATACTAAAGTAACACAAAAATGACTATAAAAGATTTAGAAGTGAGTAGTTTTTCGAGATTTACGATTATACTGTAAATCACTTTCACGAATCAGCCCCCAAATGTAGTCTCCCATCATGTTCTCGTTATACTGTCCTTCATTAACAGCTCATCCAGCAGCCTCAAAGCCGTGCTGCTCCATAATGGTAACAAGTACCCGTCTCTTCCCCTGGCTCACTCGGTGCACCTCAAAGAGGATTACAACAGCATCAAGACCTTGCTGGAAGCCTTGAAGTATGATGAGTACGGCTGGGACCCCCGGAAGGTGCTGATGCCACCACTGCACGTCAAATTGGGCCTTATGGAACAATTTGTCAGAGCTCTAGATAAGGAGTCGGCAGCCTTCAAGTACCTTCAAGACTTCTTCCCTAAGCTGTCTGAGGCAAAGGACAAAGCCGGTGTCTTCGTCGGACCACAGATAAAGAAGATCCTGGAGTGCAATGAATTCCCCAAGAAGCTCACTAGTAAGGAGAAAGCGGCTTGGAACAGCTTTGTCGCAGTGGTTCGGGGCTTCCTGGGCAATCACAAGGCTGAAAACTATGTGGAGCTGGTTGAGACTCTGGTGAAGAACTACGGCACAATGGGCTGTAGGATGTCCCTCAAAGTCCATATCCTTGATGCTCATCTTGATAAATTCAAGGAGAACATGGGAGCGTACTCGGAGGAGCAAGGCGAGCGCTTCCACCAGGATATACTGGACTTTGAACGCCGCTACCAAGGACAGTATAACGAGAACGTGATGAGAGACTACATTTGGGGGCTGATTCGTGAAAGTGATTTACAGTATAATCGTAAATCTCGAAAAACTACTCACTTCTAAATCTTTTGTAGTCATTTTTGTATTACTTTAGTATAAATACATGTTAATTTGGATTCATATGTTGTTTTTTTCTGACTATGTGAACGAAAAGACACAAATTCGCCCGTTTTCTCATTGGAAATAGGTAAATTTCAAAATATCACTGTCCTGGTCACAAAAGAAAAGTCTGTGGGGTCTGCTAAGAAATAAATAACAGAAATAAATAAGAAATAAATAATGATAATAATAATAATGATAATAGCCATTTTCTATACTTTTGAGGCATAAGCAATTAGGAAATAACACTTACTACCCAGGAACAAAAATTGTGTTACAATGCTGTTTGGGAAGGGTATTGTGACTTTTTGTTTGTTGGTAGTTCATTCAAACCACTCAATCAGAAGATATATAATGGCCCCTATTTATAAAACCCAAAAAAGGACTGTTTTAAAGAATGTTTGTTTAAGGACAGTTTGTTTTAAGAGTGTTTCTAGCTATTAACTTAACCCAGGACTGAACTCGATAGTCAGTGTCAAGCTCTGGGTGGGGAAGTGACTTCCTGACGATTTTGTCTGCCTACAGTACTGTAATTCGTGGGAGTGCCATAGCCAGTGTGACGCTTCCTGTGTACACATTAGGGAGCCTGTGTTCCCCTGACTGTATGACTTGTGCTGGATACCTTGCAGTCGCGCTGTTACCAGATCAGCCACTCAGGGACCCCTGAGAATACATTTCTAAACTTCTAAACCTCTAAAATGGTTGAAAGAGGCACCAAACTTGATTTCATTAATCAAAAAGGGTTTTAAAAAAAGTAATTATAAAAGTCCTAAGACTAAAAAGAAATTTGAAGCAATCAGACAAATGTTTGAACTTGTATAATATTGTAGGTTTTGAAACTATTGTTTTGTAGTTGACCATTTGTAAACTAATTTTTGAAGTTTAAATGCACTGTTTCATTGTTTTATAAAACAAAACAAGAAAACGAGAAGTGTTTACTAAACTACAGAACGTTGAAACTGAACACAGTAAAAGTGATTTTCAATGAGTTTTGCCTGTGCTTGACTTCATCCTCTGTAGCCACGAAACATTTACCAGGTTTTTTTCTTCATTGCTGCAGTTATCGCGGAAGAGAGTTTTTCTCCCAATACAAAACATGAACTTTTCTGGCTTCAGATAAAGTTCACAGATTTGGAAAGGATGTTGTTTCTGACAGCTCCAAGAAAATTAAAACAATGACAGTCTGTCATTGTTGCTGTCCAAACAAATGATAATTTTCAAGGACTTGGATGAAGTGCTATATTTGTGGGCAACGTGCTTATAAAACACACATTTTTGTCCATAACATTTCTGGCTGCTTTTAATAAAGGTGCAGTTGAGAAAAAATATGAATAATGCATTTTCAGGTACATATATTGTAAGTCATAAAAATAAAAAAAGCATTCAGACTTATTATGAAAATGATGAGCAGTTAGTATGAATATTTTTGATGGGACTAATACCAAAGCTGTCGTGAAGCATTCTAAAAACCATTCCATGGAGCAAAAACAATGTATATTAGAATTTGACACTTACAAAGAGAATATTCAGCTAGAAATGTTTCCTGTCAAGTGTTATCAGTATACATAAATCACCATTACCCAGGAATCATATCTGAATGATTTTATTCACAGTATACTACATCATTTTGGTGCAAGATTTTTTTTTTAAATAGCATTATAAATCATATATGAGGAATCAACTGTTGAATGATTTCTCAGAACTGTAGCACATTTTAGTCTGTACATAGAACATAAAACACCATTCTAAAAGTTAGACTATAATATAAATATAATAATTTGTGTGCAGGGGATCTCTGTTGTAAAATACATCATTTAGGAGCAGCCAGAACCCATACTGCACAAGATACACATTTCTACATAGTAAGACACCCTGCACTTGATATATTAACAACAGCCAGGGACAAATCTGATGCATTGTGAGTGGCAGTTAATTTCACAACTGTTCAGGTGTGATCTATCTAAACTGTCACAATTGTATTTATTACTTCAGTGTGTATACTGCTGTCGAGCGCCTGCATGTTAAAAGTATTTTTCCACTGTGACATGTCTTTAAACAATTGAACTTAACCCTAATGTTAAAGATCTAGATATTTAAATTGACAGTCAATGTGTGATTAATCTATGGTGCTTCCACCAGGCATATACAGTAGTTTAGTCACAGGATAAACAGCCTTCATCTGGGTAAAGTAGTGAAAAGCTGTGAATGAGGATCACTGTTTTAACAACATTTTTTCTGAAAATGTAGCTTCATATTTCAGATACAGTTCCCCTTTGGTCTTAGACAAGAAAAAAAGCAAATATAAACTGATACCCATAGTGCCTCATTTACGAAAGGGCACTAAACATTATGGTGCATCATAATTGCAATTTGTATGCACGTTCCGTATTTACTATTGCAATTGTATTCATTATCGTGCGAAATAGTGGATATATTATGGCACACACTGATTTTATTGTGATCAGAATGAATATGTGATTTGTATGGTAATGCACGATAATGTATTTAAATGAGGCACCCCACTGAATAATGAGTTTAGCTTTATTCACACCATATTTACTAAAGGGCAATAATCGTAGTGTGCACCTTTAAAGTGAGCGATAATTAGTTTGTTTGGAAACCAGGCTTTACCCACTGATAGGTGCGCTATGTAAACCTATTTTTCTGGGCTGAAATTTATCTAGTATCATGAAGGTATTACTTGTATTAAAGTTTTCATATAGAGCAGTGCAAATTACCTGTAAATAACAGGTTACATTAAGCGTGAATAAATGTGAATTCATGTTATAATCTCTTAGATTTTATTTTATAGTTCATTACATTGATACAAATAATAGAGTGGTTAAATAAAACACTGGACCAAACAATTTATTATAATTTAAAACTGCCTCCTCCACTAAAATTTCGAACTCCTCTGCATGCAGTTTTAGTTTGTGTTGCCTCTGCCTGTCCCCTGCGGAGGGCTGCGTCTGTTGATCGCTCATTTTTGGTCAATGTAAGCCACCTCCACCTTTCACAATAAGCCACTGACCAAAAGATGCGACTGGACTGCTGGGGCTTTTTATATCACAGTGGTCACAGGTAAGTCTTGGACATTATCATGCACATTAAATTATCACTCACAATACATGTAGTATGCACGCTATGGTATGTAAATTAGCCAAATAGTGTGCATGTAGATCAATGCGTTCTCTGTTAGTAAATGGGACAGTAAATTTAGATGTATGGTGCACGTTAGGCTCGCTAGTTTACAGCTACATTTAGTGCCCTTAAGACGATAATTGTACCAAAAGTCAAACACAAAATTTGGTTTTGTACGTGGTCTGCTTGTAACGTTATCTTTGTATTTTAGGGTTTAGTTTCCAAATTTATAGGAAACATGAGCGCATTGGGGTGTGTCATTTTAAAAATAAATTAAATCACAAATACCTTTGATAAAGGTCAAAGATAACGCATGGCCTTGAGTGGTCGGTGGGTTTGGAACTGTTACTCTATGAGTCTAGGGGCTGTTCATGTTCTTTCATTTTTTTTTGTGTGTGTGTGACCAAATCGCTTAATCTATTTTAAACTGTCTATTTTTTATTCTGACACAGACTTTGGAATGTGTGGCTTTGTGCCAGGGCCTAAATTTGTCTGCAGGATATTACCCCATAACACAGTCTGACAGAAATGTAATATTTCAGGGACTTTATAAAAGGGCTGTAAGGGGCCAAGTGGCTTTGTTATTTGATGGTTCAGTTAATAAAACATGTCATTCAATTCCGCAGTCAAACTTGAATCAATGTTACCAATTAAGTATAATAGACCGTATATTTTCAATGAACATTGAGGCATGCATGTTGTTGTTTTAGTTATTGAAATTGTTGTTTCTGAAAGATGATTATCAGTACCTCAAAAGAAGAAAGTCAGGGAGCTGGCACCAATACCCTTACTGGGCACTGACGTGGTATATAAAATACCACAGCAAATAAGTTTAAAAAAATACTTAAAACATAACAGAAAGCTATTTCTGTTTTAAATTTATAACTTACAAGTGTTAAGACAAACATGACATTTTCAAGTTTGACTACTGTATTAATTTCAAATTCGGTTTAATATCTCAGCATACCCTCACACCTACCTGCCTAATGCTACATGAAAGAGTAAATAGCTTAAAATGTTATTTATCTACTTTTACCTTGCCTTTTTATGATGCTAGCAATTACTCTGAGGGGTTCCCATTGCAAATACTCAAACTCTGTGTCATAAGCTGCTCTTCTGTTCTAGTTGCCTGACTTACATATATGTAGGATAGATCTGCCAGTAGAACTAAGAACCAGCCCCATCTTGTGATCTACTACAATGGATCAAGTTTTGTTTCGCTGGCAACACACTGCTGTTGCACTAGATGGTGCTGGCGATTACCAATATAAAGAAGCTGATCAAGCCTGCATTATATATGTCTATGGCAGGCTAGAACTGAAGGGCAGCTCCTGAACTCAGATGAAAGCACCTTAACACAGACTTATCAAATCATAAAACCATAAACAGTAAAATAAGATGGTGTCATTTGAAGCTTCTTACTTTTAAAGAAACAACTAAGGTTTATATACTGATTCCAAATAAAATGTTCATTAAAAATGTGTTTTTCATTTTAAGAAAGAAACTGCTGCAAATATCGCAACGAAGCAAATTCTTTGTAAATCTGTGTGACAGAGAAAGAATGAATCTTGGTTATAAATCTCCCTCCTGACCTGTGAAGGCACTGTGTAAAGGGAACAGAGTGCCCTGGACTGGATGGCCTGACAATTAATTCCCAGGGTTAGGTGGAAGATGACCACCTGGAAAGGGGGCGGAGCTACAGTACACCAAGGCATTGTCCCAGAAGTGAAGCGATGTGGCAACCTTGGATTGGAGGAGGAACGGTTGCACTCATTAACCAAGGGGGCGTGACTGACAGTATACAGTATAAGGGGACGTAGCAAGGTGATCTGTTCCTTGCTTATGGTTAAGCTGAACCGGAAGGAGTACTGTGAATTACCATGAGTGTTTTGTTTTTCTCGTATCTAAAAATCTACTTGTTTGTTATTATTAGACGGCTAACACGATCCAGAGCTGTTGCTTAAGGCCAGCACTAAACCTGGGCAACAATGCAGCATTGTACATGGATAAATTGTACTACACCATGAGCACTATAGCACTCACTCTGGACTTGTGAACATGTGTGTCTTTGTGTGTGTGTTCTACTGTGTTCATTATTTACAAACTGTTTTGGAACAGTACAATACACATTGCTGTGTATTGCCTGGGATTATTCTTTGTGGTCACCAGACCAGGTTTATAAAAATAAAACCTGTTTGTATTGTGAACTTTGTTGTCTATCTTCTGTTTCATAATCACATCACCTTTACACCGGCGCACTGTAAACCACTTTGCCACAATCCAACATGTTGTTTTTAAACTCTTTGTCGTTTTCTTTTTATCTGGCAAGATAACAAGCTCTGGTACTGTTTCAATCCTGCTTCGCTCATTTGCATTGACGTAGAATAGCGGAATTTATTAAAATATTTTGGGCAAACGACAAGAAAAACATACAACTATGACATCTGATGTTAAATAACCAACGGCTGTCTTTATTTTTGGGTCTGTGTGTTTCTTAGTTTCAACGCAAAATTAAATTAAAATGAAAATGAAACAGCATTTGAACTAAACACAGGATATCTTTATACATTGAACAACAAAAACCTATGATGGCTATCTAAAAAAATGCATATATGTCTGAAAAGGACATACCTGTATACTGTAGCTGAAGAAAATGGATTAAGAAAGGTAACATTTTAAACAACAATGTGTTTTCAAGATTGAGATAAGCATCTTCATATTTTCGTAAGCGTGGTTGATAATAAAGGTATCCAAACTTTCGACTTAGTGATAATACAGTGGCGATACAAAGGCAGTGCAATATTTATGTACTAAAGGGTAATGGCAATAGCACAATGTCAGCTACAATGGTAGAAGATGTTGGTGCCACTCTAGTATCATTCCAGTATAGCAATACACATTGATAATCTATTGCAGTAATAATGAAATGAGTTTCTGACACAGAAGGTTTCTTTACAGAACTCTTAATTATGGCACTGCTATCCATATACATGTAGAGGCTTTTAAGGAGTTGAAAGATCACATTGTTGTATGATTTGAATGGTATGAGGAATTCTTTTCAGCCTGACACTTAGGATTCTCCAGACAGAGTCAAAGCACACACAAAGCCAGGTAACGGAACAGTTAGATACATATGATAACAACTCCGTTTTGGAGCAACAGCACCCAGGACCAATCGGAATGGTTGCAAACACCATAAAACAGTAAGGGAAAGGAAAAGAAAAAATACATTTAAACCGTCTTACACATTAAGGTTCGTAAAATATATCTCTTAACCTCCATACTGATGATTTATGACTCCTCGCCATCTTTATCAGCTTACAATAGACCCCAAGCCACTTATTATCCTATATATCAAAATAATGTTGGGATTAGTTTCACTGCAGTTTGAACAAGCTAATTTGCTCTAAGCAATGTAGCTTTTAAATATCTCATTAGTACAAAAATGTTATCAATTATATGATAATGCAGAAAAGCTGCTGAAGCTTCGGTCGCAGGCTGGGGCATTGCATCCCGGAGGTAACAATAGTCTTCCCTAGGGGCATTTAATTTTCCACTATTAGCTAAGTCTGCAGTACATATTTAATATAAAATAGTAAGAGAGGCAAGGTTGGATAGTAAATATGACTTTATATACCATAAAGCCATACATATTTGAAAGGCTTTTATTATGCATTTTTCATGTATGAAAAATATTTTGTGCAAGATAGTGCTGTACATATAATGAAATAATATACTAAAACAGAAAATGTTTTTGAAGTTCATACCGCAAGTGTTTTTCTTTCTTTTGTATTATGTTTTGTAATTCATTTTCTGTTAGGTCACAGAATCGCCGTTCAGCAGTTTTTTCATGCAGCCATTTCAGCTTGTTGTTTAGGAGTGGAGGTGGATGGCTTTCCTTTAAAAAGGGGCGGGGCTGACAGTGATGTGAACCAATCACATGACAGACACACCAGTGGTGTAAGGATGTGAGGGCAGTAGTTAAATCTATTTTTTCTCCTATGATGAGTTTTTAACCAATCACAGGCCAGACGTACTGACTATATATACTGTGGCAAAGCAGAGGCCTTGCACATTTATGTGTGTTTTTGTGGCTGGCAGCCATCTTGGATCAAGAGTGGGGAAACAGCCTGGAGCCAAGATGGCCACCCTTTGCACAGCCACATGGTAATTTAGATAATTGGTTTGTGGTGGTGTCTTTCAGGGGAGGATGATTGTCTGATTGTTCGGCCAGAGAATGCTAGGCATACAGTTCCACACCATTTAAAAAAGAACAAAGAAACCTTAATGATTTGACAGCTATGACAATGTCATTACAAAAAAAAAGATTTGAGACTAACATTGTTATCAAAAGAAGGGCCACCGAATACAAAGGTGTACCTGATAAAACTAAGCAGTCTGCCAGGCTGCAAAAAAAGCAAAAGAGATTTCTGGAGCTCTTGAAGAGCACTTCATACATTTGTTTCTAATTAGGTCTGGCTCCTGGGATTAGCCCCAGCAGATACGTACCTTCTGAACATTTCAACTTCTATAAACAACCAATCTTCTTGTTACAAAGCTGATCGTTTTCAGGCACAGTTCTGCTTCCCTCTGCCAAGAAGTCTACATGGTTTCAAACTAACACGTTTGACTAATAATATTATTTTGAATGTTCATTTACATCACATATTAAAAATGTCTCAGTTTAAATCTACGCCAGAAAACATTAAAAAGACAAGGGTCACGTTGTTATTTTAGAGCAGACTGAGTGCAACCTGTAAGCTATCACATTTGCAACGGTTGTTTAAAAAAAATGGCTTGAAATACAGCTTCCAAGCTTATTTCCATTATACTCTCAGTCTGAATCCCCATATTATGTATGAAATGCAATGTAAAATTATATTCTTTACATTACTACCAAATGGGCTATCAGAATATTATTTAACAATTTGGGACGGAACAGTAATATAAGAATATAGTGTTATTAGTAATATCAAGCTTATAATTAGATGAATGAGTGAAAACTTACAATTAATTTTTAACATCGTATTTGCACTAGCATCATTAACACTGATCTCCTTTTTCTTGTGCCAACACTGTTTTTGCACTGTAGGTTAGTTTCACACATAAGTCTTGCCGGTAACACTTTACATTAAGTGGCTTGAATTACTGTGTATTTTACATAGTAGTTACTTAGTAAATACATGTGTACTTACACATAATTACAATGTTATTATGCATAGTTACAATGTACTTAATGTGTACATCTTTTTGATGATAAAACCATGGGTTCACATAACTTTTAACATTAGATTCTCACGTGAGTACTAGCAGAAATGGATTGCTGGTTAATACAATCTTTAACTAATCATCATGCATGCTCTGTTTATTTCAATATCCTACCACCATATTGCTGCCCTGGAGATTCAAAAGCAAAAACCCAAACACTGCATCACTTTATTAGTGCTGTTGAACACATTAGCTTGACAGCACAACGTTATTTATATAAGGATATGACTGAGGGTGAAAAATATATTCTTTTAAGTAAAATGGTTAAGCAAATGTATTTTTTTTTTTTTTGTAACAGCTTTCAAACATTGACACCTCCTCTCACCCCCGCTCAGTATAGGAAGTGAAGTGTCAACGAGCTTCCTTAATGCCACTTCCTGTAACTGCATCCCTCTTCACTGAATGGATGGCTTAATAGAGATCCCTGCTATCATTGGTTGTTTCAAGTGTCCATTAAAAAAAATTATTGCTCTCATGAACTGGAGTGGTTCCACCTATCACTCCATTTTTCAACAACATAGGGCAACAGTATGGAGTAGTGGTTAAGGCTCTAGACTCTTGACCAGAGGGTAGTGGGTTCAATCCCCAGTGGGGGACACTGCTGCTGTACCTTTGAGCAAGGTACTTTACCTAGATTTCTCCAGTAAAAACCCAACTGTATAAATGGGTAATTGTATGTAAAAAATAATGTGATATCTTGTAACAATTGTAAGTCGGACTGGATAAGGGCATCTGCTAAGAAATAAATAATAATAACATTGTAATTATGTGTAAGTACACATGTATTTACTGAGTAACTATCTAAATACAGAGTAATTAGAGACGCTTGATGTAAAGTGTTAGCGTCTTGCATCAGGTGACCAAAATGACCAATGATATTGGGTGTTTTTCTTGATCTGTCCAAGGCTTTCAAAACCAATGAGCAACTGCAAAATATTGGGCTTGGTGACAAAGCTGTAGAGATGTACGGTGGCTCAAAGTATCTAGAACCAGAAGGTTCCTGTGTAATGAACCCATGTGTAAAGCTGTGCAGAGCTGAAACCACTCCCCTGTTGTGAGCGTATCTCCTCCTCCCCACTGCGGGCAAATGACAGAGTAGTAGTAAGTTGAAGAGAGGGAGTCGGCAGGAGGGTGAGGGTTAGTAAAGGAACCAGGGAAGTGTTACAGTGTAAGTACACGTGTGGCTGAAACCAACATGCCTAGAGTATAAATTAGATCCTTGCTGCAATTTCTGAAGGCCTTCTTCTAGGCCTTCATCTACAGTCACAATTCTTCAAAGTCAGACTTTATCCAGAATAAATATAAATACAAATTGTAGTAGGGATGTAATTATTGTTAAATGGTATATATGTATTACATTTGAATATTTGAAAAAAAGATTAAGTCATCCCTTATGTCTGGGGCATGTGCTGTTTAACTGCCAACCTTGTTTGACGTAGTTGTCTGAACCAAGCAAAAACAACTAAAAAGCTCATGAATCTGCTAAGATTCATACATTGAAAGTGATTAAATGTCCTCTACTAACATGCTGACAACTATGAAAAAAAAAGTAGGAAAAATCATTATTTGTTGGCATCCAGTCAGAAGCAATTTTATTAAAAATAATGTTATCAAAATGTTAAATATTATGACTTTAATCAGTAGGCATATTGTTGTTTGAAGTGTGTCATGGTACTGATTTGCTTTACTTTGATAAAGGAAATTGAAAACACAGAGTATTCAACAGGAAAGGCTACTTATTTGTGACCCATGTGCTAATTCATGGTAACTATGCTTTGAATTCACCCTTATTTTATATATCACTATATATATATATATATATATATATATATATATATATATATATATATATATATATATATATAATAACAACTTTAACTACTTTATATAAAATAATTCAAAACCACCTTTCATTAATTAGAAATAAAAAAAAATGAATGAACCAATAGTACAGCACTTCACCAGTCAAGGACATGACATAAATGATGTAAAGTTTGTAGTATTAGAACAGCTAAAATTAGACAATGCGACATATAGAAGAATAAAAGAAAGTAAATGGATTATACGATTATGCCAGCGGGACTCAACAGAAAAGAATGAACTAATTAACTTCAATAAATATATAACATTTAAATAAATAAACAAAATTCATTCAAAAGTTGTGCATGCTGATGCGCTGGGGAGGCCAAATCAAGACTGATCCTCAGAGCCAGCATTGCATGATATAATAAAAATATAAGTTTATGTAAAGTAATGTTAATTTGAATTAATACAGATTCAAAGATAGAAGTAAAAATGATGTCACAATATAGAGAACACCATTACATCATGTAAGAATAAATCATGGATTTGAATGTGAACAATAACAAGTAGTTGTCATGCCGTCAAAAACCTATAAATACCTCCAATGTTTTGATTCAAACACAGGCTCCCTTGAGAAAGATATGTAGAACATATCGAAACGTTGGGCAGCTGGTTCTTTGAGCTAAATAAATATATATATATATATATATATATATATATATATATATATATATATATATATATATATATATATATACTGGCCATCAAAAGAAACTTATCACTATTATGACACATTTGTTTTCGGAAAGAAATAAGGTATATAAATGATGGACATTGACAAAATGTTTTTGGTTTCTTTTTAATCACTCGATCATTCATCCCTGACCTTGACACGCTTGAGTGACTATGACTGAAGCATATGCACTTAATCACCTAATTAGTGAGACAGCTGATTGGACGTTGATCGGAGTGATTTCAGCTGTTGAATTGCAAGCTTGAATAAAAGCAATAAAGAGAATCACAGAAAGATACCAATATGCCATGTCTGTCAAGAGAGCAGCGCCTTCGTGCAATAGGCATGTTGGAGGCTGGACTAGGGCAGCGTACTGTGGCTCGCTGTCTTGGATGCTCACAGCCAGCAATTTCAAACCTGGTGAGACGGTATAACCAAACACACTCTGTCAATGACAGACCACAAACTGGGAGACCAAGAGTCACAACACCTGCCCAAGATTGACAGATCATTATGCAGCATCTTCGTGATCGTTTTCGCACTGCTAGTCGCACAACAAGTGATACTGCAGGTCGCAATAACCCGTGCATCAGCAGTTCAACTGTAAGAAGGCGGTTACACAGTCATCATCTACAGGCCAGATGACCATACAGGGGTCTGGTGCTCAGCAATGTGCACCGTTGCAACAGGATGAGGTGGTGCCAACAACACCTTAGGTGAACTCGCCTTCAGTGGAGCAAGGTCCTCTTCAGTGACGAATCGAGATTCTGCATAGACTGCTCTGAATGACGTCAGCGTGTATGGCATAGACATGGTGAACGATACGCTAATTGTTGTGTACGAGACACCAATCGGTGGGGAGGTCCCAGTGTGATGGTCTGGGCAGGAGTGTCTAGTCGCTACAGAACTCCGCTGGTAGTGATTGACGGCAACATGATTGTACAGCGATATGTTGACCAAGTCCTAAGGCCTCACTTGGTACCCTTCTTCCAAGCCCATCCTAATGTGACAACATTCCAGCAAGACAACGCACATCCGCATGTTGCTCGAGTCACGACAGCTTTCTTGCAGAATGCGAATGTGAGAGTCATGCCATGGATGCCTTATTCCCCAGTCCTGAGCCCAATTGAACATTTGTGGGATGAACTTGGGAGACATGTGGCTTCTAGGCCTCCCAGACCACTGAACAGGCAGATGCACTACAAGAGGAGAGGGCCAGGATTTCACAAGATAACATCCAAAACTTGGTGCAAAGCATGCTCAGCACAAATAAAAAGTCACTGCACCTGCTCTGAGACAGAGTTTGTCATGTTTAACACTGTTGTTGATCCACAAGTATTCAAATCAAAATAATGATTTGGTGTAGTTTTCAAAAGTAGGTAACTTTAATTGTTCTTCTTTGGTAAGCCAAACCATTTCTTAGTCAAAACAGAGTTGTCAACTAGAGTTCAGTGTTACAATAGTCTTGTTTGTGTTTGAATTTGCCTGAGTGCTTGACAGAGTTACTACACTTTGAAACCCATCAACCATGGCAAACCACCACAGTAAACTAGGAGGGGGGAAGAGGACAGAAAATATGAATTATTTCTTAGTTTATATTAGTTTCAATGGTGTTTATTAAGCATTTACTTACCCTATATTGTGCTTCATGTTTTGTGATATGAATTGGTAATCCAAATGGATGAATTCCAGCTATTATTACACTTCTGATGAATAATGATCTGATGGTTAACAAAAATGAGACCACTTTGTCCTACATCCCAGCTGAACTGTTGCTTGCTTTTGTAAATGACAAGTGTGCTCTTTTCCCGGCTGGTATGTGTCCTGTTTTTATAAACACTGTTATGTTTTATGGACAGGCTTGTAACAGGCACATTTGCCAGCCTGTGTTTAGTTTTGGAACAGGGTGAGACAGGGTGACAGAGAAGGCTGGTCTGCTGGTAAAGTAAGCAACTGGATTTATGTTCTGTTCGGATATAGCTCCTTTCTTTTTATATCGTTTGTGGTTTCTGGTGCTTGAATGGCACCACTTAAGGTTAACGGGATTCTGTATTCAATCTACATTTTCTTATTATTGAGTTTCCTATTTGTTATCCTATTTTGTGTGATCCTTACCATTCTCTATTGCTGCTTACATCATTTTGTATAACAGAGGTGTAAATCAGGGGTGCAAGATTGAGAGTTTAGCACCAGAGAGCCTACTGATGCTAAATTATCAAACCCCGCCCTAATCAAGCCTCCCTCGCACCTTCCCACATGACTGAAACCTGTGTATGTGGAGGAGTGTGGGTGGGTCATGTGAGTAGTCCAGACCCAATGAGAAACTATCATCATCTATGGTTGCTAAGGAATAAAAAATAAAAAATAACAATAATGAAACAGGTCTACTGGTACCAGAAATGAATGTTGTTGATGCTATATGAGGTAGCACCAAATTTGCACCCTTGTATGAGTTTACCAAACTTTCCGAGTAATGTCCCTTTTCAACCACAGGGACTGCATCTGAAAAGGCTCCTAAAGCTTAAATGTTGGCTTTAGAAATGACCACTAGAGGGTTGCAACTATAATGTCTGGCCACTGTGCAACTGTGACAGCTTTAATTTAGTTCATAGAAATTCTCCAAAGTGTCAGATGGGACAATAATTACAGCTGTGGCACGCAGCTAGCGGTCATTTCTAAAAACCACATCCCTTGTGGTTCTGTCACCCAATTAAAGAAGTGTTGCTTATTTAACTAAAAACCTTTTTTAACAAAAGAATAGACAAAAGACAAAGCTAAATTTATTTTATTCCATACAAAAGAGGACACAAAACGGTCTGCAAACATTTAGCAAATACTGCTCCCTGTGACAATATGTATTGTATTTTCAATGTGGGAATTGTGGGGCTGTGCGTAACCTGACTGATTTACTTGAGCTCAAAAGACTTGTTATATTATCACAAAAACTGCATTCTTAGATATTGAAACTGTGATATTGATGAGGGTTTTGCTTTGGAACTGACTAGATGCACTCTCAGCAATGGAACATATGTTGAACAAATGTTCAAATCTTTGACAGGGCCCTGTAAAAGCCAGTCATCTTGTAAGTATTATCAAATACCAGGAGGTGCAAGCCAAGCTGTATCTAGCCAATGCAAAGTGAAGTACTCCGATCCCTTGCAGCCAGGAGACAGTGAAGAAACTGCATGGGGAGAATTACCGCAGTGCCAGAGTTAGTGCAAATCACGCTGTGAAAAATATTACAATAACAACTCCTGCAGGCTTTACTGTTATGGAGTACAGCAGGTACACTTCAATTTCTAGGGCTGATTAAAAAGACTGTTGCTACTGGCCCCCAAGCTTGCTAATCAAACACAGATGTCAACAGTTTTCTTAATTTTATACCAGAGCTGACAAGAAAGCAACCAAGTATGTAAACAGTGTTGAAGCAAAATGTTTTCTGGATATCTATGGGGGGCTTTTTAAAATTGCTGGCGTGTTTAAACTGAAAAAAGGAGAGTATTGTGCATTTTTTAAATGTTTTAGAGAAAGATTGCGTTGTATTTTTCAAATATGTTACATTCTTCAAAACCAAAAACAGCAAACCTAATAGAAAATGTCGAATCCTCAAATAAATCTCACATCATCTCTTTTTTTGTGGAAATAATGTTTCAAAAAGGTCAAACTTATGAAGAAGGCTGAAAGGTTTGTCTGCTAGTTTCTTAAAAGTTTATGCAGATTTTAGAAATAAGATGGTTAACTTGAAAAGCAGCCAAACATCAAGTACCTATTACTATCACTTACACTTTAAAAAACATGTTATGAAAAAAAAAAAAAAGGATTGATTATCCAGTATGCAGTATGGGCAAATTGCTTCGCATATGGGCTTTAGTGCACAGTGCAACATTAATATGCTTCCCCATCTCACTTCCTCACAATCATGTTATATCTTTTCAGAAACTATTTTTGCTGGCAAATCATGATCTCAGCAATCTACTGTAAGAGGAAACAACAGAATAAAATCATACACAAAATATTAAACAGATACCAAAATTAAATATTCAGAACATATTTACAATCGTAGTATTTAAGCATTAATTTTCATTTTATTTGGGTCATTTGTCAAATACTTGACTTTCACTTGTTGGCCCTGAAGGCCCAAAATTTTGCCTGCATTACCACCCTAAATGTAAACTACTGGTCTGCAATCACTAGAGAAACTTAAATGGAGAGGTGAGTTTTGAAAAATACTTATTCTATTTTTTTAAAAATCATCATGGTCCTGCAAATGAGGAAATTTTAAAAATAAAAATATTTCACGATTGCTAGCAATTTCACTATTTAATAGAAGCTAAGATAATAATAATATTTAGCCCTAATTTAATAGTCTTGTTCATAAGAACATAAACACACAATTTTCTTATAGCTTTCTTTAGAATGTCAAAAACCAGTGCGCAACAAAGACTTTAATATGACCAGGGACTCTGAACCGTACGCCTGAAAGCCAATATAAACTGCACTCTGTTGTTTTAAAATGTGCCAGCTGTTTAAATTTATTAGCTGAAGCTTTTACCACCAACTGGAATAAAACAAAATATGCAGTTTGACTGTGAGAAGTCCTGCGCAGGGTCTTGAGTCACGATAGTTACGAAGTAAAAGAGTTTGAAGTTGAAATATAACAGTGAAGGCACTAACAACTGTATTATATATTGACTATATACTCTAATATATATTTAGAGCTTCTGATTTTCGGTTTTAACCGGTTTAAAACACCCCGGATACAAAAAATAAATAAATCGGTGGATAGACAATAAACACCGGAAAACACAGTAAAAACTGTGGAAATGGTTAATCTATTCACATTGACTTTACCCTTTTCACATTTAAAAAAATAAAACCTGCTACAAAAATAATAATAAATACATTTCCCAGTGCTGATGGGCAATGTCCCGCCTTCCTGACTTGTATATATCATTGATTAGTTCCAACTACTGAGTGACAGCACATTCCTACATTTCTATTGGAGACTCCGCTTGCGAGATTTAAAACGAGATTACAATCAGGATGGAGGCTTGTTAGCTGGATTTAAAGCTGTATTACAGTCAAGATATGGAGGATTTAAAACAGAATTGTGGCGAAATGTACAAAAATGCCTACACACAAAAAGTTGTGGAAGACAGCAAAGGAAAGGAGGTACAACTTAAGTGTGCAAGTACTGTCGAGTTACTATACATATTTTGACACAAAAAAAATGCCCAAGCATTTTGGAAAGTAACCGAAAACACTAATTTCATGCAGTATATCAAAAATGAAAGCCCCGAAAAAAAACGATTTACATAAAACTCAAAAATAGCTCAAAATAAGCACTGAAAAATACACTTAATATAACCAGAAAAACAGATGCCCTATATATATTGTAAAGGTGGCCTTAGCCCAGAGTTTAGACTGCAACAAGAAAAAGTCAGACAATCAGACCAAAACATACCTTTATTAGTAGATAGAATAAACAATATTAGTAGGTAAGTGGTCCAGTGTATCTCTCTAGAACAAGCATGTCAGTAACACGAATCCACCATCACGGCTGTAAATTCAAAACTAGAGCTATTAGTATAATGAAACAGTTGATGACCAGCATATGTACACAACAGAATAGAGTAGTTTAATGAAAATTAGGCAACTGCTATTTAAGACCTAGATGTCATGAAGTAAGTAAATGGGGTGTTTGTATCGTAGTAAAGTATATTCTAATGACTTTTTTAAAAGCATTTAAAAGTATAATATTCCCACACTATGCCCAACAATGTACTCTAAATAATGTTAATACCAGGTTTTATCACAATTTAATGAGTGGGTTTTCAAATATATGCTTACTGTTAATGTAGTTGGGATATACAGATGGACAAATGCATGCTGTACACCTTGATATATCCCAAGAATATAATACTCTCAATAACTTTTGCTATTCAAAGTTATTCAATTCCAGGACCATTGTTAAAGTTTCAGGTACAATTCTAGAGCTGCATTACATTATTATTTTATATTCATCCTTTTCCAAAAAATGGCAAAAAAAGGAATAAATCCTATCAGTAAAACCAAAAAAAACCCAACAAAAAGGCAAACTTGCTTGAGAATTAATAGATTTTATGAGGCAGGTTGGTCATATGTCAGATGAGGGATGGGGATGAGTGGAATCTATGCAAGGTAATCACGTTGTGAACCGTCAGCAATGTATTGTAAATACATTGTTATCATAAAGTTCAGTACTGACTACAAAATAACCAGGCTTGAAGTTGCGTTTACAGAAATATGGCATGTGGTTTTTAAATTTGTCACATTCTAATAAACCTCAGTGAATACAACCAGGTGTATTGTACTTCAGAGGGGAAGGAGACTAGAGCCGCAAATGAGTTGCCTGCTGATAAATTGTTAACAGGCCAAGGACGTTCTGTAATAGAAAATGGAAAATTCAAATAAACAAGTGAGTGCCTGTTTGGAGGCATTGTACTAATGTTAGTTCTAAGTAACCGTATTGAAGTAATCATTAAGAACCATAATTCAAGCCTAAGGTATGTCAAATAAACAGTAACAGTTGCAGAAGCAGATATAAAAAGCCAGCTTTATGTTATTCAGATTACAGAAATGTGTATCCACAGAGAAGCTTCAGCAGACCTCAATTTAGTAAATAAATACAGAAATACAGTTTATTTATCACACCTGTTAATGTCATCCTGCACTTAGTATCACTACATTGAAATGTCCCAGACAGACTAGAATGGGCGTCACTGGGGACAAGCTCACCATAATAATACTGTTTCTTATTACACTCCAGGTAATAGCAATACAACTGACTTCTGGTCATCACTTTGGGAAAAACATATATAAAGGTTTACATGTAAGTTACTGTATAGTGCTGACACCTTCTCAATATCTATTCATTATAAAGAAGCACACTATGGCCTATGGAATAATGCTATGTGCATGTTTACAGCTTTTACAGTGTGTGAACATGAACAGTATAGTAACATTGATTGAAAATAAATGTGAGTAAAGATTAATGAACACTTTCCAATGCAATAGCTAGAACAATATTTTCAGTTCCAAAGCAAAACAGGCATATTTGTTGTGCTAACACTTCTTTTGTGTTTCAATGCTTTTATTTTGCCAGGTTATTGATGAACTCCTGAGAAAGTCTTCTTATTAAACCTGTTTTTGCCCAGCTCCCCTTTTTGCTCAGTGATACTACAAATAAAACTAGAAAACTTGTTTTTTGTGAACAAAAATAACATCTACCCCTACAGCTGAGGTACAGCTCTGTGCACTTTTTGTAGAGTGCTTTTATAGTAACGTTTTCATGTGGGGTGGATTGCAGTATAGAGAAGTTAAGAGAGGTAACAAATACTAAAGTATTATTGGTATTTTGTTTTTTGAAATACTGAACTATGGAGGCAGAATTAATTTATACAACCTGCAACTGGTCTTCGTCTAGGGACATTTTTCCACCTAACCTCATGTACAAATTCTGTACTTTAAATGAGCTTTAAATGTGTCTGATTACATGGGCATTACATAAAGCTCAGAATAGGTAAGTAGGTAATGTATCAACCAATTAGGGGTTCAAACTTCAGACTATGTGTTCTCACGAGAGAGAGATAGGCCTGTATTAAAGATTAACATAAAAACCAACAAAAAGTAAACCAGATATATATTTCATATGTTGTGCTTTTTTCTTCCAAAGGTGTAAGCCAAGGTTCTTGCCCTGTCACAGTAAGATACATGTTTAATTTTGGCAAAATATGGCCTCATTGTAACTTCTATATATTTCAAAGAATGTTCAGGTGAAATATCGTAGTCGGACTACAAATATAATATAACCAATTATGCCCTGACCCCTGTCTATAGGGAGTGTTACAGAACTAGATAGGCCATGTGGACAACATAAGAAAGTTTACAAAAGAGAGGAGGCCATTCGGCCCAGCTTGCTCGTTTGGTTGTTAGTAGCTTATTGATCCCAGAATCTCATCAAGCAGCTTCTTGAAGGATCCCAGAGTGTCAGCTTCAACAACATTACTGGGGAGTTGGTTCCAGATTCCCACGATTCTCTGTGTTAAAAAGTGCCCCTTTATCTAATCTCCATTTGTGACCCCTGGTAAAGTCCTTACAGTGTATGAAAACCTCAGGAAACCTGCAACTAATATAGTACTGTAGTAACATGAGCTCACCATTGTGTATACTAGGTTTCAAGTTCAACTAGTCTAGGCATGTACAGTGGTTTTATTTTGCACAGTCTCTGACACTGACATAAAACCACATCAATTAAATCCTTATTGTGGCCTGCAGCACATTGAGCTAAAACCAGAAGACATTAGTAAGCCATGTTACCACTATCAATTATGTCATCAAAGTTGTTAAATCTGTTTCGACTGATTTTGTGCAGTGAGCAGTACTCCTGCTGGTATTTAGCAAACTAAAAATGGAAGTGAATTTTGGAATTAAAGGGGAATGATCCCATTTGTAACTGCTTTATACAAATGTAAGCTCCTGTTCCTGCTGAACTTTCAATCTGCAATATGTCACCTTAATCATGATTTCCATTACACGAGAGTAGATGTTAAAACTTCATGCTGATAAGCACCAACTAAGACGTAGCTTTACAGTAAACTAATGTGATCCATATGTGTCTCCATCCATTTACGTTTCCTTCCATATGATGATGTAGATATCCTTCTGTCTGGTGTTAATGGCTGAAGTGTAATGCTGGCTCCAGGGATCAGCTTATTTTGCCTCCCTGGCGCATCAGCACACACAACGGCTGCGATGCTGGCTCCGGGGATCAACCACAGTGCGGCCTCCCCAGCGCATCAGCATGACAACCGTCTGGATTGAGCTAAGTAGGGTACATCTCTGGGGTTTTCAAGTGGGCACCTTCCATCCTCAGTGTTTCGTTGACTAGCCCACGACACCTCAAGAGGGCTCTACGGTGATTCTGGCGTCCCAGCATCACCCCCCTCCGTCCCCCACTCAACTCAGCCCAGATTACTTACCTGTACATCAGCGTTTCTTTCTTTCTATTGTGCTTGAGATCCCCAGCCAGAATCTTTCCATCTCAACCACAGCCAGTTGCTGCTCCTCTCTGCTGCTTCAGATAAGTTCTTCACTGTGCGACGCAATTCTTGGCCACTGAATCCGACGTCTCTGAGAAACCGGGTTGTAGAGTGTGCCACAAATCCTCGACAACCCACTTCCACTGGGTAAACCCGAACTCTCCATCCTCGCTGTTCCGCTTCAGTGGCTAGTTGAGCATACCGCAGTTTCTTCCTCTCATACGCCTCATCTACAGCATCCTCCCATGGCACTGTTAACTCTACCAGGTGAACAAGGCGTGCTGATCCAGACCACAAGACAATATGTGGTCGAAGGTTAGTAGTGGCAATCTCAGGTGTTAAAATAAGCCGTTGACCAACATCTGCCAGCATTTTCCAGTCTCTAGCAGCTTCCAGTTGTCCTGGGCGAGGATTGGTTTTAACACCTTTTCTTGGTGGTTGCTCTCCTGGGCGGAGGAATGTTGTCTTTTGTGTGTAATGTTTTGATGGAACAGGTAACAACTTATTGGTCATGTTACGCTTGTCTTCCAATGCTAAGGCCAAACATCGCAGCACCTGGTCATGGCGCCAAGTAAACTGTCCTTGGCTAAGAGCCACCTTACATCCTGTCAAAATGTGCCTTAATGTTGCAGGTGATGAACACAAAGGACATGAGGGATCCTCTCCTACCCAGAGGTTTAGGTTCTGTGGTGATGGGAGAACATCATATGTTGACCTGATGAGGAAACTGATCCTGCTCTGTTCCATTGACCATAGGTCTTGCCAGCCAATCTTGCGTTGTTCCACACTCTCCCATCTCATCCATTCTCCCTGCTTGGCCTGGAAAATGGCCTTTATACACCTCATCCTCTCCTCCTGCTTTTGCACCTCGTTGACTACCAGCTTCCTCCTTTGAGCTGGGGCTGCCTTGTGCCATGTAGGAGGAGCTGAACTGAAACCAAGACCCCCTCTTCCATGCTGAACTTGCCCCATGATATCACCAATTTGAAGGGCAGCCTTTGCATCTTCCACAGCTTTCTTTGCCGCCCACTTTCTTCCAGTTTTCAACACAGGTGCTGCCTCCCTTACGCATTTATCGCGTGACTCTACTAATGTCATTTCCAGTCTGACCTTGGCGCACTTAAACTCCTCGGTTAGAGCAGAGACTGGTAGCTGCAGTATTCCTTTACCATAAAGTCCCACTCTGCTGAGGCAGCGTGGAACTCCCAACCATTTCCTGATGTATGAACTGATTAAAGCTTCCAGCTTCTCTACTGTTGTCAAAGAAACCTTGTACACAGTCAGTGGCCACAGCAACCTCGGCAGTAGACCAAACTGAAAGCACCAGAGTTTTAGTTTACCTGGTAGAGCGCAGCTGTCTATGCTCTTCAACCCTTCCACTGCTTGTTGTCTAACTTCTCCCACACGAACTGTGTCCTTTAGATCCCCGTCGTACAATCTCCCAAGTGAGCTGGATTGGTGAGGCTGAAAGTAATGGTTTGGGATAATGTGTTAATGTGTATACGCTGGGATACATCTCAAACTGGGCCTCCAAAACATATACGATCTACTTAATTGAAGGACGTATTGAACAATTGTAGGGTGGGTTAACATGGCTAGCAAAATGAACAGTTCTATAAACAGGGTGTATGTTTGTTGCAAAACCAGGTTTCTTTAGTTATACCATTCTGGGTAAAGTTCTTTAATTATATACCATAAACCCACTGTAACAAAACTGCACCTCTTCGCGGTTCGTTGCCCCTTTAAAAACAGACCCAGGACACAGGAAATTGAGGTTTTCAGCGCTTACGCACTATTTTTAATAAACCAAATGAACAAAAACAAAATAAACAAAACAAACACCTAGCTCTTTCTTGAGCACTAAACTAAAACACAAAACAGGAACCTAAACTATATAACAGGACAGCTAAGCTGTTTACCTGCAAAAACCAAAATCAAACAAAACAAACCGTTTTTAATCAAACCTTCACCTCTTGGTACGCCTGCACACACTCGCAAGCAAGCTATACACACAGCAGCCCTGTGCAGACTGACTGCACCTCTTATATACCCTGCACCTGGTCCTAATTTACAATTACTACCCAGGTGCAGGGGATAATTAACAATAAAACAATTAAACAAAAATGTGCCTGCGCACATGTTTTATGCAGGGAGGACTTTAACCCCCTCCCTGCAGTGTTACACCACATATATATCTATGTATGCAGCAAAAGTCTGGAGTTTGCATTTTTGGATGTCATACATCTAGTGCAATTTATTTAAGAAAAAAAAATGCTTTTTTGAATATCTTATGGTTTTGTATCAGACAATTAATACTGTTAAATAACGAAATAATGTTGTGATTTTCTTCTTCCTCGTCTTCTTCTTCTCACAGTAGTAGCTGTTACAGTAGTACTAGTAGGAAGCATTGATGTCAATATAAACTAATTGACAGCCTTATTATTTACAGTTGTCGGGTGTCCCCTGTAAGATAATAACACTGCCTGTGCACTAATGTCTTCACCGACTTCGCCTCACATCAGCTGTACAAACAAGCCAGCGAATTCAGCAGCTCAAAAGGCTGCAACAACATATGAAATACGAATTGAATATGAATGTGAGAAACCTGAAAAACTAGAAAAAAATCCTCTGTTTATCTAATTATAAAAAATAAAGTGCAGCGTACAGTACAAGGGTATCATTTTATTGGCTTTTTGTTCAAATTGATAAATCACTTATGCTATCTCCTTATTATGTTAATTTGTGTGTATTATTATTATTATTATTATTATTATTATTATTATTATTTTAGTAGTAGTAGTAGTAGTAGTCGTAGTAGTAGTAGTTGTAATAATAATAATTTTGGTTAAGACAGTTAATATTCAAACCTGCCTAACAATGTAATGTTTAATTTAGTTTTTTATGTTTAATGACATGTTCCTTTCACACCTTTTGTGTTATTGATATGCAGGTCATCATATAAGTTCTCAATAATCCTTTGATATTTTGTAGTTCCTGGTTGAAAACAAGACTACTACATCTACTTGAGATGGATTTGTCTGATAGTTTTGTACTATAATATGATTAAGAAAAAAAAAACACTTAAAATGAGTGTGCCGCTTTAATGGATAGCTATTGTTTTTTTTAAAAAAAACATAGGCTGCAATTTCACTAAGCTGTTTCAAGGTTTATCCTAATAATATGACCTGTAAAAACCAACCAGTCCCATCCAAATAATGACAAATTAACCACATACTAATTACACTTTTTAAAGAAACAACCTCAGTCTATAATAAACTGTGAGCTAGCCAAGTCATTCATGCGATTAAAAAGAAAATCAGACTAGAACAGTTTCATTAATATCACATTTTGTTTTGTTTAGAAAAACAGACTTTGTTTTGTGCATAGGGCCCGATTGGTCTTAATTCAATAATCTAAACAGTTGCTGATCTAAATACCGCTAAAATCTATATTAATCCTGCAGGTGTTCGTGCCCCCCCCCCCCCCCCCCCCAGTGATACATGACCCACTTATTTACCTTACTATGAATGTTACAGCGGTATTAAGATCCGCTACTATTTAGATCATTAAATAGATCCTGCTGTTTTTATTGTATAACAGTTTTTAAAATGTGCAGAAATTGGAAATGTCTCTATTAGATATTTTGCCATGTAAAGAGCATAATATACTTCTGTTATTTATATCATTCTGAAGGTCCCCAGACAGCCATTACTAACCCAATATCCTGTTACAGAGTGAGCCGTTCAGCACTGTTGGTTTTGGCCATCCACCAAAGTGTGAAAGTATGAAAATTGTCCAGTCATGGGGCTCGAGCTCAGTGTAACCACCAATGTTCCAGTGTCCTGAACTTGTTCCAAAGCAGCCAGCTAAAGTTAATGCCTGCAAACATGGAACTATTCTTAACTATTTGTAACGGCACATATTTTAAATGACCGCAATGCCGAGTGATTACAGCTAAATGAGGAGATAGATAAACATTGTTCACTTCCTTTAGGCGTTTTATCAGCGTTCCCATAGTCGCTGCCCTGCGCTTTACCCGTTGCTGCTGAAAGTGTCAAACCTCTGAGAGTTCAGGTCCTGAAATAACTTGACATGCTGAACGGATGAATTAAGAACACAGTCATTACTTCAAGGATTCTCACTCAACAGTGCGCATTAACCACTTTCAAGACATTTCTCGGGAAGACCACAATAACCCTTTAGCTCAGAGGAAAACTTTATTAGCTTTGCCAATAGTAAAATACTGAAAAGTATACCTGCGAGCACACCATATCCTAGGGGGTAAAGCACGTTTTAGTAATATAAGTCCAAATTATGCCAACAAAAGCAAACTAATTATATCATCGTACTGCTTTTCCTTTAGTATTTGATTCAACAGGTTACTAAATTGGGCTCAGTAGGCCCTATCCACAAAACTGTAACTGACACTATTTAAATACTTTTTTTTAAGTCTGTTTGAATGAAGGTAATATGATAAGGTTTTGCTATTTAACCATTCTTATCAATTTTTAAAGACTAAGTGACACCTTAGATCACTTTACTGATTAAAACTGTTCTATTGTGGTGTTTTCTGTCTTGTCTGTTTTTGTAACTTTCCAATTGGCCATCTACGGACAAAGGAAACTTATGGAAATATGGAACAAATTCTGTGTTACCTGAACCCGCTACTGCACTTTATTCACAACACGATGCATGTGCGGTTTGTGCAAACATTATCTTGTTAGAAAATTCTATGTCAATGAACATGCCTGTATATGTAAACAGTGTATTTTTGTTTTCTTATAAATACATTTTGTTTAACATGTAAAGTTTGTGCTAGATATGGCAGAGCTAGGATTGGGAATCCTTTTGTAATTAGGACAAGCATGTTATCAATTAACCAGTATTTTGTTCTTCTGTGAGTGAATAAAATACGCGACCACTGTGTGTTTAACCAGGATCCTTGGTATTTAGCATAGGGATTAGTTTCTGGGAATTTAATCCCACCTACTATATCTGAGTGTGTGTCGGGGAGAAGGTTTCTGCAGCAGGACCTCCCATTTAGTGGGAGGTTTTTGTAAAACTTGTATTTTTGTAAAACTTGTATTTTTATTATTTTCATTACACTTTGTTTGGGTATGTCTTTCTGCACTGGGTCTTAACATTGTGGCGGCCACCCACCATTGCATCTGAACTATTTGTAAATATTGTAAATAAAACCTGAACCCCTGTGCAGACCTGTTCCAATGCAACCTCTGTGTCTCTCCTGTCTTGCAGCAGATACCCATACCCTAATTACACCCCTGTTACAATGCCATTAAATAAAGTCAGGCAGGAAACGGTTAATTTAATAGGTGCATTTCCAGTTGGAACATTTATTTATTGATTTGTTTAATCAAATTGCACTCTGGAATGAATAGCTTTGTAAACTATAGGCCAATATGCCAGTAGCTCACTTTACTGCTTTCCTATGATATAAACAGCTGGGTAAGTGGAAACGCAACTTCATTTACATGAAGAAGATGTCAGTGGAAGGAGAAACTTCAGTCAATCATTCCCTGAGACTCCTTTTGTATGTCTGATCACATAAGTCTTTCCTAGTGCTGATGCGTTTTGAAGGCTGTGGTAGGTCCTGTTTGCATCCAGCACAGTGACTACAACCTGGAACGCAGCTGTAAGTACAGCATATGACTTTTTAATCTGTTGTAAATATGAGCATTTTCCTGAAGCTAAATTCATCTTTGAGGGGGAAAAAAAGACATTATAAAGTGAAATCCAAGATGTAATCTAATGTGCTGTTAATTTACTGAGAAGTCCATTTTTCTCCTGTGCCACAGTAAAATGTTGGATATAGTTTTTTTTCTTTCTCAAAACTGTGAATCATTCTTAAGAGAACAGGCTATGATGACGCTCTAACTAAGGTTTATGTAAATATATTATTGTCCAACCAAAAATGCTGCCAGCCACCCCAGTGTTTATTGGTGAAGACCCAAAACTGTTCAGCAAGCTAATGCACCCTGGCACAACATGTGTTTACAGATGATAAATAGCCAACCTACAGCCTATTCTACTTGCACTAGGTTTATCCTAGATCGGAATAGCTTTGTGATCAACCTATTGTTGGGGTCTGTCTATAACCATGATATGTGCTGCCAAGTCCCTAGAAGTGAACCAACTGCATTGTAATAGAGTTGTGGACATCCTTTGAACCAATTTTCATATTGTGTTGTTAAAATGTATATGGAATAATCAAATAGCAGCGGCTGGTTACCGAGGGAATATTTACACGTAGCCAGCAGTAGTAAACGTGAGCTGAAGACGACATCACCTGGCAACCTCTGGAAATAATCATGCCCTTGGTTACCTAGTGATTCTGCTCAATTCTTTTGTTTATGCAGTGCTTTGGATATTAAAGTTGATATCTTTTTCTATCTGTGCAGTTTTAGAAAGGACAGATGATCGAAAGTTGAAAGAAGCGACGTTCCAGAGGCTATGGAACTGTTGCTGAACTGAACCATGAGTTGTGCATAATGCAATTGTGGTGCTGGTTTCACACAAGCTGTAGTATAATTGCATGGCTGTAATTACAGTTTTAGCAGGTTGAGGGTATGTTTACATGGGTTAGATTTGTACTGTTGCTGCCTAATAATTGAATGGCTATCTGTGCTTCCATTGGCTGAAATGAGCCTGATCATTGCATAAACTCAAGTTGTTATGGTGACAATGTTTGTGGTAACAGACAGATGACCAGTAATGAGGTAATCACCTATTCACTATAACTATAAGTTCTTATAATGATTAATGAAACTAACAGACACATGCTTTGCCTATGCCTTCATCACATACGGTATTACATACTATTTATTCCTTAGCATAAAGCCTGTTCTTTTGAAAACTCCAGATTTAATTGGTTTTCAGTTGACTAAACACCATTCATCATTTATTGATACTCTCCAACAAATAATACAGTAAAACACAGTAGTATCCCGTAATACCCATTTCCCTAAATTAAACAATGCATACATTACTATAACATAGTGCAACAAAAGAACAAAGAGAGAAGTCAGCTGGGCCTGAAATATTATTATTATTATTATTATTATTATTATTATTATTATTATTATTATTATTATTATTATTATTATTATTATGGTGCTGTGAACCCTGTGTGTTAATGTTGGCTCTACACTGTTGAGTAAGAGAGTAATGCCTTGTTTTCTCTCCCTACTGTCTTATTTTTCTGAACCCTGCAGGGTAAAGGCTCCAGTGAGGAAATCAAAGTTGTGTTAACCTATAACACGGCTACTGTAAAGCTAGAAAATATAAAACAGAAGACAAGACTGTGATGTGGTTATACTGTAACTGGGGATAATAATAATAATAATAAAAAAAGCTTCTAGATGTCTATTGAATGATCTAAACCAGGGTTCAGCAACCCGAGTTAACCACTTCTGAAGTCCTCAATCACCCTTGAAGGCTGTAAGGGCCCCCCTGCAATACAGCTAAGAAGTTGAATTCTTGGATGTTAATAGGAATTCTTCTATTTTATATAACAATACCGTTGGCTTTTATTCTGTCTGGAAAACAACTAAAAACAGTTGACAGCATTAGGACTGGCTTGATTTCAGCACTCAGCCTTGCGTTTGAGACACTCTGTAATGCATTGAAATTTTGATTGACATTGCTGAGAGGCAGACAGACAGTTCATCTTAGCGAGGCCGAAGGCTGAGGAGGTAAACTAGAACGCACGGCATAGACTGCAAAGAGAGGTATCTTTAAATGTACCTGTCTTGAAAATTATTAGCAGCTACCATTGATTGAAAGTTGTCTGGTTCTGGTCTGATTTGAACACTCTCGTTTAAACAAAAACAGCAATAAATAAATAATTTGTAATGATATAGTCCTATTTAAGTTTTAATGAAGTCATTGGGCCCACAGGCCACAGACCTCTGTGACACATAAACAATGGGAATTTGAGAGTCAAAATAATCATGTTCCATTTAGGGTACTAGTTAAACTAGCTTAGTTGTAGCTCCCACCACCCTCCCCTCCATCCCCCAACCCCAAACCCCCAACCCCCAACCCCCCAACCCATGAGAGTGGTTCTGTTTAAACATATTTATATTATATCACACAAATCTAAGCTTTGGCACTGCAGAATTCTTTACAGTATCAGAGAATATGATGTGAGTCATTCTGTGCAATGCTACGTTACCTGACATTGAGACATAACGTTTAAATTTAGTGATTCTTAATACATTTCTGAGCAGAATCGACTGCAATACATTTTACTATAATGACAAAACATTTGGAAAATTGGCACTCAACAGCACCCTTCATTACTGCTGCTAGTTTATAATTAAAAATATATAAATGAAGTTTGACAAAACTCAAACCAATTTAGACTGAATGACCACGATGCTATTTAAAATGTAAATGAATATCCTTGGCTTGTTTTAAATCTCTGCATTACGCATAAAATAAGCACCACAGAATCAACACAGATTATATGACAAGCGATAACAGGACACAGTACAGTTTCAATAAACAAATGTCACAAAGGTTCGCATTCACTGCACAGCCTGTCGCCGGATGGCTGATTCCTTTGAAATCAGCCTGACAGCAGAAGCAGCACATTACTGACTTTTTAATTAAAATCCTGGATCGTTAAAAAAAAGGAAAGTGTTTAGAATTTGTTACAAGAACAGCTTGAATAAAAACCTCCACTCTCCGCTGCTGCAGATAGTAGCATGGTGATGGCTGTTCACTTCACAGTGAAGCTTGAAAGAAGGAAGAAGCCTGTGTGCATGCAACTAAAACTATTCAGGTGTATAAACAAATGCTTGGTTTCCCAGGATCACAGAGTGCACAGGCTGAACTATGGGAGAATTTAGTAAACATTCAACCACTGATTTTATTTTTAGCATTAAAAAACCCCATTTTTTTACAGTGTGACTAAAAAGCATATAGACAAGGCATTATTAAGAAATCAATTGCTCAGTTTGTTTTTGTATTAAATAATAAAAATAATAATCTTGCACAAGATTGTTTTTTTTTATGAGAAATATGTTGTTAAACACACTTCTGTAAATTTACTATAAATAACATAAACGTCTGTATAGTATGAAGGTAGCAGATGTTTTCAGAAGTTTCACAAACTTTTTAATGTTCTAGCACCCCTTAGTGGACATAGTGGGTAATGTTCAACAAGACTTTACATGTACAGTATACAGTAGTAGTTTTCTCTAATCCAGTTTCGTAAATCAAATTGTATTTAAATTATCTAATTATTCCTTATCCCATCCATGTGTCTTGTTTTAGAACACTTTCCTTTCTCGTTCTGCTTGCAGAATAGTGTTCGGAATGTGTCCTTCTTTAATGAGGTTTTATTTATTAGCATCATTATATTGGAAATAACTGGTTTCATAATACTGTTATTTGATTGCTTTTATCCAAGGTACAGATAATGTACAGACCTCCTAATGCAGCTTTTATATATTACAGAATACATACAGTACCTGAGGGCTGCCATCTGTGAAACAAAATTATCAGTCATGTGAGGCATTAATTTACAATCGATTTTATCTATACCAATATGTTATTTAATTTAAATAATGATTTCCATGCTTCACTCAGCATCCCACAATCAAGTATACACTACTTTAGTGCCTATCTGTACTATGCTTTCATAGTTTAGTTTCTGTGCAACTTGTTTACATTCCCTTGGGGAGTTTTAGCAGCAGGGACATAATGTATTTCCCAATTGAAAACTGCTTTCCAGTAACTAGAAGCAAAACACAAGTGCAGAAGCAATATAAGGTCATGCATGTCATCCCCAACTCCTGTTACAGCTCAAAAAGCAAAGGTGATGTTTTTTTTTGTTATGCTGATAAGATTTAAAAGGAACTACACGCAGCTCTTGTTTTCATTACCTACAACCTTTTGAAGTCTCAACAAATGTACGACACAGTCCAGTTTTAAGTATAATAATAACAGCATTTGTTACCGTATTGTTATGCTAGTTGTCAGCATTTGATACACAGGGCTTTAAACAAAAAAAACCTGCCAAATAAAATAGTGGCCATTTTTTGTTTCTCCTTGACGGCCATTTGAAGCCCTGTGAACACTAGAAATGAACTACTTTACTGTTAAAAATCACCTACCTGAACCTTACATTCCCTATGCTTCACGTACTGTAAGACACATTCTAACTCTTATGTTTATAAGCTTAGACTGATTTAGTCTACGTCACCAGTAGGCAACTGGAAGTGAAGAGCAACTCCAGAACTCACGGTCAAAACATTTTAGTAATTGCATTCAGAATTAATGTAAACAACATTAAACGGTAAACGGGGACAGTAGAAATACTAAACTAACATTCAATGACAAACGTTCTGACTTGAAGTATTTTTCAGTCTTGAAGACATTAAAAATGCCTTCTAGTCGAAACGTTTGTCATTGAAAAAGGGGACAGTAAAAAAGCTAATGGCATCTGCCACTGGGATTGACCTGAAAGTGATTTGAAATCAGGCTTGTTACATTTTCATCAGTAATTGGGACTCCCTCACCCCCAGTTAGGATTGTGAAGTAGTACAAACTTGCGCAGATGGTGGAAGTTACCTAACGAGCATCCAGTGCACTGGATGTGAGGAGCAGTGCAACCGGAGAAAAGCATGTAGGCCGAACATGAAGGTTGTGAGTATAGTACATCATCAGTGTATTACACAGGTAATTTTTGACTTTTGTGTAATGTCCGGTTGCAGATTGGATTACAGACTGTAGCTTGGACCAGGAGCAGACCCAGTATTGATGTTGGAACAAGATGAGATTGCGTTTTACACACTGGTTTCATGGTGTAGATGGAAATGTGGTATTAGAAAATTAAATTTTAAGCAACTTACATCAGAACATTAAGGACTATATTTTTTAAAAACAAAAAAAAACTCCATTCTTTAATTAACTTCTATTTTTTTTAAAAGGAGAAAAAAATATGTTAACAACAAAATGAAAAACAAAACACCCCAAGAGTGCTTAAGAGAACTTGAAATATATCGTTGTTTGGTTCTAGATTTGTAAAGTTAGCAGGTGTTTAACCTCCTTTAAAAAAAAAAATAGGAGTAAATTAAAGACTGAAGCAAATGCTTTGAAAAAATGGCCCTTTGGGACTTAATGCAAAAAAGATACCTTTAAAGTTGCTTGGTGTAAAATAAATGAGAAGTCCCTTGGTTTATATTTTAATTCTAATCACATTAAATAGTTCCTTTGGGACATGGTATTTTCCTTCTTTGTGTGGGAGTGCATCAAATTTGAACTCTCACGTCCAGTCTTGCACATGAAATAAACAACAAGTAGACCATGGTGGCTCCTTCCTCCTCAAGTTGCTGGAATAACTGAATTCTGAAGATTTTTATAAAATAAGTTCATGCACAGTTAAACAAGACAAAGGTGACGTTTTTTTAATGCAGTGCTATCTTAAAAGCAGTACAAAATTAAATTAATAAGTGTAAACTAAGAAGGGTTAACTTCATGGTTGATACAGACATAAGTTAATAAATTACTTAATATTTGAAAAAAAAACATGTTTTAAATCAAGACCAGATATTGCAATATTAGGATTAGCTCTCAGTTAAGACCATATTCTGCCACACATCATGTAACCAGTCTGTGAAACTCAATCACCTTTATTTTGTTACACACGGGCCTAATGCCATGTGTACATATGCCACTGGAAAGGGATTTAAAACTGAAGAAATAAAATATTTAGCTGTCTTTCGGTTCTTCCAAAATAAATATCTTGTTGTAATTTATCATGTAGGCATGTAGAAATAATCGGTAAGTTTATAATTTAATTATAGTCACTGAACATGTGTGCTTCATTAGATATATTGTACAATTCACAGTAGTAGCTATACCACATAGAACAAAACTGCTAAACTATTTGTTTGCAATTGTACTACATTTTGCAGTTAGTGTCAGTCACTATATTTTCAAATGCAGATCTGCTTAAAATGTCATTTTAATAGATGTTTTTTTACACTTCCTTACTGTTTTATAAAAATTGCCATTGAGTGCTTCTAGGTTCTGTTGCTGCAATATTGAAATATTATCATTTTTAACTCCCTTTAGCTGACCTGAAGATTGTTTTGAGATTGCCTTTTGACTTTAACAGCCCCATCTACTCTGCATATAGAGAGTGAGTAGGTGGGGCTGGCAGAATTCAAAGGTCATATTATCATAGGATTTGGTTAGAAAGAGAAGGATTGTTCAGTGCTGGCACTTAGAATTCTCTGTACAAGCTCAGAGTAAGATCCAAGCCAGGTAAAGTAAGAGTATTGATATTAATATTGCCTGCATAAAAAAAATACAAGTTCTGTGCTGGACTTTCAGCCCGTAAACATTAATCTTCTTATGGTTTCTATTTCTGAGAACAAAGTGATGGTTAGTTCAGGATTCAGGATGCAACACTTTATTGATAGCCAACTCGTTGTTTGAGATGGCAAGTGAAAAAGAAAAAACACTCCGACAGCCTCCCTCAATTAGATTCAACAATAAATTATATCATTTTCACATTATTTCTCTTTTCAGGTCATCTGCTTCAAATTACTGTATCATTCTTTTGTTGGATACCAAAATTGCAGTATTTACTAGCAACATTCAGAGACCCACATATTTACTTTCACTTGAATTGTAGTCAGGGAAAAGAGAAGCAATGCTTGGAGATAGAACCAGTATTTAAAATAACATTTTCATTATACAATGCTTATACATTATTTTGTGCATTTAAGGGACATAGTAGACAAGCCTGTATATATGCACTGATGTCACACTTCTTATCAAGAGAAACACTTATAGAATTGTGCAACATGGTAAGGACATTATTTATCACAAATGATTGAGATTCAATGAACGGTTCTTGAAATAAATGCAAAACGCAAGGATAACAGATCATTCATAGGACAGGAGCCAGGACTGCCTGGAGGCAGGACCTACAGGATTTAGAAGGAGACGAGAGTGCTTGTGACTTTGTAAAGAGGTCAGGCTCTCCCCTTGTCTCGCGAAGAGCAGGGCCGCCAAGGCTGGGAAGTGAGCTTTGCTTCCCCCAAGAGGAAACAGAAAATAAAGATAGCAGAAGAATCAAAAAGATGAAGTGCAGAGGTCTTTCCTGGGCTTGTTGGGAATCAACCTTGCTGATGGTGGTCGGCACGGTCAGACCTCCAAGGCTGGGTAGTGAGCTTCACTTCCCTAGAGGGTGAGACTGGAACACTGGAAGGAGAAAGAAGAAAGAAACATGCAAGGAGGCCAGGGGTCTCCCCCTAGCTCTCAGAGAGCCGCCTTGGTGGAGCACAGGCCGACGTGGCTGGGCTTCAAAGCTGGGAAGCAGGCTTACTTCCCCAGAGGGGGAGTCTGGCACGGGTGAAATGAGAGTGAGTATGAGAACGGAAATGAGAAAAGGGTTTATGAAGGTTTGGCCAGGGACCCCCCTCTGGCTCACAGAGAACCATCCTGGCGGAGGATGAGGCCGATGAGACGGGGAATATGGGCATGAATGAACTAGGTGTTAAATAGGAAGTTTGACCGATAGTTTGAAGGGGGCAGAACAGGGGAGAGGAGCCCTAGGTCCCCCTGAACCACACACTGTTACAAAACAGACTGTGATGACAAAGGCGTCAAGCTCATTCCAAAGATGCTCTGGATAGAGATCTCAATATTGTGGTGGCCATTGAAGATTCCTGAAATCTCTGTCACGCTCTTCAAATCATTTGTGTATATTTCTGGCACAGTGGATGTCTCAGAAGTAGCCATCAGGGTACAAGTGCAACATTGTTGGATAGACTTGAACCACAAAGATGATGCCAAATCTGGTTGACAGGTCCTAATAAAGTGTCCATGTATATCCCTGCCTACGGTCAGTATAAATTCAATGTTGGGTAAGGTAACAATTTAATTGTAACTCAATTGTAACTTTAATATAATTATATACAAATGTAATAATATTTGAATAGTCAATTCAGAGTTTATATGATTACATTTAATATGCAGTTGTTCTGTAAAAAAAAATAAAAAAAATGCAGAACTAGGAAATGCTAATATTTATCCTCCATCTGGAAGACTTGGCTCATGACTATCAAACCGAGACATGAAAATAATCACTGAAAATTATGTAATCGAAAGGTAATATTTCCACTAAATATTAAGTTACCCATTAAATTAATCTTGCGGTGAGTTCATTCCATCAGTGTGTTCCAAATGATTATTAAAACATGGTCTTTTGATCAATTACATTAATAAGAACATTTCTCCCCACCTTTTAGAGGAAGTTAGTTGACACTTGCCTTGGTTTAATCAAAAAGTACCGTACACTACATTTACTACAAGTTCATTCTAGGCTTGCATGATATTTTGTGCATCTGACAAAAACAAAACATCCTTTTAGAAAATGTGCCGTTGAAAAGGTACTTAATAAATTACAAAACAATGCAACGGAACAGTGGTTTCAATGATTTCATTGGCATCCTCCCTACACTAAACTTCTGAAGTGAGACAATTTAATTGTCAAGGACTTGTTGAGAAGTCTACAGTCAGTTTTTACGGTAACAAAGGCAGGTACTGTAGAAAATCGAATCCATTAAACAGTTTGAAGAATGTGAAAATAACTTTCTTTTCTTCCCTAAGAGAGTGGTTACTTTTTTTTTTCTCCTCCACTAACCCTGTATCAGAGCTCTATCTTGTCTGCTCTGTTGGGGCAGAGGGACCCCTAGGTAGAATAATTGCCAATTCCCACATTCATCACACACGCAGACATACCGCAGGGTTATACTGAATTGATCTAAACTGTAGAAAGTCTTAAATAAAAAATAAAAAAGACTGCGATCTTAACTTGAGCTTATACTCTGGGTATTTCAGTGAAAATGCATTTTCTCCTATTGTTTAATTTATTAGCCAGTGCTCCTGTGCCACGGTTGAAAAATGTGTTGTGTAGTAAAACTGATAAAAGCCTTAATAGGTGAATTTCTCATAGAGTTTTGGTTAACGGTGTGGTATTAGGGTCCACCACTGTTTATGTAACAGGGTGGGCTGAGTGTTAATTAATTAGGGAATACAGACGAATGGAAGTTGCTATGGCCACCTTACCATGCATATTAGAGTACAAATTAAGCAGTTCAATTCAGCAAGGAAAATGTTTCATGCAGATTTCTGTAGCCCCTAGATATAAGACTTCATCTCTTAACATTTTGAGCAATTGGTCTTACTATTTCACAAGCATCAATTGAAAATGTATTGCTTTCGCTTCAGAAGAGAAAAAAAATGACATACTGCCAATCAACTGTCATTTAAAAGTCCATATTGCATTGAAAAACAGATTCATTATGCTTTAATTCGCTGTCACTTCCAGACTCACAGTTAACAGTTGTACTTAAAAGACCCCAAATGGCCAATTATGTTTCTTTAGGGCAACACTTTGTTTTTAGTACTGTCAACTGCTTATAAATTCAGATTAAGTTCTCATTTCAACTGTTTTTTCAGTTCTTATGTTACACTATTTAAAATGAATTTTCACTGATGAAATTGGTCAAAGTTTAGCCCTGTTGCTTTTTCATTCAGGAATGTGGGTATAGTTTCTATCCACAGGTCCACACTATCCACACTGTATATAAAATAGCTTTACAGCTATGGCCAAACGTTTTGCATCACCTAGACTTTTAGGATTCTCGCTACAAAACGGCATGCAATTCAATATGTGTTAACTTAACATTATTCAGCACGTTTCATTCGACTTTATGGAGCACCATTTGTTAATTCTATTGGCTGATGCAAAACTTTTCGCCATAGCTGTACACATTTCAGAAGGCTGTTACATAATAAGTACTTGCTTAAAACACGGTTCTAATTGTTCCTTTTAATATTTTATTAAAGAAACAAAGCTCCAAGTTTGTTTGTTTTAATGAATTAAGGAGCAACTTGGTGCACGTTAGTTAATGGTACATTTTTAATATATAGGATATGTTGTTTTTTTTTTGGTTTTTTTAATGGTGAAGTGCTGTGTGTAAGTTATGATCGTGAGCTTGGATTCTTACGTGTTTACTGACAGAATTACATGTGTTTGCAAGGCCGTAGCCAGCTATGACGCAAGCACGTTGCTTAGCTGCAATGCATAAGCAAGTCCCTCGGTGATTTTTCAAGGCTGGCCACTACCCTGGTATGTGACTCACATAGCACAGGGGACGGTGCTGTGCTGCTTGCAAAGTGACTGATAGAATTTCTAAGAACTCCATCGCCCCATGGTGGTTCTTAGGAACTTTGCTGTGTCTCGTATGAAGCACACATGGCCAATGTAAATACCACCAGGGGAAGCTTTGCATCACTCCAGCTAAAACGGCAATTAAAACAAATAGGAGGAATGCATTAGTACAGTGCACATAAGTAACTCAACATGGATAAATATAGGTCAACCATAAAGATGTTATACATTTTAAGGGTACGTCCACTTTTCATATGCTAAGTTGTAGACATTCACTATATTATAGTTTACGGTGCTGAGAAAAAAAAAGGTTACCTACCCTACATAAAGTTGAGACAGATACAAGTCCAAAGACTGGATAGAGTAATTGCGTTTGACTGAAATGAATATAAAGTTACAAAGAATACAAAAGTGAAACAGAATTTGAGAACAGAACATTTAAGGGATGAAAAACGTGAAAAGCGGGAGATGTAACCGAAATAACTCAGGTCAACACAGGAACGGTAACACAACACATATTTGTTAGGTGTTCACCGTTTTTGTGTTCCACTGGTAAATTAATTTGAAATAAAATATCGTTTTTTTTGTGAGAAGCAAGTATTGTTATCAGCTCCTAAATGTTCTTTATTTCTATAAAAGCAGGGTTGCGCACCGGAAGCGTGCTGGGCCCATATCCCAGAGGTCGATGGATCGAAACCATCCTCTGCTATGTTTTTAAAACTATTATTACATTTGAGATATATATTTTTAAAAAGTGTGTGTGTGTGTGTGTGTGTGTGTACACAGCTTTTTAAAAGAATAAATAATAAATACGCAACAGAAATGTGATTAGTAAACAAATGTATGTAGCTAGCTTCCTCATAATTAGAATTAAGTTACTAGTAAGTTACGATTCCATACGTAATTATAAAAAATACACACGCTAATAGTATATTTTGACAATTGGAATTCCTGTTTAAAATATACAAAAAGCGCAATTTAATTTGAACAGATTTATCGGGGACATTGTGTCTTTAAAATATTTATGGGTGGAGTTTGTGAGTTAAAATGTCATAATTAAGCACCGGAAGCGTTTTCTAACAAGAACGGGACCATGTGATAACAGGACGGGGGTCGGTGGTATTGGAACTAAGGACAGGCAAATTCAAGCAAAATAAATGGAACAAGATTAAAACAATAGAACTGAATGTGCATTTATAAAGGCAGGCCCACCGCTGATGCAGAACGCAATTACCGGTAAAGCAAAATACAAAAAAAAAAAAAAAAAAAAAACACATTAACGTCACCAAGTCAGAGCGCAGTGTTATAGTTGATGTGCCATTCACTCCACGCCGGCGTTACTGTTGGTTCGTTCAATGTTTAATATAAAGAAGAGAATCCCTTTAATTAATTTAACATCGCTTGCAGCACGTCAGTGGGTTAATACATGCTACGTGGCTGATACTGGTATTATTAAACAGCGTTCTTATTACAGTGTGTTTCCTTCAGACTCTTTTCTACAGTCCTTTTGCAAAATGTCTGCTGGGAATCAGAGAAACGCCTCAAAAAAAGCCAGACACCCAAAAGAGACTCTGAGACACATCAAAACACGAGAACAGAGAAAAAATGTGGACCAACACGGACCTGCCACTGTCTATGTGCAGGTTGTGGGTGCTGGTAGTCGAGATAATGGGCCATCCTTGTACGTTTTCTCCGAATTTAACAGGTAAATACACAGTGTTACCACAAACACTTTTCCAAGTACTGCATTCATAAATTAACATTTTGTAATGATTTGTTTTTATACAATACATTCCAAGTGATGTGGAATTTGACAAATAACAAAAAAGCTTATCTTTTTTTTTTTTTATAAACACCCACTATTCATTCTTATAGAATACAGGCAGGGTAATATTAGACATCTGTGAATCCAGCAAAAAATTAAGGAATGCATTTTAAAATATGTCATTATTATATGCTGTACTTTTATATTTCATCATCTGTGGGTATATCTTTTCAGGTATCTCTTCAACTGTGGAGAAGGTACTCAAAGACTGATGCAAGAACACAAGTAAGTTGTCTGTTGCTTTATTTGTTTGTTTAGCTGAAACTACTTTTGTACAAGTTTCTTTTAATTCAGAATACTCGTTCTTCCCCCAGATTAAAAGCTGCCCGACTGGATAACATTTTCTTGACAAGAATGAGTTGGCAAAATGTTGGAGGATTATCAGGTAGGATTAAGCAGTGAATAGAGAGAAAAATGAGGTACCCCCAACCATAACCATTCTTTTTAATTCTGAGCCAGCAGCCCTCAAATGAAAAACAATGGGTGTCCCCATGGCTCCTTGAAGTTAGTTACTACTGCCATTCCAGTTTAATTTGCACAGAAAGTAATTATTCTGTCTGCATAGGGATTAAAACTTGACAATGGAGCGAGGATTTAAAATTGATTCTGTGTGCAAAAGGTGTACATATTTAAATCTGTGTTGCCGCTCGGTCACACTGGATGTAGCTTAATAATAATTCTGAATACAAATTATGACGATCAAAGTAGTGTTTTAATTTAGCTATTGCAGCACCATTTACTTTTACTGTATTTGAATAATATTTCATTTGACGATAATGCATATGGATGCAGAATTCAGAATTTCTAAATCCTATGCAAAATGTCATTGCCTCTGTTATTGACTTTGCACCCTTTCTGGGTAATGTACAGTGCCTTGAGATGCTTGAGTGACCTCTAAAAAGTTGAATGGCAGTTATATACTAATTTATTGTTAAATACCTGCCCCCTTGTATTTAGGGATGATATTAACATTGAAGGATACAGGGGTTCCTGAGTGTGTTCTGTCTGGACCTCCACAGCTGGTGAGTACATTTACAGAAATACTAAGGTAAAATATTGATTGTCTAATGAAAACAGGACCACATTAGCATGTCTATAAAAAAAAAAAATCTCATGTGACTGGATTTAGAAGTATGCTATAACTTCTTAAACACATGGCATGTTTTTTTGGTGCAATAAAAGAAACATAAATATCAATGTATCTGAGCAAATATAATTTAACAGTACCTATACCCTAAAGCTAATGTCCAACTGCTTGTGTCATCCAGTGGCCACTTATTGGTCCTGCACATAAAAAAAAAAACTTGGATATCAAAACTTTTGAAATATGACGTGGCTGAAATTTATGTGTCTTAGATTAAGTAATCATAGCAGTCTTATGAGGTGTTTTTTTTTTTTTTTTTTTTTGCTTCCACTGTGGCTTTATATGCTTGAGTTGTTTAACTGTTTTTATTGGAGGAGCAGTGGATCATTCTAAGTGCCAGAGAGGCCCTCCCAGGTGAAGACAAACACACAGCTCATTAAAACAGGGACCAATGAAGGAGAATTATATTTGTGAAATATTGCTGTACCTGTGTGTTAATTTCCTATTACATGAATGTATCCCTGTGTATTTATCAGTTTCCCTAGGCATGGTGTGATTTATGTTATTACTAATGGTAAAACCATTACTGTTTCAAATACCTGCCTAATAATTCTTATCTTGTATGTATCCTTGAAGGATAAATATGTGAATGCAATCCAAGTCTTCTCTGGACCATTAGAAGAAATCAAAATAGGTACACAATTTCATTTATCAAACTACTTTCTTCAACAGTCTTATTTGTGTGTAATACCCATAACCAATAAAGAGTCTCTGTTTAGCATCTCTGCAGACCATTTTTATCCAGGCTTTATAACGTGAATTAATACTGGAAATGCTTCTTGTTTGAACTGCCTGGAAAATATTGTAGAAAAGGTAACAACTTATTATTTAAAAAAAAAAAAAAAAGTTTTATGGTTGAACGTATGACACTATTTAATGCGGTTTGTGTGCATTAATTTAAAGGAAAGTCTTTGTTACTTTTTATAGCTGTACGGCCCTACACAGAACCACAGTACACTGATAATACCATGACTGTTAATCAAGTACCCATATCTGGTAAGTGTCTTTTGTGTTTTTATGACTTATGACACATTTTCACACAAATTTGTATACACTAAAATATATTAGAACTGCTTAGAAAAGGTAAGAGAGTTATTGATAGGTTTTTTTTTCAGGCGTGAATACTATATTGCCTTATTTGGTTTGGCTACCCCTTCTACTGTTATGCAGCAAATACTGGTTAGTGAAGGAATGTGTTTGTCAAAGTTTTTGGAACGAGGAACCATATTGTAGATTTACTACCCGTATTTTGAAAATGTACTCTACAAAACATTTTGACTGGATATTTTTTTTTTATACATTAACCCAAGGTGCTGGATTTTAGCTCCATTCGTAGACTACCAGAAGGATCAAAATTGCTGAAGCTAGTGTACAATATGTGTATAAATATATATGCAGTCAAAAAATCTTTAGCAAATAATTCACGGATAGTACAAAGCTGTCTTCTGGAACGTTGGCAATTGTTTTTTTGTATTTGTGTAACGCTATTTCTGGGTTTATGTTTTTTGTCTCTTTTTTTGGCCAAATGAAGGCTACATTTGCTGTTCAACAGAACCTATAAACTTCTTGTAAACCCAGTTTAAGAAATCTGCACGACATATCTAGCCACGTAAGGCCAAATTGGAACACCGACAAATATTTAAATGTACCCTCCCATATTTTAATATTAAATAGTCCATTTGAATTTAGAAGTAGATTTTCTCTCCCTAAAAGAGAACTACATGTAAACCCAAATTGCCCAAAAGGCACTATCAAATTAGTTTTTATTTTTGCATGTAAACCTGTATTTTAGAAGACTCAGTAAAGCATAACATGAAGGCTGAGTTTCAGAGCAGTATATTTTTAAAGGCTATTGCTTCTTCATCCTGGTTGAGATCAGATAAACAGACAGTAGTTTGATAACTGGAAACATAATTTAAGCAGTGTTTAAGGATGTACTATTAGGAGTTTAGGACTATATAAATCGCCATAGCAAGTTTAATTTTGTTTTGTTTTTTGTCCCATTGCCCCATGCAGCACAGCTGAAGGCCAGCAAACGGAAGAGGTCCCCCAGCCCAGAGAGAGGCAGCCCCAGCAACTCCCCTCGGTCTCGCTCTCAGTCCCGCTCTCCACAGTCCGAGCGCTGGAACCTGGAAGACAGCGAGGAGCTCATCAACGACAGGGAGAGAGAGAGCCCTGACAGGCCGGGTAAGCAGGCAGTGCGTTATAATTAGACTGTAGTTACTGCAAATAAAATCATATCTACACCCTACTCTTTCAGTGTCACCAGTATTTAAATCATATGTAATCATAAACTTGTTTTAATGGGTGTAAAAATATTCTATTTTTTATACTATCTTTTTATTACCGTTTTAATAAAGGAGGAAGTCCAAGAATCTCCACAAGAGATCCTTCTTTGGTGGTGGCTTTTGTTTGCAAGGTAAGATGTGCAAGTACAGACATTTTCTTCATACTATATATATATATATATATATATATATATATATATATATATATATATATATATATATATATATATATATATAATATATATATAAATAAATAAATATATATATAAATAAATAATATATATGATTGGTTCACGTCACTGTCAGTCCCACCCCTTTTCAAAGGAACGCCCTCCACCTCCACTCCTAAACAAGATAAAAATGGCTGAATGGAAAAACTGCTGAACAGTGATTGTTACACAAAATAAATTATAAAACATACTACAAAAGAAAGAAAAACACTTGCGGTATGAACTTTAAAAACATTTTCTGTTATTTATTTATGTTATTTAGTTATTTACATATACTGTATCCGCTATAGTTAAACAAAAGACTCTAAAACCATAAATATTTACTACCAAAATATTTGGCAAATCGCACTTACAAAACCTATTTTGCTCCTGAAATGTTGGCGACCTGTTGCACTGGTAGTAGTATATTACTTCATTATATGTACAGCACTAAGATATTCGTGACAAAAAATGTTTATTTTTCATCCGCAAAAAACAAATAATAAAAGGCTCTTTACAGTATATAAAGTCATATTTACTGTCCAACCTTGCCTCTAATTATTCTGCGGCTTCGGGCATTATAGCCCCTTGTCAGTAACAATAGTAGAGTAAAAAATATTCCACTTACATTTTTACAGGTACATACGTGTGGGTGTTGTTTATGGTGATCCGGAGAATAGGGGAGGGATATACTTGTTTTTGAAATATATATTAAAACTATGGACTATAGTAATGTTAAATCTGTTGCTTATAGATACTACGTGATTAGGTTTATGGGTCCATTTTAAAATCTTTTTGGTAGGACTGCTTTTCATACTCTCTTTCTCATTGCAGCTTCATCCTAAAAAGGGGAATTTCTTGGTGGCCAAAGCCAAAGACTTGGGTCTACCACTGTAAGTAGTTCCATTGCCGTGTTCAACAATTTTCTTTTCAGCGTTTTGATTTGCCCTGTCTTCAAACAGTCATGGTGGGTTTTTTTTCTCATTGTTGTTCTATCATTTTAGTGGCACGCCAGCAATAGGGCCCATTATTGCTGCACTTAAGGATGGGAAAGCTGTAACCTTTGAAGGGAAAGAGGTAAGAAACCAAGATAAATAATACAATATCCAGGAATAATAGTTCAATATGAAAATAAGAAAGTGTTATTTATAGCATCATTTTCAGACTAATGCACCATGCCAAGGATTCTAAATACAAACCTCTCTCAAGGTTACTCCACTATAATAAAATAAAATCGTGTTGATTGTACAGCAGATGCAGTACGTTTTTGCAAAGCCTGGTGTCTATAAATTCCGTATTATACAAGTTGCTCGAGGCTGTTTGGATTGAATTGAAGAGCCTAACGAGCCACAGTTACTTTGATTAGTGAGGTTTGTGCAGTTTTGTTTTGCTGGTATTGCAGATATTACCTGGAGAGGTGTGTACTCCAGCAGACCCTGGTCCTGCCTTCATTGTTGTAGAGTGTCCCAGTGAAGACTTCATCGAGCCAGTCTGTAACAGTGAACACCTGAAGAGGTACAGACTTTTAGTTTTTTTCTAATACGCTTTCATAAGTCACTACACTAGGCACAGGACTTGCTCAGCCCCCCCCCCCATGCCCAACATGAATAAAATATACACAGTTGCTAATTGCTTTAAAAGGGATAACTTGACTGTAATCCCTGGACTGCAGTCTCCACTGTCATGTAAGAGGGTTTTCACATTTACATATGCACACTAGCTGCAGTTTGATACCACTACTGTTTTTGTTGCGCTATTTTTCAGGTACCATACTGGAGGAGCAGAAGACCCAGCATCCTTAGTTGTTCACATGACACCGGAATCAATTTTGCAAACTGACAGATATAAGGAGTGGATGGAGAGGTACAGTGAGCACAATTGGGCACCATTCTGAACATTCCGTTTTTTGCTACAACAATATTTTCTGTAGAATTGAAAGGCTTTCTGGGTCTGTTTTAATGATCTAAACTGTGGCAGATCTTAATACCACTGTCCTGAAATGTATAAACTTGATTTTGCATGGACCTCATTTCAATGTATTTTTATTGTATATAGGAATATTAATGCATAAGTCAATAAATCAACCCAGGAAAAACCCCAGTTTTATAGTTAGTACATGGCTGTATTCTATGATTTTCTCAGTTGTCTCAAATTGTAACTGTTTTATACTACTTTATTATTTTTAATGTGTAGATCCTCTTAGTTTTGTCTTTGACGTCATCTTGGGGTTTTGGCTGCAGGTTTGGACCTACTACAGAACACCTGATCTTAAATGAACAGGCACACACAATCCATAACCTTCGGAGTCACAAGATTCAGACCCAGCTCAACCTTATTCACCCAGAGATCTTTCCAGCACTGAAGAACTGTGAAACAAAGGTACCGCTGTTGATTCATTTCAGTTTTTGAGTTGTGGACCTGTGGTGAGTCACGTAGTGAAGACTGGTGGCAGTTTCTTTTGTAGTGTATTTTACAGAAAGTGTAATATTATAATAGGGCAGGAGTGTGGAGTAGTGGTTAGGGCTCTGGACTCTTGACCAAAGGGTTGTGGGTTCAATCCCAGGTGGAGGACACTGCTGCTGTACCCTTGAGCAAGGTACTTTACCTAGATTGCTCCAGTAAAAACCCAACTGTATAAATGGGTAATTGTATGTAAAAATAATGTGATATCTTGTAACAATTGTAAGTCGCCCTTGATAAGGGCATCTGCTAAGAAATAAATAATAATAATATTGGGATATTGTCAATGTTTGTTTAGTCTTTAATATTTATTGTACTGAAATATTACTTTTACTTTTGATTAATCGGTTTATAATCTGTGATTATCTTGTTGCTTCTAGGACTGAATCTGAAACCCAAAGGCATCCTTGAAAATCAGAGGCTAAGCAGGGTTTACTTTTGTTTCTATTTCAGGAGAAGCAAGCTGCCCTGCATGTGCCCAATGTCCGGGGGGAGTGTCTGCTCAAGTATCAGCTGAGGCCCAAGTTTGAGTGGCAAAGGTCAGTCTGTATGTCCAGTACTGGGCAAGACATGTCTTTAAAAAAAAAAAAAAAAGTGATAAAAATCACTTAAAATTCACAGAACTAAGAGTGATTGAAAACAGAATAAATGCCAACCACTTTAAAAGTAACATTTTATGAATACTGCATTATACTGTTTTTTTTTTTTTTTCAAAACACACAAACAAAATTCATGATTAGGGCCCCTGGTCTTTTGAAAAGTATTGTTTAAAAAGATTTACAAAGCTTTTTCAACAGTTGTAGAATATCGGAAAGATAGCTGCAGTCAAAACTGCAGACGAGTAAACTAAGCTAATATATCTGTGTAAGGCAGGGATTAAAATAAGACTCCCAATTGAATAGCAGTTTCACCCATTTCAGATTTTACTACAAGCTTCATTAGCCACAGTGTATAGGTAACAAGGTGTGTCTTATTAAACACATAGTAAAACCAGGCATGGATCAAACTGCTATGCAGTTGAGTGTAAGAGTATAAGACCCCAAAACTATAAAATGTTTTATCTTTCTGTAAAGTCTTTCTATAAAGTTACATGGTGCTGAAATAGTAAAGCTACCTTGAATTTTATCACGTAGGTGCTTGGTAAAACTTTTTTTTTTTTTAGTTAAACATTTTCCCCCTCCCCCTCTTCAAAAACACAAGTTAATTAAACACTGATGTAAACAATTTGGAAATACTTTGCAAATACTTTCAGTAGCTTCTGTAAACACTAACTCTAAATGCTGTCACTATTTTTGTGACAAGTGCAGAGGTTATTAAAAGTTGATCTTTCAATTTGCAGAGATGCAGTTCCTTTGTGCGACTCCCGCGGGTTTATTAAAGAAGCAACCGAGCTTCCTGGATTCCTGGAAAGAGTGGAGGAGTGTAAACAGTCCCTGGCAACAGATCCCACAGTTTTATCCGGTAATTAATCTTTTAAAACCATTAAATGGGAGTGGATAAAACAGCAGACCGGTAGTCTCAAAATATGTTTCATTTTTAGAAAGTTGGTTCAAAATATATCAATCTTTTTGTGCAGTGATTAAGATGATTGAGAACTGCAAGGTTGGTAGCTAGCGGATTACACAGTTAGACTCTTGCCAACCTTAAACGTGCTACAGGGCTTATTTAAGATTAAGCATGCAAGGTTGTTTCAGATAATTGTGGCACAGATAGGCAGAAAAAGCCGAACAGACTATGGAAATATTCATGCAGTTATATTGCTAAATTTGTAATTATAACCATACACTTATACAACAGCCCCTTATAAAACTTGCATCACAATTGAAGTAGACACAGCTTATGTGCTGTTATAATAATATATCTTTTAGTTTGGCAACTTTTTTGTTTGGTGCATTTTCTTGAAAACATCTTGCTGATGACAATATGTATCCTAGAAATGCACAATCAGCACATGTTGAAACCACCTTATTGCCTTTTACTTCAATCAAAGTTTTCAAAATGAGATGATCACGCATCATATAGGCAGCGGCAATAGTTTATAAAAGTTAAAAGCTTTGAGAATCTAGCGGCTATCGCAGGAACAGACCACCTGCACTGAGAAATAAGTTATTTTTCCAATGATGTTAGAGTGGGCTGCAGCTTTGAGTAGAGGTATCTTTCCTAGACCTGTATCAAGTGTTGAAAGACTGGCCGGAAATATTAGTAGCTGATGTGGCCAAAATGTAACGGCATGTTTTTCAAACTGTGTTTTCCTTGGAAACCTCCCTGTTCAGTTGTTCTTTATGTTCCCTCTGTAAAACATGCTACATGTTGGTGTTCTCAGGGAAAGCTGACCAGTATCCAGAAGTGGTGTTTCTTGGCACTGGATCTGCACTCCCTATGAAGATTCGGAATGTCAGCGCAACGCTGCTGAACATCAGGTAAGATGTGTTTTAAAAATAAACAGTGTGGTGGAAAGTTATAAAATAAACATTTGCACATTTTGTGGCCTCTTGATTTTTTTGTGCTGGTTTTACTGGCAAGGATAAAGAAATACAATATAGTAATACTTAAAGTATGTAAAATGTATACAAATTAGAATAAACCCTGCCTGTGAAATACAATCTGAATAGAACTAGCTAATGTCATTTATAAAAACTGTTTGCTTTATAACTCCAAGTTTAGTTTAAAAAAAAAAAAAAAGTGTAATGAACTTCAAACTTGATTTAATTAAGGGGCTTTTAAAAACAGGCTTTAACAAAATCTGTAACTATCCAGCGAATCAGACCCTTTATCTGCAAGTGTTTGAATAGTCTTCTGCTGTGTAGAAGTGGTCTAAAATAACTCTGTCCTGTAATGAAATGCCTTTTTACCAAAACTAGAGGTTACAAATACATCTTTATTTTGTTTTGTTTTGTTTGTTTACTTTCTAGGTAAATTCTGTTCATTAGTCGGTTGGCTGAAAACCTAGGACATTTTGCAATCTGAGAGCAATAACATTGTAACAAACAAAACCATAGTTTTAGACTGTAATACTGATGAGTGATACCTTGTCATTTTTGTGAACTTTTGTAGTCACAATGTCCTTGCACACAGCCAGTGATTTTAGCGAGTGCACATCCAAGTATTTTTGAGATTCTGAAGTTTGGAATATGCAATACTGACAGTTGAGTTTTTGTTGGGTAACGTAGCTTTCCTTATGTGAAAATAAGAACCAGCACGTATTAAAAGTATTACAGTATTTGACAGTTTTCTCCTCTTTAGCCCTACTCAGTCTGTGCTGCTGGACTGTGGTGAAGGCACTTTTGGACAGCTGTGCCGTCACTATGGCAACAATGTAGATGAGGTCCTGAGTAATGTGTCAGCAGTTTTCATTTCGCATATGCACGCGGACCATCACACAGTATGTATTCAAATAATTTTATTTTTTTTATGGTACAGCTTTTTTGCCATGTGTCTGCCCAGTTTTGAATTCTGTCTAGATCATTTTGAATGACCTTTGCTGCTGCAACAGTGTTTGCCACTCCTATTTTTGTGTGGTCTGCAAATTTAACAAGTTTGCTTACTATACCAGAATCTAAGTCATTATGTAGATTAGGAATAGCATATGACCTAATTCTGATCCCTGTGGTACTCCACTGGTTACCTCGCTCCATTTTGAGGTTTCTCCTCTAATCAGTACTTTCTGTTTTCTACATGTTAACCACTCCCTAATCCATTTGCATGCATTTCATTGAATCCCTACTGCGTTCAGTTTGAGAATTAATCTTTTATGCAGGACTTTGTCAAAAGCTTTCTTGAAATCTGCAATAACTGTCTTGAGTACACTTTTGATATTTTCCTTTTCTTTCATTCTGCTTAGGGCCTGTTAAATTTACTATTACAGAGGGAGAGAGCTTTGGTAAGTATCCAGTTGGTTTCTGTGTCTTATTCTTTATGTATGCTTGCTGAGATTTCTTTATTTTTTTGTTCATTATAATTTCACTTTTAGCATCTAATGGTCCCAAAAATGGTTTGGTGCTCGTGAAGGGTGCCATGAGACCTTGACTCAATAAAAATATTGGAAAGGATTGGATGTTTAATAAATCCAAAATAATAAACTCGGACATCTACCGTCTACACTTCTGAATGTTTAATTACATGCCTGTTTATAACCATGTTATGCCTGTTCCGTATAACTTTGTTTCTGTTTCTGCATAGATCATTTGGCTATTTAAGTAATGCCATTTTTTAAATTACAACAGAGCTTCTGTAAAGACTCCTAAAAGCTGAATTTCTGAAGTAAGGTAATTTTAGAAATGACCGCTAGGAGTGTACAACTGTGAGTCGGACCCGACTGCAACTGTGGCCTGTGAGTTAGTAGATCTAGTGTTCTATACAAAGTCTCTAGAGGGGGCAGAAATTATAACTACACACCCCTAGTGGGTTTTGTTTCTAAGCATCTCTCTTGGTGTAGATTTGCTGCAGCAATAGGCATGGCAAATCATGATCTGTATCAGAAACAATAAAATATTCTGAGATTTGTAGTTAATATAAGTTTAAGCACATACTCAAGACTTGTTTCTTATCCTCTGCATTTACCGTTGTTCCTTTAGAATTCCCTAGGAAGACCCTTCACACCAGTTCTTCTGGTGGCTCCACTTCAGATCATGATATGGCTAAACCAGTACCATGGTCACTGCCAGGGAATCCTCAGCCATATAAAGTGAGTGTGCACTGAGGATACCTTTAGACGACAGTAGAGTCCGCATTGCAAGCATTTTATGTGCTGCACCATCTTGCTCTTCAATGTGTGATCTTTATTTCTTTCAGCTTCATTCCAGTGACATTCCTCACAGAGGGAGCTGATGTTCCCAAGTACAAAATCAAGACCTTCATCCAGTCCCTGCTTAAGAAGTTAGATTTGGAAAAGGTAACTAGTTTTGTTTTAGATATTCACTTTTCTGTGTCTGGCATTCTTTGGCAGGTTCTCAATATTTGCTGGTATAGTACTGGAGTTGGATGCAAACAAAAAAAGAAAAGAAATATAGCACACGCTTTTGTGTAAATGGGCTATCCTTGGCTTACATTACTGATGGAAGTGATTATTAAGTTGTTATACAAAGAGAATCCATGGCATCTATTTAATATATGTTGCAAATCTATATCAAAGTCTGACTGACTTTCAGACAGTGCTGATTGTAGGCCTTCACTTGTGCTTCTCTGTCCAAGACAAAAACCTGATGTGTCACAAAGATTTGTCCCTCAAAACCAATGACTGCTCTCAGATTCATCATAAGGAGTCGGTGCCACCCTGGCTATTGACGCTGGTATGGCATGTTCTTGTTTAAAAATAACTTTGACTCGTTTGCTTTTCCTGATTTTACCTTGTGCTCTTAGTTCCAGACCTGTGTGGTTCAACACTGTATGAACGCCTTCGCCTGCTCTTTAACCCATCGTTCTGGTTGGAAAATCGTCTTTTCTGGAGACACGATGCCTTGCGATGCTCTGGTACAGCTGGGTTAGTAAATGCTTTGTATAGTAAAAAAAATGTTTTTTTTTCACATACAAATTAAAAAGGACACTGCCAGACACACATTTCGAATATAAGTATGTTTTTGTATGTTTGTTTTTTTCTTGGCCTATCAAAAATTATAAGAGAATTGTCTTCTGTTCAAAAATAGGCAACTTTAATTAATAACTCCAATTCATTCAGTCATTTGGGTACAGAAAAACTTGTTGGAATATTTGTTGGACCCCCCCTTTTCATAGGGGTTATGTATTCCTGGCAACGAGGATATAGTGATTGCGGCCAGATACGCATGTTGACTCTCGGTAATCTGAATCCTAGTAGTCCTAATTGACCTATCATCCAAATTAATATTTTTCCTGTCAAGAAAATTCACTCTCACAATTCTGTGTTGAACATGTGATGTTAATACAAATGTTTTAACAGATTAAATATGGTCTAAATTGGGTCCAGTCCCAACTGATTTAGATTAGAGTGAGTCTACTGCTTGTGGTTATTCATAGCCATTAAAGGTGAGGAAGTATGTTACCAACATGCGGATTAGATTGCCGTGGTTGGGACCCTATCGCTCCAATGCATTCAAACTCCCTTTCTCCACTCTCAGAAAGGCAGGGCTGACTGTAGGCGTATCCACTCAGAAATTCCTTCTTGTTAATGTATGTGTCTCAAGCTGACCCCAATCCCTTTAATGTTCACTAACAGTGCTTGATCAGGCTTCATTGGTTTTAGTGTTTCATGAAATAGTCAAGTACCATTTTGAGTGTTTTAAGATTTAATGTTTGCTTAATCCTTACTCTAAACAAAGCGTGCAAACAAATGGTCTTTACTGACATAAACCTGGCCTGTGAAGCCCTGAATTTTTTTTTTTTTTTTTTTTAAAAAGGGTATATTGAGGCACAGAGACAGAGCTCCTTATGTATTTGTGTACTTGTGTGCTGCAGGAAAGGACGCCACGTTGCTTATTCATGAAGCTACACTGGAGGATGGTATGGAAGAGGAAGCTACTGAAAAAAGACACAGGTAAACCTTCGATGTAAGCGCTGAGCTATAACCAGTACGTTATACTGGCAATACACGAGAAAGCATCAGAACATCATCATGTTTTTCAAAAAGTGGGAAAAACATGGCTTCAGTTTGGGTATTATTGTGTGTGACATATTTATTTGATCTATTCCTAGTTGTAATTACAAAATGACTACCCACATGAAACCCAATATATTAACATATATATACAACTTAAATTATCTTCTTTCATGATTAGTCAGTAAAGCAGAGAGCTTACAAGTAGTGTCGGGGTATAGCAGTCTTAGTTTTCTTTCTAACTGCCTCAAGAAAAAAATAAAGGAAACAATTACTGAAATCAATGCATGAAACTAATATTGTGTACTTCATGCCACACATATTCAAATGACCTAGTCCAAGTTGACAGTGAAATATCGAAACACAATTTATTAAAAGTGTGTGTTTTTTGTCAGGCTTTGTGTGGTAAAGTAAAAATTATAACAGAAATGTGTGTCTCTTTTTTTTGTAGCACTACCTCTCAGGCCATTGGCATCGGAATGGAAATGAATGCCGAATTCATCATGCTGAACCACTTTAGTCAGAGATATGCTAAAATCCCCCTCTTCAATGCAGATTTCAATGAAAAGGTTGGAATAGCTTTTGACCACATGAGGGTAAGTGTAATCTTCTTGTTTACACACTTCCTTTTGCTTTGTGGGCTATCTGTTACAAAGATTCATGTATTGAGAAACGACACAGCTAAACGAGCAAAAGTTGAACAAAACCGGTCGAGCGCTGCTTCCACTGTAAAGAAGGCCTCGCTCCAGGAACCTTTTACACCAACACATCTCTCATTATACTAGTGGGAAAAATATCTGCTAAAATAAATCTATCTGAAGGTATTAATTATCCCGGTCTACTGGCTTTCCAGCTCCTGTTTTATATGCGACCAGATCTAATTGATCAGTGAATTAATTGGCACCTGGCCACATTCTACACATGTTTTAGCAGGGCGGGGATCCTAACCCCAGCTCTGCCATATTTAGCACGTACTTTTTTCAAAAGTAAAAATCAAATTACAAAAAAAAAAAAAAAAACACTGTTTACCTGTGCAGCCCTGCCACAGGGCTCTTTTAGCTAATAATAGGGAAGACAACATCAAATGGGAGGTATTTCCCTCTGGCCCAACAGTAGTTTACACAGCTTTAAAAAGAGCTTTCTTGTTGGCTGATCACTTCTGTTTCTGACTCTAGGTGGTGCTTTCTTTAATACAAAATATCAGTAACAAATGTAACCCGAGAGCTCCACCACAGCATTAGTGGCTATTACAACACAGAAGATAACTATTTTAGATAGAAATAATTTCGAAACAATGTATTTTATCGGACCAAATTATACGTTTCAGGTGAAAGTATGTTTAATTTATTTATAATGCAATTCAGCTTTAAGATATTTAATGGTTTATAATCAAATATGAGGCATTACCTTTGTAATTTACCTTGTCTGTCTCAAAAACCCAACCCAAACGGTAAAACGGATATAGTGGACTAATACGCTGTTCACACTACCTAAATAATTTTTGCACAATTATGATGATCTTGCATTAAGTGAAAGGCAGTAATGTGGTTCAACAGGTGTTATTTATGTAGTGTAGATGTATGGTATAAGTGAGCCTTCTGTATTAGGTTGATGACTGCCTCTTAAGCTCTCCTCCTGTCTTTCACACTCTCCCTTTTACCCCAATCCCTGCTCATCCTCAGTTGCTGAGAAGCCGGAGTTTGTAAGTTACGGATAGAGAAATGTTGGTTCACGTTGTGCTTTTTCAAAAAATATAATATTATACCTTTTCCGAGACTACACTTTTGAATGCAGGCACCCAGGGGGTAGGTGAGGTCATTTAACTGCCTTAGGTACTGTAGTTCAGAAAGTCACTTAACCAGGAGGCTCTATCTGTAAACTGTTCACCGTCAAGCCTGCCCAGCACAGTCAGTTACAGGACAGCAATGCCCTCTTTTGAGAATCGGCTACTCAACTATCTGTTAACAGAGGGAGCAAGTTAACAGGGTTGGTGTTCAAGACAATTCCTTATACAATAAAGTTTTTCAAAATAATTTTAAGTTTAATAAAAATCAGATTTTGCTGCCAGGCATTTTGCTGAATAAGACCATTTAAATATTTATTACAGATTTATTCTGTGTGCAGAGAATTAATTTATAAAGGTGTTATAGCCCTGATGCTGCAGATCAAATTGGAAATTGGCCAACAAATTATTGTGCTTGGACAAATATATCAGCCAGGCATTTGTCTTATCAGCACAAGTCATTTTTAAAGTGCACTCAGGATGTTTTTTTTTTTTTAAGAATGTCCATTTTGATTACCTTTTTGATAACCCTTTTCCATAATTGTTGTAAGAGGTTGAGTAACCACCCTTTAGTCCCCTTGAGCTGGAGTGACCCATACATTTCTGATGGGCATTACAGGACCTTTTCAAACGTTATACCCGTCACCAATGGAAGAGACTCGACCTTGTGTTTTATTGCTGTTATTTTCTTATGAAAGCTTTTTCTTGATAATTGTGTCAGTTTATTTAAAAATGTTTGCTATGGACATTCCTTGGCATATGCTTTCTGAGTGTATTGGAACCTGGGTAATGATGACCTTATGCATGAGTCCTTGCTTCAGTCTGGTTGATAAAAGCGACTGTGCATCTTAGAAACTTGGAAGCATCTTAAACTTTTCACATATACTTGTTGTTATTCAACGTCCTTATGTATGCCTGATGCATTGTGATTAAACTATTTTACCCCAAATGTTGGCTTACTTACTAAATGAAGGATATTTCTTTCAAACCAGGTTCCTGAATCTGAGGTGCATTTAACAGACATTATGTACCGTAGATGTTCAGAAAGTAATTAGCAGTGGTTTTAATGAACTCTAATATACGTTTCTGCTTGTATTAGATTCGGTTCGGTGACTTTGGAGCCATACCTAAACTGATCCCGCCATTGAAAGCGCTCTTCGCAGAGGAGATTGAGGAAATGGTGGGAAGGCGAGAGAAGCGGGAGCTGAGACAGATGAAAGAGGCCATTTTAGATGTGTTGGGCTCTGGCTGCATGAACGGTACGCAGGCCCAGCCACCTGTGAGCAAAACTGCAGGAACTTAGGACCCAGTCACTGGCAGTAACAAATGAGAGCTGGACCAACCACACCCAGAGGGGGAGAGCAGAAAACTGAAAGCTATCTAGGGAGAAGGAAGGAAGGAAGAAAGACAATGGACTGTGTGATTGAAGGTTTAGTAACTTAAGATCTCTTTACAAGGGAGACCTGGTCAAGAAGATGGCATAACATACGAAATAACAATAATTGGAATGAACACAGCCAATACAAACAAGTTGAACAGTATAGCAGCTTCGGCCAATTCACTTCATGTCCACTGTCATCCTTTTCATTGTTTAGTAGTTTCTATAAGTGGACCGGTTTTCAAGACCATCCTCTCATGGCCTCTAGGATTTCAACAAGTGTCATCTCAGTGATAGTGGCATGTTTATACGGCACATTGGCTGCATTGTTGCTTTATATATTGATTTTTAATAGTTTACAAACATATGAGGGTAGCTTTGACATCTTTTATAAGCCACCTCGACCCATAAAACTCCCTACATCTTGTAATCTATCCTGCATGTGAACCTGCCAGTGCACCAGTAAAATACATGATGAGGTACAGAAAATTATTTTTTTTATATAGAAATGGTAGAGTTTTAAGTTTGCTGTTTTGCTTTGTTAATAAAGCTAATTTAATTTGGCCTCCTATTATTGCTTATTCTTTGAGTTTATTTAGACATGAAAAGTATGTATTTTATTTTTTAAATACTATATGCAAGAGGAAATTGATTTGTATGAAAAAATTACCAAATACATTATTTCCAGAACTTCCAGTCATTGAGGTAAGACTATAAATAACCAAGTACATCAGTGTTATCGCTGATTATAAATAGGGTTATTGTGTTGGAGACACCATACTTATGCATGTAAAGGCCTGTTTTATCTTCAGTAATTTTGTATTGCACTACAAATTTAAACTGCACATACTTGTACCCGATCTTGAATTTCCAAACCTGTCTCTTTAATATTGGTCAAATTGACATAAGTTTCTCTGTGGCTGTAGTGACCTGAAATAGAATGAATAGCCACTCTGTGTTTGAATCCGTTTACTTCCAAAAGGTTATATTAGGAAGGAGGCACTCCGATGTTTGTAAATCGATGTAAACATTTACCGATTGATTAATTTGGGTAAAACCTTTTGGAGCTTCAGTAAGCTAATGGTAAAGGAAAAACTTTTTTCTAACATTTTAGCTTCTGACCTTTTTGTGTTTTTAACATTTTGTTGTTAGAAATGTAGAGTGGGATGTGTCAGCCATGCACAACCGGTTTTCATTTAGTTGCAGGTTAAAGTAGATAGCTGGAAAGGAACACATACAGTGTTGATGATTGTCTTACCTTGTCTATACTTTTCATTGAAGGCATCTGCTGGACTACAAGCATGTTGCCCATGACCTGCGTACATGAACAATTAGGTCTACGTGTTGATTAACATGAGTTCCTGTTCTAGACCTGAAACGAAAGAGAGACCATTTTGTAATGTTTTATCCTTGTGGTGTGTTTTGAATGGATCTCTCCCCAAGTACATCCTGGAATGCAGGGCAGTATTCACAATGCTTTCACACAGGAATTATTTAAAGAATGTTTTTATATGCATAATAACCTTTCTAGACTGTTGAAAGTAGAGATGAGTTCATCTTGGTGGGCAAAAAGCTTGACCCCTGCTATACTTTGACTTAATGAGGAAATGCAGCTTAATTAGACTAAGCCAAGTACATATATGAACCTGAACTGATGTCCCCAAAACCTAAAACCCTAATTTTCATTTGGCGGAAATGAGCAGATATAACTTGTCTATTTTTTTTTTTTCCTTGTGTACTGAATCATATGGAGGCCAACTACAATAGGAATGAATACACACACATACGAATGTGTGCAATAGTTAAGTGCAGTTCTGCAAATATGCCCTAGGTAGTTAACTGTAGTTCCATTAAAGATTAAACAACTTCAGTAATAAATATTTCATTTTTGGCTGTCTCATCCTTATAGACCCTTGTCACTTCGTTTTGAATGAAAACCTCATTCTCTGGTAGAAATTCTGGAAATACATTATTGATAGACAGGCTTTATATATGAAAGTACTTTCTGTACCCAGCTGAAACTTAAATAAACTGCTGGTGACCAGACTGGAGTTGGGAAGACAAAGTTTATTGGCCTGTTCCTGGGCATCCAGCAGGTATATCAAAACCTCATACAACGATAAAAGCAAATCGATTGATTTAGGAGTGCAGACAATAAACTATGACTTTATAGTTAAGGCATTTTTAATAGACTTGTTTTTGGACCTGCTTAATCAGCACCAGGAGAAAGCATTATCATTATGACTGTTATATACTGTACCGGTAAATTGTAAACCCATTGATGGGTGCTGGTGTATGAGTTTTGAAACGCAAGCTCTGGACATAAACTGCCATATACAGTATACGGCTACTTATATTGTAACTGTTAGAAAAACACATGTACTAGAAGTAGTAGTATTTATATATCACAGACAAAAAGAAAGACATAAGCAAAGTTTCTGAAAATCTAAGTGAAGCTTTTGTATGTGCATAGTTTAATATTTAACTTTGATCTGCCTTGGATCATGTTTAGTGATGGAAGAACTTCCAATTAGTTACCAAACAATGTAGCAATAACCACCTGTAAGAGAAAAAAAAAACTGGGTCTGAGTCATAGCGTAGTTGTCCCTGAAGCAACAGCGATTTCATTAATGCAAACTGATTAAGTAGTTGGGCTTAGTTCCTCCGTTTAACAGTGTTAGTAAAATTTCTGCTCCGGACACACCAGCGTCTAAAAATGAGGGATACACCGGCTACAGACAACAGATACGCTTTCATAGAAGATTATGTGTTAAAAACTATGACACTGATGCTCGATCGCTGGCAGAAATGTATAGAGATGGAAGAGTAGAAGCAGCTGATTCAGATAGGACTGATCAATTCGTGCCACTGAGCTCAGCGGGACATTTGACCACCTCCGCTGAATTTCCCGCAAGTACTAAAAATAAAGCTGTTTACTTCGCGAAAAAGCCCAAAGATGCCCTTACTTCACTCGATTCAAAGTAATTTGGTTTACGGGGATCTGTCTTATGCCCCTGCAGCACTTTTCATCTCTCGTGGAGGAGGTAAGTAAGATGCATATTCAACGTGAAAACGTCACATGGCAGATAACAAGTGTAGTGCATATGGGTAGAGTTGCTTTGCACCTGTGTTTTACAACGCTTTATACTTTAATGCATGTGTACCTTTTAGTGTACGTTACAATAATAATGTATAACAAAATAACTGTCACATTTTCAATGTAGCTAATTTTTGAAAACGGTTCATATCGGTACTTTAAAACTAGAGCATAAAGTTTCAATCGCTCAGTTTCCAAAACAAACAAACAAACAATGAATTGCTGTCAGCACATCGCTTTTTGCGGTATCTTTTAATACTATAATCTGTGGAGGTTACAAGTAACAATGTTAAAGTGTAAAAACAAATCGTGCTACATTCTATCTGATTATACCGCTATAGTTTAACAGTTGACATAAGTAAACCCCTAATGTGTGTTACCTCCCATGTAGTGACAGCGTGCATTCAGCAAATAACTTAATATTTTAGTGTAAAATGTGCAACATTTGACAGAAATCATAGATGGAGAAACTTTAATTTTAATGTTTACAACACCATCAGAACCATTAGCAGACCACAGCGTTGCCAGAAATTGCAACACAATTGCTTTATTTAAAATATTATTATTATTTATTATTTGTTTATTTAGCAGACGCCTTTATCCAAGGCGACTTACAGAGACTAGGGTGTGTGAACTATGCATCAGCTGCAGAGTCACTTAACGCTATGTCTCACCCGAAAGACGGAGCACAAGGAGGTTAAGTGACTTGCTCAGGGTCACACAATGAGTCAGTGGCTGAGGTGGGATTTGAACCAGGGACCTCCTGTTTACAAGCCCTTTTCTTTAACCACTGGACCACACAGTGTAGAGCCTGAATATTTAAAATAACCTCAAATGCAGCTGAACAAACAGGGCAAATGAACCCAGATAATTACAGAAACGCAAAATGAATATGTGCATGTTCTCAGGAAATCAATACACCTACACACTTTGAAGAACACTGTGTTTGTTGTGGCCGGCCAAGTCAGAGGAAAGACAACTCTCTCTCTCTCTCTCCCAAGTTCCCAGTTTGAAGATAAGCTCTTGTTCCTTTTGTTTCCGAGCAACATTTGTTCCATAGCACTGATTGATCACATAGACTGTGATGTCTTCAGCAGTGTGATCATCAATGTTGAAGTGATGCGCTACTGGAAATGCAGTGGTGTTAATGCAAATGTTTCTTAAGTGTTCTACAAACCGGTCTGCTAAACAACTTTTAGTTTCCCCAATATACAATTTGTTGAATTTCTTGCAGATAATGCAGTAGACTATTCCGTTAGAGGTACATGTAAAATGTTCATGAATGTTGAATGAAGATTTAATGCCTCTAATCTCTGTTTCAGAATGAATGTATTTACAGGTATTATATCGTGGTCTCTTACATGGATATGTGCCTTTCAAAGGTTCCCCAGAAGGATGAATAGCACTGTGTACCACATATTCTCTAATGTTCTTGTCTCTTCTATATGACATCAACAGGGGAGTCTTGAAAATAGATACTATAGATGGGTCTTGTTGTAAAATGGTAAAGTTTCTTTGCACAGTTGTCTGTATCTTTCTGTTGGTCGGGTGGTAAGTGAGGACCAGAGGGATTCTTCATCTGTGTGTTGTATACACACACATTTCCTCGCTTTTGGCAAACCTTAGGGTGTGAGGAGTCATACTACAGATATGAATGAGAATCAGTTGGTTTGTAGTAGACAAATTCGAAACAGTGATGGAAATGTCTAAGAAAGATATACTATTGCCTGTTTCTGATGTGTTCCATGTGAAATCCTGGGCTGGGTGGAAATGTGTTACTGACTGAATGAACTGTTTTAAATCCTCACTGCAGTTGGTGGACATTCCAAAGATAATATATAATATATAATATTTGGAGATACAGTACAAGACACAGCACAATGAAAGGGGATGTTTTCAAAGTTATTATTATTGTTATTTTTTTATCAAACTAGAACAAAACAATGGAGTGGTTCAGGGTATATTAAGAAAACTCAAGAATCTATTAGCATTTTACCACAGTACTGTTATGAGTTTGAAAACTGAGATGAAACTTGGAACATGCATGCATTTGCATTTTTTGCTAGATTCTTTTGTAAGTCTATAATATGTTTATTATGCATACCCATAAAACAGTAATATGTCTTGCATATTAATAATGTCAAGCTTGTTATGGGTAGGCTAATAAAGGCTTGCTGATTTGGGCAGATTTATTAAAACCAAAATTTAAATTGTGCCATTTATTTTTTGTGAAAGTAAAATAACTGTAAAACAACTGGTAACACAGTGCTACTTAAGCACCCTTTTGAACTGTTAATCTAATGATCTTAGATTAACTGCAGTATCTAATTCAGTTGCATTGGAAAATGATTTGTCTAACTTGTTTTTGTTCGAGAATTATTTGACAAAAGTATCATACTCTCTATTGAGTCCATTGTGACTGAATGGAGCCACCAGATCAGAGAGGTTTTGAAGAGGGATTCTTCTGAGCAACTCTTTGAAACAGGTCAGTAAATGGGATCTAAAGGCCCTATTCACAATGCTTTTAGGACTGCTTTAAGGAATGTTTTTAAGGACTTTTCTTTGAATATAACAGTTCTTTGAAAACTGAGAACAGATTATGTGACAGTAAACTTGATTTTAATTCATCAAAATGGGTTTTTGAAAATACAGGGCCGTTTCTCTTAGGTTTGTTTGCAGTAGAATGTGAACTATCACAAAAAAAGGGGTTTTCTTTAAAATTGGACTGAGAACACTTTCTTGTGGCTGTGTGATGCATATCCATGCTAGCAGAGATATATCAATCAATCAATCTATCTATTTATTATTGCACCCTTGACAATAGAATTGTCACAGAACACTTCACAGGGTGAAAAAATATAAAGCAGTACATCGTCAATTTAGAACAGAATCCAGGTATTGTACAATAAGTATGTCACACTTATATTTTTAGCAACTGGCCTGGAATTGTCTTTCTGTCTTATTAAGGTGTGTTCAAAATGTCTATTTAGGTTACATACCCCAATTCCAGCTTGTGAATAGTTTTGCTAATAAAGAATATGTCTTGGGAATCACTTCCTCAAATTTGGATGGAATACTGTGTACGATACTATCTATAATCTAGACCAGTGACACCTGCTTTTCTGAGCTATTGAAGGTCATATCTTGAGAAGCATTTTTAAATATAACTATGCAAAAGAATATGATAGGCTGTTAATATTGTAGGTCATGGTGATCTGCATTATCATGATGTAGCCATGAGAGGGATATGGATTTTACTATCATACTGTACTTGTTGCAAACAATTTCAAGAAACCCTTTCATCTCTAATGTTCATTTCCATAACCTCCTTCACCCTGGTATTTTCTGTTTTTATTTATTAGTTTTTTGTGATTCTATTTTTTTGCCGCAACTACCATGAGTATTCGATGTGCAGATCTGGACTGTATTTATGACCAGCTGTGCTCCACAAAGGTAGCAAAGATGGGTCAGCTGTTAGAAAGAATATATAGCAGCTATTACTCAGCATTCAAAGCCATGTTTCGGGATGTAGTTGCTGGTGAGTTCTTCTTCAAGCACAATGCTACTAATCGGGTCAAGAGTTTTCCAACTATCTAGAGACTTGTTTATCCAAATTTGGTGAAGCATGGCTAGGACAATCTTTAGCATGAGTTTGCTGTCATTTTACTGAGATTGTGCATGTGCTTATTAATATAAAGACACATATGTAACACGGGCTAGATCAGCTAACTTATCTTTATATTCGTAAGTGCTAGGACCAACTTGAGCTCATAGTACCTTAACGAGAGACTTGTACACTATTAGAAAAACACAGTATTTTAGAAAACGCAATAAGAACCACTCAAAACGATTGCAAAAATCATGAAAAAGAAAGGGCACAGTTTAAAAAAAAAAAAAAAAAAAAAAAGGAAAATGCAATTTGACTCTACTTACTCTTTAAATAACAGATTATCCTTTAGTTTTGAGCTTACTGACTCGCCCCTATTAATGTATAACATGGGAATTTACCCACAGTGAAAAATCAGGCCCTTTGAGGCATTGGAAAGGGGCTAGCTTGAGTTTGTTTGTTGTTGTTGTTGTTGTTGTTGTTGTTGCAGGACTAACAGAAGCCAGCAACATAAACCTGCACTTAAACCATCTGCAGCGGCATTTTGAGGATATTGAGAATGTGGAGTTCAATGAAGCCAAGCCTATGATTTGCCCACTGATGCACGTGGTGTGTCTAGTGTGGGCAAACTCTAAATACTACAACACTCCATCCAGAATCATAGTGCTGCTCCAGGAGACCTGCAACCTTCTAGTACAACAGGTAGTTCAGAACCGTTTCAGGCTTTCAGATTTAAACTGGACCTGGAAATGCACCGAGGACAGGTGCCACTAAGAAATATTGTCATGCCTTTGTGTTGCATGGTAAAAATACATGTTTAATTAATTTAATTAATAAGGGAGAATGGCATCTACTTTATTTCCTACAAAACTCTGACAATAAGCAGACCCAAGAGACTCTTAAGTTTAAAAAAATAAAAATAAAAACCCACAAAAGTACTCCTTACAAAAACTGTAAAGCGGTACAAATTGGTGTAAAGACCTGAAAGGCCTTAAAATACAGTAGCTATCATTAAACTACTTATTATTATTTTTTACAGTAATTTAGGGCACACCTGGCCATTGCAATGTATCTCTCACTTGTCCGAAAAGGCTGTTGATCTTAGTGGAATATAATGAATTTCGAAGCCAAATTATGTTTGGTCTAGGGGAATCCTTTTGCCACCCCACAGTTGAGTCAAAGCTGTTTGTACAGTACCGCACTGTATTCTGCTGGGAGAAAAACAGGTGCAAGCTAATTCCAATAAGTGATGAGAAATTCCTCTTTGAGATTAACCCCCTCTTTGCTTTCCTGGCTTTTAGGAATTTGAAAAAAGACGTTTCTGACTTTAAGCTGAAAGTAGAAAACATCAACAGGCGCCTGGGAACAGTTTTCAACCAGGCGTTTGAGGATGCATCCAGCTTGGCGCATGCCTTCAAGGTTAGTATTTGTTACCATTGATGAGAGTGTCAGTGTGATAGCTGCTCTCCTAAAACGAGCTATCAAAATCCCTGCACATTAAGTTCTGCTTTGGATGATGCAAAACTGTTGAATAAATACAACCTTATAGTCACAGCTGCTATTGTTTGTCATACAGTAGGACATCAATTCACAATCATTTTGGCTTTATTTCTACTTCCCTGATAGGTAAAGCAGTTTTCTATAGTTTTGTGACATTGATAAGATACTGAACACTGTGAAATGTTTGGAAAAATCTCATGACTGATATGCTTATTTAATTAGAAATATCATTATTTATTCTACTTAAAATAGCATATATAATTCATGTATGCAATGCATGTGTATATACATTTTACTAGACATACAGTAGCATATTATTTTTCACTAACTTCAGAAATATTTTATTTGAGTTCAGGGATGACAGAAATATGAAATCCGAAATGAATAAAATAATAATTTTAGGACGTTCTACAAGGGTTAACTACACATCGATAAGAACACTATTCTCACCTGGGACCCTTTTGTTGTTTGTTTGTTTGTTTTGTTTGTTTGTTGCTGGACATGTTTGGCAGCCTGCTTGAATGACCATTGATTGCAGCAGATGCTTACGACAAATATCCTCGACTAGTGAGCATGTTTGACAAAGAGCTTGATGGCTCTAAAATCCTCTACAATGGGCATGTGCAGAAGGAGGCGGAAACTGTGTGCTGTAATTTCTGCACCCTCTGTGGTTTTTGTATAGAGATTTTACATTTACCAACTTACAGCTGACACTATTGCAGATGGAGCAGAAAGCACAGATGCACATCTTTAGTGGTGGTTGAAAGAGGACATAAACAATATTTCATATTTTAAGTAATGCACAGAAACAGCTGTATAAAATGATCGAGAAAACATGATTGTATATTAAAGAGTTCAGAAAATAAATGCAATAGGCACCTTTGCTACTCTGCTAAAGTGTGGGATTAGATGGGCTTTAGTTGCATGTTAGATAAAATGTTTAGTTTTCGGTTGATTTGTGTCTCTAAGTCTTTGTTGCAATCACATTGTATTTCCTGCCCTTTTGTTTAGGATACACACCAGTCAATAAGAACATGTCACCTGTAGGCGGTGGGCTCCGATGGGCTCAAGGAATGCAAGAACGCACCCATGTGCCATTCGGGCACTTCAGGCACATCACACAGCCGTGAGTATCTGTGTCAGTTGATGCATTTGGTTGCAGTATTAACTGCATTGGCTCAGAGATGCAAACAAAGGGCATGTCAGGTTACTTTATTGCTGGACCCCGATATAAAAAATACACAGAAGCTTTTAGGACCACTTTGGTCTCTTCATCAAGTTTATTTAAGAAATGATTGTGTTTTCCATATTGAATTGTATCATTATAAATGTAGCAGTCTTCCCATTCCTTATGTTACAGTTTTTGTGTGTGTGAGTTTTTAAAGTAATCTTTACAATACTTTTGTTGCACGCCCCTGTACATGTTTTTGGGCTCAATTAGATTAGATTTATAAACAGTAAGTGAAAAGAATTGAATTTCTATACCCTTACATTTGAATAGAAAGACTGTATTACTGAAGCAGCATATGGAAAGCCTGCAGTAACTGTATAAATGGACAAAACAATGTAAAATTGTACAGCAGCCAGACACTTTTCTCATCTATCTAGGATTAAAGTTTAAATGCTGCTTTGGCAATTAAAAAAATGACAGCTGCTTGTCTTCCATACAGTCATGGTAGTGGCATCCCACAACCACACAACTCCTTGTCATTTTGGGAAAGTGACTTGTACAGTGTACGGTAGTTAGTTAAAAGCACTTCAATTACAAAGGGAAGTTGTCTGACAGCTGTTTGTTTTCAGCAGCTCCGAGGCTATGTGCATTCGCACCAGCTTACCCAGAGGTCCACGCAAACCCATTTGAAGATTAATAAAATGTCATCGAACATACAGCAAAAAAAAAGTCTTTTGTTTCAAAGACAAAGAAAGTTCCACCAAAATCTCTAAGCAGCAACAATACAAACAAAGCGAATGAGTCCGAAATTACAGAAGAACACAGTACAAATTGAGTCTTCGTATTCTGAACGTGTTCAACGAAAAGTTCACATGAGATTTCAGCCATCATGGTGCCAACAGTTCAGCTGATTAGTTAACGAATCTGGGGTAATGTACTGCAGGTATTGTAAGCAAGCATAGTAACGAAATTACTATTCACTATTATCTATTCTAAAGTTTGTTTTGGACTGCCTTTTATTTATATTTAAAAAAAAAAAAAAAAAAACTTTGCAGAAAAACAAATCGGCAAAAGTATTGCATATATAGGGCTATGGAAATAATACATACTTAGAGCATTATTGTTTGCGTAAAAAATGTATACATTAATATTGTATTATTTTGAACAATAGTTTTTATTTATATTTAATAAACTTCAATGCAGTTCTGGGCAACCATTTTCTTTTTCTGGTGACCATAAAGAAAAAAATAGGAGCCTGCTGACGCCTAAAATAAAATCTTACTTCAAGCACTGTATTAGCTTCAAAGCTACACAAATGGCTACTTAACATTCAAGGAAAGTATACAGTATTTGATTTAATGTTTGGAGTACATTCTGTACCATTTAAAAGCAAATGCTGCAGAACCAGTTTGCTGAGTTGAAAGAAATTTTCTTCACAGTGGAGTTTGCTTTATAATTCTACTTTACTGATGGCAGCAGGCTTGCTATTGGAGGTTGCTATGCACAACAGTACTGATTTATATCACTGAGCTAACGGAGCGAAAAAATACTCAAGACAAAACAAAAAAGAGCATTGAGACAGTGTCTTCTCCTTTATTGACTTTGGTAACAAAAGAAGTTTTTGCAAGAAAAGGACTGTGTGTGTTTTTTTTTGTTTTTTTTAACTAGTACTTGCATTACTCGGCAATGTTTTAATGCAGCACAATGTCAGTTTTCTGTGTTTGATTTCGAGTCTTGACACAGATTGTCAAATGAGATTATTATTGAATACAATAATAAACCATACCCTTAACTGGACAGGTGATGGGTTGTGGGAGTTTAAAAGGCAAATTTTAAAGCGAAGTAACAAGTGTTTTGCTTCCGTTGAAAGTTTGCAGATATGTTTGTGGAACAGAAAACTACTTTTAATGTTTATTATGAGAAATTAATATTTGGAACATAAAAAAAAAATCGCAGCCTGCTTTGTCATTAGAACCACTTTCTTTAAAGGAAAAACATCCTTTACAATTCTAAAATGTATAAAAAAACAACTGAAGACTACTTACAAGCTCCAACTTTAAATGTCGGATTTATTTATTGTTAACTTGTGTCCTTTAAGTTCTAATAATGATTCAGAGTAAATAGCTTAGAAAAGCTAACCCTATGAAATGTGATCAAAACTACAGAGACAGAACACAACTCTGAGTTAATGTACTGTACATCATTAGGTATTAAGAGGTGCCTTCTGTGTAGTTCGCTTCAGCAATCCGTGCAATGCTGCAAACTGTAGGCTTATTTCCCCAGGATAACAAATAATAGGCAGGTTCAAAACTAAAAGATCTTCAATCTATTTCTTATTAGAATTAGGCTCCCTGTTCGCACACAAGCTTTGCCAGTCTATTAAAAGGACCAAAGTGGAAGCAATAAGGTGTATCGGTGGCCGTTACTTCTTAGCAAACCAAAGAGGCGTATGATTTATTGTCATTACCTTGCTGATGGATTGCTATAACCCTTGTTCCAGAGCTTAAGATGAATACTCCTGAAACCCTAACTGATCAAGAAGCAATGCAACACAGACACATGGGCTCTGTAATCTGTTTCTTTGACATGAGAGTCCAGATAAATGTCTCTGATTAGGAAGGAGTGCAGAATGGATAGTACTGCTTTTAGGACAATATTTTGGAATACCATTTTGTGTATCATTCAGTCTTCCCACCTGTCTGTTAAGAAATACAATAGCAAGCAGCAACGGATGATAATGCTGTACAGTGTTCCTTAGTCAGGGTGCCCCTGGGGGACCTTAAGATGGCTTTAGGGGCCACAGTACATAGAGAAACATTTTCTCCCAAACAACTAAGATACCCAAGCATAGTTTTCCTTTCCAGTGCACTAACAGTATGTGCCAATACATCTTGAAAGGGAGTGATTGTAGGGAACAATCTTATATTTCTATTGATTCAGGTTCAGAGTAGAGTGGTTATTATCCCACAGGTAGATATCCTGTTGTAAAATTCTGTCAGCTTTGCTTCCGGGATGCTGCAGCAGATATTAACCGTCCTTTGTTGTAGTTTCTGGTTTTATGTGTCTGGAAGCACTTTTATATTGGTGAAGACAACAAAGAAGCAATGTGTTTAATTCACACTCTCAATTGCAGGTACTCTCAGAAGCTATATGATATCTGGACGCAGAATGCAGAGAAATCTCAGTACAATCTCACATAGCCATCACATGGGATCCTGATTCCAAACTCCTTACTCTCAATTTTGATCCTCAGGTAGGCTGCAAATATGTTATTTATTTTTTATTTTTTTAAATTTGTATTTCTTTTTTCCAGGCAGGTTTGGGTGAACACAATTGTTGTTGGTTTTATGATGTCAATCGAATTATCCCAAAAACTTATAGACATAAACCCTTAGACTGTTTGTTTCAGTACAAAGGCTTATTTGTCATATGTTTACTCCAGGGTACAATTGGGCCTTTTTTTGTGAATGAAAAAAACACTGGTCTGAATTAAACAATTGTAATGATATAAAGCAAGTAAATTAAATTCTTGCTTAAAAATTGGCACACTTGGTCATCATACAACTGTAGTTTGAAACAACTTTTGTGAAATAATGCATCCACCACTTCTGTACTCAGTTAAAATTCTGAGGTAAAACTGATATCAATCTACCTCAAGCAGACACACATTTCAGCTAGTGCCACCTTCAGCTGTACTGTGGCAACAGTAGCAATGAACAGATCTTGTTTTATTATTTTTTTCCTTTGGTAAAAAGTTACTAATTGAATACTGACTGTAGTAATACATGTAAGTATTTTAAGTTCCCTTTGCATGTATTGTAGTTGGTGTACGTATTAGGAGTGAAATACCTGAAATCAAGACAGAAGTGATCACCGATACAGCTGAAGATCTGCTCCACCAAGGAATCCTACAGGCAGTATGGCAAATTTAGACCTTGCCATCAACTGGTACAACAAGGTTGTGAAGTCTGTGCTGGAGGTGGAATTCCCTGTTATAGAGTGTCAACTACAAGACATAGATACAGGCACAGGAGACGCTTAACTGGAAGGAAGAAGGGGATTTCATTTTCCTTGAGTGTTGTTTTTTGTAGTCTATCACCAGGAACCTTTTTTGGATGCCAAGTCTACATTATAGATACATTAAAAGTAAAGGGAAGACTGGGAGATATCTTCAGGCTGATTAAACAAAACCCTAGAAAGCATAGCCATGGCAACTCTCTTTTTGAAATAAGTACCTTTGCGTTACTGCTATGAAACCAGATCCAAGTAAGCATTAAACATATTTTTAAAACAGTCGTCCATCATTTTTATAAGAAGAGCCTTTAAGAAACAGAGGCTTGATATGATCAACCAACACTATAGCCATAAGGCTAGGTGGTTGATGCAATCCACTGCTGGATCATAGTCAAGTAGACACACATAATTGACTGAAGAGGGCACTAGCCACAATGTTTGTCTACTGATAAATAAACAAACCTCACTAGAAAGCCATCGTATTTTAATAAGTTGCTTCTAAAATGTTGATGGTGTTCCGTTGCACTTTGAAGGTTTTAGACACCAAGAACATTGATTTTTTTTTAACACCCCAGGCTTCCTCTGACAGGCTTCAAAACCAATTATGACCTGCATCTAAGCAACAGTCACATTCATTTTAACAGGGTGAAGATCCACCATGTCACTTTTTGTTTTTGCTTTGCTTGAGTGAAATGGACCTTGTTATTTTCCCTGATTTACACTAAACTCAATATTGCTCCCAATGTCATATACAGTGTCAAGCACAAGTTGATGGCTTGCACATCAAATCATTCCCCAAGCAGTACATTGCTATACAACCTAACATATTTTTTTTTAAGGAATGTCAGGACACTAGGTGCCTTACACATTGTTAACATTACAGGTCCCTCTTTTGTTGTGCTATGCGTGTGTTTTTTTTTCTTGGGTACTTCACTAAGAAATGAACAACACTGTAAACTGCTGCATCCTGGTACCTATGAAAACATCTTGGAACAAAATCCACACTCTATTGAAGGTACAGTGAGAAATACAATGTGTGTGTTTTCCAATCAACCAATCAGGTTCCAAGTTGAGCTGTTGTTATGCAATGGTAGGTGCCCTCTTACAGTGGTCAGTCATCATGCAGATACTTATGTTTAAATAAAACTGCATACACTTGGAAACAGTATTCTACAAAACCACCACACCATTCCATACAGTTGGCATTCTCAAAAAGAGAAGAATGATCAAATAAGCACAGAGTCTACTGTTCCCACCCCCCCCCCCCCTCCCCACCCAAATAAGGTGATCTTCCAAGACAGGCTTGAGGCAGGTAATCTTTATCCAAATTCTCAGGTCCTGGTTTCTTCTGTACTATAGACCCACTATTACAGCACTTCAAATCATTTGAACACTGGGCACATCCAAGCTTTCCCTTAATGGAGCATCACAGCCAACAGATGTATAAAGGTACCTGGGGGAGAGATTATCCGTTGCAGTCGTTTCTGTTCCTTGCTTTAATATAATCAAAATACACAACTGAGTCACAGTTTAAATGTATTCAACATGGCGTGTTGCAGTTCATTGTGTTCGATAGGAACTGATGCTGATTCTTTTGCCTTTTGTTTCAGGTAAATCTAGATCTTTTAAAAGCAGATCCAAACTCAGACATGTGGAAAGCTTATGTAGATTACGTTGATAAAATGATCATTGATGGGTTCTTCAGCAGAATTGAGTGTTCCCTTAAATTCCTCCTGGATAACACAGGTAAGATGAGCACGCGAAAAATCATACAACTTCATAGCTCATTCAACCATTCATAGCTCACAACATTAAACGCAGCTCTATTGGCATATTCTGATATATATATATATATATATATATATATATATATATATATATATATATATATATATATTATTACATATATATATTATTACAGTACACATGCATTTAACCACTGAACATGGTTACAAACATTTCAATCACGTAAACATCTTCTATTCCCCATGTGTTCGGAAGTGTTCGTATTACCATTGTGGTGCCGCTGCATTGTCATTAAAGATGGCTACAGTTATATACACTTGTTTTTTGCTTTGACTTTTCTGTTTGTCTTCAGATCCAAAGAGTGGCTCTGCTCCTTTGTTTGAAGCACAGTTGGATCTCCATGTCCCACATATGGTGTTCAAGCCTTCCCTCGAGTTGGGGGCCAGTGATGGCTTTTACGACCTTGTGGAAGGCATCATTAACGATATCTACAAAATGTCTTCTCTAGTACTGAGACTTGCAGAGCGCAGCAGCTTCCCACATTATCAGGTAGGTTTACACGGGTTCATTACCCTGATCTACCACACTGCTTAACCACTCCTCTGCATTACAGATTGATGTACTTTTGTATGTCTTTTGAAACACAATTGTGGGCAGTGAAATTGCTGCCTAAGTACTGTAGTTAGAATATTATGTTATACAAAGTAAATGTTTGAATGAAGAAATATGAGCTTTTTTGTTGTATGTTATACTTGGAGGATTTGTTCAGAGGAATACTGACTTCAACGAGCTTGCAAATGATGCCAATAAAACTCCTAATGTTGTGCAAGCTACCAACAAACCTGGTCTGTATGAAAAGCTAGAAGCCATGCTTCATACTATGCTACTATAGTAAACTTGTATAAGGAGTAACTATCTCTCTTACCCCTATGCAGACTGGCTCTCTGTGAGAAGGCCCTAGCTGAATACCTTGACACCAAGAGCCTGGTTTTTCCCCAGTTTAACTTCATCTCTTCCACAGATTTGCTGGACATTTCATCTAACGGGGTCAGACCCTGAACAGGTTAGTGATCCTTTGCCACCAGGAATATTAACACGTTAGGAATTATTACACCTGAGTCAAAGTAAAGATAATAAGTGAATGCTGTACTTATAATTGGGTTACATTTATATACTTCCCAGTTAATATTCCCAGATAATATTCCTGTTTTTAGTTAATCAGGATGCTGAACAGACAAGCATATCTACTAATTCTTATTTTTGCAGTACTGAAGTATTATTACACTGTTTTTATCCTCTAGAGGGCAGTAGTTCTTTTTTTTCAGCCATCTGTCCTGCAGATTCGTACTGATCAGAACACCATATCAGACACTGACATGACTGCAGTGATTAATTTGTTTTTAAAACAAGATTAGACATTTTCTGGCCCCTATAGTTGCAGACCATTATAAATAGATTAGTGGTGGATATCCCTCCGGTGGCGTTTTGTCAACGCAATATAGGCACACTGCAAAATAACAGAATCTACGAAAAAACGAAATCTAAAATTAAAAACACTGCAGGTTGTTATAGTAGCTCCAAGTGTGTGTGTATATATATATATATATATAAAGACTCAATGGTTTTAAAAAGTTCTTATTTTTATCCAGATAGATCACTGAGATCCAGAATCATGTTTCTAGTAACAGTGGCAGGCAGTCACATTTTAAACAGTTATTAATGAGCATATTGTATTTGAGAAACGGAATCCCTTTTTACTGCACAGGTTCAGCAACATCTTTCCAAGCTGTTTGACAATACAGCAAAGATTAAGTTTGACACAGACTCTGAAGGTAACCCTACTAAAACTGGTCTGGGGATATACAGTAAGGAGGATGAATATGTCAACTTCAGTGAGCCATGTGACTGCAGTGGACAGGTACTGTATATTCTCCTAAAATGTGTCCCTGTTTTTTTTAAAATTTTAAATAGTTATATACAATATAAGACTGAGATTTGAGGTGTCAGAGTTATATAATCAATATTTAATCTAGTTATTATTATCTCAAATACATCTCCTGATTTCAATGAGCAAATAAGGAATGTTTCATCATATGGAACAGGGTTTTCTATCTTCCTATGAGTATTTTAGTACAGTTACAGGAAGTAGCTCAGTACATATCCTGGAAGTATATAGCTCATCCATAAAACTCTTTTTTAAAACAACAACAAGGCTGAAAAGGTACTTTTTAATAGACTGTGTGTTGTATTCCTGTAGAATACGTACTTTGAAGTCCTTTCCATTGACCAGTGCTTGTATTTTATCTGAAAAGACAATATTCCATGTTAATGTTACAAATCTTTTTTTAGAGTGCTTTAAATTATATTACAGAGCTGTTTGGTTCTAGTTTTGTAAAACTAACAACTTATTTTTTTCTGTAAGCTCTGTCAGGTTTTTAAATGCTCTTTTTGTTTTATTTTATTGTCGGGTTGAGACGTGGCTGAACAGAGTGTTGGACACTATGAGGTTAACTGTCCATCACGAGATGACTGAAGCTGTTGTGGCTTATGAGGAGAAACCCAGGTAGCAGTGGCTGTTTGATTACCCAGCTCAAGTAAATCACAGCTACATTGTAATGGCTGTAAAGGAGGCTGTGACTGAGAATCTATGCCTTGCTGTGCTATAGCCAGTCACTGCTCAACACCGCTGCAAAAGAAGAGTAAATTATTCAACCATGGCAACCAAATTGATCACACAATTACAAGGTTTATTAATGTTTTAATTAAGATTCTCTGTCAACTTAGAACTAAACAATAACAACTGCAAAGTAATCGGCACAGTGCAAGCTTTGTTTTGTAATTAGCCGTATTTTTAATTTCAGTGGTACAGGTAATCAAACATATGCTGTGTTGGTCCTTGTGGCTCACCTAGTAAAAGTGTCTGGAGTGCAGAGTGAGTCATGTGAATGTGGTTCAAATCCTGGTCTTTGTGCTCTAGTATTCTTCCATTTGGGAGAGTAGTTCCTAAAAATGAAGCTCCTTATTGCATTTGGCAGGGCAGTCTCAGGTAGACAAGGAATTATTTGCAAATCTTCTGCCTAAATTGACATTTATGATATAATTTTACATTTCAGTCAGTCAATTATCCTTAAGTGGCCCTAACATGCACTCAGATCTGGTGGACAACAGAGGATGGCATTTCCTTTGCCAGGCTCGAAGAAGGCTACGAGAAGCAAGTGAACCAGCTGAACACACTCATCACCATGTTGATTGGGCAGCTGTCTTTGGGAGACGGACAGAAGATCATGATCATCTGCACCATTGATGTCCACGCCAGAGATGTGGTGGCCAAGATGGTTTCCCAGAAGGTATGCTAATTTGTTATGGGGGAGATGGAACCCTTGCAATGGGATGCCTTTTGCATGTCATGTCCCCATTAGAACCTAGGAGTGGCAACTGTATGAAACTATATGAACTTGGTGTTGAGTCGCATAAATAAAATATAAAGATTTTCTTCCCAGTTCTTTTCTAATAAAGCTGGATTGCCATACAAGGGGCTACAGGGCTACTGTTTACAAAAATCTTGCTGTTAATTGTTAATATGTGCATTAAACACTTTTGTAAGTGTGACCAAGAAATTATGCAGCAAGACATCAGCTTTGTAATGCTGGTGTTCTTTTTTAACAGGTGGAAAATTCACAGGCGTTTGTGTGGCTGCCTCAGCTTAGACACCGCTGGGATGATGAGAAAAAGCACTGTTTGGCAAACATTTGTGATGCCCAGTTCTTCTACTCCTACGAGTATCTGGGGAACATACCTTGCCTGGTAATCACACCACTGACAGACAGGTGGGTTGCTGACAAGGTGTAAAATGTCTCAATACTCAAAACTGAGAACTAATCAAGAGCCGGAGCTTGTATTTCTGTATATTATTAAGAGATTGTCAGTGATGTGTTCATCAAATCCAAATAACCATTACTCCGCATCAGGCCAATTTAATATATAATAATATATATTCAGATCTGTCAATTGTCAAATATTTTGGTCATGTATGATTATTTTAAAACTCAATGAATTTTTAACATTGAATGCATTAATAAAAGGTGTCATGTTACCTGTATGCCTCTGATAAGTTTTATAAGTCATTTTATTCACATTTTCCAGTTATGAGAGCAGATATTGTGTGTTAAATTTAAATGATTGTAACCACCAGTGGTATAAAGCATATTAGCATAATGGTCTAACTTTTAAAAATGTAAAAGAACATGCAGGTGGGTTTTATTCACCTTCCCTCCTGGGTCCCACAGTAAAATAACATTGAGGTAAATTAAGTTATTTTTATATGAATATTTGGTTGTTTTCTTAAATTCCATCTACACCCCAAGGCTACTGATGATTCAACTGCTAGTATCCAGTTTTGGATAATATTTCTGTATATTAGATCTATTATGTATTTTTTAAATTAAAATTACCATTTTAGTTCATGTTCCTTGCCGAGTATGACACACTGAAATTGTATTAAAACAGTAGGGTACACAATTCCATTTGTAAATTCTGTTCTGAAACACATTTAGACTTTTACAACAGATTCACATTTACTTGCCAAAAATGTACCTGCGTTATTTAATTTTTAGCAATTGTGTGAATCCAGTCATTTTTAAAAACTCCCTAGTATTCAACAGTGAAAGTATATGAATTGAGTTTCTCTTGGCACTTATGATGACTGTCCTCCAGTTTGGTCACTGAAGTTTGTGTCCTGCAGAACTATTCTGCATACTCTATCAACCAGCTATGCCTATTACCATAATAATTCAACTTCTGCCATGACCCTGGTGGACTGCAGGGTACAGGACAACAATCTTTAGCCCACATACATTGTTAGTAATGTGGAACCTTCTTTTGAATGTGATGTAGTCTTCAACTGCTCTGAGCAGATGGACTATAAGGTACTGTACTGAGTTTCTGGTTTAAAAACACTCGATCACAGCCTATATAGAAAAACTAAAAGTCTTTTACAATGTCTGTAATGTTGAAAGAGATACTTTTAGAGCACAGTTGTATTATTTATTTTAATCTTTTACTTCACTTTCAGTTTGTTTAAATAATATTTATTACTTTCATTAAGTAAATAAACAGTGTAGTCATGTGCAATTGTTATTACGAGTGCTTTATTCCTGGCCTTTAATATTTTTTTTTTCTCTTAGCAATAAAATATAATCAGCTTTGTAAACCATCCATAGCAAACTGCAATGTCCTAAAACAAAGAGTTCAAAGGTTCTAATGAGTTATTATGATTGGTAAGGAGAAAATATTTTGCAATTTTAGGAACATTCTTTTTTCCAGAGACAATATGTATAGGTAGTAAGTCAAATTTCAGAGAGGGTTCCAGTCACACCTGCTGCATTTTATTAACAGTGCAACACTCCATCTGCTTACAGAAAAAAAAAAATAGCCAAACTCTGATGAATTCATTTATCACCCTCCCAAATGTATGACCTTTTATTTATTTTTTAGATGTATTCTTTGTAGAAGTAAATGTGCTTCTGAACGGTGTTGGCGCCTTTATAGCAGAGGTTGTCAAACTCTTTCTTACTGGGACCCCCTGTGTAGGCACTTGGCTCTGCCGTGACCCCCCTAATATACCAAACTATTCATATATTGTAGAAATACATCTGTACCTGTACACAGAATTTTCTGATGGACTTTCATACAGCAACACAACCATCTACAAAATAATTCCCTGCAGGTATGCATAACATAACAAAATAATAAGGAACAGAGGTGCTATGGTTGTGTGTCTCTCCCCCCCCCTGAAACCCAGGGACATGATAACTCCAACTCCAGACTCCTGATCATTTACAATATATATTTGAGTTCTGAAACCCAGGCCTGGATGCGGGTCTAGTGTTAGTTTCTAACCCTGCAATTAAACACTTGCTTGTGCTATAATAACCTCACAACATTACAAAGGGCAACAGAAATATCACACACATTGTAAAGGATATGAAAGTGAGACCACAAGTATTATTATGGCCTGTGGCAAGTGAAGCAGTCTGGATATTTTTAACAATGTGCAATGATGTGAAATATATTAAAGCATGATCTTTGATTTTTGAAAATTCTGCCAGTTCAGATTGCATCCCTGAAAAAAGAACACATTCGATTTAAAAACTAGCTGTACAGCAGTCTAATAGTTTTGGTGCCATAGTATATGTTAAATTATCATCACAAAATACAGCAGACATACAAAGACCAGAGGTCATTACAGGCTTACAAACAGCTGTTCACTTGATAATTATAATACACCAGACCTGTCTGTGTAAAACAGTCCTACAGGTAGTTAATGATTGTAAAACCATGTTGTGTTTTAGGGCTGCACCTAGCTCTTTGCCAACTGACTTTACAATCCTCTCCTGTAGTCTGGTAATAACTGACCAGAACAGTTTGAATTATCAAGGTCACAACACAGTTAATATTCATTTTGCTTCTATCTTCTTCACTGCAGTCTTGTGGGAATTTCTACAAAGGGTTAGCGCAAACTGGAGCCTGGGGCTGCCTTGATGAGTTCAACCGGATTTCAGTGGAGTCTGTGGCAGCCGTGCAGGTACATGTATTATTATTATTATTCTTATTATTTAAGAGTCAATATTGGTACTCTCTGACGTGTGTGTATATAACAGATATTGGTGGTGGGGTTGCTCTGACAGGTAAGATGAGAAAATTAAGTGACAGCTTGCCTCCATGGGCAGCAAAACAGACTGTGAAAGGCACAGCACAACTGGTAATGGCTTGCTAGCCTGCATACTCCCGGCTTGTGACACAAGGAGAACCTCTGTTTGCTGTAGTACATACCATAGTCAGTATGTTGTTGACTCACCAGTTGGTTTGGCTTATTCCCTTTTATGAAGTGCCATTTCAGGAATATTGAATTAACCTGTTAAGTAACCTAGTATGTGTGTGTTGTATAATTCTCTATTTCTAGCTATACCCTTTAAACACCAACAAATAAAAATAATAGCCAAATGCCCATTGTTGTTGTAGCTAATGTTTTGGATGGTTTGCATTAAGACGGCTTACTTTATTGAAATTGCTAATTGTCATTTTTTTCAACACTGTTGCTCTACACTGTAGCAAATACGCAACTTCTGTTATCCCAAAATCAGGAAAGTAGAAATCTGGGGGGTGCTCTGGTCTTTTATCTTATTCTTGGGCTCTGTTGGTTTACGCTTCTTTTACAGTGAAGACCTGCACCCCAAGATGGCCTGCTTTCCTGTAATTACTTCAGATTTGTGTTTTTGTAACTTTTATGAAGCAAAGAAATAGAGAAAATAGACGGGAGATAATACTATATCGATATGCGAAGCCTTCTCTGCTTTAGGGGTACCAAAAGAGTAACTAAATATCTGTCCAAATTAACATGTAAACAGATGTTTATTAAAAAAAAAAAAAACCTTTTTGGATTAACATATTAACAGTAAGAAAACAAATGCATGCATTGTACATCAGATTTGTTCAGAATATTTGTCTTTGAAAATTGCTTCTATCTATGCATGTGTCGCAGCAAGACAAACCACTGAAAGTAGCCAAGTTTTGTATGTTAACTTGTCCAGATTTTCTGTACCCCTAGAGTAGAGAATGACCCAAATGTTGAAAAAATCAAAGATACGTGTATATAACATGATGAAATACATAACCTGTGAAATGATTAAAAAAAATTAAACGAGATGTGTAGTTAATTGAAAAATGAGCTATAGTTACCTACATTTCAAGTTTTACATTACGATGTGTTTTGTGTGCAAACTAGTACATAATGCAATGTTCTTTAAATACTGGTATAGCAGCACTACTGCTTCAGATATTTAATAAATCCCAACAGTTTATATTCATACTAAATAGTTACATCCATGACTCCATGCTCTGAAGTCAAATATCTTTTCAAAACTAAAGTAACTTTATTGTTAACGAGTTCACACAGGTAGCCATTTACAACACCACGCACACTCTTAGCATCTGACCAATCACACATCACTTATTTGCATATTAGAGGCCCGAGGTGTGCACGCACACGCATGTGTGTGCAGTTTGTTGAAAAACAGACGTTGTACTGTATTTGATTTGATAGCAGAAAGATCTTTCAGTGACAAAATTCTGATATACTTACAAACACCTGGATATTGTATTCATCCATTATTATATTATGTTAAAGAATATTTATTTACTGCTACATTTTTGCTATACGTATTTACTGCTATATTTTGATCCACCGGTTACCGGTTACCGTGGACCTGTGCGTTAATCCGCCCCTGGTTGAAACACAACACTGTAGCTTCTTCCTACCTATTCAGTGTGACTCACTGAGACCTACAGTAGATTATTATAAACTAAAATAGATACATAAACAATCAAGCAGACCAAAAATATAGTTTTTAAATGGTTTCCTGTAACGTCAAATTATTACTGAAGCATTGATCTATTAATAGCAGTGATACATTTGACTTCTTATTATTAAGCATATCTACTCTACTGTTGCTTATTACTTCTCCAAACCTGCAATAAACAAAACAATTTCTCGACCACTGGTATCCAAACTGACAACAGAAGCCACCGTGTAACAATCCCTTAACATAAAACCTTTAAATACTTAATTTATGATTTATAGAAATTGAGCTGTGTAACTCTTAAAAGCACAGTCCACAGCAGAGCACAGCATAGCTGTGGAACAGATGTCAATGCATCTTGCTGGTTTCCTAGGCCCTGTGCTATGGTGGTCCTGGACTTTGAGCTGATCTATGAAATCATGTTGATGGCAGAAGGGTTTATTGAGGCCAGACTGTTGGCCAGAAAGTTTATCACCTTGTACCAGCTGTGTAAAGAACTGCTTTCCAAGCAAGTAGGAAACAAGTCTGTTCTTTTACTCCTGTGCATGTATACTTATATACCCGCTTCATTAACATTCTGGATAAACTGTAGACAAAAAATGGCATTCACTAAAATGCTTGACTATTACTCTGCAGTAAATGTTATTTTTTCCAAAAACAGCAGTAGCCAAGTTACTTGCTAATCACCCTGTTAGTGTTGCACTAATGATCAAATGAATCTATTAACCAGTCAGGTTTTTAAAAAAAAATTTTTTAACAAGACAATTACCCATACCAATATTTTACATTTTAATTAAAAATAACCATAAATAATCAGTAAATCTGATCTGCTAGACCATGCGGCTGTTCTCAAGCTTCCTAATTAACTTTTAAAGCAAGGTTTTATTTGCAGGGTTGTTGTAGCAGTCATGTGGTTAACAATTTGATGATTTTCTCTTTGTAATGTTCTTCTGGAATACAGTGCTCCCTCGCTATAAGGCTCTCGGTTATAACGCAACTCGGATATAACGCTCCTACAGCATGTCCCCCAGTTCTGTATACTAGTGATTCATGCAATATTTCTACAGTATTATTATTATTATTATTTGTTTATTTAGCAGACGCCTTTATCCAAGGCGACTTACAGAGACTAGGGTGTGTGAACTATGCATCAGCTGCAGAGTCTCTTACAATTACGTCTCACCCGAAAGACGGAGGACAAGGAGGTTAAGTGACTTGCTCAGGGTCACACAATGAGTCAGTGGCTGAGGTGGGATTTGAACCGGGAACCTCCTGGTTACAAGCCCTTTTCTTTAACCACTGGATCACACAGCCTCCTAAATACAGTAAATACAGTACCGGTGTTGTTCAAGCTATAAACAACTTCTTAGTCTCGCTTTCGTTTCTGTCTCTCCCTTTTAATACAATACCTGAACTGAAGAAAAGCTGCGCTGGCACTTTATACACAGACATCTTATTCAGCATTCAGTTTATAACTAAATAAATATTAGGCCTATTATGTGGTTATCTTTCCTATTGTATTTACTTTTTTGCTGTGAGATGAGCTGCGGCTTTCTCCAGGAGACGAGACGCTTCAGCCCCGCTCCGGCAGCCGAACCTGGGGTGAGCCAATTCCCTCTTCTCCTCTCCCAATCTGCTTTCCTTCTCATACTTGAACTCCCAACCACCATTTAGCCAGGCTACTTATGGTTTTAAAACTGCTAATTAAAATGATCCACAAGTGTGAATGTTACCTTTTTTTTTTTTTTTTTTGTAAAAAATATAGCCTTGATTTATGCGTTATGAATGGTTAATTCACGGAACTTTATAGTTTTGCTTCAGTATATGTGTATTATAGAGAGGGAGTTATTTTATTTTGTATTTTGTATATTGTGTCCAGCGATGCCCCCCACCCCCTCCCCCATTTATAACGCTCTTCGGTTACAACACTCATATTGTGTGTTCCCCCGAGACTTGCGTTATAGCGAGAGAGCACTGTATGGCAACTTGATTGTCAGGACCATTATGAGTGGTGTTTGTGAGCGATCAAATCTGTGCTTGTGGTAGCTGGCTCCTTGAAAAGAGGGGATCCAGGGAGACCTGAAGACCAGGTGCTGATGAGAGCCCTCCGAGACTTCAGCTTCTCCAAAATCGTGACGAACGACATGCCTGTGTTCATGGGGCTGATCGTAGACCTGTTCCCTGCGTTGGACGTCGCCAGAAAGAAAGACCTTGATTTTGAGAAGTTTGTGAAACCGTCTGTTCTGGATCTCAAACGTACTTAATGTAATAATTGTAATATTGCATTTGTAGTTGCAGGTGATCTGGTTCTAGATGATCATACTTTGTTCTGTCTGAAAGTGGTCTTCTGAGACAGGTTAATATGAATGCAGTTGACTGAATCTGTTCTGAAGGCATCTGGTTATCACCAACAATTGTGTCTTACACAGATTTGATCTTTACCTAACTAATATCTAGAAGAGTCAGATCTATATTTATGTTTTCCAACTATTTTATGTCTTACCTTTTTAATATCATAGTATGTGAGTTCTCTGTCATCCTCTAGTACCTTAATAAAGTCTCACTGTAGATTTTCTGGTGAGGTGGGGAAGAGTGTACAAGCCGTTGGCTTCAGTGCACAGTGCAATGCTGATATGCTTCCCTACCTCACTGCAGAAAACTTGCCTCGAGGAGCCTTTTCAGAAGCAGTAGTTGCTGGTGTTTGAGTATTGAAGCATTCATAAGCCTGATGGTAAAATATTTTTAGATGTTCGTTTTAGTTATAAATGTCTTATCTATAGCCCCTTTGAGAGTAACCTTGGAGAAGCAATTTAATGTGTGCTGAAATAGGACTTTTGGCCAGGCTTTAATAGACTAATTTGGAGGATATGGTGGGTTCGAGACTTCATAGTTATCTGCTTCTTGAGCCATGGGAAATATATGTAATCTTCAGCAAGACCACAGAGAAATGATGATGTTTTGTAATACTGAAAAAAAGCCTCTGTGGTTTTAGTTGTGAAAAAAATATATATTTATATATATCTTAAATGGTAAGGAGTTGACAATAGAACAGAAGGTCATCCACTTTATTACTGGTGTTCTCTTGCAAACATGAAAAGTCCTAGAATTAAGAATGCCTAGGTACTTTAAGCAGCAGGTTGTTCGTGATTGTTTTGGAGTCTGGTGTAACAGTGCAAGGCGCTTATCTGTTATTAACTGTAACCCCACAGTGACATTACATACAGCAGCAATTTCAACCTTTTCCAAAATGATGGGCCTACTTTGAGTAGCAGGGGGTAGGTGCATGATGGATGACTGATTGAACCCATCATACGTGACAAAGGAAAGGTTTCCTCGCTTCATGAGGAGCTTAGCTGTTGTTGGATTAAAAATGCTTTGTGGTCTCGGTAGATGTAAGAAACCCATTTTATTTAAGGATTCTCAGGGTCCTAATATGCTTTATCTCAAAAGAGCTTGGAAGGCCTCGGGCAGCTGGCTTTAAAAACCTAGCGTGAAAAACAAACAAACAAAAAAAAAACACTTCAGTAAGAAGTAAATTCAGCAAACAATATCAATCCACCTAAAAAAATACTTTTTTAAAAAATGTAATTAATAGCTACATAGTCAAAGCAAAATTGCAAGTATTTATGTTAGGTTTTTCGTTTTACGTTCTTATTGTGCTGAGGATCTTTGGGTTTATCATTTGTGTTTTTATATGAATTCAGGACATAGAAATATTTCAGATATTAAGCTATAGATAAACTGCTGTATCCATGTACCTCTGCAGTAGATTGATGAGTTTGAGCTACAACACATGAAGTGAAGAAGCAGCAACGTTTCATCTACAACGTCTAAAATGAAAGAATATAGAACCAAAAGAGCTTTGTGGATTGAGTCTCTCAACACTGTCATGGACGACAACAAGGTAAAGCTATCGTCAAACTGGGCAATCTTGTTCTTGACCAAACCCTTTATGTATTCTGTTTGTCGCCATACATTCATGTGTACTTCTGGAATGAATGCTTGTGGTTTCATATCTTACTGCAGGCGCTTACCTTGGCCAGCAATGAGAGGATTCCCCTAAACCCGACCATAAGGCTGGTGTTTGAAATCAGCCTCCTTCATACGGCTACCCCGGCTACATCTTCCAGAGCAGGTATGTGACATCAGTTCATAGTTAGAATCTCGTTTTACTGTTTGATGTGTTAAGGTTTTGGTAGTAGTAAAAAATGACATCATTGTTTTGTCCAATCGTGGTATCTTGTTATATGACATTGACAAAGAGTTTAAATAGTGTGTCCAGTTGTATAACTCATAATTGTATGTGGTTTCTACCACTGAAGCCCAAGGATCAACAATGACCATGTGTTGTATTTCTCTGTAGGAATCTCGTACAGGAATCCTCCAGTTACAAGCTGGATTGACCAGAGGGAGGTCCAATCGGAGAAGGCAAACCTGACCATTTTGTTTGACAAGTACCTCCTATTGTGCCTCAACACACTCAGAACAAGGTATGTCAAGATTCCTTTGCTCTGTTGAACTGTTTTAAACTTGAGGTATAGTTAACAAAAGAATTCCAGTAAGTTGTACCTACTATAAATTACTATAATTTCACAAGTCTTACATTTTGCTTTTTAAAAAGCAGATTATGGTAAACGTCTATTTTATTTATCTTCGGTATTATTTGTATCTACTCGCTAACTAAATTCACCCAAAATCTACTAGTCGCTCCTTCCACATGTTTCAGTGCTTTAGCATTCTAGTGAGACATTGAAAACCTGTGAGTTATTGGATAAGCAACAATTGGCTACCAATAATCAGTGTTTGCAAGAACTGGATGTCCCAAAAGCTTTAGGCTTTGGATTTTCAATGACTTGTGTGTTTCTCTGACCTCCTTGTAGTAGAATGCAGGGACGTGGCGGAAGTGCACTGTAGTTGTTATTCAAAAACTTCTTGCACTGTGGGTAGCAGAGGGAGCGTGTCAAGAGCAAGATGATGTCAAGGGAGAGGAAGCTTGACACTGCCAGCTTAAACTGCCTTTGAAACTATGAACAAGCTGAACAGTCAGAACTTGATGTATGATCAACCCACAGAAGTCTAAACTAGGCCTATAGAACAATGCTGTATACAGACATCAATTAGTCATACTTAATACATCCTTTGTGTAAAAGTCACCAGAAACTCCTTTACTTCTCTTAAAGGACTGCTAACCCAAGTTTTAAATCCCCTTTGTTGTATATTAATAACAAGTCTCATTTTTTACTTATGTTGAAGATATTTTGGTTCTTATACCTCAATTTTTGCAATATGCAGATAGTTGAAATCCAACGCAATAGATGGACATTTGTGCTGCTTCCTGGTACCTAATCACTTCATGTGTTCTAGTTCACTCTCCAATAGCTGTATAAGATCACCAAAGGTACCAGGATGCATCAGTTTATAGCACTGTATTTGAAATGTCTGTGAACCCTAATGTAAAAAAGACAAGTGAAGAACCAACATAATGAGAGGGACCTGTTAATAAAACTATTGAGGTAAGAAAATGGATTTCAAAGAACTGATTAGCACTCCTTTCCTGTAAGTCCTTAGCATCCATTGTGTAACAAAATGCCTTTTTTCTTTTCTGCTGGATATGGATCTGAAGGACCACAGCATTTGCCAAGAATTGAACATCTTCCATTTTATTTGAAAATTAAATTTTATTTATTTTCTTTGTCTGAATTATTATTATTATTATTATTATTATTATTATTATTATTATTATTATTATTATTATTATTATTCAGATTTAAGTATCGTTCAGATGCCTTGTATGTACATATATGTCGTTTACACCTGTAAACGGGTATATGTACATACCCGTTTCTTTTGAAATGTATGTTTTATTATATTTTTTCACTGTTTGTAGACATGTTGTATATGCGCTCATTTTGAAAATAAAGCCTTTATGTTTAATTTTCCATTTAAATACAGTGTTTCTGCGATGCCAGTGTTAGATATGATGTTCATGAATAAAACTTTTCAGTTGTATCGGATAGTATGTCTTTAATTTTAATAATGAAGCAGTTTAAAAATGTTTGGGTCAAAGTGACCCACCGGGCAGTTTTAGGTAGTTCGAAAATCTGGCGGTTCTAGTGTTAATGCGGTAGGCGATGTGTCAGTCACGGATTGGAAGAGACGTGATTGGCCGTGCCATTTTCGGATTGCAACCCCTGGTTTATACGCTGGCAATACCCATAGTTGGGTAGAGCCAGCATTATTATTTCAACGGTCAAGTCAACCACTAAAGAAAATGAAAGAACTTGAACCATGAACTTTGTGTTTGTCGTTGTCTGGAGCACCTACATCACCTCTACACCTACGCACTGCAACCCACACGTTCAAAGACCCTCAGTATATTCCCTCATTGTGAATACCTGTGGATATCAGCAAGCTGACAGTTCTAACCCTCACCTCACCCTAGCTGATGACTTCATAAAAAAAATCCTGGGCCTGTTTTTCTGAGCATGTATTCCCTTGCTGTGCTAATGGTTCAATTAAGCTATATAAGCTTCTCTGTAAATGTCAGTTACCCAGACTAACTGCAATTCTCAACAGTGTGATGTTATATTACCTGCGTTAGTTCCTTTGGAATGTCATTTGGAGCCGAAGGTACAATATTGTGAAAAAACAGAAGCCCAGAGCTTTCTAAAAAGTAAACCTTATTGCACTTCAAAGAAGGTGGCCTTGGATGTGATCTTTCCTTACTAATAAAGCAATTCCATTGCTTTAGTTCACTGTGTGCCTCTATAACTGTAGTTTCTCAAAATTGCTGTCAGTGTCAGAAATTATGTGGTATAGCTAAAGTCTTTTATATTTAACTAGTGGCTTTTCAATATAACAACATTGTCAAAATAATTAAGTAAGTTATTTGGTCATTTCTAAAAGTTTAATATTGTAAGCCATGGTAAAAGTGTAGCAGAGTAGACTAAAGCATACTGAAGGCTTTGTAAAGCACAGGGAAACATGACCCATAACAGTGCATTGTATGAACCATGATGAGTCAGGAAATGCACAGGAGCTGAAGATATCACACTGTGGAGATCTCTCATCTTTCTATCCTTCTCTTCTGTTGTCAAGCTGTCCTTGAAAAGCCTTTGGAGAGGAAAGCTGGTAAAAACTATGGGCCGCCTGGTACTAAGAAACTAATCAACTTCGTCGATGACATGAACATGCCAGAGGTGGATACCTACGGCACCGTCCAGCCTCATATTCTCAACGGACAGCACATGGATTACCACCACTGGTAGGGCTGCCTTTGGATATCCTGAAATTGAAACCAATATGGATGAGTTGCACTGCTACCCAGAATGTTGCCTTCTGCTTTTATAAATGTAATCTTGAAGATTGAGCCTTTATTAAAGACAAATGCCAATATTAAAGTCTTTATAGCTTACAGAATAATTTAATACTCTCACCTGTCATGCACTTCTATGTAGGCCTTAGATGTGCAGTTTTGAAAGAAACACACCTTATAGCAAACCTCTTCATTTTGGAAAATCTGGGTATCTGGGTTCAAGAAAGCTCTGTTGTGTGCTTTATTTTCAGGTAGTTTTGCACCTTCTAGGTCATTGCACAGCCTTTTTGTTGTATTACAAGTCTACAATAATGTTAAAAAGATTGTAAATTGTTAAAAAATATAAGCCAACTACAGCTGTTAATCATTTCACTATAAACAGATTTTAAATATTTCAATTAAAGCTTATAAATGAAAGTATTTTTTGGCATGAAATGGAAATCAAATCATTATATAGACACTTGAAAATTGAGCTAATTACATCTACTAATAGTGTCTGAGAAAATAAAATTAGGCCTATACGAAGGTCAAGAAAGTTGTTTTATTGCATTTTTTATATCTTTTAAACATTACTTATTTTGCAGTTAAACTAAATTTGTCTAGTTTTGTGTACTGTAAGCAGTTGGTTGGCCAACATTTTAGCTGAAGGAAGTTCATGTAATAAATAAAATATGTGGAGTAATACTTTTATTTTCTATTTTGAACACTTCCTCTTTGATGTGTTGTTTAAACCTATCTTTCTATGTAGACCATATTTATGAATGGGTCCTTAGACCATTCTAAAATGTTGTAAACTTGCATTGTAAACATCTGTGTCTCTGTATTCTATCATTAAAGGTATGACAGAAGCAAGCTGTCACTGAAGGAGATTCACAATGTGCTGTATGTCTCCTGTATGAATCCTATGGCTGGCAGTTTCACCATTAATCCAAGACTCCAGGTATCTTTTTTTGCTTTCTCCATATTTATTCTGAAGATTTATAACTGAGCTTGTGGGGACAGTTCCGGAAAGCTTGGGAAACACGGTAATGAAAAACACGTTCTGTAAAACCCTTCAAAACGTAATTTCATTTCTAAATCAGACACCTGGTATGTGGCATAAAGAAAGTAAAACAATAGTCAAAAAAATAGTTCCGTACAGGTGGAAAAGTGTAGAATGGAAAAAAAACCAATGTATTTTACAAAGGACTTTTATTCAATTTCCCTTTAATTTCCATTCAAACTATGTAAATAGCAAGCCCTCTGCAAAAATAGTGACTTGAATCTACAGCAGTAAAAAAATACTTACTCATTCCAGCAGTGATTACTTTGACTTTGTTCTTTTACGAAGCAAGAAAAAAATAAAATAAATAAATTTTGACTGCAGGGAGGCTAAATGTGGTAATTCACCCCAAAATATCTTTCGATGCAAGCAGCATTGCATTTAGACCCTTTCCTCTTATCTGTTTGAAGCGCCAGGTGACAACCCTCATTAACCTTTTTTGACATATAAATCTCTACACTGAATTTATCATCGTCATAATGTACCCCAGTTGTGCTTGGTGCACATTGGTCCATTAGTACTCTGTTTTTAGGTGATGTTCTAAAAGTTTACTGTGTGAAAAGTGTTCTAAATCCTGCTATGATAAAGCACAGGCAAGCATGGAAGAGCACAGTAAAATAACAACTTCACTTTCATACCAAATTTTTTTGTGTTTTTTGAAAAAGTTTGGGCCTATAATCGTCAAGTTGGTTTATGAAACTGGATTCTTAGGGACCAGTTTATCTGGTTCTAGAACCACTATTTAGATCTACTGTAGAGTGATCTTGTAAGGTTTTAAGGAGACTTTTTTAAAGCATCAGTAACCAAATAAATAAATGAAATGTTAAACAGCCCACTGGTCCAATGAAGGAACAACTGCTCTCCTCGTTATATGTTTTGAACAAAGTATCCAGTAGCAATTGGAAACTTATTTGTCACTTTTAACTGAAGCTGACTTTGGAACATGCCTTTTGACAGCTGTTTTATTAAAACATTATTGACAGAGGATATACATGCTACATACATAACATGTTAGGCTTTATTTGAATACCTTTTCAAAATTAAACTGCTAGATTGGAGCAAAATAATATACACTGAAGCCTTATCACTGTATTAACTTTCCTCTCTTGTGCGTAATTTTTAAAATATGCAGTGCTCCTCTGTTCCCCCCCCCCCCAAAACAGTGTAATTTCTGTGTGTTTGCACTTTCCTTTCCTGGAGTGGATGCTTTGGCCACTATCTACAACTCCATCCTCACGCAGCATCTCAACTTCAGTCTTCCTGCCCACCATCATCAAATTCCACTACATCTTCAACCTGAGAGACTTCTCCAATATCTTCCAGGTATCATATTGTTTCCCCCCTGTTGGCTCATATTGTCATAGACTATTGCAAGCAAGACTGTCACTTACTTACAACTCCCATAATCCTATTAAAAGTCATACCTGAGGCACCTCTCGGAATTCCATTCAACTGCAATGTCCATTCAAAATGGTGACATCACAATTGACTGTGTACCTCAGCCACTTAACAGTATTCTCTTCATTAACCTTTTCCCCCTTTTCAATGAAATTGACAATGGACTAAATAAAAGTTGGTAATGATTAGAAAACAAATAAAGCTGGATTTGTAACTTGTGTATTAATAATGCAACAGTGTATAATAGATTTATCGGACTGCGAGCGTCTGTGTATGGGTTAAATCGGCAGCCTGTAAATATACTTCAACTCGTGCCAATATTGCCATGTTCTCCGTCCAATAGCCCTACAATATAATGATGGGTGTCTGTTTACTACGTTCACCCATAGTGTTTAAGAAAAAACAAGCCTTGTTAGCTTCTATTTTTTTTTGGTTCCCCATAGGTATTTTAGCTACCATCCTTTGTCAGTGTGTCAGTTATCAGTCCCTTAACTGCAGCTTTCTCTCTGCTCCCAGCTTCTCACTCTCTAACCCTCTTTACACTGTCCCACTGGCTTAACGCGTCAATTGAGAGTTGTTTTTTTTTTACCCTTGTGCATACTGGGTGCTCCCAACACACGAATGGGACCATTTCAATTATTCACAGTGCTGCACAACTCATGCAGTAATGCAGGAACTATACATTTGTCAATTTTACATTTTAGAGGAGAAAGGCAGCTCGCTCAAGGCTTCACTCATGCCCACCTGTCGTAAGACATGTACGCATATTTGTATATTTTACATAACATGAACCACAGTAACTAGAGATTGGATAAACAGGTTACTTAAAACTAAAAAATGTATCTAGAGAATATTCATTTAAGATCATTATGTTGTATGCTTCATTCTCCTCACAAGGTGTAAAAACAACCTGTACTGACTGAGTCTGTTAATGTTTCAGTATTACATACCGACTCTGTCCAACAACCAAAAGTATCTCTGTCGAAACAACTGTTAAAGAGAACAATTTCATCATTTTGTGACTGAATAGAAATGGAAATGCAGTATTGCAAAACAAATATAGAGAGAGGTGTCACAGAAAAACTGAAACCCGTTCATCAGAGTAGACTGTAGATAATAACAGTGTTTTGCCAAACTGGCTAATTTTTTTTTAGTTCAAACTCTCTTATTCAGCTAAGTAAACATTTAACCTTCTTGATTAGCTTTTTTTGCTAGGGTTTGCTTGCACTCTGAGGCATATTGTAAGATATGCTTGTTAGTCACTGAAGAGATATGGGAATTGTAATAGGCAGTCTCTTCTGAGGGTTTGCATTTTTTGCAGACTGACAGGTAAGATCAAACTGCAGAACAGGGAAACAGCAGCCCATTATACTGCTTGTTATTTTATACTTTTCATGTTTCACAATTCTCCAGAATACGAAGAGACTTGGAGTCAGGCATTGTATCTTTTGAAGTGTTCGCCCTAGTTATGCTTTCTTCTTTCTGTAGTAGGTTTAACTGCCTTAAGTACAGATTGCATAAACAAATTGTCCTTGAAGAAAAGAAAAAAACACTTTTTTAGTTTTTTGTTATTTCTTAGCGTTCACGGCATTATTTAGTGTCCACCTTCCAGACGTCAAAGCAAGTGACCCTTATTAAATTAGTATTTATTAGAATGTTAGATTTCCTTGACACGGTTTGCACCTTTTTATTCATTTTCTTCAACCTCTAAACATCCTCAAGCCTTTAATATTGCTGAAAAAATCCCTGTTCGATATGGGTAAAAAAACTGTCAAAATCATATGCGGAATATTAAGGTAGCTAGTGCTTGAAAGGATTTTTATATCTGTCTCTATGTTGGACTGTGTTTAGTCTTAAAAATACAGCTAGCAGTGTCCTCCAAAAAGTTGACTTCAAACTAAAGTGTTACTTGCTGTAGGGTTGCTCCCTGAAAGGAATGGTTTCCCTTGCGTCACATCCAGCCCTCAGCAAACCCCAAACCCCTTTAACCTATTAGCACCTACACCATTTGGTTAATATTTGCCTTTACAGTATATTCATGTTTTTTTAGTGTAAATGTACTTTATATACCATGTTTCATTGTGCTTTACATATCACTATTCATTTACTGTATTGTATTGTCAGTTCAACCTACATTTAACCAGGTATTTAATAATAAATTAACATTTGGCTATGCCTGACTGTTCAAACATCTACCTCCTGATAGATAAAATGATAAGCTTAATTGAGAGTAGTTCAAAAACCAAGGAATGGATACAACACATGTACATGTCTAACCATTTTTAATTGTTGCCCTTTTGAAGGCTGAATGTTTGTTTTTATTGGTGATTTTAATTTGCCCTTGTGTTTGGTTACAATTGCTGAAACTATGACACTAAGATCAAAATGATTTAGAACGTCAAGGTTCTTTTATGACTGCGGCTATTAGCTAGGACTCGTATAAAAGTGTAGGTCTCAAGGTTATGATGGTGTTAAAAAGTAGGACATCTCCTCCTTTGGGATGTTACTGACATGCTGTGTAAAGCCAAAAACGAGCTGTGCTAGAATTAGAAAATTAGCAGGGTTCTTTAAGTTTACAGTATGTGTGAAACGTAATGAATTTAGTGATACAATAAACAAAATGGTCTGTGTTTGGGAGTTTAGAAAAAACGACAATATGTAGCACATGCTTTTGTGTAATTGCCACCAGAGTCATTTACTATGCAAATGACTGGTGTGTATTCTGTAATATCATTTTCTTTTGAAGCAGTGTTGTCCTGGCTGTTAACAGTGTCATAGCAAGTTTCTTATTTCCAGTCTAAAGTATAGGGGTCGAACAGCTACTAAAGTGACAGAGTTCAATAGGTCACCAAGTGTTGCTGTTTGTGCACTACATTTAAAAACAGCTTGGAATTTTTATAAAACTATTTATTAATGGATTGCATGTGCAACTCCCCTTCCATCTATCTGAAATCATTCGCTTCACAATTATTTCACAACCATGTGACATGCAATTAGTCTACTACCAATAGTTATAATACATGCGATTGAAAGGGTCTGAACTGTTAAGAGAACATTGGATTGCAGGTCATTCAAGACTCGCCTTGCTCCTTTTGGTTCAGGACATGGTTTTACATTTCACTCTTGTTCTAAAACTACAGTATAGTGCTGAGCTTTATGGTATTCATGCCAATGCAATACCTCAGGTATCCTTTTGAGAGCAGCAGTACATGTTATACAAATGAGTGTGTTCATGTTTTATCAACTTGTGAGACATTTAAACGTTTCCTCATTTTTTAATCATTTAAAATAAATGTGTGTATATATATATAGTTTTCCAGTCCTGGGTTTGTCAGTTTACAGATGATGTTTATCTGTACTTGTTGATTATGCTTCAGATACCACACCTTGAAAATCGAGTGATGCTAGCTATTTCACTCAATGTTTTTCCTTCTTTATGCAAGTCAAGGTTGTTATAATAATAGAAAATACTCATAATGCATCAGAGTAGAATAATGCAACATGTCTAAGACTTTTGCACAGCAGTGTGAGTGTATGTATGTATGTATGATATATATATATATATATATATATATATATATATATATATATATATATATATATATATATATATAATATTGTAAACGAAACGCTGCTACACAGGTTCGTTGCCCCTTTAAAAATACAACCCAATACACTGAATGGAGTTTTTAAGCGCTGACGCGCTATTTTTAATTAAACACAAAAACAAACAGAACAGAAACAAAAAACCTAACTCCGCTTTAACTACACGGGGTATTTCCCTAACTCACTTGCAGGACGGCTAAGCCGTTTACCTGGCACCTCAAAACAAAACACACTTTTAACACAGGACTTAATTTTTCCTCAACTGCTCGGACGCAGAGCACCTCATTACTGCCTCCTTCTACTCAACAGCCTTGTGCAGACTGGCTGCACGTCTTAAATACCCTCCCGTAAATAACTAACAAAACAATTCACGAATTAAATTAAACAATAAAACAATTAACAAAAGGCGCAATTTTTTCTTCCGGGAGGTTTTAACCCTCTCCCTGCTGTCTCGCACATCCCGCTCTCTCTCTCTCTCTCTCTCTCTCTCTCTCTCTCTCTCTCTCTCTCTCTCTCTCTCTCTCTCTCTCTATATATATATATATATATATATATATATATATATATATATAAAACCCTTTGAATGCAAAATGCATTAAGGAAATTTGAGTTGGAAAATTATTTAGACTGGACTTTGTCTTTCCCTGTTGCTTGGCTAAACCCTAGGGCACAATGCAAGCATCTTCAAGTTGGAGGTTTACAGATTATTAAACTTGTGTAGCCCAAGTCTTGGGTTTATAGTGACGTGAGCTCTGTTATGTTATATTTTTCATGTTCTTTTTCAGCCACGGGGGAGTGCAACTGCAATTTTTGATCCCTCTGCAACCATGGAAACTGTGCGTTTAGTAAATCTCCATACAAAGTCACAGTTGCAGTATGGCTGAATTACACCTGCACACCCCTGGTGGTCATTCCTAACACCTCACTTTAGAAAGTCAGCTTTTTGAAGTCTTTTATTTGAAGTACATATTCCAGTCACTTTCCAAATAGCATTCTGCAGAATACATAGACATTACCAGTATATATTTATTCAGAACTGATCCATAAACCATTAGCACATCTATATACAAATTCCATCAGCATTCTGAATATGGTATATGGTAAATGTATTTTTCTATCACATAATTCTGTATTCAGATTTGGTATGTGTAAGCATTGAGCTTCCTGATCTCTACTTGTTAAGAATATGGCTTGCCCTAAGTTTATGTAAACAAACCCACCTCCCATCATGCATTGACAGTTGTCTCTGTAATGGAAAGCTGTAGCCAAGCAACATTTCGAGAGAAAACATTGTTTGATACAAAGAAAATAACCTTTTAAAAAACACTTTTCCATAATCTGAACGCATTCTGTTTTTTTTCTCATCTTATTTTTAATCATTTTTGTTCCTTCCTGTAGCTCACATCGCATTGGCATCTGGCCCAGAGGGTTGATAAATTGGAGAGAACTGTTGCAATACATTTGGTCAATTCATATTTGGTGTATTCATCTTTGCTCATATTGGCATCAATATTAATCCTCTCACCATACACCCTGTAATCAAGGTAATTACTTGCACCATTTAACAATGGATTCAGATGGCAACGCATTTAATATGGGACACCATTTGAAGGCTTTCAATAATAGTTACTGTTACTTTTCAGCAGAGGCCAATAACTTAGTGTCGTTTTCATCACACATTGACATTCTCTTATAAAAGACCTTAAAAAATAGTAAAAATAAACCGATGGCTGTATTTCACAGGTTGAAGACGCATGTGTTTTAGATGGACTGGCACTGCCCTCTGCTATCTTAATTTCATGCTTGGTTACCATGTAATCATCCCAATGGGGAAATGATAGGTTTAAATCTCCCAGTGGAAACGTAACCAGAGATGAATGATGTCAGTGACCCCATTAGTTCCCAGAGTCTGATTTCTAAGCATGAAAGATTGACAGTCCATTCTTTAATGATAGGTTGTTGTAGGTTACAATATAGTTTGTTACTAATGATTTATAATGTGTGGAAGTCAAACACTCAGGATTTCATTGAAAGAGGCACAAATCTTTGTATGTTTTTCAAAAGCTGTTGGGTTGGGGGGGGGGGGGGGGTAACTACATGGACTACAAGGCCAAGTCTTTCAAGTTTTTTTTTTATTGTCAATTTTCTTCCAATTTCTAAGTTATGAGCTGGCACTAATACATGTGGGGAAAGAGTAGCTTGCCTCCCAACAGCTATTTCGAATTGCTTGTTTTGTACTATTTCTAACACAAGCTTTGAGACACATAGCAACAGTATATTTGATGCTGAAAAGTTGTCCACTCAACATTCAAGAAAGATCTCTTGTAGGTAACAAAGATTCCACATGTATCACATTTCATTTTGAAACCATGTTTTTTGAAGAAGTTGTGTACCTCTGCTGACATCGCACAGTGTCCCAGGGCTACTACATGTTATTCACACACTCTTTCTTCTGTGACGGCTTGGAGCATTGCAGATTTCTTTCTGTAGATGTTTGGCATACTGGCTGCCACCTTGTCAAAATGGTTGTGATCTGAGTCAGCACAGTACATTCTGTGCTTGTAGCTCACAAAACTGTTTAAAGCTTGTATTGCATATGTTGTTTTTTATTTAATTTGTTTGTTTATATATCTATATATAGTGTTAGGACACTATGACATATGACATCATAAAAAGTTTAGCATTTGTTAAAAAAAAGCTGACTGAAAGGTTTAAGTCCAGACTTTCACATTTGTAGTTAGTGAGACAACAATGATTACCCTGGTTGATGATTGTAATATATTGGCATAAGGTTACCTATGTCATAACTTTGATGAATGCATTAGGGGGACTGTTTGTTATCTTCTTGGTGGCATAGCGGTCCAGTGGTTAAAGAAAAGGGCTTATAACCAGGAGTGTGACCCTGAGCAAGTCACTTAACCTCCCTGTGCTCCGTCTTTCGGGTGAGACGTAGTTGTAAGTGACTCTGCAGCTGATGCATAGTTCACACACCCTAGTCTCTGTAAGTCGCCTTGGATAAAGGCGTCTGCTAAATAAACAAATAATAATAATAATAATAATAATAGCATTTACTCCAGTCCTGTTTTTTTAAAGGAGAAAAAACCCTGCTAATTTGAACTGTTAACTAATACCACATGTTTGTCATCTTCAGTATTTACCACTTATGCTAAATTAGACGCATTTGTGAGGTGCAAGCTGGACTATTTTTTTAAAAAAGTATTTAGCCTTTTTTCTATTAATACATTTGGTGAGAATGAAAAGAAACGCACACAACTAATGTCTTTTTTTTCTTCTTGTTTAGAATTACTTTGAATATCATTTTCTGTGTCAGTCATGACATCCCTGGGGACTTTTTAAAAATCTCCCCTGCCCCTCTTTTGAGTTCTCAAACATGTCTTCTCTCCAAGTACAGCTGGTATACCAGAGTGTAAACCTTAATCTGTCCCCCTGCAACAGTCTGCCCCCAATGGATGTAAGAAATGTGGTATTTCTTACATCCACTTTGGGCAGAGTGTTGCTGGGGGACACGTTAATGGTTACACTCTAGTATACCAGCTGTGCTTAGATAAAATTGATAACTTTTCAAAATAGATAAGGTCAAAGCCTCCAGTGTCCACAACGAAAGCAAAATATTATGCTAAGCTCCTGAGAATGACATGCTATTGGAATATTCCAATTGTGTTTCTGCCTTCCAATTCCGTATTCCTTACTAATACATTCTTCCTGTTCATATATACATACAGATATGTCACAGAATGAGATTGGGCTGGTAAATTTATTCGATAGAGAAAGAAATCAATATGATAAGACGTGATAAGAAATGTAGATGTCTGTTGGTCAAGTGCAGTGGTCCTCATAGTATGGCACAGTGTCACATGAGAAAGTGAAGTTCACTGTTAAGAGAATATCTAATTATTGTAACTAAATTATATATTATTGCTATTGTTTTTCAGGGCATTCTTTTCTCTACGCCTGACTGTCTGAAAACTCCCCAGGACCCAGGAAAACTCCCCAGGATGAAGTTATATCTGCACGAGTCCAACAGGGTCTACAGAGACAAGGTGGTGGATGAAAAGGATTTTGGAGTCTTTGATAAGATACAGACTGATTTGGTGAAAAAGTTTTATCAGGTGAAGACTTTAATTTCATTATATTGAAAGCAACCACTGGGACGGATTGTGAACATTTTGAAGCTATTTGCTCATTAAATTGTCATTCTGAAAATAAATAATCTAAAACATTTGATTGCAGAACAGCAAGAGTTGACAGGTAGATTTGTTTTGCAAGTGAATGGTTTCCACATATTGGTGAGAGATAAGAACATTCTTCTCTTTTGTTAAAGGATATCGAGGGAACTCTTGAAGAAAATGAATATAGTAAATGTTTTTCTCTTTTGTGCCTCTAAGTCAAGGTCAATGTTGCAGTTGGACAGCTTTCATCAAATTCATACAATTAGAAATGGTTTCCTGGAAAAGGACATGTAAATTAGGGGTGTGCCGATTCAGCGATGCACATGGTGAGCGTTGTATATTTTTCTTGACTATACGATTATCGATTATCATGCACTCTAGCAGCCTCACGTACCAATCAAAATCCAGTGTGAGCTCCCCTCAAGCAATCAGTTGCACAACTTGGTTACATGCCACTGAATCGCTTATATGTGTATGTTCCTGCAACTAGTTGCAAGTAGTTGCGCAATAGGTTGCTTGTACTGTTACAGTAGAGACAAGCTGTACTTTCAAGCGATCTGCTGAGCGATTTGTAGTGACGTTTTTTATCACCTGCGCGGTTGCGAAATATAATTGGCTGTTACACTATCATGACTGTTTACTTTCCTGTGGGAAATTTAAAGTTAACTGGGGAGAGGACACCATCAAGCCTTTGTCAGAATTGGTTCAGGAGAGGGAGGTGTTATGGAAAGCAAACGACAAATCATACCGATTTTAATTTTTTTTACGAGATGCAGCAATGCAAGAAATTGTTGAAGAACACCGTCTGTGACAGCGGAACATATCCTCTCAAAGCTCCACTATCTCCGCACTGTTTACTTCAGAGAAGCCATCTGTAAAAACTACACACATTTCTTTGTGCAACTAGTTGTTCAGGTGTGGACAAAGCAGTTGCAGGCGTTGCGTAATTTCAAGAGCGATTTGGTTGCGCAACTGATCGCTCAGATTTAAGAGTCGCGCTGCGTGTAAAATGTGTAAGGCTCGAATTTGCAGGGCTCCAGACTGGGAATAAAATGGTTGCAAATGTGCCCAAAAAAAATTTTTAAACAGATTTTTCGGGTTTAGGCATTTAAAAGCATGTGTCAGTATTTATGAATGCACCATGACGTAGGTCCGAAAGGGGGTGAAAAAAACGCATATCACACGTTTTAATAAACAGAAGTAGGAGAAAGACGGTAACACATACACTAATACTAATAATAACAATTTGTATTAACACTAGCAGAATATGCTAACCCCAGTTTCATGCAGCAGTTGTGATGGTGACCAAACGTGTTTGAGTGTTGTGTAAACATTTAGTAAAATAGCAGAACCAATTCATTGCAGTTTAAACTTGTTTTTAATGAAAAATAAATGGTAACATGTAATAATAAGAGCTGTCTGTGTTACATGCTGTCAGATCAGGACTACACTGACACTGAGCACTGGCACTGCAGCATGCTATTTCCAGTGTCACACTGTACACAGTTAGAGGTGCCGTCACCAATTCCAGACACAACACTTGCAAAATATTTAAAATATAAACATGCTGAGTTCATTGCAGTCATCTGCATTGATTAACCACTCAGCAGAATGTGGCAACACACAAGTGAGTACAGTATACAACACAATTTGGACAGGACACAATTTGGACAGGACATTTGCAAGTGCTCCCGAATATAGTAATGTATGGACACTGGGAGTGAACTACTTCCTTCACCATGTTCCCTCACAAGGCGTTCTAGGGCTTGCCTGTCGGCTCCCAGATTCATCTATTTATGACCTTTCTGAAACCGCTGCCATCTTTTAACCTTTACGTTATTAGTAATATTATTTCTACCTCTCTGTCTGTCTTATTTCACCTCCACCGTATCTGTCTGAAACTACTTGTCAAAGCAGTGTTTTAGATAAGCAGAATCAAACAGAGGGTAAGCCAGCTCTTAATTAAATCCATAAATACATACTAACTTGGTATTTAAAGTCTCCCCATCCTTTTTTTTTAAATCTTCTCCTGCTGCCGGTGTAGCTGTCGTATCAACTGCATCCGGAGTCCCCCCGGGGAAACGCTCTCCTGGTTGGAGTAGGCGGCAGCGGCAAGCAGAGGCTGACAAGTCTGGCAGCTTCTATAAGCTCCTTGGCTGTCTTTCAAATTACTTTAAAGAAAGGCTACAGCATTCCTGACCTTAAGGTAAGCCCATGTATAACCAACGCCAGGAATTGATTTAAGATTTTCTCCGTATCACTTTTCATAGCGGAAGATCTCCCTGCATATTAAGGAAAAGCAAGCAAGTGTACTTTTTTTTTTTATAAACCCAGCAGTGCCCACTTTTCTCCTCCTAAAGAATACATTTGAATATGTAATGACAAGATATTATCCTTAAAGAAAATCGCCTTAAGAATATCATAATATAACCCTACAAACTATTACCACAACGTTAAAATTCTCAGCAATGGCAAACTATTTTTTTCAGAACTCTGGTCCTGGAAATGCCAGTGTAGATTTAATGAGTAACAAAAAATTAAAAATAGAGACAGACATCATGCTAAACAGCAGCACATAATTTAACTTGAAATATTAAAACAAATATTGTTACTGTGTTAAAGATGGCAAATCATACTTCAAATGTGATCTCAGCTTGGTGAATATTATGTTTTCTCCTCTCTAGACTGATTTGGTGAGCCAGTATATAAAAGCCGGAGTAAAGAACATTGGTACTGTATTCCTAATGACTGACGCCCAAATATCAGATGAAAAGTTCTTAGTCCTGGTCAACGATCTCCTGGCATCAGGTAAGGTCATGATAGATATGATAGTTATAAACAGCTAAAACAAGTAAAGCCACTTGCAGAGGGTATTACTAGTATTATGAATTGAAAAATGTAGCTACCCAGTAGTCCAAACTGACCTGCAATCTGAACCATACTTTCATAATAAAATGCATGCTGACAGCAGCTGTAGAAACTGACCAACTTCAATAATTCTATAATGAGTGTGTCTCTGTATCTTTAGTTCAAAATGTTATTACTGATTGATCACATATACCTTTACAAACCATCAATCAAATAATCCATAATCTGAACAGGGTCCTTTCCCAACATGTTTGGATTAGCGAGTCTGCTGTACTGTACTGTACTGTTTCCTCAGTGCATCATGGAAGATTCTCATCTACAGATCATCTTTATTCAAACATACAGGCACCATGCAGGTTATCGATAGTTGCAGTTCAAATGTAGACCTTTGAAAATGTTATCCGCAGAATGAGCAACTCCAATAGATGTGTACTGTAAATGGACTGAAATGGAGATAATTCAACGTTCTCTATCCAAAATTGCCTCCTGCTATCAAGCTTACTCAAGGCTCTTGACGCATCCAAAGTTATTCTAAATTGTTGCCAAGGAAACGACACATGTAGTATACTGTTTATGCAGTTATCTTGGAAACTGTGAGATAATATCGAAGCTGGTGCCTAGGAGAAAAAAGAGAAAATACTGCTCCAGGCAGCTTCAGAATTTGTTTGAATATATATGGAGTTCAGTGACACATCTGTATGCTCATGATATGACAACTTAAATGGACGATACTTGTATTGAGATTACACTTTTAACAGCACAATAAAGTGCTGAAATGATCACTTTTGTGTTCCAAGTTTCCATTAAATATTTTTTACTTTTTTTTTTTTTTCTTTACTGCACTGACTTGCCAAGTGAAAATAGATTTCAGCTGCACTTTCTGGGCCTGGAATGGAAAAGTGGCATTTTTACATCATAAGCTTTTAAGTAAGAATTTAAGCCACTGTGTTTTGGGATTGTAGTACTGTGGTTGTATTTATTTTTTTCTATATTTTTATAATGAGCTAAGCTTCTCTGGTAATGTCAGTGCGTACTGCCCTTGAACTCTACAGCATTTTGAAGAGGAGCTCAGCAGGGTGTGAAAGGGAATTGTTGAAAAAGCTTGTTTCAGACTTTCTGTATGCAAAGTCCTCCGAGATTTACATTACCAAAGAGAAATAGTCAGATTCGCAATTTTTTATCAATCGTAAGCAAGATAGGATTACATGTGTGTCACTGTGCTATAAAATCATTCTATTTCTGGCTCGCATGCACAATTTCTGTTGCAGGGAGTGAAATGCATGTGAACCATATTTCTCTTTACTAGATATGGAAATTCTATTGAAACTGCCCACATGACAAAGGTGGTTCATACATGAAATCAGTGGCCATTGTCAAAAATATTTAACTCCCGAGTTATTTAAAGTCGATTTAGGTGAAGGATAAGTTCGATTTTCAACTGTTTTTAGACTGTTGAGATTGTTAAAAACTCAACAACATCAATACCAAACATAATGTTATGTAACTCTGGAGGTAAAGCTTTGTGAAATAGGATCTTCTTTCAGTGCTCATGTGACTGTCGCTGCACTTTTACTAAGAACAATGAAATACATGACATTTACAGTTGTGTGTTTGACTAATGTGGTTTAGGGGTTGGGAACTGTGTTATTTGAAAACGTGAATATACTGACTAAAACCATGTATTTTTATGTTTCAGTACCCACATAGATGAAATGGTTAGCCCATAGGCAGATTTACTGCAAACCATTATATGAGATGTTGTATTGATTGGCATACATGTTTTCATACTTTGGTCTAATCAGCTGTTTTCTTCTATTACCTTTCTTTGCTATTCCACTGTTTTGTCCTAATAATCTCTTGCACTTTGTAAACAAAGTGTTTCTGCGGAGTAGAAGAGTCCCTAAGACATGATTAATGTCAAGTGCTCCAGCCTTGCCTCACAAGCATATTGTGTTTTTGCACCTGTATGAAAAATCCCTGATTTGTTTCTAGAAGTTGAGAATATCATTGGCAGCTTGAGGAATGAAGTGAAGGGCCTTGGTTTGATGGACACCCGAGAAAACTGCTGGAAATTCTTCATAGACTGTGTTCGAAGGTAGCTCAAGGTGAGGTAGCCAGAGCAAAAAAAAGGAATTTAGAGGCTTTGATTAATGATCTGCTTGCAATTTCATTCTTAACAGTAATATTTGGAGCATGCAGGAGAATAATACATTTTTTTAATTTGCATGTTGCAGCCCCCACGACCAATTTTGATCTAAACTTATTTCATAATATATTTATCATGTACCATAATATTCCTCATTCTCGTCATACCCCTCGCTCTGTTTATGAGCAATGTATGATCCCAGGGGCACTGACAAGCACTGATCTAGTATTATCAACTAGGGTGAAATTGGGAACAGCCAAGCTGGCTGGTATTGCTTTATTTGTTATAGCTTATAACCCAGTTTAATTTAATGCATGACCTTTTTTTTGCTTTTCAGTCGAAATTTATTTAAATATGTTGTGGACCAAAAATTCCCCATGTTTGCCCTTTTTGAAAAAGAACACTTTAAACATCTGTATTGCTGTGCCTAGATATATATATATATATATATATATATATATATATATATATATATATATATATATATATATAGACACACACACACACAAGTATACTTGTACTGCTTCAAGAATATGTGGTTTGTTAACTTCGTTCCTTAGATGTAAACTGGGATGGATTATAATAGAGGAACATTTCTTGTAAAGTATGAGGAGTACATTACTGAAAAGCTTTTTTTTTCTCTCTCTCTATTTGTTTGTTTTTGAGAAAATGTTAGTGTGCAGTATTTGGAGTCGACCTTTATTACAGGGTCAATTCCAGCTCCCCCCCCCCCCCCCCAACGTTTAACAAAAAGGATGTATGTTTGAAAATGTCATTTATATATTTTTATTTTTGTGTTCCTTCGGATATTTTAGCAAATATTCTGGGATTTCTGTTGCTTCAATATTGAGTTACTAAGTCTGCCTTTACCTGACTTTGGAGCAATAACACCCAGAACCACTCAAAATGATTTCAAGCGACATACAACAGTACCAGAAATTAAAACAAAAACAAAAAAAGAAAACCACTTAATGACCTTTGAACTACTTGCTTTTTAATGTTACAAAACTAGAAAAATAAAATGAACTTGCATTCTGGTTTGTTTATTTCTAATTGTGCAACATTTTTAAAGCTACTAAATTGGGCTCTTTATCATTCAAATAGAAAAACTGTGTCGATAAAGGCACTTGCTGAGAAGTTACATACTTATAATGTATGTGTTTAAAGTTATGGGTGAAGTGTTGGTTAAGACCCTGTGAGGTACGTAAGCCCCATTCAATTCCCATTACACTTAGTTCATTTTGTCTGATTTTGTTTCTCCTCATTGCTCACCCGTTGGTAACAAGCTAAGAGTGCGCAGCAGGAAGTTCCCAGCTGTCATCAATTGCACAGCGATAGACTGGTTCCACGAGTGGCCTCAGGAAGCTTTAGAGTCTGTCAGCTTGCGTTTCCTCTAGGAGACAGAAAACATTGAGGTGAGGAGCTAGCGAGTTACTGATGTGATTGGAAATGAGCTGACACTTTGCAACTGTGTTAAGCCCTGCTGGTTTAAAAGACTTGCTGTGTGGGATTCACAGGTCCAATGAAATGTATACAGTACTGACAGATCAGAGAAATTTGACAATTTGTGATTTGTAATGAAAACCGTTACTTGTGTCTTGCCCCAAGGCACAAGAAGATGTTTTACTGTAACAATAATTAAAACAAAGTTAAATTCCTGAGTAGTCTTCGTTTTTGTGAATTTTATAGTAAGTTTGCTGATACACATTTTGATCAGCCATAAATGGTTCATTTCACAGTCCTCCCATCCAAACTGTATGATCTGATATCTCTTTCACAGTAAGAGACGCACACCATATTGACTTACACAATCATTTTGGCCCAGGTAAATGTACAGATAAATGACATAAGAGCAACAGAACCCACAACTAGAAACTGATTGCAAGCATCTTTTTTTTTTTTTTTTTTTTTACATCAAAACATCATTTAGATAGTGGCTTGGTCTGGTGGGAACAATAGACAGTGTGGTCCTGTGGTTTGTTCTTTACTGTGCTCAATATGTAACTGCAAGCATCTATATATTTTTTTCTTTTTTCTATTTAGCCCTCAGTAAAGGAGTCGGTCAGCAAATTCCTGGCGTACATTTACACAAGCATGAATGAGAGCTCCAAAGGTTAACTGACCGATGATCATCGCTACAACTGTGCCACCCCCAAGTCCTTCCTGGAGCAGATCAAACTGTACCAGAACCTGCTAAGAAAGAAGAGCAAAGAGACATTGGAGCAACAGATCCCACAACTAGAAACGGATTGCAAGCATCATAAAGTGAAAAGGGTTTGTAAATTACCCATGGGGGAATGCCAGCTGTAATAATACAGGATTTAGATCAGAAGTGGCTCATATGGGCATTGCAAACATATATTTTCATTAAAAAAGTGATATCTAGTAAGCTGTTACTACATGTACAGTATTTCACTTCCTAGGTCATTTCACCTCAGCATTGTCTTCTGGCTATGAAGTACTCGCAGGGATATTACTAAGGAAGTGCAATGCCGCCTGAAAGCAGGACTTGCAAAAAGAGAGTTCTTTTAACCTAGTATAGTACCAGTTATGTTTTAAGTTGGAAATATACATTTGTAATAAAACTGTGCCTTTTTAAAGTAATTGTAGCTAGCTAAATAAGCACCTTACCTGATTTGCACTTCCATTAGTGAGTTGGTCTCAATGTGCAGTTTTGAAATAAACATGTTATGACACACGTGTATTTTCATTTTAAAACATGATATCTGGTTCTTAACTTCCATGGCTATTTGACCTCAGCAGTGTCTTGTCAGTCAAAGCATGTTACTGGCATGCCAGTCAATAGGGCAAAAGAATAGCTGGTTAGTTAATGACTGGAAAGAAGCCAATTCCACCCTCCAGGTTTAATGACCAATGAAGTGCAACTCTAGTTGAAAGCATGGTTTGCAAACCGAGATTTATTTAACCAAGTGTAGTACCATATATCATGTTTTTAAAATAAAAATACAAGTTTCCTTCAAAACTGGACATTTGAGACGTTTGAGTATATAGTGAATGGAAGATGGCAGTGTCTCCTGAAGAAATCAGCAATAGCGTGAGTAACCTGGGGAACAAATGATTGATGAAGTAGCTTTTCAAGTTATCATTTCCTGCCCATTAGGAAAACCACATGCTGTGCATTTAGCCTGTGGTAGTAATATGCTTCAGTTTGATTGCTGCCTCCCAACGATTGCCTAGTGTGCTCCGCTGACGTCAGCACCTTTCATGTTCATTGTGGGGTTGTTGTATTATTCCCACGTCCTTTTCAGTAATAAGTTAAAACAATCCCAGTTGTATCCATTTATTAGTGAGTACGGTCTCTAAGCCATGCATGAGGGTCTGAATAAACATCTGGAAGAGCAGATTAAGCTCCTATTGAAATCCAGTCAACACCCAGGAGACTGACGTGACATAAATAGAAATACAATTGCTGACTTTAATGATTTTGTAGCTCATTGTTAAACTGAAAAAAAGGGCGGAAATTGATACAAGCTCAGCAGATTTTATTTTTTATTAAATGTTTTTTTCCTGTATGTATTTTACACTGGTTCATACTACTGTAGAAAATAAATAGGCAACAAGTTCACCTATTTACAAAATACATTCATGATCTGAATACAAAATCTTTTAAAAAATAATTGCTGCTAGTTTGATCCGATTCTGGGGGGGGGGGGGGGGGGAATGTGTGTAAGAGGGGGAAAACATATAAGGTGGTTTTGAGCATATTTATTTTCTGCAGTAATACCCCAAGTTTAGTTTGTGATGCTATTCCATTTAGTTTTTCTTCTGCCTTCCTGTTACTCACTATGCTAATATTTTTGGTGTAGGATGGAATGTACAGTTCAGTAAGCACGACTGTTTTTTTTGTTACTGATAAACAGTTCTGATGTTTTATTTCTGGTGCTGTTTCCTACAGTTTTTTAAACATATGATGCTTGAGCTATCAATTTCAGGCAAATGCGTTGGTGTTTCCCCCAAGAATGTTATTTTTGAATAAATTAAGAACTTTTACATAGTTTTTGTAACTTTTTTTTTTTTTAAGAAATCAGAATATTTAGAAGATTATTTTTTTTTCTTTTTTTTTAAAATCACAAGAATCCATTTGGCAGCTCACCAGAATACCTAAGCAGTACATCTCAAGTACAGTAAGGCTTTTATTACTACTAGTTTTAAATGGCCAGTCTGACTTTCTCATGCTTGAAAAGGCCACTGATCCCCACCCCCCTCTCTTCCTTCCCTGACAGGTGGACGACCTGAAAGCCAAACTGGCTGCCCAGGAAGTGGCGCTGAAACAGAAGAATGAAGACGCTGACAAGCTGATCCAGGTGGTTGGGGTGGAGACTGAGAAAGTGAGCAAGGAGAAGGCTGTCGCCGATGAGGACGAGCAGAAGGTAGCTCTAATCGCTAAGGAAGTCACCAAGAAACGGAAGGATTGTAAAGAAGATTTAGCCAAGGCAGAGCCAGCACTACTTGCAGCCCAGGATGCTCTGAATACTCTTAACAAGGTACGGCGTTTGTGTGGCAGGACTTAAAAGATTTTTTTTTTTTATATCATCTACATTTTCAGAATAAGCCATATATTTTCTTTACTTTCTGACCATTATTTACACTTTTCCACCACTTCATTTTGGAAATTAGGTTCTTCACAAAGTTATATTTTTTTGTTTGTGTGAGCTTTGTGCTGTGTGCTCACTCAACTTGTCCAGAGAATGCTTTACTAACATTTCTCACTGAGAATGAACGTGCTTGCAGAGGGAGGGAAGAACAGTAATTGGGACAGCACAGTGCTCATCAAGAATGTTGTTTAGAATGGGGTTAATGGCAGAGGAAATACAACTCATGTCAGGCCTCTTGCTAACCCATGTTGTTCCTGACTGCTAGTGTAGTAACATGTACATTATAGTTTTTCTACTTTTAAGAAAAAACAAACAATTTTTGTACTGAAGCAAAAGCTAGCTGCCTGTGTTTTATTTAGTTCACACATAGCCTGCGCTGTAGCAGTAACCCAGTTAAAAGACGAAAAGAGGTAAAGAGGGTTTGGAAAGAAAAAATAGAATCAAGGAAGATAAAGCAATACTGGGCTCAACACCTTGGTACCAGCATGCTTTCCAGTCCCCTCATACCTCTTCACGATAGTTTAAAGCTAATGTAAGTAGGAACAGAAACTAAAAATACAGCTCATGAAAAAGTAGTTCATATCTCCCCACTCCAGACTGCCTTTGGTAAAAACTCTGTGGTATTTCTGAAAATCCTATATTAAGGCATACTGAAATTAATTTTGCCGACATTTAAGGGAACTGAATACTATACTGTACATCAGTATTACATTATGTTTATTATTATTATTTATTTCTTAGCAGACGCCCTTATCCAGGGCGACTTACAATCGTAAGCAAATACATTTCATTTACATTTACTGGGCTTCGTTGTTTTAAAAAATGGTGGTAATATTGCTTCAGTTTTAATGGTCTCCTAATTAAAAAAAAAAACTAAAAGTAGGTTCAGTTCCATTTTAGTTTAATTAAAATATAAAGTTAAATCAAGACCATTCAGATTTCTGGTTAAGAGCTCAGCATCTATTGTTGTGTTGAACATTTTTAGGGAATTGCATTAGAAAACAAATGAGTTACCCTTTGCCTGCGCTGGATAGTATGCCAAAATAAGTACAGTATTTTTAGTACCTTTGGTAACCTTTTCTAGACTACTATTAAAAAAAAAAACCTACAAGACTCTTAACAAGAGAACAGACTAAATTCTTTAAAGAACTTCCAGCTGAGTGAATAGGACCTTGTCACTTGCATGTTCTAGAAAAATGTGAACATAATTATTGTAATGCAATATAGAAGAAGAAGAATATCTTGCCATGTAATATTGTTTGCATGCAATTTAACCTTCCGTCGGCAGCAATAATTGAGCTCACTCGGAAGGAGGGAAGGGGTGCAAATGCACCCCACATACATAAACGCAGGTAACCTATTATTTAAGGCAAAATAACACAAAACTGGTAAATATATATTTTCAATATTGTACTGTATCAGGTAATAAGCAGGATACTGTAAAGAATGCAGTTATCAAATAACAGTGCTGGAAACTAATGTATTTTACAACGCCCATAGATACAATTATAATCATTGAGGAGTGAGGCCACAGAGGTGATTTAAATGTTGTATAACCTTTAAAAAGTCATGATGACTGAAACAGAAAATGATACAAAGTGAATCTGAACAACAAGAAGATTGCATTAGATGAGAAGATAGCTCTAATATTCCACATGCATACCAAGTACTGTAACTCTTCTTCTATAAAGATTGTGTTTAATCCTCTGCCTTTCTGTAGCAGTTCTTAAGCATACTAGGGCCTGTGGAGACTTAGCATGTTTTTTATTCTCTCTGTGATGTAAATGAAAGCCACAAAATCAGCAAAAATCACTGGCTAGTTGTCTTGAACTTGTCAGGATTAAAAGCAGCTGACATTTTTATTGTCATACTGCTGTTCTGAGGCAGTTTAGTGCCCTGCATGAGGGGAAACTAATCTTCCTATCTACTTTGTGGAAGTTAATTGCCATTGATTGGTACTGAATTGGAAGCGTGAGGTAGACAGCTTTTTTTTTGTTTTAAAATCAACACGTTATGAATGGATGTATTGGATGCCTGCCGATTTCTTTTTAAAGTCGAGTTTTCTGCATACCCCTACTTATGACCTGTGAAAGTAACCACAGCATTCTTTTGATGTAATTGGATAGCATAACACTACACATTTAGCATGTTTATTTAAAACTGGTTAAAGGTCTATATAATATTGTTACACTTTTACTGTAAAATAAACAGGTACCATTGTTCAAATAGGCTGGAAAAGTGCATAAGAGGGTTCAACTATTCACAGTTAAGAAGCCTTCTGAGGACTCTCATGCTACGACAGAGTTTCATTGCATGTGATGAGACACCTTATTTAAAATTCAGAATGTAGCTCCAGGCTTCAAAGATACCTCTACAGACTTACTGCATTAGTGTCTATGCGTACAAAGAAAACCCATTCATTTCATTGTAACAACATTTATCCCCTCCTTTTTTTCAGAACAACTTGACAGAGCTAAAGTCTTTTGGCTTGCCAGTCTTGGCTGTCACTAATGTCACAGCCGCCGTCATGGTGCTCCTGGCAACTGGGGGAAAAGTTTCCAAAGACTGAAGCTGGAAAGCGGCAAAGGTCATGATGACCAAAGTAGACAGCTTCTTGGATGCCCTGGTCAAGTTCAACAAGGAGAATGTCCATGATAACTGTCTGAAAGCTCTCCAGCCTTATCTCAAGGACCCTGAATTTAATCCTGAATTGATGTCATCAAAGTCCCTTGCAGCCGCTGGTCTGTGTTCCTGGGTTATTAATGTTGTGAGGTTCTATGAAGTGCATTGTGAAGTGGAGCCCAAACGCCAGGCCCTGAATAAAGCCAACGCAGCTAGCTGCTGCCCAGGACAAACTGTCCACTATCAAATCCAATTTTTTTTTTTTTTTAAAGGAACATAATTTCTGGTACTTCATCAGGTTTAAAATAGATTTTTATCTTTTACAGGTAGTGTTACACTGCCTGACACTGTCATACAGTCTTGCGCTAAGTTAACTATGGCTTGGTTTACATAGAAAAAAAAAAAAAAAAGTCTCACCTTTTTGTCACTGTATTCAGGGAGAGAAATGATCCTTCAAAATTCAAATGGCCTAATTAATATTAAACTCTGTGAGGGTGTATTTAAATGTTTCTGTCTGTGTTCCAGTTTGGCGTTGCGCAACTACTGATATTGTGCAGCTTTCTTAAACTGGGTTTACACAACGTTTTTAGGTTGTGTTAAAAAAAAAATGCAACCAAAAAAATCAAATAAATGGTTAATGATATAAAACAATATCCAATCATAATATTTAGTAGACTACTTTTAGACTACATTTTCAAAATACTGGTAGTAAATCTACACTAGGCTATTAATGTTCTTAATAATAATAATAATAATAATAATAATAATACATACATACCTGAATCCAAATTCCGCTAGGACAGTGCAAGGCTATTGCTAGTGGAATGTTATATTTTTGTTATTGTGGAGCCAGTATACCGGTAGCCCACACAAGTTTAACACATTTCTCAAATCTTGAATAAATGGTGTCACCATATAACAAAAAAAAAAAAAAAAAACATACTAAACAAAGAGGTCTCTAAACCCTTTGTATGCTTATTGTTTTTCTATTTGGTCAAAAAAACTTGTCAGGGCTACTTTCAGTAGATCTTTGTTGTTAATAAAGAATTGCTTAGTACTGCTTGCAGTTATAGTAGAAAGTTGGGTGATAGTGTGAGGGTTTTGGAGTTTCTGAAGTGCATGTAAACCAAGTGTTGGAGTTTGTGTTAGAATTGAGGTTGCTCCATTGCAATGTTTTCATGTTTGTCATTGCATGCTGTGCAAGTTAAACTAGTCATGTGATTATACAGCTTTAAAGTGCAGTCCTCCATTTTATCACTAGGTGTTGTAATACTGTTCTCAACTGAAAGGTCACTAGGAAAAATGTCAGCTGGTGTATACGACTGGGGTGTACCACCACTGTACAAAGACGTGGGAATGAATTTCAAACTGGGGGTGCTGAAAATGAAAGGGAGGGGGAAGGCACCTTCCTTTTTAAATGCCTCTATAGGAATACCGACACCAATTAAAATGTAATCCTAGGATTAGTGTTAAAAGACAAATGTATTAGAATAATTAAAATAAATGATTTCTATTCTTTGTTCACTTCAACCATATTTTCATGGTAAATCTTGTTAAGAACAGCTCTTAGTGTAAGGTACTGCAAGCCGTTGAAATGTAGTTGGAGATGGATATGATTACTTTGCCTTGATAATGTTTTAAAAAACATCAACTTGAGGAGGTTATTCTTCTTATTTTTTTCTTTTATGTATTTCGGGGCTCAGGGAAGGAGCTCGATCTTCCTGTTGGTCCATAAACAAGCATAACTCAAGCAGTGTTGATGAGAGTTTTGAGAAAGCTTCATGTCTGCCTTAATGGGACCACTGTCTCAGTGGTTGAGGGACCAGTTAAGCCTCCATGCCCATTCAATTCGTAGCTCTCTCTCATTATTTTTATTACTTTTATTACTATGATTTGAAGATCCTTAAAATTCTAATGAGTTTGGATCAAGTTTTTAAAGCCTATGCCTTGATTTATCTTGCAATGAAGCCAATTAAAATGTTGGAGGAGATGCAGCAAAAATGAACATTTTAATTACTAGAAATTGGAACGAGGTGCTGTTTGAACTGTGGATTACTGTAGTACATTTATCCACTGAGCCCTGTTTTCAGGTTTTTCTTCAGTGACCACTTTTGAATAATTCGCATTTATCTCAAACCATGTAATCTTCTTTCTTCTTAGAACTTACTTTTTTTCCCAATGAAGTCACAATTCTTTCACTTATTACAGATCACGTATAAAAAATAAAATATATATTATCTTAATGTACTGTAATTCCATGTAGAAAAAACGTGACAACAGTTGTAGTACAATCTTAAATATAATTGTAATAAACCAGTTTTTGTGATTTCTAATAAGTTAAAACGTTGTGTGTAGCTTGTCTCTTACCATAAGTGACTCTGCACAATTTAAGGAGCCAGAACTACAGTATACAGGATGCGATGACATTTCTTATACAGTAAGAGATACCCTACACACAACTTATTAACTTAGGCCTTGTCACATATGTTCTAAATTTGTAGCAGGATAGTTATTGATTCATTACAGTTTGTAAAACAATTCTTGCTTTCTAGGTTGGAGGACTAGCATCAGAACATTTGGAAATTAAAAAAAAAACAGGAGAGTACATTATGTGGAGATGTTTTGCTGATCACAGCGTGTGTGTCCTAGTTAAGATATTTCACCAAGAAGTACATTAATGGATGGCTCTTGGATGCCATATCTCAATCAGCTGAAGTTAAGTCTTGTATGTTCTGAATGTTCAGTCAACCATACTAACTAGATATAATGGGGGCTAGTATTGAGTTACACAGTGGCAGATCTAAATGCCACCACTATTAAAATATTTACCAAACCTGGCAAAGGCAAAATACATTTAATTATTCAAACAGTGGTGTTTTTTAGAAACCCTTTGTATGTAATCCTTTTTTTTCAAAATGCAACCACAATTTTCAAACATAACTGCAAAACAGTTAGCGTAACTTGCAGAAATCATTGTAGAAATCTTTCAAAAAGTAGTTTATGTTAATGCCAAATTCAATACATAATGCAACGCTTCATTTGTTTAGCAGTTAAAGTTTTACAGTTGGCTAAGTTTTTAAATTTGCATTTAATTTCCAGTGTTTTGGAACTGAAAGGACATTGCTAATTTCCCTGCGTTTTCAGAAAGCTAAAACAGACGACTCGGCACTACTTTCAAATCAGAATGCTGGAATGTTAACCTTTTAGTTTTGTTGAACTTTTGAAAACCACCAACTAATGATATAAATGCTGAAACGATTTGTAAAAAAAAAAAAAAATAATAAGTAAGCCGCAAAAGGTAAACCAATTTCAATTGTAATCATACCATGGCTATTTATTATTATTTATTTCTTAGCAGACACCCTTATCCAGGACGACTTACAATTGTTACAAGATATCTCTTATTCAGTGTTTTAAAACAGATATTTTTCAGATTAGTTTTTGGGGGTTTGTTTTATTACCTCAATGTGAAAATATGCATCAAATCTGTTGAAAAACAAGTTATTTTGAGGAAAAAATAAATTAAAAAAATCATCATAACATTGACTAATGCTGTACTGTAGTGGGAAAATCCATAATGATATAGAGAGTGGATGTTTTCCTAATTTACTTTCAGTTTTACAAATGGCCCACATCATACGGGAGCAACAAAAATAATATTTAAGCAAAAAGTAGTTTCATCAAAACCGGGAGCAGAGCGATTGCTGAGCCAATGTAACTAGTTGTACGTAACTTTCTGTTTCAATTGTGTGTTAAAACTTAAATAAGCAGGACATCACTGGGAAAGCAGGAAAGGCTGGGTATACACCAGTACTGTACAGCAGCAGCATTTTAGTGCTGAGCTGTTTTTGTGGTGGCAGCCGGTAGTCCACAAGAGATTCATCTACCCCTGGCATGTCGCTAATTAAACACACAGATGCATACGCCTGTAGTTATTTACTAAATGTCCTTCAATTATGTAAAAGTAGCATTACCATACCATTTGTAGGTTATAGGAGGCTGTGTGGTCCAGTGGTTAAAGAAAAGGGCTTGTAACCAGGAGGTCCCCGGTTCAAATCCCATCTCAGCCACTGACTCATTGTGTGACCCTGAGCAAGTCACTTAACCTCCTTGTGCTCCGTCTTTCGGGTGAGACGCTGTTGTAAGTGACTCTGCAGCTGATGCATAGTTCACACACCCTGGTCTCTGTAAGTCGCCTTGGATAAAGGCGTCTGCTAAATAAACAAATAATAATAATAATAATTTGTCTTTAGGTACCGATTCCAGTCACTCCTGAATTAGACCCCTTGACGATGCTTACTGATGATGCAGATGTTGCAGCCTGGCAAAATGAGGGTCTCCCTGTAGATAGAATGTCTACAGAGCATACCACCATCCTCGCCAACTGTGAACGCTGGCCTTTAATGATGGACCCACTGCTGCAGGGTATCAAATGGATCAAAACCAAGTATGGGGAAAATCTCAGTCATCCGGATTGGCCAGCAAGGGTAAATACAGTACCTAGTTCATTTGTGTCATAGACTAAGGACTACAAATAGTGTAGTATTCATTTTTTTTTATGTCCATGGCAGAAATCTCAGTTGCATATGTCTAGTGGTCATTTCTAAAACCACAACACTTCAATAATTCAGGTTTCAGGAGGTTTATCAGATGCAGCTCCTGTAAAAAAAACCAAAAAACATTAGTTAGTAACCCTGGTAAATAAGCAGAAACAACAATCCAGATTTATACAAAACATACATACAGTAATCAGAATTAAACAAGAAAATACATTATATATCGATAAAATGTAGGTGGTATTTCTGTAAAAGTAAATATCCTTGTATTGGCTAATACCCAATCTTTTCTTCTCCAAACCTCCCATCAAGTCACACATATAGTTATCACATTATTAATAAACCATATTCTTTTCATAGCCTCCTGCCCAATCCAATTAATGGCACTGTGGGAACTAACAAGAATATTCTACTTTGTTATGTAAAAAATACATAACACCTGAAATATTTCGTTAGGAAATTTAGGATTGTGAGAACTGCATGTTTTGTTTTGGCCTGAAAATTGCCTATGCTCCTGGGGTTTTTTTTGTTTTTTTTTTAAACACACATTAAATCCATGCATGGTTTACATCCTACATATATTCGTGAATTGCTGGCTCTCGGAAGGAAAAAGCAGAGTTTTTTTTAATTTGTTTATTCTTTTAAATCAATTTTAGTCATGCATTAAGATTCAGCATGACTTGCACATCTTCAGAGATTTATGCAGTTACTTTTAATAATGGATGCATACCTTGGGGACTGCATCCAAGACAAACAGGAAAATGCATTAGAAATGAATGCAATGATCTCTTGGCATTCTGATTTTTCAAGAGCTATCAATGGAGAGAGCGCTGTCAGACGGGAAAGTGGTTTTGATTGAAAACTTGGAAGAGTCGGTCGATCCAGTTTTGGGGCCGCTGTTGGGTCATGAAACAATCAAGAAGGGCAGGTAAGTAATTTCCAAAACCTTTTCTGTTTGAGCGATATTAACCCTCCTAAATCTGTTGCGTTTTATCGTCAGACGCCGCACCATCAAGCTATTGCTGACTTGCTTTTCTTGTAAAAGGTGGGTTTTCTAGGTTAATAAAAAACACACATAAAGTAAAAGGGAAATCAAGACAAATATTATTCTACCCAATGCTACTCTGGCAAAGCCTCCCAAACTAATGGAAATATTAAATACTACAGTATTTTTTAATATAGCTTGCACTTTGTGTATAACACACATGTCACATGGATTACATCTCTTATATAACATGCACCCCCAGTTCCTTATAAAAACACTATGTAGAATACTCTTAGTATACTGTACACCTTTGTATAGAGTGTAACATGCAACTTGGTATGTACCACGCAGAAATTCAAGAACATGCAGTTGTTATATCATTTAATTACATTATTAGTTATTTCATTTCTAATAGTTGACGAGACTCGGAAGGATACTGTTCCTGACCCTCTTTATTTTCTCTCACATTCAGGTATATGAAGATTGGTGATAAGGAATGAGAGTACAACCCCGGTTTCTGCCTCATTTTACACACCAAACTGGCAAACCCCCACTACCAGCCCGAGCTGCAGGCCCAGTGCAGCCTTATCAACTTCACCGTCACCAGAGTCCTGGAGGACCAGCTGCTGGCCACTGTGGTCAGCATGGAAAGACCCGATATGGAGGAGCTCAAGGCAAGTTTCAAATATGCACACATCCCTATATGGATTTCCTTTAAGAACTAGAGATAAATAACTTGCCAGTGAAGTGTTGACAGTAGGGAGCAAAAGTTAGCTCCTTGTTCCTGACTCCGTCATTTTATAAATGGAATTACTCTACCAAAAAGTCAGACACAAAACCTTGTGAGTAATTTGAAAATATAAGGAAAGGTAAGGGGTGCTTTTTAAATGAAACATGTAAAGTTAATTGTTTTCTGTAAGGGATTTTGACAAAACCAATGCTCTCTTTTCACAAAACTTTTAACTGCTTTAGAAAAGCTGTATTAGTTCATTCTCATTTTTAAAGTATTAATTTAATTCTGTTTAGAGCAACTCTTTTAGTTCAAACAGCTGTTTTTTCTGATTTCCCCCCCCCACCCCCCCCCCCCACACTGAAGAATATTGTTTGATACTGGACCTTACTTTCACATCTAAAAGTCTTTTCAGAACTACAACATATAGTTCCTAGATAAAAAAAATAAATAAAAAAAAAGTATTTCCTGTAACTTTGAGATGATGGCTTGAAATAAGTGGCAAGATATGTAATTACATAGATAACTGCACCATAGAGGTGGCTGCAATGGTTAATGACGTATCTGCAATATGTACACCCTCACGCACCCAATGAGCACACACATTTACAATTACTCTTCTGTTCTGAAAGCTCTAGATATGACAGAGATTAAATCTTGCAGAGGGGCTTTGTAAAAGACCATTTACCACAAATAATTCAAAATAAATAGCCTGTTTTTTTTTTTTTTTACGTTTGGAAAAATAACAATGCCTTTTTCAAGTTGTCTATCATATCACATCATTTCCATTGAGCTTGTTAGGCATTCGTTTTATTTATTGCGACAGATTTAGCAAAGCTGCATTTCATTATCTTAACAACCAAGGGATTATTAATTCAGGTTATCTATCTCTGCTGTGTATCCTTCTCTCCTGGGGGCTCAGAAATAATTTAGTACAGAACAACTTTGCTACTCGTATTTGCCAGTGGCTCTTTGGTTCAGAGATTTGTTTGCTGATAGTTTGAAATTTCAATCTATGCAGGTCAGAGAGATTTAACAATGAAAATCCATTTTTCTATTCTTATCTAGCCAGCCTTTAAATAAATCATGTTGGCTGATTTCATCTGAGGATAAATCTGCATTCATAATGCCCTGCGATTGTGTGAATTCCTGTTTGGTGTCAGTGTCCCCTGTATTTTTAAATTCAATATTCTGTATTGTAATAACGGAATGTGGTCTAATTAGAGTCTCGGTAGGAGGAAAGAATCATTCTGTGCAATTGTTTTATCTTTCTAACCTAATGTTATCTTTTAGGCTGGAGAGATGTTAGGATGACAACAAGCATAAGGAGTACCTTCTATAAAACAGTGCCTTTGTAATTTTATAATTGATATGTGCATGACGCCTTTTATGGTCAACGCAAAAACCGAAATTGTGAAATCCCAAAGTCTTTTCAGAAAAGTTTCTGTAGGGCATTCTTTCATTTTAGAAATGGTATAGCATCTTCATTTTCAGATATTTCACTTGTTCACAGTGAAATATGTTAAATAGATATTTATATTTGAAAAATAAGACATCTAGATTGGTCATATTTAACAAAACCTCCACAATTGTCAATTGAAATCATATTAGTAAAATCCTATTTTGTTATTCATGTAGCGCCAGCATAACTATTGAATATCATGTGACTCTTATGAGTAATCTTTCTGCCAGCAGCCGTCCAATTGCTGTGTCTCCTATATGTGCTTCCCATAATTCCTTACAACAGGTTTCATATGAAAAATATACTTTACCCATGCAGTGAATCTCTCTCGGAATTTAAGACTGAAATAATTCATATCACTCAAATCAACATAAGGTTTAATTTAACTTAATGAACACTTGTTGATTGTTATTTATTTGTTTACAATACAATCAGGTGATCGTTTACTTTACAGTAATGCAAAGCCTACACAGACGGTGTGCTGTTGTTTCCAAGCTGAATATTGATTTTACTGCGATGATAGACATATCCTCTTTTAATTCCAATCACCATTTGCAGCAGGTGATTCATTGATTCATTTCTGGCCTAGTTTTTTAAATGCACAGTAAGCTATTACTAACGCACTATCCCAGTATAATGTTAGATTTGGATTATTTGTTTATTTAGCAGACGCCTTTATCCAAGGAGACTTACAGAGACTAGGGTGTGTGAACTATGCATCAGCTGCAGAGTCACTTACAACTACGTCTCACCCGAAAGACGGAGCACAAGGAGGTTAAGTGACTTGCTGAAGGTAACGCAGTGAGTGAGCCGGGATTTGAACCGGGGACCTCCTGGTTACAAGCCCTTTTCTTTAACCACCGGACCACACAGCCTCCTATGTATGGCTAGACAGTGCATCCTGACAATGAACCTACCTGGGTTCTCTATGCGTTTCCTTTGCCAAATGATTTTCATTGGAAGTGGCCTTACAATGACAATGCAATGTTTTTTTGTTTTTGTTTTTTCATTAAGGGGTAATGGTAGTACAATCCAATGGCAGCTGCACTGGTGTTGAATGATATCCGAGCCAGTATGCGACTGTATGTGTTCCAAATCGATTGTGTTGCCATTGCTATTTAAAGCTATGGTCTGCTAATGGGACTGCTAGGAATTCTTCAAGATCATCATTTGCCAGTATAAGAACTCTACAGATATCAGACAGTAAAAACAAACTTTCATAGTTGCGGCATCTTTTTCTTAATTTATTTTTTATAATATGTTACTTTATTACAGCATCAGTGCTGCACGTCATGAATATTTAATTGAGATTTGTTTACTCAAATATTGCACCAATTGTTGAATAGATGACTGATCAGATGGGAAGTCAATCATTTCACATGTTGGTAATTTTTTTTTTTGGCATTAGAAACATTATGGTATCACATCTGTATTTCTGCTTTACAGTCCAACCTCACAAAGCAAAAGAATGGCTTCAAGATCACTTTGAAAACTTTGGAAGACAACCTGCTTTCCTGTCTTTCTTCTGCCTCTGGGAACTTCCTGGGAGACACAGCGCTTGGGGGGGGGGGGGGGGGGGGTGTTCTGCTTTGTAGCTCTGATACAGCACTAATGAGGTAAGGAAGTGATAACTAAGGTTTTAAAATCCATTCCTTACCTCTTATTAGCGCTAGCAATAATATTTCTGCTCCCCATGAGCTTAACCCACACTCAAAGTAAGGCATTTGGGTTCTGAGAAAGGGAGCAAGCCTTTTATTCTTTCTAAATAAAAAAATATATATATCTGGGATTGTGTTTACCAAGAGCTGCTGCTAAAACACTGGGGTTGTTTAAGAAACAATTAGATACTGCCCTGCAGTTATGAGTGTGCTAGCAAGGGACAGGTCTCAATAGACAGAACAGCCTCTTCTCGCTCCCAATATGTCTTATTTTCTTATGTCGCCCATGTAGTTGATTTATGTGTTGGAAAGGTGAACCTATTCATTTTTGTTGGATCTGTAACACCTGTTGCTGGCTGCAGCCTCTGTAGGAATTTCAAGGAACTCAAATGAGAACACATTTACTTTCTTTGTCTCCTGGCAAGCGGACTGACTATCTCAATTCCTCAGAGAGATGTCCTGCCTAGTAGCCTAGTTTAAGTCTCGCTACTGAAGGTGAAGGTGTTGTGCAGGAGGAAGTTACCAGGAAACCGAACTGAAGAAGAAAGCTGTTCTGTTGGCTTTCAGAATATTATAGTCTCATGTTGTATTTTAAAAAAAGTAAGTAGCTTCAAGTTTCAATGTATTATTTTATTATTTTACTGTCTCCTTACAATCATTCGGTATAGCTCTCAGATTTCAAATACTGTTTTTTTTTATTGTTCAGGTGTTTAAACCTGAGTTCATATGAAGAGCTGTGCTTCAGTTCTTGTTCCCTGCCATAGATATATGTAACATAGGCTAGACCAGCCATGTCTTTTTTTATGGCAATGCACTGCTGGGCACTAAGGTGCTGGTGCTTACCTTTTGGCTGAACTAGCCTACATTTCATGTATCTCTGGCATGTAACTAAAACTAAACAGCAGCCCTGTACTCGTAACCAAAGCACCAGAAAGAAAATAAAAATACAGTATTTGAGTAATAGCAATAAGAATCACGCAGAATAGTTTAAAACACCATAACAAGTAAGGGAACAGTACAATAAATATAGAAAATGTTATTTGAAACTAAATTTCAGATTCAGTTTTGTTTATTAAACTGAAGATTGGGGGAATTGGAGGTAGGGAACAGATCAAGCAGGTCAATGTTGCTGAAGTATGAAAGACGATGTACACTAAAGCCTGTAAAGGTGGTGGTCGGAGATAGAAGACAGGGTTTAAAGGGAGTGCAGGAGTGCAGTTACCACTTGGGTTCCTCCTGCAATTACTTTTGAATTTAAAGTAATTGGGTTCTGATTTTTTGGTATACATTGTTGATGATGAACCAAGGCAGATCCTGAAATGCCAAGATTGAATTAGATTTATGTTTTGATTTAATCTAAGGACTTGCTGAAAAGATCCTTCGACGTCAATCACTGTATTTTGTAATGAAGACTGTTCGGTCAGCCGTGCTACTGAAAGGGACACCCCCCCCCCCCCCCCCCCACCAACCTTTGCTTTCTATTGACCAGTTTGTTCCTTTGCAAAATCCACAAGTTACATTTTTATTAAAAGTATCTGTGTCGGGCAAAGCTTTTATCTCAGAATGCATTGCATCAATGGCTCTTGGAAGACTTAATTTGTGTTGAGAAGAGAGAGGATGGCTGGAACATGTAATCGATAACCTTTCAGAGTGATAGACTGGACAGGGGGAGGGGGGTAAACATTTACTGGAGTGTATTACTTATTACTTGCAAGCAGTACAGTGATGAAACTGAATCAGGTTGGCATGTTGGCACAAATCCAAAGTATTATAGAAAAAGGTCAATACCGGGAAATATATCTGAAAAGATGGATACCACAAATTGCATCCATTAATCATTGATCTTTTTTTATGCATGTAGGAGTGTGTTTGAAAAATAGCAACACATGTGATATGCAGCTCACACATTTGTTTAAATGTGTGTCCCGTAAATCATGGCTGCATCTCCTAGCTGCTGGTCAGTTCCAACTACGATGATCAAGAATACACAAAGTAATATTTTACATGGAACAGCCTCAAAAGTGCAGAGACTACAGGCCATTCTGGATCTGTAGATTTCCAATCCAACTTTTCTGAAGGCCTTAATTATTGAGGCATGGTCACGTATCTCTCCTGAGCATCTTGCAGCCTTGCGGCCTGTACCTCATCGACAGTGTTATGGCAGGTGTTTTGGTTTAATCCCTAAATGTGTGTCTATAGACGTGTGTGTGTGTGTGTGTGTGTGTGATTCTCACATTTTAATTGCTTAGTGAGATGTATGCAAAACATGTAGTACAAGACACAATTTTGGATCTCCTAAATTAACTAACTAACTTACTTGTTCTCCACAGTAAGATATTGATGACAAAAAAAAAAAAAACATGTCTGGTACTTGTTAAAGAACACTTTCTTGTGCTGTTTCCTTCCAAGTGAAGGAGGTCAACGTGACAGAAGTGAAAATCGATGAGGCGAGAGAACACTACAGGCCTGCAGCCGCCAGAGCGTCTTTATTGTACTTCATAATGACTGATCTCAATAAAATCCATTCCATGTACCAGTTCTCTTTGAAGGTACCCTTATTAAAGGCCTACCGCTTTACTAAAAAAAAAAAGCCCCCGGTGGATTTCTCTTTGGCAGATATACTACTTTAATAAGTCATTCGATTCTGTTTTGATGGTGCGTCTAACCATTTTCATGTACTGTGGGTTTGTTTTATTAGTTTAATTGTTTCTAATTTATTTATTTGTATTACATGAGAAGGTCTTGTATATTGATAGCAAGGATCCCCTGAGGTTTTACTGAGAGGATCCTTGCACTAAAAGGAGTTATGTGAACCAGCAATGTACAGTTTAGATCATTACAAAACTGTCGACATGTTCAATAAGAATATTCCATTGTGTGACCTTTGTTACACAAAAGCAATTACAAACCCATGGTGAAAGTACAATTCACAAGACAATTTAAAGTTACATTTAAAATGTTTACCTTTCTTTATCAGTTGTGCACAATTGCCTGGTGGTTTTATGAAACTCATTACAGTTGACATAAGATTTTAAACTAGGCCTGTAAAGGGCTAGCAAACAAGCCCACTGGTTTTTATTTGGAAATAAAGCCATTGAACAAGGCTCAAAAGCCTGTGTTTGTCCTTTTTACATCCTCTTCATAGTCTGAATTTTGTCTTGTTTTTGTTTTTAACTTCGCTGCTGGTTCTCAATTGCTTTTACTTCAATTTATAAAAGTGGCTGAGTGTATTCCTGTTCACATGTGTGCAGCTGTTAGATATGGACTTTCAAGCGCTGTCTGTGTGGCTTCCTAAGATCAAAGCATCATCTGTTGATATTTTGTAAACATATGTTGACCTAGTTCGCCATAACCCCGAACTGCGTCTCAACCCAATTCAGTTGGCGTCTCTCCTGCCTGCGTAGCAATACAGTCAGTTTCACAGAGTTATTTTGATTTAGGAGAATTAAAAATGATGATACTACCTCCCCTTTTTTTATAAGAAAAGAAAACAGGATAAACTGTACAATATTATCATTATAAAAAACTAAATCTGAGAACCATACAGACAGCAACACATTATTGAGACACCTTTCCTAAAGTTTGCTGTATGGTTCTGTTGTGCAAATTACCCAATGTTATAATCACTCTCTTTGTATGTACTTATGTTTACATAATATATAAAGCCATTTTTCACAATTTTTCTGTGTCTCTGACTACACCAGTGTTTCTCAAAGTGGAGGTGAGGACCCCATTATAGATAACAGAAAGGTTTCAAGGGGGTTGAGTGACGACCACAAGCAGACCCACTATCTATAATTACTACCAAGCAATACAGCTGGAATTTTATAGAAAATAGTTTGTTTTATTATTCATGTTAATACAATAAAATATGAATTTGTACCCAATGAAAAGGGAGCCCCAGCTAAAAAAAGTTCTAGAACCACTGACCTTCAGAAGGGACAGAAGGGAAGAGAAGTTCTTTAAAGCAGGCTCTGTTGTTTCTCTCGTTCTCCAGGTGTTTGGCGTGGCTGTGCTGAAAGCCCCTTCAGATGACACTCTCAAGCAGCGTGTATCAAACCTCATCGATAGCATCACCTTTTCTGTCTTCCAATATACAACACGAGGGCTGTTTGAATATGATAAACTGACTTACACAGCACAGCTTACCTTCCAGGTAAATTCTGAAATCATACCAATTACTTGCCAACCACAAAGTTTAATTTCCAGTAGAGGTGATGATGTGATCTATAGTATAACTACAGTTTAGTGGGGTTTCACTTTTACTGTGGAGTTGAGGGACCCCACAACCTACTAAAACCACCCATGATAAAGAACTGGCATTTGAGATAAGTGGGCATACAGCGCTATCTTCTGGTAATTGAACTTCATGAATATACAGAATATGTTCCAGACGTGACTGGTGCAATGCTACTGTATTTCAGTGTTTTTTTTGGTTTTTTTAATTCAACACTGCTATTTAGTATTCAGCGAATTATATTATAAGTGTGTATATACTAAAATGGTAATATGAGCAGCATTTTGTTGTTTTAAAACGAGTTTGTGGTTTTGATAAACTCGGTTGTTATTAAAGCAGTAATTACTGTTTTCAATACCATCGTGATTGTTTGAGTTGAGTAATATCTTCCAGGATAATTACATGAACTGAATCTGAAGTGAATCATCAAGATATTGCTTCAAGAACTATTTGATAAGATATCCTTTTTGTCAAGTAAATTAATGTCTTCCATATAATGGTACGACCCTGCACTAAGTAAACCTTATTTAGAGAGAACATGCCCCACACCAGGGTGATGCCAAATCCAGTCGGGTAGACTGGTCCTTTATAAATTGGCCAGGCACAGGCAGTGTATATTTCTGTGTAATCCACAACCTGTTATCCTGATCAACATACTGCATTTTCTGCTTGGTTTGTTTGAATTAACATTGTAAATAAGCAGCATACAGGAGACCGGGGTTATTGTATATAACCCCTGTAATAATACTCTTTTTGATGTACTTTGTAATACAGATATTGCTTATGAACAAAGAAATAAACGCAGTTGAACTGGACTTCCTTCTGAGATATCCAGCCCAATCTGGTCTCTCCAGTCCAGTTGATTTCCTCTCGGTCCAGTCCTGGGGTGGAATCAAGGTAAAGCTTATTACATTGCATAGTGTTGTTGTTTGAGGTAGAGCAAAATATGAGAGAGACATCCAGTAAAAGGATCTATTGACCTAAATGGTATCTGATCTAGAATGCCAACACTGTTTAAATCATTAGACAAAAAGACACAAAAAACACCTGCAGGCACTGCTACAGTTTAAAACACAAATATTTAGTTTAATTAAATAGAAACCAAAGGGTCCCAACAGGGTGTCAGAGACTTCTGTAGGACTAAAGGTTCACGCCCAATGAACCCAGACACCAGATAATGCAATGTTCTCATGTTCACTGCTGTAATTTGCTTGGGGTTATTTCAGTAATACTACTACTTTCACATCATTTCCAATGCTTGAACACTATGTATGACTATACAGCAAAAGGGGGGATTCTGAGGGAACACATTTACAAGTGTGTTTAACATGGCTGCTATTGCTGTATGCTCCGTAGCTATAAATACTGGTTTTTCGCAATCAAAAATATGTCTACCTCTTAAATTGCGATTCCTGTTTTCTTTCCCTATAGTCCCCATGGTCATGAAACTGATCTTGCATGTTGTGAGAGTTAATAGAGCTTGGGGTCACTGCTTGATGCAGAAAGACAGCATCTGCAATAACAGTAAGGACTTGCGTAACTGTACAACCCCTCTTATCTGTCCCTGAGGGCTGTCAACCCCCAAATCAATTAAAGTCAAGAGCACTGAATGATTTGTGAAAGTGCATTACATCCCATCAACTCATTCATGAGTTACTGTGTTCCTTGAAGGGGTGGACATTTACAACAATAGCACTGTAACACTAATTTGACCTACACACTGTAACATATAGAGAAGGGAGGGAAAGAAAGCTCCTAGACCCTCTGTGAGCAGCACATCTCTCTATTTAAAAGTATTTGAAAACCCATTTTATCATGCTATTCAATGCACATTATAATTCTGAAGCATAATATTGCAGAGCTACTTAGCTGCTGCACTTGTCAAAACAAAGTGTTCTGCCTTGTCTCCATGCAAAGTCTGCTCACATCTGGGAACTTTTTTTTTTTTTTTTTTTTTTACCTCCCTCGCCATTTGTAGTCATACATAAACAAGGATAATTAAACACATCTTAGAGCTATATAGTTTAAGTGTCATTCCTTTCTGTTTATTATTTATCGAGATGCCACCTTGGGAATAAAGTTGATTGGATGGTGAAGCATCCTCTGGTTCTTCTTATTTAATTAAACAAGCTTCTTTGGAATGGATTTAAGTTCACAAGGGTTTTAATGCTCCACGCTGTTATTCAGCGTTACATTATGAAACACAGTTACTCGCTTTTCTGATTTAAATTCTTTGCTTCCACAAAAATGTGTTGAAATACATTATTCAGAAAACCATGATTTCCGTTACATGAGAGTAGGTGTTAAAACTTCATGCTGATATTGGACTCAGCTCTCGCCAAGATAAGTACCAACTAAGACATAGCTTATTTTACTGTAAACTAATGAGATCCATCTGCGTTTCCTTCTATCTGATGATGTAGATATCCTTCTTCCTGGTGTTGATGGCTGAAGTGTAATGCTGGCTCCAGGGATCAGCCTATTTTGCATCCCTGGGATCAACCACAGTGTGGCCTCCCTAGCGCATCAGCATGACAACTGTCTATACTGAGCTGAGTAGGGTACTTCTCTGGGGTCTTCAAGTGGGCACCTTTCATCCTTGGTGTTTCGTACGCCTCATCTACAGCATCCTCCCATGGCACTGTTAACTCTACCGTCTAGACTTTACAGGAATAGTTTGTACTTTCTCCTTCCTTTTTTTAACTCCAAACCTCTCGCTTCCATATGCGTAGATGGTATCATCAAATTTATCCAGCTTCTTTTCGACTGTTCCACCTAACCTTTCCAATGCAAAACAGAAATCTGTGTTTACTGTGTCCCACGCTGTTTTCTCAGAAGCCATTTAACTCCAGGCTTGTGCCCGTTGAGGTTCTTTTCTCTCTTACACTAGTTCATCTGACCGGGTTCACAAGGATCATTAGGTTCATCACTAGTTGTGTTTATGCAAGTCCTTCTCTCATCTATGACAGGGGTGCTATCCTGCTAACTGTGGTTTGCTTCCTGTCGCTGGATTTCATTAGACTGCCTTGACTGACTTCGTAAGAAGTACTGATCAATGTGAGGCCCTTGTCCCTTCTCCCTCAAGTATTTCATTCTCCCTTGATGAATCTTCAAACCCCTAACCGTTGTCACTTTGCTCCAGCCACAGACATAAACCTGGAGCTCCATGTCTTTGCTAACTACAGATCTTGAGCTAGTCCTTTGCAAAGTACTCATATCCGTTTCCTTTCCTAAGTCGTTAACAAGACAATAAACCTCAAGTCTGAGTTGTGGAACACATATTTTGATCAATGTGTGGAATAGTTTACATTACCTCAAAAATAATGAGAACGCGAACGCAGATTCTGCCACCCACAGCTAAAAACACAATCATATTTAACATTTCTCTGTTTCATAAAAAAGCAAGTATATTAAACTTTCTATAAAGCATTTCCTTTGACCATTAACTGTAAAATACCTTTTTATCTGGCATTCAATTACACCATTCTCAAATTTTTTTTGTACCTGGGAATTTATTCCTGTCAAATCATCTGCTTAAAACATAGATTGTGTTCTTTAATATTTCCTAAATGCCTTTGATAACCCTGGGGAAATACATAGCAAATTGTATTTTGAAATGAGTTAATACGCGGTGGTTATAAAACCATTTTACTTAAAATAAAAAAATTAAGGAGTCTAGACTGTTTGATAAGTACTGTGAAAAAAGCCTCTTCAGTCAATGGCCAAGACAAAAGGTTGAACTGGGTAATCGGAAGCCCTGTGCAGACCGTGTTAAATGCAGGATAACTTTAACATCTGACATAACAGCATATGGTCCTGGTTCTTGCAGTACAAATTTCATTCTTTCGCAATGGGTTGGTCAGGCCTATAAGAAGATATTAAAGCATATGAACATGTTTGATGCAATATATCAGATTGTAGCTACATTTCTGTGTATTTACATACACACAGCATATGTTTGGAATTTACATTTGTTTGTCTTTTGTGTTTCATTGTCACAAAAAATAGAGGTATCACGCTATAATTGTCGCTGTTATTCCTGAAAAAAGAAAAATCCTTGACCCTGTCCTTTTTTTATTTTGGCAAGGGTTACGGTAAACGTCTAAAGGGCCATGCTAATATTTCATATAGCACACATCATAAGACTGTACCAGTAATTACACGTGCATTACATTAAAAAGGGTGCTTACATTTAATTTGTAAGATTTTAGAATAGTATTACAGAAACATTTCAATTTTACTTGCCCAATCGTGGCTAACCGGATTTACAGCAGATGTAACTGGAGTCTGTGTCGTCTCTTTTCATTGTTAACATCCTGACAACGTTTTACACTTATAACTTTAAAGTCTGCTTCAAAGCTCTTTTCAAAATGGCCGCTCTAGTGCACTGATAGTGTTAGGATTATTCCCCACATTGTCAAACAGGTAACACAGCAATAACAACCCATGATGTGGTACGGAACAGAAAAACCAGAGCACTTGTTTTGTTTTTTTAATCGCTCTTCCTGCAGTGATTTAGAGAACCGATCTCAAACCCCAGTGCACTCGAGCGGCCTTTTTGAAAAGAGATTTGAAACAGACTTTAAAGTTATACGTGTAAAAAGTTGTCAGGATGTTAACAATGACAATTACGGGTCCATTATTTAAACAGTTGTAGCACCACGTGGGGATGTATAACGCTATATTTTTTCAGAACCCTGCTTACTCTTTAAGCTTTCATGATCTCTTAGGTGGATTGTCGAGGGTTTATAGTTGATAGATGAGTTGAGGTAAATCACTGAAACGATTTAGGCAGCGTTGATTTGAGGCTGTGGGAGATCTGGAATATTAATAATATTATTCTTGTGGCAAGCAGTACTTATATCAAGGGCAAATAAGGTTAAAAGCAATAAACACTGTTTGTTTGGCTGCAGCTGCATGTTGAAATGATCCACTTTCAGGCTGGAAAAAAAACATGCAGTCCTTAATTAAAACCTTTTAATTCATTTAGTGCACATGGCTATGTGAAGAAAAAAATATTGCATTTGCATAATCCTATTCAGATAGGGTTCTCTCTATGAACTGTGATTATGCAATGGATTTACCAGGCACCATTTTCTACTTACTTAATATTCAAGGATTTCTAAGGCATTAAATGGATACATATTGCTTTGTTGTCTGACGTTTAATAACGGTGGTAAACCTGTTTGTATATTTACCTTCAGTTTCATCCTGAACTTTAGCACTAGTTTATAAATAGCTTTCTCTCATAAACAAGTAGCAGATGACTTAATTCGGTCGAAAAAAACTAAACATAAACAGCTCGCAGCACAAACATTATAATGTGAATGCAATTAGTCATGCTAATTAAGTATAAACAAACATAATAGGACATGTAGCAATTACATTTCTTCTGCTTAATTAATATTAACAAAAATGAGATGGAGAAGTGACAGGACAAATTTATCTTCAACAGGCACTGTATAGTTGATGCAGTTAATTTGTTCAAACCTCACACTAATACAACTATGACTGATACATTTTTTAAAGAAAACTTACTTGGATAATTATCTTGGCTCTGGCAGATTTTAGTTTTCCATTTTATCTTGACTTTCAACATTTGGTGTGGTGCAAAATCTAGAATTATGCCCATATGCCTACTTTTTATAATTCAAAACGGGACATTTTTGGTTTCAGTAAAAGACAATTTGTCATGCTTTAGAAATTACCTAATCACTATGGGGAATTTACCACATACCACTCCACATACCACTCTTTCTGTTACAAAAATAACACAAATCCCAACAAATGCCTTTTGTTTTTCTAATGGCACATAATAACAGATGTATAAGTTTAAGCAGGTAAAAGGTATTTAAATATAATTGATTAATGTTTTTATTAAAAAGATATATTAAAATGCATGGATTTGTTCATAAAACACTAGTGTGGGTTTTACCGACCTTCTAATATACAGTATGATTTCAGGCCTTTGCATCTAATTAATTGCATTACGGGTAAAGGGCAATTTTATTATTCATAAGTAGCTTCAAATTACATTTTCATGTTTTTTTTTTCCATTCCGTGTGACTATTGCAGTTACTCAAACATTGCAGTTATTTCCATTTCTGATATGTTTTAACCTTTGCTAACCAGCATAGCAATTACAGTATGTGGGCTCTGTAGTGGTTAGTTGATAATAATAATGAACATTTAAATATTGTGGTTAGCACACAGTAATCAGGTTCAGAAATCCTGCCGTAAAACAAAGGATAAAGTGCTTTGACCAAATCTTGGGAGCGGCTCTTGAGTTACAGTCCAGTAGCTAGCTTTTACCATCTAATGAATTAAGCATCCTATTGTACTGCTGTCAATACACAGTAGCAGTATATAATACAATGTCATTGAATGGCACTAGCTAATACAACTATACAGAAACTGTGTTGATCTTACCTATGTTACTTATGGTTTTGGTGGCAACTAGAGCTGGAGAGATCCTCTTGAATTCAGTACCTTATCACAGATTACGTACTGTCACCAGGCCCACAGACAGCAATTCTGGACCCCAGGGCAGAACAGTCAATGGCCCCCTAGAAAGGGACTCAAATGGATTTAAATATAAACAATAACAAGTAGTTGTCATGCCGTCAAAAACCTATAAGATTCAAACACATGCTCCCTTGAGAAAGATATGTACAACATATCGAAACGTTGGGCAGTATATATAGCAATAGAGGTAGAGAGATTCTTTGTCTCAGCTACTTTTATACATTTCTTTATTCATATTTGTCATTCTTGTGCTAAACTATGTGAATCCTGGTTTCAATTATACAGAGGATACTACATGCATCTGTCTTTCTCTTTTACTTAATACAATAGGTCAACTTCAGATTAATGCAAAAATGATTCTGTTCAATCAAAGCTTACCTATATTGTACACAGAGCAATGAGTATGTATAAATATAATCAAACCTAAAAGAACCACAGCAGCCAAGTGGGGGATTTTAATATGTGTTCAGAATCAGCATACACACATTTCTCCTAATCATCACCAATTAATATGCGGATATGAAACAACGCTGAATACATTGAAAAATAATTCTAGTTGAATTGTTTGTCATTGATTTGGTTTGGTCACACGCTGAGGAGCTGGAGTTGTGTTTTTTTCTGTCACCAAGTTGCTGAAGTGTGTAAAACCAGTAGATGCAACTCAAAAAAACCCAGTTATTTATTCTACTCTTTCCTAAGGCTGTCAGCATTTTTTTTAGATGTGTTGTTACAATATTTAATTTGTGACTGACAGAGCTCATCTTCCAACAGAATCTTTTTAGGTTGGTTGTCAGACATTTATACTGCAGTTTTATAGTTTGGCAGAAGTTTTTGTTTTGAATCCTTCTACATCTTCCATCTTAATCAGATTGTGATACAGGCCACCTCACACCAGGACATTTCTGATTGGCATCAGTGGCCATATAAAAGGATATTGAAAACAGATCAGAACTTCACAGAAAGGGACAACTAGTTTAGTATATTTTTAGGATAGTTTCCAGAACATTATTTATGTTTTTATGTATTGTTTAAAGCACTACCACATTCAATATTATTTATGTTGGTTGATGGAGTAGGGCTAGGATATAACTAGGCAGCATTTGAAATTGAAACTTTCTCTGTCAGAAAGGTTGCTACGGTAACCCATCTTGACACATTATTAAAATACTCTTCATGGTTTCCCTTCACAGGGATTCTGTGGAAGAGAAACTGGGAAGCACGTACGTGGTGGGCAGATCTATGGACTTTTCAACCTTGTTTGAAGAATCTGGGGCAGCTACGCAGATGTTTGTCATTCTTTCTCCTGGTGTTGACCGACTTAAGGATGTTGAGAAACAAGGTAATGTCACCAGTCCTTTGGAGAACAGGCACAAAGCACTCAATTCTCAGCCGTTACTTGCTGGTATATAATTCATAGAACTATTTACTATTTGCCTATTGCCGCACTGTTTTGAAAACCGCAACAAATATTTGCTGGCCCTTAGAACGCAGTATTTTTTAGCATACATTCATATCAAAACATGGACTGGGGTGAAGTATTCTGACAAGTGGACTGCTAGCCATTAACATTTTTATATTGTTTTTGAGTGTTGTCTGTGATGAAATCGATTTATACTAGCTTGATTAACAAATTTCACTTCCAATTAACTGCTGAAGGGCATCTCATTAAGATATCAGTTTGTTTAAGATACCAAGAGTAAGTCTGACTTGACCACTAGGCTTTCTTGTAATTCCAGTTGTTTACTTTATGTGTCTGTTTTGAAATAATACTATCACCTGAGAGTTAGCAAATTGGTTATCTATGCCACTGGGACAAATGCAGCAAGGTCAGCTCATACATTTAAGCGTTTATTTGTTTATTTATTTATTTATTTATTTATTTATTTGCTTCTGTTTGAGTCATCCTGTTTTCAGATAAATAGTCTGAACACTAGAACAAGCATTATTTGATACAGATTTGCAACAGGCAACTTATATTGTCAAGCATTTCACATACATTACTTTTTTATGATTAAAGAGTAGGTAGTTTTGAAACTGTATTTTCTTACTCCTTTTTACTGTCTCAAGTTTGTGTGAAGGTGCTTTCACACGAGTTTAAGTGTGACTCTTCAGTTCTAGTTGTCTGCCATAGATAGGCTGCTGTAGGTTATGGGTGTGTAAATAAATGAAGAAACAGGCCTGCATTTTGCAATAATGATTACCAGTACCTGGACGGATACACGCAGCGCTGAATATTCTCAACAATAGTATCATAGTGCAGGATTGTTTCTTTAAAATACTATTCACAATGACTCCTCAGTGGTGTGTAATGCACGAATGGTTGTTAGCGACCCAGCTGGTGACGTGAGGTTAAAAGCTCTGTAACTGCTTGTACAAGGCACCTGGCTTGTGCCCAGCCTCTGCCCTGTTACACATGTATTAATAGCTGCTGCTTCTTTCAGGCAGGAAACTGGGTTATACCTTTGATACAGAAACCAAAGCAGGGAGAATGGATGAGATGGGAGAGTGTGGAACAACGCAAGATTGGCTGGCAAGACCTATGGTCAATGGAACAGAGCAGGATCAGTTTTCTCATCAGGTCAACATATGATGTTCTCCCATCACCACAGAACCTAAACCTCTGGGTAGGAGAGGATCCCTCATGTCCTTTGTGTTCAACACCTGCAACATTAAGGCACATTTTGACAGGATGTAAGGTGGCTCTTAGCCAAGGACGGTTTACTTGGCGCCATGACCAGGTGCTGCGATGTTTGGCCTTAGCATTGGAAGACAAGCATAACATGACCAATAAGTTGCCACCAGTTCAATCAAAATATTACAAACAAAAGACAGCATTCCTCCGCCCAGGAGAGCAACCACCAAGAAAAGGTGTTAAAACCAATCCTCGCCCAGGACAACTGGAAGCTGCTAGAGACTGGAAAATGCTGGCAGATGTTGGTCAATGGCTTATTTTTCCACCACTAACCTTCGACCAGATATTGTCTTGTGGTCTGGATCAGCACACCTTGTTTACCTGGTAGAGTTAACAGTGCCATGGGAGGATGCTGTAGATGAGGCGTATGAGAGGAAGAAACTGTGGTATGCTCAACTAGCCACTGAAGCGGAACAGCAAGGATGGAGAGTCCAGGTTTATCCAGTGGAAGTGGGTTGTCGAGGATTTGTGGTACACTCTACAACCCGGTTTCTCAGAGACGTCGGATTCAGTGGCCAAGAGTTGTGTCGCACAGTAAAGAACTTATCTGAAGCAGCAGAGAGGAGCAGCAACTGGCTGTGGTTGAGATGGAAAGATTCTGGCTGGAGATCTCAAGCACAATAGAAAGAAAGAAACGCTGATGTACAGGTAAGTAAGCTGGGCTGAGTTGAGTGGGGGACGGAGGGGGGTGATGCTGGGACGCCAGAATCACCGTCGAGCCCTCTTGAGGTGTCGTGGGCTAGTCGACGAAACACTGAGGATGGAAGGTGCCCACTTGAAGACCCCAGAGATGTACCCTACTTAGCTCAGTCCAGACGGTTGTCATGCTGATGCGCTGGGGAGGCAGCACTGTGGTTGATCCCCGGAGCCAGCATCGCAGCCGTTGTGTGAGCTGATGCACCAGGGAGGCAAAATAAGCTGATCCCTGGAGCCAGCATTACACTTCAGCCATTAACACCAGACAGAAGGATATCTACATCATCATATGGAAGAACACTTAAATGGATGCAGACACATATGGATCACATTAGTTTACTGTAAAGCTACGTCTTAGTTGGTGCTTATCTTGGCGAGAGCCGAGTTCAAATCAGCATGAAGTTTTAACATCTACTCTCGTGTAATGGAAATCATGTCTCTGGGACCAGGGCAGAACAGCCCTTATACCTGCCAGCCAAAGATGGATACTGGGTGATTCTGCAAATGAGAAGGACAATATTTCAGATATGTATTCTGAGAGAACTGTGAGCAAGGGAATTGTGTGGTTATAGTTCTAGGTTCTCTGCTTATTTTGTGTTTCTTTTATCTTGTTATAGATATAGATGGATCTATTTTTAAATGTTTTTTCAGGCTGTTTTTTTGTTTGAATACAACTTTTTTTTTTTAATAACCAAGAGCTCTAATTATAAGCCATCAATAGCTCTTACATTATTCATAACATGGTAGATTACAGGAACTAGGATTTACTGCAAATACAGTACATTAGAAAAGAAAAGCTGATACACCACACTGTGGTTATTATAGACTAATGTATTTCAGGTTGGAACTCAGGTTAAAGTGGTGTACTGAATCTCAATGATTAATCTTGATGGCTATGGATGGATGCACCAACAGGAGATACTGATATTGTGTATCATGCAATTAGTGAAAGTGTAATCTGTGCTGAAGGCCTTGGACTGCTAATACAAACAATCAATGGATTTAAAAAAAAAAGAGAAATTCTGCCTGCTCAGACCAGTCTAGATCAGACCAGCATATGTATGCCTACTGTTGGATTTGGAAATGATTGCAGCGTTGTTTTTATTATTTTTTTTAGTGGTTTTCAGTTAATCACACAGGTTATCCACGCATCAGTCAGTGAATCTTTACAATAGGTGTATACTGTTGAGCACACTCTTTTCAAAGTAACGTTTTTCTACCAATTTCCCTGAATTAATTTTCCGAGGCATTAATTCTTGAACAATACAATGCATTGCGCAACAACAATTTCAATACCTTGTGGACAAGTCACGTCAAATCATTTTGCTTTCAAGAGAAGGCAGCTTGTGTTTTTAACATGTGTTTGAACAGTAGACTGCCTTAGCCTTCAACAGAACACCTTGTGGAAGATAATAATTACAAAAAATAACATGCCAGGTGTTTTTTTTTGAAGGTTAACACAAGTCCAGTCCCATGTTACTTAAAAAAAAAAAAATGCATACAAGCGTTAAAACAAATGTGTAGGGACACTCTTGGCAACCAAGATGGCACCGATTTTGGATATGAAAAGCATTGTCCTAGATAATTACTGTATGTGACCATTTCTTAATAATTACTAACCTTGTTCTAGGAATTTGGGAATATATGTGCAGTTTTCAAACAGCAGTGCACTGTGCAGAGTTGATATAGAATCACCTGCCTCTGTCAGACATGTGCTACAGTACATATTAAATGTGTTTCTATATATTTCTTTCTGTAAATCACCATATAGTATTCAGTAGGATTTGATACATTTTTCAAAGCCAGAAATGATTAATGCAATGCTGTGCACTCCCAGGCCTTGTCCTCCCATGAGTAGCATGTACTGAACATAAAGTATATATTGGTTCCCCACAGCACAGTATCAAAACCATTTGCCAGCTACAAATGCATCAAAGCAATAACATGATTAGCTTAAGGGAATACGAACATAATGTCCTCAAACAAACTCTAACCCTAGGGAATATGCAAATATTAATCTTCAGCTTTCTAACAGTTTTAATGTCATTCGTGCTCTTTCCACAGTAGGTGTTACAACTTTGAGTTACATTTTAAGTAAGGCATATCACATGTGTGTTGGTTCTGTGCTTTGTCTCAGTCTTCATGCACTACTTGACACAGAAAGGCAGTGCCTGGTACACTGGGAATATAGTGGTTTGGCGTTTTGGGAAATTAAATACCAGTACCCATCATGAAACATACAGTTATTTTTATTCAAAAACCTTAAGATGTTGTGTCTGTTCCCTCAAGTATCCCATTGTCCATCAAGCTATATCAAGTGCTGTGTTAATTAAACTCTGGCAACCTAATTCTCCTTACACATTCAGCCCTGCCGAACCTTTTCACTAGGAATTATTCTGCATTGGCAAAATGAGCTAAATGTCAAAGATTGCTAGCTGAAAATGTTTCCATGTTGTTTTTTTTTTTTTTTTAATTTAAGACATACAACTTCTTCAACAGTAATACTTGATTTTAATCCCCTTTCAGAAGCCAGGTTATTTGTGTGTGTGTGTGTGTGTGTGTGTGTGTGTGTGTGTGTGTGTGTGTGTGTGTGTGTGTGTTTTTCATTATTTATATTTCGACAAAGAATATGTTAATTAAAAAGGCAGTGCATTTGTCAGCCTTTCCATTCCACTTTATGTTGTTATCCTTAAAGTATACCTTTTACAAAAGATTAGATCTGAATTATACCAGCATTACAATTTTATCCCTTGACAAAAGGGTAGAATATAGATTTGTATGTAGCTTCATTTTAAAAAAAATGCCACCATATACCAGGTGTGGCAGGGCAAAAGCTGTAATAGTGTGTGTGGGAATGTAGTTGGCAAGGATGGGGTTAAATCTGTCCCTGCCAGCAATCACAGGTGTGGCCATAAACCAGTAATTTAATGCTAATTGGGGAGTGGCCACATGTATAAAAGGAAGCCCAATCCTTTGTCTGTGATTTTTGTACTGTTTCAAATTGGTCATTTTAATTTGGCCCTTGTGCCATGTTTTGTTATTTCCTGTGTTTTGTGTTGTTTTAATTAATAAAGTGCGCAACTGCAGCTTCTTGACTCTGGGTCTGTTTCCTGCTGGTAGCGAGCCTGGGCCGTGACGCTACCCTGCCACACCAGGTATTAAATGCCATTCATTAAGCACACTCATTTGTTCCATGCTAGAATATCCACCTGGTAGCCAAGTGGCTGGGTACCATGGAGAAAAAACTGGAGCAGCATAGTGAAGGCAGCCACGAGGAGTTCCGTGTCTTCGTTAGCGCCGAGCCTGCATCCTGGAAAACTCCATCAAAATCACCAACGAGCCGCCAACAGGAATGCATGCCAACTTACACAAGGCTCTAGACAATTTCAATCAGGTACACCCACACCTTCACTGCTACACAGAGATATCGGTACAGATTAGAGTCAGTCTGAATGACTGCAAATGTCATAAATAGGTAAGAGCTTTTGAAGCTACTTGCTCTTTAAAACTGTATGATGTTTTGGTGTCTCGTTCCCTCTATAGTTACATGTGTACTCAGCTTCGCCAAAAGGCAAGCCTCGTTTAAAATTCAATGTGTAATGAAGTTCTATCTGCAGGGACACGTGCTTTCTTTGTCATCCTAAAACTGGTTTACAAATGACATTTTCAAGCAAGGTTTACAAGTGGTATATTTAAGCTCTGTTACAACTCAGAATGCAATACCGATATTGTGATATTTATAGGAAATGCCTACAGATCTCAATTACTTAAAAGGTAGCAACCTTCTGAAATCCCATTTTTTCTCATAAATTGTGCCCTCAGAAAACGATTTCATATCCACTTGATGCCAAAAGGCTGCCTTCTCTACAATCTTGGGAACAAGCTTTTTTTTTCTTAAGAGTTTGTTAAATCTAAAATCGTACATGGAAAAGCAACTTAATCATTGTAAAAAGGGTACTTTAATTTCCTTGATGGAACAGATAAAAAGCACTTTAATGTATGTTGTTCTTCAAACACCCAAGGAAAATTGAAATCCTATGGGAAATTTGCAATGGGAATGTCTCTCTGACATTTATGCTCTCACGAAAAGACAAGAAAAAAAAAAAATTAATTAATTAAAAAATCCTTGATTTATGTTTTGTAGTTTTTAGACTTGTGAGAGTCTGTTACAAAACTTTTGCTGCAGTACAACATTTACATGTATTCACTTGGTTTCACGGTTATGTAATTTGACTTTAGCACCTCGCTTGGTGTCATACAGCAGTCAGACACCATGTTCCTCTTCATTTGTGTTGTAAAAATATGTCGCTATAGCCCTGACACATATCTCATTCAACACATCTTATCGGGCAAGTCTGTGAAAACCCATTACCTCTACAGTTGCTTACAACCCATTAAGACCAGATGAACTGCTAAGATTGTTATCTCTGTTGATAGTGTTACATGTTGTGCTGTTGCAGCATTCAAAGGGGGCCACCTTCATTTATTCAATATTAAAGCTGTTGTGCCCTGCATGCTGTTTTTTGTTATACTGATAATGTTTTGCAGAAAAAACCAACAACTACATAAAGTACTATACCCTGGGGATATAGTGGAGTCCTGTATGTATCTCAGACTTCATACATGCAAAGACTGTTTTATTGTATAAAAATGTCAGCTTCTGGATTTCGGTATTAGAAAAAAATATGTATAAAAAAAGCCAAACTAATTTTTTGCTTCCTGAATATGTGAAACTCTGAATATATGAAAAAGTTATTTACAATGTACAGCATTGTATTATTCAAATAACTTTTAGAAATCAATCCAAATCTCTTACCTTTTCCATTATGTGGAATTGTTAGATAATTAAAGAGAAGGAGAGGTGATACCTTTTCTTGAACTAACTAAACAATAATTTAATCACAAGCTTTCAAGACCTCAGAGGTAAATTATTAAAAGTTGTGGTGTTTTTCCAATGTTCCCAGTGGAAATGATTTTTGTTTTATTTTGTTGCTGAGAAACTAAAATTCTAGAACATCATCAAAGGGTCTAGATCACAGTGACAGTGGTCCAGGGCTTTACAAAAGGAGCTTGTTACCAGGAGGTTCCAGGTTCAATCCCACCTCCGTTGACCACTTAACCTCATTGTGCTCCCTCCTTGAGATGAGACATCAAACCGAGATCCTATTATGACTCTGCAGCGACAGTAGTTGTTATGATGATCATATTGTACAGGTAAATACCAGTTGTTGGTTTTTGGGGTGTCATCACCTGGCAAGCCTGTCCTTGGCTGTTCTCAATAAGCTCTGTTGCTATTAAAGGGATACAACTAAACTCCCTGACACTGAGGATTAATCAGAATTTATCCTCACAATTTAGGAAAAAAACCCATTTTACAGGGGGTTATTGAAATGGCTATTTAAGCTTCTCTCCTTGGAAACTATATTGTCATTTGTTTTTATTTAACTCATTTGAAATAACGAGCCTCTGGGACTGCCAAAGTTGAGGATCTTAAATGGGCCATCAATTAAAATTAAATCCAATTCATTAATTTAGTGTCTGGCAGTCATGTGCCTGTCTAAAGAAACTTGGGATGCTTTGAAAATGAAAACTAATGGCTGCAAAAATGTAATGGGAGCAGGTTTAAATTATAATGCATGAGCTTGTTTGAATTTCTAATTGTTGTAAATGCAGCCTTCTCTATGCACTGTATATTAATGTGTTTTAGTGTTTTTGTTTTTTTTTTGCTTGAGAATGTAACCCTGTTTTGTCTTTCAGGACACTTTGGAGATGTGTGCGGTGGGAGCGAGTTTACGAGTATTCTCTTTGCTCTGTGCTACTTTCAGAGGCGAAAATTCTGACCACAAGACTGGAACCGGTCGTACCCCATCAACACTGGAGACCTCACTATATCAGTGAATGTTCTTTACAGTTATCTGGAGGCTAATTCCAAGGTAAGATATGTGTGACAGCATTCTGCAGAAAGTGCAGACTGAGCAAACCAAGCTCCCCTCTGTAGGAATCAACTGAGCGAGAAGTCATTACAAATGAAATAAGATAGCAATCATCGCTAAGGGCCAACTCCTGCTTTTCCAGGGAATATAGAGATTTGTAATTAAATCATGTTCCATTGTTGTAAGGAAATAAATCATTGAGCAATCCATTTTAGCTGATAAGTTTTCAATTTCAACTAAAGCTCAGAAAAGTACAATACACAGAAGGTTCAGTGTTGTTTTTTAATGTTATCAGGCAGAACAATTCTTGATTTCTATAATTATTCAAATTATGCCATACTACAGTCACAGCTTGATGGAATCAGATTTTGTATTTTATGGTCAATACAAAGTTACAGGCTAAGATGAGGTCAGAACTTCCTTGGAAAAAAAAAAGTAATATCATACATATATATATATATAGTAATATCATACATATATATATATATATATATAAGAACATAAGAAAGTTTACAAACGAGAGGAGGCCATTCAGCCCATCTTGCTCGTTTGGTTGTTAGTAGCTTATTGATCCCAGAATCTCATCAAGCAGCTTCTTGAAGGATCCCAGGGTGTCAGCTTCAACAACATTACTGGGGAGTTGGTTCCAGACCCTCACAATTCTCTGTGTAAAAAAGTGCCTCCTATTTTCTGTTCTGAATGCCCCTTTATCTAATCTCCATTTGTGACCCCTGGTCCTTGTTTCTTTTTTCAGGTCAAAGAAGTCCCCTGGGTTGATATTGTCTATACCTTTTAGGATTTTGAATGTTTGAATCAGATCGCCGCGTAGTCTTCTTTGTTCAAGACTGAATAGATTCAATTCTTTTAGCCTGTCTACACACGACATGCCTTTTAAACCCGGGATAATTCTGGTTGCTCTTCTTTGCACTCTTTCTAGAGCAGCAATATCCTTTTTGTAATGAGGTGACCAGAACTGAACACAATAATTATATATATATATATATATATATATATATATATATATATATATATATATATATATAATTAGTTGGCAAAGATCTTAGACACAGACACACATGAGAAACATGAAATACCCAAACATAGAACTGTTTACTTCATGCATGTGTAAAACAAAAAAAAAAGGCAGTAGGCTTAAATAGCACTACACAACGATGTACTACAATTGTCCTTACAATGAGTAAAGCAAACATAAAATAATATGTGTTGTACTTACAATCAATTCTAAAGAACACAATTTTAAAATAAGAAATTGTCCAATGTTGTCTGCTTTTTACAATTTTCTGTGCAGCTTCAGAAAGAGTTTCAAAGCCACGATTCTGCCTCAGTCCATCAGAAATATGCAGTTGCGAAGTCAGTGTGTTATACAAGCTGCATGAAGTACATGCATAAATCATGCAAGTGCGCTCTGTAGCACTGGCAACTAGTAATAAAGTTGTCAATAAGCGGCGTGCAGTTGCTACTATCAGAATTACATTAAGTCTATGGGATGGGATTGGTTCCTAGGAAAATGTAATTACACAACTAATAGGAGACAAAGCATTTGCTTGTGGTTGCAAAGGCTGATTGGAGATACATTTTCCAAGAATTCCAACAGCTTTCTAACTCCCTTCCAATCACTGTGTCTCCTGGGGTGATTTTTCTTTAATCCAACATTGTTTCAAAAATATAATTTTGAAATTGATGTACCAGTATAAAATAAAGTATTGAAGCTGCTAGACAAGAAACTTTACAGAGCCACCTCATCTCTTATAAAGCTTATAAAAGCATGTAAATACCAGAATGAAGAGACTTTAACACTACTGTATTTTGAATTTAGATGACTGGAAAGTATATTCTTTATTTGAGCTTACATGTATATGATGAAAAAAAGAAGCATACTGTATATGTCCTCACAATTTAAGGGAGGGCATATTACAAACTATTGGTTACAACTCGTTTTAATATGTTATACATTTCAAACGTGAACAATAAGAACAACATACAGTGCGACCTCTTTTATAAGGCGACCCTTAATACTGCTGAACCCATTTTAAAGCAGTTTGGTCACTGCTCCAGTGTGTCCCATGATACCATTTCAAGGTGGAACACAATGGCTCATGGCTATAGCATTCTAAAGGGGTAGCTGTGTATTACTTACTGTATTATTGAACTTATGTACATTTAAAATTGTCTTTGCTTTTCCCAGTGGGTGTTGTAAATAGGCAGTTGTGCTTCCTCCAGAGCTTAACGATTTTCATGTTTAACTGCTTAGTAAGCTAACCATGTCTAAAAGAGAGAGAAAGGAAAGAACTCTGTTAAAGCACGTAGGTTTTATCCTTGGAGGGGCACCATTATTCAGCAGCACATAAGGTCTACCTATTGCAGCAGTTTAATGTTTCTGTGTTTATCTGATTCAGACAGAGCCCTCTGGCAACAGGGTGTTTTTCCTCTTCTACGTACACAATATAATCTCTCAATTAATCATCACCTGTATCATACCTATGGACTGTGTGTAACGTACATCTTTTTTTCCCATAACTCACAGTAGCATGAAGGTCAACCGGATAGATGCAATATCTTTAATAAAAAATATAATTGCTAACATGTGTTGCCTCTTGAAAGTGTTATCCCACAATATGAAACCTATAAGAAAAAGAGCAGGTTAGCTGATGTGTTTGAACCCGGCAGCCCAAAGTTTATATATATATATATATATATATATAAAAAAAAAACAAAATAATAATTACAAAAAACAATGGTCATGTGTGAGTAAGTAACACAGAATAAATCAATTTTTTTAAAAAGACAACTTTTTTTCCTTACCCACTCAGAGCTCACTTTTCGCCAAAGTAATCCAATTTATGACATCAACTGTACCTTACCATATCATACATTATGTACTGGTACAGCATTCATATCATTCATAACATAAATAGAGTACTGCAGGTATTCCATGACTGAGGAGAGACAAATAACTCACAAGCCCCCAAAGAGGTCTAGTGATGTTCTCTCAGAACGCATATGAACAAGTTATTCAATGTTAGATCACAGAATTGACTTCTTTAGGAGTTCAACACTAACTGGCAAGATGAGCATTAAAACACACAATACATTTTGATACAACAAATGTGTCTGTTTTGCTGTGTTATATATATATTTGTCAGTTATGAAACTTGTACATTAGACTATTAGCCACATCCCCATTGTTTTAATGTTTGTGCTTATTCAAAGCTGAAAGGTAATAGGACAGTTTCTCTAGAATAAAAGGATTTGTCACTGAATGTTCAGAGTGTATTTTATCATATTTATATTGTATGAAGGCTTTTGAGAATACAAAACCATGTTGCCGTAGACCAGATATAATGAAATATTAAAGCAGTGTAAAGAGAACTCAAAGGCACAAGAGCAGGATAAATAAATAAAGTATTTGAACACTAGGGACTTTCTGAAGTGTTTTGGAGCAGTAAAACTAACATGGCATGCAGTGACTTCTTGCCAGAAATTGCACAGATTTTAATAACAGTTAAGTTAGTGTCTTCGTTTTTCAAGAGTGCACAAAATCACCTTTTGGAGTGAAATATTTATTTTGAGCCAAGGGTTCTTCATTGAATTGTGAATTCTGTTTCGCTACGTAAACGATAATGACCAGGTATATCTGGTAAACAACAGGAAAGCAAGTGAGTTGGATGGAAAATCAATCAACTTTCAAATGTTGTGTATACTTCAAATGTTATTCTTTTTTTTTAAAATGTATCTGTCATGTAGAAAAGTCAGTATTGCAAAAACAATATTGCTTTATTTTCTTATGTGCCCTTCCTAAGTCAGGCTATGTTTCAGCTGGTCAGAAGCAAGAAATACATAGAATTTTATAATCTGAAGCAGCAAAGCCTCTGTCTTTACCACCGACCTGACTAACAGGTTGTTTCAATGAAGGAGTCATCTCAAAATAAATTCATTACTCTAAATACGAGTGCTGTATTGTAGTATTTTGTGCACTCCTCTAAAATATACAGTGAAAACAAAGAACCCTGCAGTTAATTGACAATGAACTTTGTTCAGGACCATGCATGTGAACTGTGGGCTCCATCGAGTGCCCACTTGTCCTTATCTGACTGATAGCTGTGCTACTGTCATTCTGGCATCTCCTTACTGGTTTTCATTTTAGTTTTTCTGCCACTAAATGGTTCTTTTACCTCATCACTTTCTAAAATCTTCAGGGCCATCACTGTTATAAGCGATGCAGTCTATCTTGATCAGTAGTAGCCTAAAATATGCGAGCAGTGTGGCAGCTCCTTATTATACTGCCTTGTGGCTCAGAATCAAACCACTTATTACATAGATCCTTTATTAGCTGTTTCAATGGCCTATTCACATATTTCAAATAATTACAGGAGAAGCGTGCGCTTTATTCCATTTGAGTTCAAATTGCCAAGATTATAAACTTTTGTTTTTCTCTCTCTAGCTTGACTATACTCATTTCAAACTATCGGTTTCTATTAACCTGCTACCGAAACCATGAATTATTAGCCCTTCTTAAGCTGCCCTCAGCAAGTGCCACTTAACATTCATTGTAGTAGACGCCTGCTCTTAAAACCGCACCTTTGGTTCCAATAATCCTTAATAGTGTTGTCATAAGCAATTGTGACATGGGGAAGGGGGACATGAATCACCTTCAAGAAAGGCAATCTCAGTAGTCACGACGAGGCAGAGTTCTGTTTTAATATGCAGAGAGCTGTCAGAGACTGGGATTGCTGGGTTCCTCACAGAATGCTGTTCTAACCTTCCACTGCAGGTGAAGGCTGTTTTGGATGATATAATGGAGAAGCTGCTAGATGATGTTAACATCCCTGAGCTGATGGGCAAGGTGGAAGAGAGGACACCTTACATTGTGGTGGCCATCCAGGAGTGCGAGCACATGAACATGCTTACCCGGGAGATCAAGCGCTCCTTCAGAGAGGTCAACCTGGGGCTGAAAGTGAAGTAAAGGGGAGTTGGGTACATCTAAAACTGAACATGAAGCCACTTTGTGGCTTGGAACTTGGTTTCAGAAGTCTAGGTTTCAGACCATTGCATGGCACACCAGGGGAGACTTGGGGGTTTGATGCAGCAAAGTTACCTCAAACTAGGTCTCCCGGTCTCCTGGAACCAGGTTTCAAGCAACTGTTCCTGAAAAAGTGGCTTTGTGTTCTCTCAGCTTAACACATATAATATACAAGGAACTCAAATTTGTTTTCATAGCTTCTATAAGCTGTATCAAAGGTTAGATATTTTTACACATTAAATGAAACCCCAAACCATCTTCATCAACTGTGAAAAAAGGTTATTTTACAACAAATATTCAGAGAGCTGTATTTCCATCTGCCACCCAAAATAAATCTCATTAACCCCACTGATTGTTCTGATGCTGAATGAGAAAATACAATACATTCTCCATTATATACTGGTGAACAAAAAAGTACATTATTAAAAAAACCCAGGGGTCTGCAGACAACTTTTAATATCTGTAAATGGTTAAAACAGCTATTTTATAATCATTATTGAAGTGTATTATTAGATTTATGCATCTGGTGTCATTTACATTAAAATGTCAACCTTTAGTGTGAATATTCATGCTGTTATAAAGTCATCGCTCCAGTTCACAATAAGCCTTCAAACATGATTCCACCTCATTCTTCTTATTGTACTGTGGTGCTTTTGTTTCCTGAACTGTAGTTCACAGCGATTGCCACATGTGTTTTGTTTTCTGCAGACGCTGTTTATAAAGCAGCACAAAGCTACTGGTCGATCTCATCAATGCTCTCACGTGAATAAATATGTTATTTCACTGGGAACATTCCTAGAGCAGACAGAGCGGATATGAGGCCAATTGCACGTGCTCTTAAGGGAAAGAATTTAAGCCTTTCACGTTATTTTGTGTTAGACCCGCCAAAAAACTGAATTTTAAATCTGCCGCATTATGATGGGAAGAAAATAGAATACAAAATGTAATAAACATTATCATATGAACAAGTTATGAATAATATATATATATATATATATATATATATATATATATATATATATATATATACATTATTTTGAGAGAGAAGGAACATGTGAATTGCTGTTCAAAATTGTGCTGGAATGCTAGGCAGCTTGGTCTAAGAAAAGTAATTCTTTGAATTTAGCTTTTTACTTTAGGTTTAAACCTTCCTTTCTTTCTTTCTTTCTTTCTTTCTTTCTTTCTTATTCATACATTGAACTTGTTCCATAAACTGTATACATGGAGGATACACCATGAACGTTCGTGGAGTGCTGTGGTTACTTCACCCATGCTTGCATTCTAAAAACATTTGACACTGAGGGAGTATTTCCTGCATGATGAGGACTGAATTAAACGTTACTGTACTCTGTGGAATAATAAGTAAAAACTTATTAGCACCTTAACAAATAACTCATTAGATTTGTTTGTGAAGCACTGCAGATCTGGGGATTTTTTTCACTTGTTAAATAAGTGTCACCAAATTAAATGTATTACTGAGAAAGATGCATGTACCTGTCTATAAAGCATTATTACAGTATAAATAATGTAGCTGTTCAAGCAAAGATGTGTCACCGTTGACAAGGTAGTTGGTAGCCTACTAAAGGCACGTAATAAAGCACAGGTTTTTAAAACCAGAAAGCACCAATATTTCTGATAGGTATAAATTATAAACCTCATTGAATAATGGACATTGGCTCAGCCAATCAGGATGAAGGATTGTCAGTCTGTTGCCCAATGGTATTAGATTCTACCACTGTAATTTGAAGCACAAAACAAGGATATCTACAGTTAAGTGATAGGATTGCTTGCCACTAAATTGGATTTCAGTACTCTTCTTATCTCTCTGATTACTTTAACTGACATCTGTGCTGCTTTTATAAAGTTAAAAGGGTACCTGCAGTACAGTTAGAACCACGAGCGGGCTGGTTTGTAATCAAAAAGCAATTACACTGATGTGGAAGTCCTTGCAAGTCATTAACTGCCAGTAAAGGACTTCCACATCAGTGTAATTGCGTCGTCTAGTTTTCAAGATGTTTTGCATTGTTTTAGTTTGGTTTTGGTCTTGTTTTCACCCTCTCCCTCCTTTTAAATTATACAGCTGCTGTCCTCAATGACTAAAGTTACTTTAATATAATTGTCTTGTGCTAATGTCTTTTTGTGGCATACTTCTAAACTAGAATTTGAATCTTGCATGAACTATACACTTCTGCAGAAGTAAAATGCACAAAATAACACAGTCTCCAGTTGCCACATATTGAAGCCAAGAACAGTGTGTGTGTGCAGTTTATATTGCCAGCATGGGTATGTTTGTCTTAGCACCTATAAACAGTTAATGAGGTTGGTGTAATAAATGAGCATCTATCAGTCAGGGGAATACACTGAAAAGGGGACAACTTTCAGTCATTGTAAACTACACTAATAACTATTTTTTTTTTTTTTTTGCAAAAAAGTTTGGAAAAGGTCATTTCAAAGAGCAGGCTTTTTACCAAAGTGACGTGTCAGTTTTTTTCTGACCACTTCTCTTCTGATGATGCAGTTTAATGAGGTCCTGAGATAGTGGTATTTGCTTATTCACAGGAGCTGCCAGTAGCTTTTGACAGATTTTTTTTTTTTTTTTTTTAAATCTAATTCTGACTTTTTATGTGACTGAATATTACCAGATTGCTTTTTGAATAAATTAAAAAAAAAAAAAAAAACTTTGGAAATATGTATCTTGGAAGTCTTGGCTGCAGTCAGGAAACAAAAACTTGTTAACACTATTTAAACTCATCCTCTCTCCATAAACCTATACTTTACTATTTGTAATTAAATACTTGCCTGTAGTTAAGATAAATGTTACTATTGATACACTGACCATTTTTTGTTCCATTTTCTTTTAGGGTGAACTAACAATGACCAGTGATATGGAAAACTTACAGAATGCCATTTTCCTGGACCAAGTGCCAGAGACTTGGACCAAACGGGCATACCCTTCGATGGCTGGATTGGCAGGCTGGTTTGTCGACCTCTTCAGCCGGATCAAGGAGCTGGAACCTGGACCTCAGACTTTGCTCTCCCATCCGCAGTGTGGCTCGCAGGCTTCCTTAATCCCCAGTCCTTCCTTACAGCCATCATACAGTCCATGTCGAGAAAGAACAAATGGCACCTGGGTAAAATGTGCCTGCAGTGTGACGTCACGAAAAAGAGCCAAGAGGATTTCAGTAGCCCCTCGCGAGAGGGGGTCTATGTGCATGGCCTGTTCAAGGAGGGAACTCGTTGGGACACTCAGGTAGGTCCATTTTAATGGTTATTCATCTAGAGTGCAATAATAGCAAGATGCAAATGGATTGGCTCACATGCTGCGACCTGGGCTGGCTTAGGGTCGATTCGATTAAAAGATTCATAGGAGCCACCCGTTTACACTTGAGGAGCGCTGTGATCCAGCTCTGAGCCTGTATGCGTGCACGCAGCCCCTGAACTAAACTGTGTGACCTCAGACATTGTATCTCCATGACGACTTCACTATACACAGGACTAAAAGTTTATACCGATTTCCAGAGTTAACAAATGATTTAAATCTTTTTTTCATGTTATAGATAATATGGCCCTTATTTGATCATTAACAAACATTACAAGCATTTTCTTTCTATTACGCTACAACCTAAGGACCTAGAAAAAGCAGGGACCATGCTGGAGTATGAATTTATATCTATATAAATCTGTATAAAGTTACCAGTATATGTTACTGAAGTGCAGATATTTCTCCACTTATGTAGTCCCATTTATATTACACACACACACACACACACACACACATATATATATAACCACTTTTTAGTTAGTAGCATTTGTGATATTCAACTTAAACATAAAATAAACAACATGCCCATCATATGGTTGTTTATTTCTTGCAGGTTGTTAAAATGCACTTTATTAAAATGCACACTTTCTTTTTCATACCATTGCAAATAACATCTGAATTATAGAATACATCTTTTGCAAAGTCACAGAAATACAACACAGTATCCCTTTCAGGACCTCAACTACCATTTTGTTTTCTATCAATATGTTTACATTTAGCTGTTTTAGTCAGTTTAGTTTTTTATTAGGTATACACAGTAATTTTACAATATTTTTTTTTAAAGTCCAGCGTCAGCTTTTCACTTAGGATGCATTTAAAAAAAATAAAAAAAGGTTTTGTTTAGGGTATGCAGGCTCATTATTTGCATGTACCTGCTAGTAGTGACACCAGCTCCTTTCATCACAAACCTAAAAAAGAAAACAGACATCTGAACACTCTGACTAAGTACCATTTCACTTCAGTTTTATCTTTTGTCAGTTTGGAATTTTATAGTTTTGGGGAAATCATTGCAACAGTGCCCTGATAGAAGTTTACCATAGTAAAAGCATTGTGAAAACATGGTAAAGCATAGGAAAGCAATGTAAAGAACAGTGAGGTATAGTAAAGCATATTAATAAACATGGTAAACCAGGGTGAACTATGGTTAATACAAGGTATTACCATGGAAAAGGCATGATCAAAGTGCCATGGTAAACAAGTATAAGGGGGTGTCCTACTTAAGCATGTTTGACACTCAGGGATTTCAGACCTGGATAAATGTTAGAGAAGCGATTGAAAAACACATTTTCTTTAATACACATTCCATTCCGAGGACACAAAACAAAGAAAACGCTTGCAACTGGCTGTTTGTTGTTAATGTATGTCTCTTCATGTTTGCATCACACATACAATGCTTCAGTAGACAGACACAGGGCTACATTTCTATTGTGTCATTGCATAATAGAATCTGCAGGCTCCATAGGACAGTTCAGTCTGCTTGAGGTCTACATCACCTAGTGAAACTGTTAGAGCTTAGCAGCTGGAGGAAGTGTGTGTTTAATTAAAAAAAATAACCCAATTGAACCGACATTTGAAAAAGCTGAATTCCAGCTGTGTCTTACTCAAACACAACCTCTGATTGCTCCCATTGATTGCAAATACAAGGCAGGTGTCTGTGGACAATTACTAAACCCTTCTCAAAAACACCCAGCTGTTTAATGGTAGCTGCAACGTTATACATGTTGAATTGGGGCAGATGCGGTCAGCAGGCCAGTGAGTAAGAATGTGTTTAGAGAGGTTGCCATCTCCTTGTCATGAGGAATGTACTGTTTTAAAAAAAAAAAAAAAACACAAAGCATAGACCGCTTATGATCTATCAGAATTGCCTGGATTTTTTGCATAGGCATCTGTTGCAAGAAGTTAATCCACATGCTTTAACTGTAGGTTATGAGGATATACTTTTCACTGTATTTGCACCTGGTTAATTGAGCTATGTCTTGAAGAGATTGAGATACATTTGTCAGTTCATTTTGAAGATTATTTTAGTTTTACTACACATTCTACCATTCTAGTTTTTTTATATTTATGAATGAGATATCTTGGGAATCACTTATTTTGTTACCTGAGACCATATATGGTAATTTGTTATGTCAGTAACCCTAACCTGTGTTAATCCTAGAAGAAAAACATACTTAGTATTTTTTGTTCATTAACATGAAGTTAAAATTTGCCAGGAAAGAAAGTTAATTAAACAAAAGGTTGCGCTTACTACGCCTGTTTTTGGTTCATTTGCTTTTTAAATCGAAAAAAGTTCAAGATTTAAGGAACTTGAAAGATAGTGAGAGGCTAAAGTAGGGCACCACCTTGCTACATGCAAGGTGAGAATGTGTAGCTGCCTTGTGAGACTGGTGGCCAATCAGAAGCCTAGGGGCAAAATTGAACATTGTTCACGGCTAAAAGGCTTTCCATGCTACTTCTGTTTAATTTACAATAGACAGTGTTTGCTATTAATAAAGAACATGGATGTAGAGTGCAAAAACAGAAAGAAGCCAACATATTAGTTCCAGTTCCCCTGGATACAGTTGATCCTCATTCCAGTATATGACCACTTACTTTCAGAAGTCTGACGTTACCCCTAACAGGAGATGAAAGGCTGACATGTACATGGTTGTTCATCGATCCCATATATTTCTAAAGCCATGGACACTGAAAACAGTTGAGAGTTATAGTGGAAGAAATACATCAGTAAGGAATCGCATTTAAAAAAAAGACACAATGTACAGTACATTCTTTAAGCCCAGGACTAATGCAGGTTATCTATTTGTCCCATTCCTCCCCTCACTATACGTTTTCTGAGTGGCCTCTACGTAGTATGTCCAGGATATTAACCTAGTGTACATTAACGGGTATTACCTAGATTACCGAATTACAGAAAGTAAACTTGTCAATCAATTACTCCTTATCAATGAATTCCTGTTCATGATTGTATAATATAAAGTGTGACACTTCACTTATGTTTACCAGTCTGGACTATGTAATCTTAGGACTTTGAACTTGGAATTGAACACCTCTTTACAGTAAAGAAATTAGATGTTGTCTAAAATATTAAAGTAAGCAGCCATCAAGGACTGTCTCCATTTAAGAGACTCCATACAAAGCCCTCCTTAAGACACACGTTCTGTCGACTGACATTATAAAGACCCTTCTTATTGAAATTCAAGAGGTGATGGGTCAAAGGAAAATATATGTTGCTCAAGGGTAAAGAAAACCTTGTCTGGAGAAAGGGATGTAGATATTTAGGATATAGATAGATCAGCATATGGGTTGGTCAATTTTTCAAATAAAAAACTGTGGAATGCACTGCCAAAATGCTGAATTAGAAGAGGAAATGGCATGGCCGAATGTAACATTTGACTTATAAAACGGAAACTGTTATTTATATGCTTTAAATGTAGCAGTATTTACTACATATTCTACCATTTAAGAGCTAGAGTCCCAAAGCTATTTATGTTATTAGCATTATTTTTGAATGAAGGGGAAAAAAAAAACATTTACAATTTTAAAATTAATTTGAAAAAAAAAACAAAAAAACATCAGACTACTCATAAGCCCCTAAATGAAATGGTTGTTGTTAATGACTGGTTTCGTAACTCTGTTAAATTTTTACTGTCTGAAAAAAACTGATGAGAATTTTGTTTTCAGAACCTAGTGTTTAGCCATTGACCAGGGGCATGTACTGTACATCTCTGCAAAATTCAAACACATAACTTTAATCCAACTTTGGGGGTCAGAAGGATACAGTGGCAATACAATTTGTAAACAATTTGCTCAGGGCACTTTGCTGTCACCGCGGTCAATTATCTATCAGGTAATGCCTGCTGCGCAAGGTATTAATGCTTCATTGTGACCTGGAACAGAAGAGATTATGTGGCGCTCTGCTTATGTAAGTAAGCATATAGTGCAAAGAAAGCAACAAAACTTGGCCGAGACCTCCACCTGCCAGAATTACCTCAGATTGATGACTGGTAACTTTATCCCAGTCACCTTCATTATATGAGCCTTGTATTGTCGCCTATTTTATACTGTGTGGCAATTAGTCACAGGAAGAAAGTCAAGGTTGAATCTAAGAAAGTTCTTAAAGCTTTTCACTGAAATAACTGGTTCCCGATGGGTTCTGATGAACTAAATTCACTAATGAAGATGCCATATGACCCACTTTATAAATTGCTCCAGGTAAATAGTCACTACAGTTAACTTCTTTACAAAGGCAGCTAAAAATTATAGATATTGAGCTGTAGAAAAAAATATATATTAAGGAACCATTTGTTTCAGTAACCTGTTCCCTTTGGAATCTGGAAGAATGGTGAATGGCGATTTGCATCATTTTAAAATACATCAGGATATGGTTAACACTCCAGTCAAATGCAATCACTGTACATGAACAATATTATTAAATCATCAATTCAAGTACATTTCCCCACTTAACTCTTGTTCGTTTGAGCTGGCACATATCGTAAAGTGAGGCGACAGGAATTTGATTACTCTTTGACTTTTATTTACAGCCAAGAACATTTATTTAGGGCTGGCTTTATTGTAATGTGTGCACTATTCTAACTGCAGTTCTAACTACTATGTACATGTACTTGTTATGCAGCTTTATGTGTAGCCTTTAGTATGCTGGACTTGATATCAGTTTCAGAAGTGATAGTACACCGATTTTAACTTTCAATTTCTCCACCCATTCCTTCTCTCACATTTCAAGTGCATATTTCTCAAAGTACTTGATGTGTCCCTTTAGTAATCTCAAAAATACAGACTTCTTTTAGGGTGTTATCTCCCAGGTAATTGCCAGTTGAGTTAAAAGTTCTTTAAATACGGATTTAATATAGTTAGACATAATCTAATCAGTAGCCATAAATGATTTTTGTAGGGCTAATGAGATAATATTGATCTTGCTAGGATACATTAAATTGTATAGATTTTTATCAGATTCCAATTTCAGATACCCATTGCCATCTGCTACTAGAAGAACTATCAGGACATAGTATTACTTCATGTGATTTTTAGTTGTGTTGATGGTAATGGAGTGGGATTTACAACATATGTCAGATTTTGATTAGATCTACGAAAACATACATTGGTATTTAAGAAAAGGAGGAAACGGGATAAGGTACAAGATGCAGAATTGAAAGTGAATAAAAAAATGTACAAATCCTTCAAATGTTTCATTAACTGCCATATGATAATAAACAAGACATGCCTAAAGCACAAAGTTACTGAACTTGTTACAACAAACCTTAAAGTACAGCAGCACTACAGTATTCTCGATATTGCAGTATTTTGGACCCAGTAACTGCAGTTGTATGCATTGTGTTATGAATGATGCTTAACTGTTCATGGTATTTTGACCATTGACGGTTATAATTCAGAGAGTTTCAAAATCAGTCCCACACCCTAACATGAATTGGAATGTGATGATGATGATGATGATGATGATGATGATGCCATGTTCTTTCATTAGATACTGGTGTACAGGGTTTATTTTAATGTTGGAATTTTAACAGCATTTTATAGCAGTGATGCTCTGATAAGCTCTACATGCTTTATTAACATCATGGTTACCCATGGGCTATTCATTTATATTGAGGTTTTATTTTTTATTAGCTCTGAGATTTAAAGAAATACAGTAATATGGTCCATGATCATTTTAGAAGCTGGCCATTGTTCAGTTATGTAAAAGTGCATCTGTGCAATAATATTGCAGGGTTTAACTGGCCTGTTCACCAACTATACAACTTTCCTCCAGCCATCCCAGCTACATGACAAACATCTTTTAATATTTTTTTTTATAAAATGATGTACATTGCTTACTCCCCACCTAAAATTAAGAGCTTTTTAATGACAGGAAACATTTGGTGAGAAATGAAATTTTTTGCTTGAAATCCATCTGCTGAAAATAATAAATCATCTTTAGACAGGAAAAGAGCATTTATTGGATGTAACATCTGCTGCAGTTCTAGCATAGACAAATGTACTGATTCTACAGTGAAATGAACTGAACCATATATCCAACACTGGCTGACAAAGCATTCACCAGAAGTAGTTTTTATTCCACACAGTTATAACAATACATTTCCTAAGAATTCTGAAGTAGGAGTTAATCGTGCTCCCTTTATCGATAAATCAAAATCAAAGTTTTACTGAAATGTCCCAGAATACATGCTGAGCAGAAGGTTATCTTCTATGGTTTTATAAAACCAACTAATAATGTGTTTGTATGGAACTTCAACACCTGTTAGCACGTTTGCAGCTTTTGTATTGTACTGTATATCTGGCGCTAGACATTCTCTATAAACCTTTATCTAAAGTTAACACTAGTGGGCAGAAAAATGCCCAGTAAAGATATACATGGGGCTTGAAGTTTTCAGGTTTTATTTTTGATCACATGACGTCCCTTTAAACTTATGAAAAAGCGGACATGGTCCGGTAGCTCACAGAGTATCAAGTATTATACAGTTGTTTCTCCATTCAAGCCAAACAATATCCTGTCATATTTCATAATTGATTGCAAATAGACATCACAGGTTTTTAAGTATTCATAACATGTTGTCATAAAATCTTTCTGTTCTGGAATCATAAACCATGCCAGGTTTGTGCACATATTGATGTATTTTTCTGACACTTTAATTCTGCTTTTACAAATGAGTTAGGACAGTTATGTATGCAGGGACCCGTTTTAGAGAGATGAATAAAACAACTAGAACGTTATAAAAGTAGCAAAAATAACTGATCCAAACCTCAAGTATGTTGTTGACCCATAGTGTAACTTGCTGTTTTACTGCTATGTTATATCATAATCTTTTTGCCCAACATTAATTCATGTTCCTCTTTCTTTTAGACTGGAATAATGACAGATGCTCGACCTGAAGGAATTGACAACTTGAATACCAAAGAAAACCCTTCAAAATGGGCCTTAGCTGGGGTGGCACCACTTCTGCACATTTAAAGGAACACATTTATTCTTCCCTTTAGAAAAGAACATATCCAGTAAAGCCTTTGTATATATGTTATTTTTTTTTTTCTTTCACGTTTAGTTTGAGCAAAATTGGAAGCACAGTAAATGCACTTTATTTTCTATACAGACAGAGTTTATCATAATGTATTTATAGATATATATTATTGCGGGATGAATTTGCATTTTTGTGTACAGTGATAAAATGTCATTTATAAACTCTGCTGTCTAGTAACATCTAGTAGCATTTGGTGCAGAGTATTGTGATGACGAATACAGCAGCTGTCAAGTTCATCCCAAACATGCTCAATTGGATTGATATCTAGGGACTGTGGTCACCAAAGAATATGCCTGAAATCTGTCTTGCTCATCAAATCATGTGTGCAAAATTGTGACATGGTGGGAAGATGCATTATCATCTTAAAGTAGTCATTGCCAGCAGGTGCACAAGTGCAGCATTGTTGGACCTGAGCCACAACGATGTTTAAGTAAACTAGAAACCCTGAGTAAACCTGAACATAATGCCCCACACATCTTCACATAAGCTAGTAACAGGATTTGCTGACAGTACAAATGCGCAAACCACATAGAAACCATCTTGATTACAATGGAATGTTTTATGTATTTATTTATTTTTATGACAGACAATGCAGACACTTTTAAAATGCTTAAACTAAATAAATATATAAAATAAAATGACAGAAGCATACCACTGTAACAGCAAAAGGTTTAAACATCAATAATTTAGCTGGTCTTTTATCCCCTAAACTTGAATTATGTTCTGCAGCCTATATTCATATTCATATATGTTTGGAGAGTTTTAAACTGAGTCTCATGTTCCAGGGCTTTAAAGATGCAGTTTGTTTTTCCCCATCATTATATTTATGTACCTTGCAGCATTTTCAAGAAGAGGAAAAATGTACCTAAATCATTTATTAGCCTGTGGGCAATATATTTTAACTATACTTTACAATTTCGCTAAAAAATTGCTTGCTTTGCATGTTCTACTAGAATCATATGTTTTAAAATAATGTTTTGTTTGCATCGTTTTGATTTGTGCTTTGTAATTTCCCCTAAGACCAATGATGCTATCTAAACTGATGCCTGTACAGATAATGTTGTCTTATTAATTTGCTAGAGGGGGTCATTTCAGCACCTGAAGTACTTTCATATGGGGTATACTGTGCATAGCATTTCTAATGTTTCCTCAACAGTGATCTAAGTGAACATACACAGTACATCCCTTAGGCATGGTCTATATCTTTCTTGCTGGTTAATAATGCACACAGAGACTTCTTAGAGAAAAGACAGTAAACCCCAGGAAGGTAATAGAAATATTCTTCTTGAGTCACCTAAGGCCAAGGATTTGTTATTGCCAATTTGTATATAACAAATAAACAACTGAAATAGCTTCAAAAAGTATATTTTTTGTAGTAGGCAAGTTTTAGAAACTGTCACTATAATGTAAAAAGTAGATAGAAGTACTGCTAGACATTATTATTATTATTATTTATTTCAGGTATATCACAAACCATGTGCAAACAGCAAACATTATTTTAAACACAGGGTCAATACAAATATAATAAAACAACCACACAAAGAGAAGAATGACCCCTTAATCAAAATGGTTTTTTTTTTTGGCATATATGTTACAAAAGACAAATAATAACTCTATAATCCTTTATTCAAAAGAGATTAAAGAGAAACAAACCTATTCATTGTTCACATGACAGGGCCAAATTCAACTCAAGGATACACTACACTTGGCCACCCGGCCCCATGCCTTTGCTAACACAAAGCCATCTTGCAACGGGTAAGTTGAACTTTAAACAAGATACAGTGCCTTGCGAAAGTATTCGGCCCCCTTGAACTTTGCGACCTTTTGCCACATTTCAGGCTTCAAACATAAAGATATGAAACTGTAATTTTTGTAAAGAATCAACAACAAGTGGGACACAATCATGAAGTGGGCGTGCAAAATTATTCAGCCCCTTTACTTTCAGTGCAGCAAACTCTCTCCAGAAGTTCAGTGAGGATCTCTGAATGATCCAATGTTGACCTAAATGACTAATGATGATAAATAGAATCCACCTGTGTGTAATCATGTCTCCGTATAAATGCACCTGCACTGTGATAGTCTCAGAGGTCCGTTTAAAGCGCAGAGAGCATCATGAAGAACAAGGAACACACCAGGCAGGTCCGAGATACTGTTGTGGAGAAGTTTAAAGCCGGATTTGGATACAAAAAGATTTCCCAAGCTTTAAACATCTCAAGGAGCACTGTGCAAGCGATAATATTGAAATGGAAGGAGTATCAGACCACTGCAAATCTACCAAGACCTGGCCGTCCCTCTAAACTTTCAGCTCATACAAGGAGAAGACTGATCAGAGATGCAGCCAAGAGGCCCATGATCACTCTGGATGAACTGCAGAGATCTACAGCTGAGCTGGGAGACTCTGTCCATAGGACAACAATCAGTCGTATACTGCACAAATCTGGCCTTTATGGAAGAGTGGCAAGAAGAAAGCCATTTCTTAAAGATATCCATAAAAAGTGTCGTTTACAGTTTGCCACAAGCCACCTGGGAGACACACCAAACATGTGGAAGAAGGTGCTCTGGTCAGATGAAACCAAAATCGAACTTTTTGGCAACAATGCAAAACGTTATGTTTGGCGTAAAAGCAACACAGCTCATCACCCTGAACACACCATCCCCACTGTCAAACATGGTGGTGGCAGCATCATGGTTTGGGCCTGCTTTTCTTCAGCAGGGACAGGGAAGATGGTTAAAATTGATGGGAAGATGGATGGAGCCAAATACAGGACCATTCTGGAAGAAAACCTGATGGAGTCTGCAAAAGACCTGAGACTGGGACGGAGATTTGTCTTCCAACAAGACAATGATCCAAAACATCAAGCAAAATCTACAATGGAATGGTTCACAAATAAACATATCCAGGTGTTAGAATGGCCAAGTCAATGTCCAGACCTGAATCCAATCGAGAATCTGTGGAAAGAACTGAAAACTGCTGTTCACAAATGCTCTCCATCCAACCTCACTGAGCTCGAGCTGTTTTGCAAGGAGGAATGGGCAAAAATTTCAGTCTCTCGATGTGCAAAACTGATAGAGACATACCCCAAGCGACTTACAGCTGTAATCGCAGCAAAAGGTGGCGCTACAAAGTATTAACTTAAGGGGGCTGAATAATTTTGCACGCCCAATTTTTCAGTTTTTTATTTGTTAAAAAAGTTTGAAATATCCAATAAATTTCGTTCCACTTCATGATTGTGTCCCACTTGTTGTTGATTCTTCACAAAAAATTACAGTTTCATATCTTTATGTTTGAAGCCTGAAATGTGGCAAAAGGTCGCAAAGTTCAAGGGGGCCGAATACTTTCGCAAGGCACTGTATATCTGTACATAACATTTATAACACGAGACGTCTGTATAAAAGCACTTCGTGAATTACCAATGAACAGATACATGACAAGGATGGCAACACAGATATAGTTCTTGCATAATTAACCTGCGTGCATTCTACATTACCAGAACCATATTGATAATCGCAAGATTTTATTTTTTTTATGAACAACTATACATATCCACTAATAAATAAATAAATAAAGAAAGAAATATATAAAATAAAATCTAAATATGAGTTGTTTTTAACAGTTATCTGTAGCATGGAAATAACATTTAACACACAAAATAAAATTAAAAAAATGTACCCCCCCAAAATGGCTATTTTCCATATAGTTTATAGGAATGTGGGGTATTGCGCAGTAGGAAAATTCATCCATGCCTTTCAGCTCACGTTTTTCTCAGGTCTCAGTTTGTCTCAGCATCTGCTTGAGAACCCAGGACTAAAGAGAAGGGCGTGTTCAGGTCAGGGATGAGGTGTAGTCTAGAAGCTGCTATATGAGGTCCTCTGTCAACACTGTACCTCATGAACAAACAATTTACTGAAAACTGATTGTCATTGGATGATGATGAGTTGGTTTGGTTTTGGTGTGGATACCTAAAGCTGGTAGATCAATGAAAGTTGGATTGCAAAGCAAGGTCAGTGTTCATGTACCTTCACATCCTGTGTGACCTGACCTTTTTATCACACTCAGTATTGATTAATGTTCATCTTTCAAAGATGTTCCATAGATTTATTTTTGTTATAAAGAAGCTTAGAGGAGATTCTTGCCTTTTTTTTTTTTTTTTTTTTTTTAAAAGACCTCACTTTTGCAATCAAAAATACCAAGGTCAACAGGATTATATCCCATTCACTCAAGCTTTTTTCTTTTCTTTACAGCTACACAATTGATAGATAGTGGACTGGAGAGGGCTTCTACAGCTATATAGATTTAAGAAAATAGTTCAAAGTTAAAATAATATTTTTAAATGAAGTTGGACAATTTGAAAAAACAAAAAGGTTGGTACATCTTACATGTGTGCTGAATATCAGGTCAAAGCACAGTTGTTTTGTTAGTTGTTGTTTTTTTTTGTTTGTTTTTTCTTACACACCTAGTATTTTTTACTGTACAGATGTAGAACCTGTAGTAATTCTCTGGACCTAACCAATAGCCTTTCACTGACATATAAAAACGTGCATGTGAAGAGATACCAGTCGGAATCACCACCTGTGTTAACACATATCACAAGACCATCTTGGATTCAAGTGCCTCTACTTTTGAATCAAGTTTAGGATTATTGTTTGGGAAAGAATTGCATAGCACTCTGGAACACTCCAGATAAGCATTTGGAGAGTCGGGGGTTGGGGTTGGTGTCCTTTCTAATCTCCCTCTGTATTACGGTTTTGATGCATGATAGCAATTTTAATGTTATTCTCTGTTATGGTTATTGTATAGATAAGGTTACACCGTCACATAAAGGCCAGTAAAAGCTGAGGTGATGCTTGTTTATCAGCTTGCTCTTGCAGAAAATGTTTTTGAAGATAAAGATACCAGCTCATAAATATGTTTCTTAATACTCACAAGAGGTGGCCTGAAATACATGATTGTGTTTACTTCGTTTTAAAGATATTTCGTTTTTATTATTAAAGTACTACATATTTCCAATGCAGTAACACAACTCCATCAAAATGTGCTTAATGAGTGCTAATGTATTTTTACTTCCTGGTACTCGGCACCCATTGATAAGCACAACCAGCCCCTTTGTATAGACTACTTGGGCTATCTGACAAAAAATACTTTTGTAAATTCAATGGCAAACTTTTAACTATAAATCTTTCTCAGTGTCTTCAATCTGAAAGGTGTTTGTCATGGAATTTACAAAAGGTTTCTTTTAGTATTTCTGAATGTACCACTATTAAGTGTTTTGTAGTTATGAATCGGGTGAAAGTAGAATATAAAAAAAATGTGAACAAAATATGCATACCATGCTCAGTGACTATAATCCTCTGAGCATTGTATGTGACAGAATCATTTACCTGTCGTTTGTTGGTTCTCTTTCTCACTCATCAGAAATACAGTACCATAAAAGACAGGGTCAGCTGTGCATATTAACTTATAAAACATACTCACAAGTTTAAATCAAACTTTAACCGAGAGCATTCCTTTTTGATTCCATTGTAGAACTTTTCATACTTGGTAATCGATATATGGGTCTTTCCCTCTCTTTGAAGTGGGGATCATAGTGTAGATGACAGGCACGTCAAAAGGATTTGTTGAGCTGTCTTTTCATCCATACAATTATGTATTGTTACTTTATTGGTTTATATTAAAGGCCATCGTAGTTTATTCTCAGACCCCTTGGAGTCAGTCATGAACTATGTTCTGCAATATTGCTTCCCTTCAGCTTGACCGCATAAATTCACGGTGAACCCGTTTCAGCAATGTGAAGCTGGTGCCAGAAAGGGGATTTTGTTAAAATAAGCCACTTAAAGGCCATTTAGCACACTGATTTGGTTTTGTTAAACACAACCAACCCCTCTACATTAAAGCAATCTCTCTACGAAGCACCCACACAAACACAACATTTAGCACCACATTATTATATAATATTAATATTTGTAGTTATGAAAATATTTTAGCCTTTGTATACTTGTGGTTATGAAGGAGATTTATTCAATTTGTAACCTTACAGAACTTTTGTTGTATTGCTAAAATGATATACCGTTATTTGCATCTTCGAAAATGTTTGCAAAACCATCTAAATTGCAGGCGGCTGTTTAAAACGCCAATTAAATGTCACATCAAATGTAAAACACCTAGGCACTTAACTTTTTACTGTGTGTATGACTTTTTACTGTATGTATGACTTGAGAGCCCTTGTCATTTGTCAGGTTGTGTTTAATCAAAAAAGAATGGATATCGGCAAACCTACCAGTCACATGAGCTCCCTTAATTGACCTGGTATGGGTCTGTGAATTGCTGGATGTGCTCCCCTTGTATTGCACAACTGTAACTGTAAACTGGGTTAACATGTAGCTGCATAAGGTGTACACTACAGTAACCCCAGATCATGATTTTCAGATGACAGTAAATATAACCTGTATAAACATCTGTTATAAGTGGTTATATACTTGTAGAAATATATATTGTGCAACATTTTCTTGTAAAAGTATATGGCAATAGTGTATCACATCATTTGTAACTGTAATGACTCGATTAATAACATGTTTATAGATTGTAATCACTTCTAATTTAACATGATTTGACCGTTCTGTTTCTAAAACTAGACACAAAGTTTTGTACAAATAAAGTCTTATAACTAAGCAAGCAGAAACAAACCGCGAAATCGTAAAAGCCTGGTACAATTAGAACTGGAGACCTGGAGAACATTAAATCTAATACCATGATGGTGGCTGTGGTAGGTCATAATTTTATTTTCTGTGGCTTTACATATTATTATTCTGCTTTGCACAGTGTTTGAACATCATGTGGCATTCCTTTAACCAAATTACAAACCAATTTAATTATAGAAGGGGTTTGATTTTCTAAAAACAGCTCCTTATTCTAATCTAAATGCAGATAAGCTGAGGTTTGTGTACATGGAAGGAATTATTTGAAGTACAGTTTGATGGTGGAATGACATTTTAAAACGTTATTTTCCATGTAGGCAGTAATGCATTTTCATCCTGGCTTTTCAATGAATTTTAAGTAGTTTTGAATTAGTAGTGGGGAGTTTTACAATGAAGTAATGGATGTGCATAAAAATCAGGTGTTTTGTAAGCCCTAGGCTGAATTTCACCCGCCATAACACTGTCAGTGAGTGTCAGGCATCAAACTACCATGGACTGCATGGATGGGGTTGCTTTTCTTTCAAGACAGCAAGGTTGTTTGGGACCTTCTCCAATGCCTTTTAAAAAGAAAAGCATGTTATATCTAACATTCATTTTCATTTAAAGATTATATCTGGTACAAAAAAGTTCAATTTGCATGCCTTCTTAAACAACAAGTTGCATCCCCAACTGACTGACCTGCTTTTAAGTCAATGACCCACCTAAACCCCAAAGTCAGCACTGAGGTGAAATGCCCCAACAGTAGCAGACTGGGCGCTTTATTTAACCTCGTACGGTGCCAGATATAATTTCTGTAAAACTAAAATGTATGTCATTTATTATATGTGTCGTTCTATGCAAAGTGAAATAGTAGCGCACTTGAATATGCTGAAAGTGTGTGATTACAGTACTGTTGTCGTGGAAACCATTCACAAAACCATTCTGTAGCAGTCAGTTTAGTCTCTGTACATAAAAAAGGGGGATATTCCCGTGACCGTAGATGACAGCCAGTTATTAAAATAAGGAAATGTCAGTTTACAGATTCACATTATGACGCACATTAAGATGTGCTGTTAATCTTTCAATAATGTTCATGTTATTCATGCAATTATATCACTGTGAGAATGACCACAAGATAGCTGACCCTGTGTCCAAGTGAAGGTGAGGGTGCTTAACAACACAGTCAATTTTCTTGTCAGTGGTGTCAGAGGGTATATTTACTGTTATGAATTAAAAACATATAGAAACACATTCTTAGTTCCTCAGTGGGGAGACATCTTTATTTTATATTCAGTTTAACATTGCATTGGCCTACAATAATTTATGTGGGGAGATATGGTGCTATGGCAGGTCAGCACAGGCATATTACACAGAAGCACAGTAAGTGCTGGTCATTTATATATACCCAAGCTTAATTTGTATCTGTAAAGCTGAGGGAACACAAAGCCACTTTTCTTTCAGAAACAGTGGCTTGAAACCTGGTTCCAGGAGACATAGTTTGAGGCAAGTTTGCTGTATCAAACCCAAAGTCTCCCCTGGTGTGCAATGTAGTGGCCTGAAACCAAGTCTCCTGAAATCAAGTTCCAAGCCGCAATGTGGCTTTGTGTTCCCTAAGCTTTAGATTTATACCGTAGAAAAGTGTATGAATATGGATTGTAAAGTAGTTCTTCTAGCCACTGTATTTACATGTATCATCCGTAAAGCACAAACCTTTCCATTGAAAGTTGCTCAATATGTTGTACAGGCAAATGTTATTTTTTTCTTCTACATGCTAAGTTTTCTATATTTAGTTTTCTTATTGTATATTGAAAACAACAACAGGTTAAGCTAAAGGATGTCTGTACAGTACTGGGATGTGGTGTCGGAGGGCAATAGTTTTTGCCATTGACTGCTTTCCAGGTCAGCAGTTTAATCTATAATTGGTCCTAAAATGGTGTTTAGGCCATTTCAGTACATAGCTTTTATTAAGGGTTTAATAATGGCAGTCGGCCTGTGTTTTCTTCTACTAGTTTAAGTACCTGAATCATTTCACATATTATGCATGTGTAGTGTAACAGCACTTGAACTAGGTGATGCATATATGGGATATTATCATGGATCATCAAAGGTTTCCATATAGTATAAGGAGATAAGAGAGGCTAGCTTGATTCAAAAGGCTGGTGGCTTTGAATTGAGTGAAATGAAGTTTGTGGTTCATTTGTATCCAAATGGCATACCAGTATTGCTTGATCCCAACAAAACCGAGCTTACGTCCTTTGAAACAGATGAAAGTAAAAAGGCCATTTTCACAGGCACGTATAAATGTCACCATCAATGTGTACAAAAGGATTTTCAGAAGTTGCAATCCATTTAAAAAGAGGCTGTGTAACGAAAGAAGTTGACTGAAGAAGATTGAGTAATCTGTTAAAAGAACCCCTAAGTCACACACATTTTATACAGCACCTTCATGAGAAAACATGCCAAAGGGCTTTTCAGTTTGCAAGTTTAAAAGAAATTTAAAAGATTTGTTTAACCCTTAGATTGAAATGCACAACCCTATTGGCTAATGTAGTGTCACATGACCAACAACAGTCTGTGTTATTAGCCACAAACTGGCCAGTAGTCATTAGAAGCAATGCATAGTCAAAGAACCATTGCCCTTTGATGTTACTTTGCATTCCATAGTCAAAACACTATTGGCCCCTGACATCACAGGATTACTTTCTCACACCTTGGACCCCAATATCATAGTTACAGTAGCTCTGTCTGCTCTGTGCATTTGTGCATATCTGTGGGTATTGAACAGGAAATGAATAGCTGAAGAGCTAAATCAATATGGTGATGGCTGATGCCAAGTTTAAGATTACTGATTTACCGATATCTTGATTTAATGTTTTCTGAGTTTGCTTTTTTTCTTGTTTTATTAATCCCTAAGCAGATTTCATTGTCACAATAGACAGCAGTGTCCATATCTATTAAATCTTGTTTAGCTCACCTCTGTACCCATCTTTGGGTAATCTTGTTTTTTACAACCATTTGCCTATATTTGAAGAGGGGACACTTATCTATTCAGGAATACCAGGATATTTAATAAGCAAGACATCTGGTTTGCCTATGTCCCAGCCTCAGCTGTTCTGCTGCATGGAGGGTGAGGTCATTTCTGTACAATTTAACTAAGCAAAACTCATACATTGTTGTAAGTCTTAAGGGGTGAATATAGTTACAGATGCATTTCTGTTAAACTGACAGGGAAATGACGCTGGGGTGCTGTTTACAACACATTACATTACCTGTGGGATAGCAGTGACTGAGGGCCTACAGAATTTTTCAGGCAGCAAGCAGGATGAAAGAGAGGCCCTGTTATACTGTTAGAAAGAGGATGAAACACTTGTGAGAGAGAATGTTGGTGAGCAAATGTAATGATCTGTTTTCAAAAGCCAGATCTGTACGCTGTTTTTTTTGTTACTGAACTTAAATACTAAGGCAGTATTCATTAAACATTGGAACCCCAATAAATGTGTGACACTGCACAGGACAGAATTTATGTTAATGGCTGGAAATAGTTCTGCCACATCACATAAAAGGAGAGCTCAGGGCTCCATTTGGAGAGAGGAGTTTGATGAGTGAACACTGTTTTTGTTACTGTGTTTGTGCACATTTTGTTTTGGTAATGTAGTGAAGGGGAATGCCCAGCCTACATTTTATGTTTTGTTTAAACCTTTATTTTTGCCCTTGTGCCTTTTTGTTTGTACTTTTGTGTTATTTTTGTTTATTAAAGTGAGCTTTAGCCCTTGTACTGCAGTTTCCTGTATAGGCGGGCACTATACAGTGTGCTGCCCTCTCTACGTTGAGAAGGAGGAGTCGCCACCTGCCCAGAAGAGCAAGAAGGGATGGAGCGGCCGCTCCCAGAGGCAAGCCAGAAGGACAGTGCTAGAGAGGGAGCCACCATCTCAAGAGCCCAAGAAGGAGGCACTGCCGTCCCCAGCGCCTGAGAGGGAGGAGCTGCTTTTCCCAGCGCCTAGAAAGGGGGAACCCGAGCGTCCAGCACCCAGAAAGGGGGAGCCTGAGCGTCCAGCACCCAGAAAGGGGGAGCCTGAGCGTCCAGCGCCCAGAAAGGGGGAGCCTGAGTGTCCAGCGCCCAGAAGGGGGGAGCCCAAGCATCCAGACCCTAAGAGGGGTGATGCCAAGTGTCCAGAGCCCAAAAAAGAGTTGCACCAGTCTCCAGTGACCGAGGGAGAGCCGCACCAGTTTCCAGAGGTAAAGGGAGACTATCTGCCACTCCTTCCTCCACCGCTAGAGGGAGACTACCTGCCGCTCCTGCCTCCACCGCTAGAGGGAGACTACCTGCTGCTCCCACCTCCACCACTAGAGGGAGACTACATGCCGCTCCCGCCTCCAGCGCGGGAGGGAGAAGCCCCGCTGTCTCCAGCGCAGGAGGGAGAAGCCCCGCTGTCTCCAGCGCGGGAGGGAGAAGCCCCGCTGTCTCCAGCGCGGGTGGGAGAAGCCCCCGCTGTCTCCAGCGTGGGTGGGAGAAGCCCCCGCTGTCTCCAGCGTAAGAGGGAGAAGCCCCGGGAGCGGTGGAGTCTATTGGACAACAGCCGGGCCAACCTCAGCAGGCACTGCATTTGCTGCTGAGGGGAGCCCGCGAAAGCCAGTTGCATGTCCACATCCGATCTCTCTCTGGTAAGATTTTGATGATTAAAATTAAGCACTGCAATATGGTCCAGTCTGGCCTGTCCCATCGATGACTGAAGATAGTTCTTAAGTCTTCTGAGGCTGGAGAATGAGTGTTCCACAACGTAGGATGACACGGGCACTCTGTTAGCACATTCTGCAAATGTTCATTCCCTTCAGTTTTTAGAAATGTGATTACATCAGGAACACTGGAGACTGTGATACTTTTCTGCCGAGTTATATCCAAAAACATGCTTCGGTAAAGTTTTAATTTCTGCACATCTAAGTCATTTGCATAAAAGTCTGTTACTTGCTCGATTTAACCATCTCATTGTCAGTTGCAAATTGTTACATTTATCCTGAACAACAGACTCGAATCTTAAATCAAGACTAATTGTATAATTTTCGATGCACATCCTCTGGGGTTGCAAAAACATGGGGACTGCTTTTTTCATCAGTCCTCCTAGGTGATTTTCTTTTTGCACGATGCAAGCAGGGCTCATTAACTTTTTTGCCGTGGTACAAGTTTTTTTCCCCAGATCCTCAAAACCATTTTCTCTTAACATCTGCATTGTCTCATTTTAAAGAAAAAATAATTATCTGCGCTTCTTGCAGACTTGCACATTCACAGCTCTTGGTTCTTCAAGCTTGCACTCCAGATAGTACGCCACTGACATTTACGGCCCCATCGTGACACTGACATTTTTTTTATGTCAAAATTGAACCGTAACAGTGCATCCTTTACAATTGTAAATAATGTATTAGCATCGGTCAGAGGTGTCCCAAAATCAACAGAAAAAAAATCTTTAAAAATCCTGAAGCAGGTGAATACTTGCTCTTTTACAGAACTGTCTGTTGTTTCGTCAGTTACAGTAAAGTGCATAGTAAACACTGTCCTGCACAAAACTGCACAGCTTTCTCAGCACCTCGTTTGACATCAGTATTTCGTTGATAATTTCATGAGACATCCATTTGTAAGATGTTCGCTGCAGCCATTTTTTAAGTTCAGGTACATCTTCAGCACGCATACGTAGCGCCTGAACGCAATTCAAATTTTCATCTGTGTGTCCGCAAAAGGGCATTCCCTGTGCAGCTAAAAACTGCAATGAAGTTATCATCTTTGGCAATGAAATCCTTGCATGTTGCATATCACTTTCCTTGCTTGCTGACAGAAGACATGTTCTCCCTTTTCAGTTGCAAATACACTCTTACCAGCAGCACGGTGTACAGATGACATTTTGTGGGATGAAAATCTTTCTAAAGCTTTGAAAAAGGCTATTCACAAAAGCCACTAACGATTTTTTGTCTTTATTTGTAGATGTCCAGCAGCAGCAGCTTGGCAGCACACAGAGCAAAATACACGATCCTTCACAATATCATATTCAATTAATTTATAGAGTCCTCCAGCTTTCTTGAAATGATCTCCCTTTCCCTCATTTTTCTTTTATGTTTTTCTGCTCTTGGTAGTATCCAACCTAGTAGATTCAGCAGCCGGCTTGTCACTTCTGGCTGCAGATTCTACTGTACTTGCTGAAGCGCTTTTGGCTTCTGCAGTTCTCCCACTGTTGATTTTTATATTTATCTATCTTGTTTCATAGATTACTGTACATTGCCTCACCATGAATCATGGTGTAATGGTCTAATTCCATCGGTTTGACACTGTGCAGTCACGTAAACGTACTACTGCCAACTAACAGTACCATTTTAAAAGCTTGATTTCAGGGCAATGTTTTTAATGATTCTAATTTAATTAAATTACCCAATTGAAAGTGAAAAAAAGTCTGTAAAAATGAACTGTTATATTAATGAGAGTTAAGAAAATATTTTTGAAGCCTTGGTTATTAACAATTTGAAATGGGTTAGCTACAAGAAAGCTGAATGAGGGGACTAATGGAAGTCATGTCAATTTGATCACACTGTAGATCATAGTAAAATAAAAGCTACGATCAAGGACCAAAGCACTACAGAACGAGTCTGTAATTTGATTTTCAACTTGTTTGTCTTCTACCTTACAGCGTCCTGCTTACTAATGAAGTAAAGCAGCATGTTTTGCCTTGCTACACGAGAGACCTGATTTCCTAATATAACCAGACCCCTGCACCATTTTTTACTCTTTCAGCCTCAAGTAACTTCACTTTTTATCATTTTCTGTTTCGGTCATCATATCCAGATTACTTTTTAAAACTTAAAGAAGTTAAATGCACCCTTGTGGCCTCAAAAGGGCCCTCACACATGTCTCTAAGTAAAGCTGGTACACCAGTGTAACCCATGAGCGCCCACGAGCCATGTGATAAATGTGATCAACCCAGTAGATTCACAGTAGATTCACCAGTAGGCTTGTCACATCAAAGCTGTGATTTTTGTATTACTGATTTTTGCTGTTTCAGTCAAGGGAACAACAAAATGCAATTGGTATACTTTTGTTTGTACGTAACAAGACATCCTTTGTAATGGGCATATCAAATAAGAAATCAGACGATTTTTTTCTTAGAGCCCACAAAAATGGAAATTGCCAATTGTATTTCTTGGTGCTGTTCCTTTATAGGGCAGGGAAAGAATCCCGAACAAAGTACATATTGTGATGTCTGTGAACTACCAGCACTGTCGTTTTGTTTTCTACTTTCTCCCTCGCTGTAATTGCTGGTTTGCCTGTGTGCTTGTGTAAATATTCCAGTAAACCAGTAACAACCTGCTATTAAATCAAATTGACCCGTTAGGGATGAGCCACCCTGTAGTTATGGTCACAAAACAGACTGCTCCTGTGCTTCTAAATAATTACAACCCATTCACCATTGCAAACTGATGTGAAGATGTGTGCTGCATAAAAAATTCAATTTTGTAAGAAGAAGATGATGATTACAATATATTAACTCCTGATCTATGTTAACTATATTAAATGATTTCTTTATACTGGTTTTAATTCAAGATAATAACCACTGTCGCCCAATATAGGACATTTGTAATGGGAGATAGATGGGCAACCTTTTGGATTTGAATGTTGGTGAACCCAACCAGTTAGTTATTTTTCTGACCAATCCCAGTTATTTGATACTTTTGCAGTAGATCAGTGATATGTAGAAAAAAAATGCTGGTTAATGAATCGATCATTTGAAAACGGACACTCATAGGTGATTGTCTGTATGTTTAGGACATGATTCCACAGCCAGGACCTCCATCTTGAATAAAGCAGCCAAGCTAATTATCCTCAATTAAAGACGATCACTACCTTTGTTGCTGTGTATTGTTTTGAGGATGACCACATCAACAACAATAAATAATCTAAATGTGATGGCAGATTGTTGGAAAGGGCTATTTGCAATAGCTTCTGTAAACATGGAAAGCAGGCAGAGCATGATGCTGAAAATGCATTAACAAAAAACATGCAGTTCAGCCCATAGTGTCAATCTTGTTGACACTGAACCTAGAAGGCCATTCCTTTCTTCAGAACATTTCAATAAGGCATTGCCATTGTCCTTGAATTAAATGCATTTAGGTGCCATTCTCTGACATTTTGTTATCCTTAATGGCACAGGACAATAATGCTTGCAAAAAAACAGAGGAATATCACAATGAGTCTCCTGGCCCAGCTGCAATATGCTTCTGAATGAATTTGTGTTTTAATCCTCTTCCTGGGGACCGTTTGATTTAGATTAATATCCAAGAAGTTTGCAAGACGCAGATTTGGCTGCCTTCCACCAGGTCTCAAGATGGAAAAGCTTAGGAAATAAAATGTTCTGGAGGGACATTTTTAGTTAACCTGTATTAGCTTGTTTCTGGTGCTACTGTATTTCTTTTAAGATAAAGAAAGTATCATTATCGACTATACATGCCAGTAAACCCAGAATAAACATTAATGCTCAACACCTGCTACCAGTTACATTTACCAATAACCCAAAAGGCTCAATTTCATCAACCTATACCCTGACGGGTTATTCCACTTATGAATTTTTTTTTTTTTGACTTAAGCATATTTTGACTGCATCAAACACTTATTTTTTAGTCTTGGGATAACCACAAATACAGTAGGTTGTTGATGCAATCGAGGGTGACGCCCCATTGCTGTAACATTCTCTAAAACAATCCAGCTGTGACTGTAGCTGGTGGGGTATACAGTAGGTTGATCAAATCAACCACTTAGGGAAACATCTTGTATCACTGATGATGGGACTAGTCAAAACATTTGTCAACGTCATTTAGTTTCTACTTGCTACAGCAAAAATATCTAATAAAATCAGGCAGAGATCTCAGACCACAGTGAAGATGAAGGATTCCACCCATCAAGTGGTGTTTTATGTCCCTGTGGAAAGTCTGTGGTCTGCTGTGTCGTGTTAATGGAACTTTTCCTTGGGGCAAGTGATGTCCATTTTAAGCAGCTGATGCAAACTTCAGGTTGTCAGCTATAAGGCCCATGACATCCTAGTATCCTATCCTAGTATCTTGTTTCTCATCATTTGGTGCCATCACATTTAGTGCTGTAAATGTATTTTTTCCCCAATATCATTAAGTGAGTATTATAAATCCCATATGACAAACCAACCATTGTACATCTTATTTTGTGTACAGATGTCATCCTATGCATATAACATACAGCACAATTGTATTGATAGTAGTACAATTGTACATGTTTGTGATTCTTAATAAGTTAATATGTTGTGTGTATGGATGTCTCCTATCCTGAGATACTTGCCAGGACTGCACATTTATTGGTTTGAGTTTAAATTGATTGTCTTCTACAAGGAATATTCTCTCTTTCTGTGGAATAATTACAAGGTGATATGATTTGCAGGGCTTATTTTTCATGAACATTTAGGAAACATTCTGCCCTTTAGCAGCAATTAATAAGCAATCACTTTTTTAATGAGTATGCAAACTTTGCACAGATAATTGGCCGTGAGATCCAGTAAAACTGTAGTAATGGGCTCCCGAGTGGCGCATCCAGTAAAAGCACTCACTAGAGTGCAGGATTCGCTCTATAGCCTAGACGTCGCCGGTTCGAGTCCAGGCTATTCCACAGCCGACCGTGGACGGGAGATCGGAGGGGGCGGTGCTCAATTGGCCGAGCGTCGTCCGGGGGGAGGGAGGGTTAGGTCGGCCAGGGTGTTCTCGGCTCACCGCGTACCAGCGACCCCTGTAGTCTGGCCGGGCGCCTGTGGGCTTGCCTGTAAGCTGCCCAGAGCTGCGTTGTCCTCCGACGCTGTAGCTCTGAGGCGGCTGCACGGTGAGTTCGCAGTGTGTAAAGAAGTGGGCGGCTGATGGCACACGCTTTGGAGGACAGCGTGTGTTCGTCTTCGCCCCTCCCGAGTCAGTGCAGGGGTTGTAGCGGTGAGCTGAGCCTAAAAATAATTGGGCATTTCAAATTGGGGAGAAAATAATAAAAACTGATTGGCAACGACTAAATTTATTTAAAAAAAAAAACTGTAGTAATTAGGGGAGTGATTTGGAAACAATGGTATTATATGTATTTTTTAAATAATTAAACAAAAAAAAAGGTTAACAGGGTCAGAATTTGTGTTTACTTCATAGTTAGGTTTTTAATAAAAAAGAGCAGTTTCTTCCAATAAAGCACACTCAAGTGACTTCAAATGTTAATTGGTTTGCGCCTCATTTAATGATGATATTAACTCAACCAAGCTTCAAATGTGGTACTATGATTCTGAACTCTGTTGTTTATCAGCTACAACAGTCACCATATCAACCACCATCATACCAGGATAGCCATGTCCCAGCAATCATTATATATATATATATATATATATATATATATATATATATATATATATATATATATATATATAATTTTTTTTCTTCTTTTTAATGACAAAGGATTCAGTGGTGTGATGGTGGCTGCCATATCCACTTAAACTGGCAGCAATGTATTTCTGTAGAATAATTTGTGTTTGGTGCTCACGCTTAGCTCCGGCTGCAGTCCATGTGAGAGGGTACGGTTATGAATGTGCCGAGGTACAGTACTGGGCTTTCCATCATTGGACCTGCGTCTGTACACATCTGTTCAGATAACTTTCTGGATTATGTTTATTTCTCGATTGGTAATATTTCTATATATTGTTCATAGCCTGTGTTGGAATGTGTACCTGTTTTAAATACAACTGGTTGATTAAATAACCCCAAAACTGGAACCTTACACATTATTTAGCATTTTATGGCTCCACAGTTGCATAATATATTAGTACAACTGGGTGATGGGTATCCACCTTGTGATTTGCTTGTATATACTAAGTGGTCTAGCTTGTCTGGAGTTTCTAAAGTGCCAGGACTGAACAGCCTTCCTCATTCCATTGAAGTCATGGGACTTTCCAACTCTGCTTGGCCTAGGTGGGGCTTACCGAGTTAAAAGGTTGAATTCTCACATTTTTTTATTTGAATGGAATGAGGATTGCTTTAGTCTCAGCAAATATGATTCTCCTCAAGGCCAGCTAAAGTCAGATTTAGACAAAATGGTAATACCTCAACACATTTGAAGCTACAGTACATACTCTTTAAATAATAATAAAAAACACCCATGGGACTTTGGCTGCTACAGTAATATTTACATGTGGAGATTAGTGTTCTACAGCTGCTATTGGCAGTTTCATTATGATAGTGTCTACTATTCGTATTACCAGGGTCTGTATTAGTGGAAGTTGTCTTTCATCTACATATAGGGATCTTCCACGCATATTCAAACATTGATGCTCATGTAAATTCAGTTGCTCTGTGCATCTTTCTTAAGTATAGCAGAACCTCATTAATGATTGTCATGGCTTCTTTGTTTTGTATATGCATGTTGAACTATGATACATTTAGGGAGTGAGAATGCGTGTTCTGCAAATACAATAAGGTCTAATTATGTTCTGCTCAGAACAGTGTGTCCCAGCAGTCAGCAATTTACGTTTATCTAGTACTGTGTGCAATAGTTTTGGGGGTTTAAATTGTATTTGCACTTAAGAAAATGTTTGATGCTTTGATCATGACAACATTTGAGAGGTGAGATTCTGGCTCCAGTTTAGTGTTAAGCTATGACTGTATTTTAACACTTTAGGTGTTGACAGTTCATTTTCATAGCTAAAAAAGTATAAAATAATGAGCATGACCACAATAGCAGTCTTTGATTGAATGCCAATATACAGGAGTTTACATATTAAAAAGTCAAATTAATTCAAATAAAATATGGTTTGCCACAGCTTAAACAATGGTGGATCTCTGATCATGGCAGAAAGACACAAACTGTCAACCGTTAGAAAAAACTGAGGATAATTAGGGGTGAGTTTTTGTATTTGAAATGAAATCATTATTTCAGTACCTTGATAAATTCTTTACTGGAATTGTGCTGGCTACAAACACTTAAGGGATGGGTGTTTCTTTTCGGGTTCTGCACACATCATGAATTCCTGAAACAATTAATTATGCTGCTGACAATTCTGTAAAACCCTAGAGATTCTTGCCCAATACGCACTATTTAGAGATGAAATCTAGATAGATAACCTATAGCAGTGCTTTCACTCTCAAGTAGCCAATAAGCCTAGATCTGCCAATGACACATTAACATGACTTTCTGGCATTTGTTTTATGCAGAGGCACTTTGATGCCTGGATGTTTGATTGAATAGTGCTGTAAAAAATGGGAAATAATGCATAGCTGTGCTGTATTATTTGATTGAATCCATGTGAAGTGGCTCCTGTCTTTTGGAAATGTGTGCAGACTTGGCATTCCCATTCCAGGCATTGCTCACACTTATTTTCATGGGAGGACTAAATACCCCTATCCATTGCATGACTGCTGAATTGACTGCTGAATTTCGGAATGTTTAATGTTATGAATGAGATAACAACATTCAAGCCTGACGAGAGTGGATGATGTAACAAATAACAAGAGGATCTCTTCTCTTTCTTCTTACAAAAACGCTCTAGTAATACTCACATTTCCTCTTACCAATCTGTTGATGTTTTTTTTCAAGTACTAGGGATGGTTGTTTGTATGTTAAATGTTCCTAAGTAAGGTTAAATTCTTGTGATGAGTAGGCCCTTCATCATTGTTTTTGTTCAAATTAATGACGCATTTCTTTACATTCTCCTAGTAAAAAAAGAAACATTGAAAATTCCCAGGTAAGTTATGAAAGCATAATAATAATTGTCTAGTGTTAAATAACTTTTTTTTTCGTATTCAATACTGCAGTGTCAATATGTATTTATTACTAGATCCCATTTTGGAATCATTCTTGCATTCAAATCCAATGTCAGAATGACTGGCTGAATCACACCATTATAAATTCCTCTGCGTTGGTAAGCAGATGCAGAGCTTTATCTAAGGAAAGCAATTTTTCAAATTCAGCTGTTAAATTAAGGTTTAAACATCTCTTTTCCATACATTATACTTGTTATATAAACAAAATACAGAGTGATGTGTATATTTCACTCATCAGGATGGCCGTAGACGACCCACTTGCCTCCTTCAGGGTCTCATCTGTTATTCAGCTACCTACATTGGAGGAATAACTACAGCATTCCATTAAAATGCGTGATGTACCATATATTATTCCTCGAGTGTTCTATATACAAAATAGACATCAGTAGGGATATTAGCATGTAGGAAAACCAGTGCCTTATGTCTATGTCAACAAGGTGAGCAACTGGTTTCTTTAGATGATATAAGAACTCCATGGTACAGCTTAGAGAGAGCACATGTGTACAGTTGCAGTGAGGAAGCAGACAAGTGGAAGCAATCTTGGTGTCTACTCCTTTTATAACAATGTACTGAACATAAAAACGTCTAATGGAAGGGAAAATTCAAATAGCAATTTAAGAGCATCTGTATTGTTTTATCTGTATTGTTTGAAATCTCTTTATTTATTTTTTAATCCATGAATAATTATAACTGAAAAGTGGAAAAAAAATGTTCTTCAGACTCTAAGTTTACTAAACTGATTAGCTTTTTTTTTATATATATATACAGTACATACAGAATGTGCTTTATAGGTAAATTAGAACAACACGAAAAATACAGAAAACAGTCAAATACTGCTTGTTTTGAAGCTTATTCAATGAGTAAACAATAGTTTGTGCAAAGTTACAGATACAAAGGTACTTTGTCATCAATACTATCATAAACATTGAACCCAGAAATGGACCTAAACACAAAATTACCACCTTACCCATTTAAGGAATTATTGTCCCCCCAAATAAAATGTTACAGTAACATTTGTCTCTTTTTTTAGCCAGTGAGTACTTACTACAAAATGTCTAATTATGTAATAATTCAAGGTAGTTAGCTATTACAAAGCCACTTAGTTCAAAACATTATGGATATCAGAGATTACCCAAGTTGGGCACAAAGCATGGTTATAAGAGAAGACATATGATCCTACAAATAGAAGACACAAATATGTAGTTTTTTTTTTTTTTTCCTAGTAAAGATAGCCGATAGTTTTATTCAGATATATACTGGTAGTAAATTAACAAACAAAAATAACTGCAATGTCCTTGTTAACACAACTGCAAATCTGAATGTTTTGTTCATGGATGATAACAGTGCTTTGCAGTGCACCTCCCATGTATTACACTACGTTACTAGAGTACTGCTATAATCAGCTCTGCATTACAGTTTATATGATGCTATGTGAAAGCACCTAATCAACACAGAAACTATCAAACTGTTTTACATGTCTCAGCACAGCACTCTTTTGCACTTGATTGTAATACTCGTATATAGAACAGTCCTTCAGTGTAGGCACCTGTAAAGACACATCTCAATCAGCCAGCTTTTGATGTGCTCAGGCATTAAAGTCTTTGCCCCTGCCTCTCATTTAGAACAGTTTCCATCAAAAAAAGCCACTCATACTTGGTATTTTTTTAATGCCATGCAGGATCCATATCCGAAAAGGCTCTGAATTTGTGCAAGTCGTATCAAATTAGAATTATCATTGGGGCACGTACTTGGCACTTCATTCTGCACGCCTTCTCTTCGGTAAAATTAGTGTAGATAAACATTCTGACATACTGTCATCTTGTTATATTGGGTATAAGTGTGTTCAGTCTAATAAAAATAAAAGGAGATTATTAGCTGACTTCAAGGCGAACACGGTTCATATCCTCCTCCTTTTTTAAAATTAATTAATTATAAACATACCAATTAAAAAAAAAAAAATACTGTAATTTCTCTCAGTGTTTCACCAGCCTCTTTTAAGAAAACTTTGTAGCTATATAAGAAACTCTTTCAAGTTTGAGGTATATTCTACCTGTCCATATTAAATTGCTGGAAGTACAAAAAAAAGCCAATTTCCATTTAAATGGAGACGGTAATGAAACCTATTTAAAGAATGCAAATTAATGCTGTTAATTGTTTGGATACTGCATAAGGCATTTTTTAACAAAACCTACCAGGGCATACAGTTCACAGTTTAAATCCTTTCCTATCAAGTTTTAGAACAATAATTTCTTTGTCGCCTATTTTTAGCTACATCTTGACAGCTGTAACATTTAAACAATTAAAAGACAACAATAATTATTCCACGTTGACATATTCAATTATTATTTACAACAACACACAATTATTGATATTTAAATGAAAGCATCTTTTTCAGGCCTAGCACAATTAAGACTTTGAAAATATGGGACAACAGAGAAAAAAAGGATAATTGTAGAAGAATTGTATCTATCATATGGTGTACTGCGGCACACCTGCCAGTCTGACTTGCACTACCAACCAATCGTTTGTATCCTAAATCCTACTCAAAAACGTACAGCCTATCCATTCAGTTAATTTTCATTTCAGTTATGTTGTAAAGTCCTCCATTTGTCTTCTCTCTTTTCTTTCATCCTTCTTGTGCTACTGCAATTGCAATCTCATATTGCAAATGATAGCGTATAACCCACAGTTTAGCAGAAGCTGCAACAGCCTATTTACAATAAAACTGATTTATTTATTTTTTTAAAATAGGCTAGCCATTAAACAAAAAAAGGAATATAGCTTTTGGATTTCTTGTGCTTATTAACCACAAAGCCACTTCATAATTGAAATGCGGCATTTCTGAGAGGCACTGACAAAAGTGCTTACACTAGTTTGGTATAAGAGGTAACTCTAAAGCTAGTACTGGGACTGAAATCACAAATATTTAATGTAATATGACAGTTCCCTTAGCAGTACATCCCTCAAGGCTTACAATGTACTCAATGGGATGTCTTGGATGATTACCCCCGGAGCTATTAAGCTTACTGCGCCAATGTGCAAAGCCCTTATTTGTTGCCCTAAGAATGTATGCCTTTCTTTGATAGAAACTGTTGAATGCACACAGAGAAGAGGTCTCTATTATTCCTTTGCACCATTTATTCACCATCATGTCTGAACAAATTGAATGACTGGGAAAAGCTGGTGCTGAAAGCTAACACATTTGTTAAAACATCTCATCAAAAATGGATCTCCGAGAGATTACCTTGGAACCACTAGGTCACTGTATTTTGTTTTGCTGGGATCTTTTTTTGTTGTTTTCATGCACTCTCGTTAAACAGTTACTTCAGTTTTGCTCGCTGTGCGGTAGTGGTGGTGGTGTCCTGGGATATAGTGGAGCTGCTCCACTGTGTGGGTCCGTCGCGAAGCAAAAGCCTGCCGCTTGTTGGAAGTCTGGCTCGTGGTCAAAGTGTTATACGCATTGTTTGAGGCACTAGGATGAGAGTGCATTTTTGTCATCTTGTATCGGTCCATGACCGGTGTTGACACAAATACATCCGTGTGAGACAAGGCTCGAGACATGGCCTTTTCACGAAAGCCAGAGCGTTTGAGGGACATCACCTTATCAGGGGAAAGGAGGGGGTCCTGGGAATGAAGCCGCTCAGCAGACAGGAGTTGCTCGTCAGAAAGGATGCGGCCTCCGTATTCTTGTGGAGGAGGAACCCTCTCCGGTGATAGAACTCTGTCCTGTGACATAGCCCTCTGAACCCTTCTCGGCCTTTCTCTGTAATTGCCTTGTTGTTCTTGATTCATTTTTATGACGTGCAGTGGGAGAGTTCCTCTGGCAGCTAAATCAGGAAGGTGTCGTCGTCTTGTATAGTATTCGTCGGCTTCCTTGTCAGCTGTAGGGTACAAAGTGCACAGATTTGTTTTCAAAATGTTGTCATTCATTTTTGACTAATTTGCAGACCCCTCAAAACTTCTTGAATCATTTATTTATTTATTTTTTACTTCTCTGGATCTAAATTATACTCGTCATGTCTATTCAAAACCACCAGACATGTCTTCAAACTGCATCTATAAAGACTAATTCTGTTGCAGTTGTATCTTATACAGGTAAGATGTGCTTTATTTCAAATATTGTACTATAAATTAAAAGTGCAACTGCAATAGTAATATGAGCTTAAAGGGCAACTTGGTATGGCTATGAAATATTGGCATTCTCTTATATATTCTTCTTTGCTTTAAACGTGGACATGATTTGAAGGCTGAAACAAAAAATGATATACAAAGTACACACATTAGTTAAGATAAGTGTGCTATACCTATGCCAAGTTGCTATTTAATTTTGAAACTGATGTAAATTGACACAAAAGTACATCAAATCTGCTCAAATGAAACATACAGTTTGTCTCATGTTAAAGCTTTGTTATTGGTGTTTTACAGAAAAGTCAACCAATTACAATAGCCAGACAAACTATACAATATACATAGACAACTTCCAACATGCACAATGTAGTGCTTTTATTACAGTCACATGCAGCTGGTTGCATGCGGTTAGTGTTTTAAGTATATATTGGCTAGACATTCAACAAGCAGACTTTGTTAAACAGGATTCAGCACTTGTGAAACAAAAGGACTTCAAACCAATCAACAAAGATAAGATTGCTTCCTGTAAAGTTTCATTTCAGGGAAAGCCATTGCATTAATGACACACTGATAATATATTATACATGAAGTAGTGTTAATTGTAATGGAAACCCGACTAAACCTCTTAATTGCTTCAGCATGAAGTGTTGTACTCTTATACAACGTCAAATGCGTCAAATACGCTTGTGACTGCTGAAGTCAAGTGACGCTTCTTGGTTTAAAATAAAAAATAAGTAATTATTGTTTTGCCACGTGTAATCAAAAACAACCTTTAATAATAATAATAATAATAATAATAATAATAATAATAATAATAATAATAATACTGGTGGTTTTTTTTTGGTTTGTTTTGTTTTTAATTTAGTGATTGCCATTTTTTTGTTTTTTGTTTTCTCCCCAATTTAGTAATGTCCAATTATTTTTAGGCTCAGCCCACTGCTACCACCACTGCACTGACTCAGGAGGGGCGAAGACGAACACACGCTGTCCTCCTAAGTGTGTGCTGTCAGCCACCCGCTTCTTTACACACTGCAGGCTCACCATGCAGCCACCCAGAGCTACAGCATTGGAAGACAATACTGTTCTTGAATAGTTTAATTAAATAAAAAAGCTAGACTGACAGGGGTGGATTTAATTAAACAATACAGCACAGCTTTATGGCTTTCATTATTCCCTTTTTCTATGGCAACATTTGACGTCAGTGGGCTATTGTATTGTATAAAAATGTGCTATTCAATACAGTAAAGAACAAATAGCTAAAGAACAAATTGCTTACATCCCCCTTACAATGATGTTTGTAATCTTTCTAAGTGGTTTCCCAATACTGAGTTATCCTTTTTTTTTTTTATCTAAGTCTTCCTTTTCTTTGCTTTGGGCTTCATTTGAGCTTGTCTACTACTGAGCTTGTACACTACATATTTACTTAACATGGCCAATATATACTCCAATAGATTTCAGAGGTCCTTCCTTACTTTATCTAGCAATCACCCTCAATTCTAAATTGCAATTGGTCATCACTTTAGAACCTTACAAGTGCTTTGAACAAGTTCACATCGATGGTACTGCAACAGAGACAGTGATTGCCATTGACTCAACCTGTATGCTTGCTTCTTAGAAATTCTGCTTCTGTGTTTTATTTTGCTTTCAGTAAAGGAAAGATCTGAAGATATAGTAATGTGTTTCCTAGAACAATATAATTACAGTGCTTGAGTTTGTGACAGAGGCGGTGTTATTACTGACAAGTAGGAATGCAGATGGCAGGGACTCAATTTTACTTTAGTTTCTGCTTTTTATGATTCATAATGTTGACCTTTTAAAGGCAAGACCTTCAACTAATGGCGACGTGAGATAAATATTTTTTTTCCATTAATGCTTTCTTTTTTGTGACTGTGAGATATAAAACTATATATATATATATATATATATATATATATATATATATATATATATATATATATATTTGATGTCACATTGCTGACTTGATAGGTATTACAGATGCGGTAGGCTGCTTAATAGTTCTGCATCTTCTGGTGAACTGCATAATGTAACTTGCATTGTTCTTTAGTAGTTTTGTCCCAACTCACTCATGATAAAATGATACACGATTATGTTTTAATATTTTTTTCAGTTATCCATTGTCTGCTTTTCAAATCTTTAAGGTGATGTTAGTGCTTGTGGATTTGGGATTTGGTCCAGCTAGTCAAGAGGAGAAGGAAGCCATCGCCCTCTGAAAGAGGAACTAATCTGACAAGTCAGGGCAGCCAGGTGGACCATGACAAAGTGACACACTTCTCTCCCATCAAGGGAACTGCCTGCAAATGAAGTTGAGGTTGGAGAGGTGGAGGGTGAAGCTGTAACTGGGATTGCAACAACAACAGCCAGGTGAGTTTCCTTGAGGTTTAAATAAGTTAGGGAGGAGGGATCGATAGGAGGAGAAAGCTCTGAATCTCAGCCTAGGCTTATAAATGTTACTCTTCTGAAAGTTTCACATGTTGCAGAATCCTGACAGCTCCTAAATCCAATAACAGCACAGATGTACCTGTACTATTGTAATAAAACACAGTAAACTGCACCATTAAAAGGAGCAAGTGAACACAAAATACAGTAGTAGTCTGTTCTTTCAAGGTTTATAAGATGAACAGTGGTTTAATTTTTGTGTCTGTGTTAACAGTTAAAACCTAAAACAATATGTCAATTTTTAACAGGTTTGCAGTTCCGTGGTGTTTGAACCTCTTTAGTGCAGCATCCGCTATACTCCCTTTGATGAAGATATTCATAGCATTTACAGAAAACAGAACACACAACGTGAGATTACTTAGTGTTCTCATTCCAGGAGACACTGATGGAACATCTGAATATTATACAAATTGCCAGTGGAAGGAAACCACTCATTATCTATGTCAGTCAGTCATCCCAAAACTAGTAAGGGGTGTAATCACACAGAAGCAGACTTCCCACCATATCTGTTGTTGGGAGATACTTGAAAGGGGTTTAGACAAGGTGTATAACATGATGGAGTATAAGCATTACATTATCTCACCCTCCTGAAACCCAAGCTTTCACTTGCATGTTGTTGTTGAAAAGATTTCTAATTGCTGTGCTCTTTTTCTGTCTATTTCTTAAAGGTTGCTGGGGTGTTCAAAAACAAAACTCAGAATCATTCTGGCAGTTATGAAAATCACATTTAACATATATTGACTTTGCTTTAAAGGTGCTACTATTTATGTAAATAATATGACTACTGAGTAATCATTCCTGAGGTTACTAGGTGATGCTGTTTTTGAATTTATGCAATGCTTTTGATATTGAAGTTAATGGTTACTTCTATGTTGGGGGTGGGGGGGGGGGGGGGTTAGTAACAAAACCAAAATGTACTCTGTTTGAACTGAACTATGACACACACACACACTGTGTAAAATAAAATTGTGATGCAAGTTTCATCTGGGGCTGTACTATAACTGTATGGCTATAACTACAATATTAAGTAGCATAACATTATGGTTGAGGGTATATTTACATGGTTTGGGACTGATTTGCGCTGTTGCTGTGTAATAAATTAATGCCTTTCAGTTATTTCAGTTGGGTGGTAGTTGTATAAAATGTAGATGTTGTATACAATTAGATAGATAAACTTGTCTCTTACATGCTCGGAAGATGTCAATAACTGCTGGGATTAACTGAATTTGAAGTAATTTTTTGAGACTAAATTATCTAGAACTATACAAGAACAATAATAAGGCATGAATCTGCAATCTTTTTTGTTGAAAAATTCCAAACATGTTCCCTATCCATATTGCAACCTGGGAAGACAGCTTGTGTTCTGGTTATTAACAGAAATAATGGACCTTAGGTCTTTTCTCAGTAGGTAATGCCTTTCCTGTCACAGTGTATGGCCCTGGACTTCATTTCACACCATGCACTGACAAAGCCTACTGGGACTGCTTTGTCAAAGAGTGTTGCTTCATTGTAATGTGATTTGTACTTTGCAGCAGGCACCACCTGGTAGTCTGTTTTCATTTTGACATTTTTAATAAAAATATACTGTATTTTTTTTTAATCCAAGTCACTCTTTTTTGACTGAAATAAAAGTTCAGATTTGGGGGGAGCAACTTGGATTCAAGGTAGACTTGGATTAATGTTTTTTCAATTAAGGGACCAATTTCCATTTGTCAACTATTGTGGTGCCCTTGAACATAATGCCCACTACAGCAATTATTCTTGATACTGCCGTTCAATACTGCCAGTACTGTGCTGTACATATATTATTTCCCCATTTGTAATATAGTTGGTGACTTGCTCTAATGCTTTAATGTACAGTAATACGGTGTTTCATGCTGGCACCTAGAAATTAAAAGGTAATTTTAACCGTTAACCATTGTGTTTTGTTCATTTAAGAGTTTAATGCGGCTTGTATTCAGGGTCTTTTTTTATGGGGGGGGGGGGGGGGGTGTGACTTGAATTCGGGGGTAACATCAATTGGAATAATGGTACATTTCTCTTAACAGGGAAGTCAAATCAAGTGTTCTACACTTTCCAACTCAATTCAAACCATTCAGACAGTCCGCTCAGAGAAAATGAATAGCTCTGCCTTATTTGTTGTAGTTTCAGAGCTACTCGTTTGGCTCTTTCCACTTGTTCACAAGACTGTGATGTCAGCAGAAAACCACAGAGAGCTCCAAGCTTGTCCAATGTTTCCTCAAGTTTCGCTGTTCGATTTTCCACATCCGGGAGGCTCAAGCATGTACTTGAGAAAGCAATTGGAGATACAAGCATTTCTAATTTTAGACTACCAATCTGGTCCTAAAGACATTTCTCAATGAATAATACAAGTCGCATGGATGCCTTCGACCTTTTATAAAGGTTCTCATTTCCTTGCTTTTTTGTTGAAGGTAATGTGATATTCCAGGCTTGTGCTCACAAATAAAAAATTTAAAAGGAAGATGGAAATGCATCTTGATTTCCGAAGTCTACACAGGACCGTTATGCAGTCCACTGCAAACATTAAAGCAACAGGTAATAGGGAGAAAATTACTTTACATCTGTCATGGCTGTCTTTCACTGGTCGCAGTGCATGACAGGTATGACACTATAAAGGCTAGATTTTTCCATATCTTTGGAAGCAAATGCATGTGGGTAACTGCCAGGCAGTCTATACATCAATGACAGGAGGTCGGCACAGATAGTGAGAGAATAAAATGATTAAACACAACCAGCTATCATACCTGTACAGTATTTCATGAAGCACTGAATGCACAGAGCTTACCCGTCCAATTTACATTTAATTATGATGATATGCATTTATTTTTTTTGTCTTGATGCTTTCCCACCCTGTCTATCAATTCAGAACCTTGAAATTAAATCATCTAAAACTAGAGCAAGTTAATCCCCCAGTGGCTGAAATATTATCTGTGTAAACATATTGCATTTAAACTAAACTAATAGTCTAATTATTTTAGAACATTTAAGGATGAAGGCTTGGCAGCCACTTGACAAGACGCAAATAGCTTGCAGGCTTACTGTAGGCTACCTGCAGTAACCCCACATACAGACTCGACCACATTGAAACATAGTTTATTCTAAGCCTCCTGTAAAATCCTGCAATTGGACTTCTCAGACAACACAGCACTGTATTTTCCTTATATGTTTAAGAGATCTTAAATTTACACACATGGACAAAGTGATATGGGCCATGGAAGTTGCCAAATTGAATGCCAATACTTATCTATGTAGTGTTAGTGAGGGGGTGGTGACATAGACGCTGGCCCACTTGAACCTTTGATAAATCTTATTTTACTAAAGATACTCAATAACAGGACCCAGGAAGAATTGCCAGATACCAAATAGGGGCATATTTAAAGAGCAGTGCACCTGCATTATTTCAGGCCTTGATAATGCACTAATTTCGTTCACTTGTGGTTAGGACATGAGCACATCTGCTGTACTATATTCCCTAATATAACAATTGTTTCTATTTTTTTTACATTATGGCTGCTTACAAAGTACTGTATTCCCATCACATCTATACGGTCAGGAATCCAAAATATATATGCTTGAACTTACAATAGCACCTAGGCAAAACTTCTACATGCATGTTGAGAGGCATAGTGTAACCATCAGCATTTTAACACTATAGTCTCTAAAAATAATCATAACCCATGCACATGTAACACCAGGCAACTAACAGGCAGCTTACTAGTAACTTATCAAGCAGCGTGTTTTCGGGGACAGCTAAATAAGATGTTGTAGCTTGAACCATTCACAAGGTAAAAATTGCTTTAAAAAACTAAAACAAGTTATTTCAACGGTTGTCTGAAAAAGTCCAAAAGTTGCCTGGTGTTTCAAGTACATGTCAAGATGTATTCTAACCCAGGGGCCGAGATTGGTATGCAATTTGTCATATGAAATATTGTTAAACCACTTCAAACAACAAATAATTCTGGATTTCTATCTGTATAGTTGTGACTATAATGTAGTGGGATAGGACAGCCTTCTGTAAATGCTATGCCATACAACACTATGGAGGCCTGCGGCTGAACATCACCAGCCATAAAAAGTGAAACACTGTTAGTGGAGCAGATTCAAACATGAGTACCACAGTTGAGAAATAAACACTATAATTTGATGCATCAACACTCTACCACCCCGTCTTCTATTTTTGAAGTAACATTAATATCCCTTCAGTTCTGCAGGGATATTATTGCATTGCCGCAATGGTAATGCACAATGCATTCTTTGGAAAAACCTTTGCTCTTTGTGCTGTTCGTCCTCACAGTAGGAAACAAATGCATGGTATATGTAATGAAGTAACACCTACTTAATCTCTTCAGAGAGGAATATTTACTTATATCAGCTTTAACCGCGGATTCATAGGACGGTGGGAGGTGAGATAGACTCTGGAATGATCTGGAGAAAGATAGATCGTAGGGTTCGGTTGCTGAAGTAAGAATGCTGTTCATCATCCGAGGGTGTTCTGTAAAAAAAACAAAATAAGTTATACAAACAGTGAATGGCAATCTGGTACACTGTAGTAGTAGTACGTAGTTCCCTTGTAAGAATTTGCAATAAAAAACTCATCAATGCATACTGAGACCCTAGATGAAGCATTTGTCTACATGACTTAAAGTACGAGGCAAGGTTCCGAACAATATAGTGTAATACGTCCCCATGTGTCGCTACAACTGTTTAAATAAAAAAAAAAAACACACAAAAAAACATAACAAAAGCTCTGGCTTTTTCAACCGACTATTGATCGGGGTTATCCTGGGAATTGATGTAATCCAGTACTGCAGAATGCTTTCCTGTGGGTTGTCCTGGCAGGGTATTGGTTAATCAGATCAACCCCATACAGTAGTTTTACCTTATATAGCACTATATAAAGGAACTGACATTTTACAGTAAGAAACTTTGAAAATGAAATTGTGCAACAGAACTACACAACTTAAGCTGCTGCAGTACCATTGTCTTCCAGTCTAAAGACTTTTAGTCTAAACGTTTATTAAATACATTTCCAATGAACCAATCTTATGTTTTATTATTATTATTTTTTGTTGTTATATAATTCTTTGTTAGTGGTTATTTGAAAAAAAATAAAAGAAAGAACAATGTGAATTGCTAAAATACTTTTTTGTTAGTAATTATACAAACAGAGATTACTCCAATTGAAAACCGAAATGCTTACATCTGCATGTAATTTGCATTTGAAAGACAAAACATTGCCTCTGGAGAGGAAGACTGCACCCCATCAAATGGTTTCTAATTCACTTTCCAATAAAATAAGTCAATTTATCCCTAATACGGTGTGAAATGTAACACTGTGCATTTATGACTTGCTTTGGATTATATGTGAACTCCATTCCCTTCAGTGTCTTCTTAATCCATCAGTATAGCGTAGGAAGTGATTTTAGCATGTTTAATGCTATCAGGTCACCTTCAAACCAATTTCCTATTGCTCTCTTGTTTAGGCACTGCTTTGCAGTCTTTGTGCTGGTTTGTGCTGGGAAGGAAACATAAAAAAAGGACTCTGCATTCAAGCTACTGTGTCAGCCTCATGGACTGTAATTTAAATTATTTCTTGAGGACAGGATATTAGATATGAAAACAGTAGACCCTCTTATATTAAGCAGGTGAACCATAGCAATATGTATTTATTTATTCTGAAGATCATTTAAAAAAATGAATAGTAAATAGTTTGCTTGGAAAACCAAAGGAATAACAGCTAACGCCTTGGAGCCATTATTTTAAACTGTATTCAAAAAAATAAATTAATTATTTTAAAAAGTTTTTTACATTTATTTTTAGTGCCAAAGGCCTTTGCCTGTCTTTGTTGCAACAGATAACCATTTCCCTGGGACCTAAATCAGGTAAAGCTTCCTTTTGAAGATATTTTAATGCATTTCTTGTCTGTGACTTAACCAGCACAAGCTTGTGATAAAAGACAGAGATAAAAGACTAGAAAGCAGGACGTTTGACCGCTTTCAGGTAATGAGGAGGCAGATTACATGCCAATGCTGGTGGGATATACCACCTGCCCTGGTATTGGTACCACAGAGTAGCAATGCAATTTTAACACCTTTCTTAATCTTTTTTATAACCCCAAATTGTTAACACAGGCAATACATTGTTTGCTTCGTATGATACTTAACTAGCGATATAGATTATTATTATTATTTTGATCTGCAGTGTTGTGGAGCTCTGTGCAGTGTGCAAACAGAAACAGTCCTTAACAAAATGAATGGCCCTGTATTACCTTGCCCTACATAACAACATTAATAGTGTGTATCATTTTGTGATTGGATTTAGACATACTAAAAGAAATACAATTCATGACAATGATGGAACAATTTGTTCAGACATGATTTGTATTGCATGTTTTATTCAACAAATTTCTAATGAGGTTGGATCTTCGTTGACAGATATAAATGATTTGTCAGTTTATTAAAATATATTAATAATCATAATAAACTAAAATTATTTTGTTACACAGGAAGAGAGTGAACTTACAGTATAGAGTTTTGGAAGGAAAAACATACTACACAATAAGCTACTGGAGGAGCATTGATAGGACAAATAGCCTCCTCTCATTCCCAATGTTTCTTATACACTTATGTAAAATAAAAGGTAAATTGTTCTACAATAGTTATTACCTATTAATAAATATATACATAAATGCAATTTGCTAAAAGACCCAATTATTTTTATTTTTATTTACATTAAATTTCATTGAATGGAACTATTAATATTTAAAACAAAGAGAAATGTTGTCCACAGTCTGGTTCAATACGATCCGCAAGCATTTTAATTTCTTAAGCTCTTCAGTAAATAAAATACTAGGAAGCTGCCAAAATTTATTAAACTGTGGTCAGGTTTAACCTGGCATATCTTTCATTAATAGCCCTTGATGTGCATGTGTGCGACTGTGGTCACAGAGCAATTTCCAATGTTCCACAACATTTATTTTAAAGCAATAATACGACAGCATATATTAATATTAAGTGGTACTACAAAACAACTCTGTCGCACACTTATAACTGCAGTATACTGTGGTAAAACCATAGCAAAGTGCAGTAAAGCAATGTATTTTGTGTTAATACCAACATGAAGCATGTGAAACAATACATATAAATGTAACAGTATGGTTCTGGGACCGTATGCTGTAATTTTAGACTTGTACCATTCAGTCCATGTGAAAAAACACTTTGTTATATACAATTATTGTAACACATGAAAGTGGTACAGTACTGTACATGGAAAGTATATGGAAGTTACAGTAAACATAAGGTCAGTATGTAAATCCTGTTCAATCAGTATTGACTTTTTAAAAGCTGTTAAGTGCATGACTTATTGGAAGCAACACTACAGATACAGAGGTTCAAGTATCAAGTCATGGAGCAGGTTTGATGTTGGCAATGAGTAAGACTCAACATGCCGTTAACCTTTTATACAGCTCACTAATTATGCTTATTATGTAGCCTGTCACAACATAACCTAATGTCTTCTTGCAGCATGTTTGAACACATAGAAGACACAATTACAATAACTACTTTAGAGTAATTGTACATATGTACAACAAATCACAACAATAAAAAAGTGAGGTTTATCCTTGTTAACAATAAACAGATGAACAAAGTAGGGGTGGCTGTCATCGAAAAGAAAAGTGACAGTCGAGCTCAGAAACTGGTATTCGACTGATTCCATTTCACGTAATTGTGACGTTTTAAAGTATGGTGCACAAACCGCACAGAGTTATGAAACAGTAATGTTAATAATAAATAAATATTTCTTTTGGCAAACATATGCCTTCATTCTTAACAGTTGGTATGATGCACTGTTATGGATACTGCTGTCCACAGTGACCCAGACAAAGTAATGTCAAAACATATTCATCGGTTCGATTCCTTACCATTTGGAGGTGTGTGGGTTGGACTTGTAAGTACCAGGTGGTTATAATTGTGTTGATGGTTACCTATGAGAAAAAACAAGAACAGCTAACAGTTAAAAAGACCCTGTACCCAAGGCATGGTGTTCTGGTAAGTCTACCTGAAAATTATATTGGGGATACCTTTTGATTTTGCACAATAATTTCTGCTAGAAGGCAAATACAGTAGCTTGTCATAGCATATGTCCGGTCTTCTGGTAATTTCAGATTTACAATTAATGAAAAACAAAACAAAAAAACTGATATGAAGATCTACATTTGAGATGTATACCTAAATATGGTTTACCGCTTGACAGTTTGTGTGACAAGCTACTTAAAAACCTTGCTATGTTCTTATCATACCTGCTTTTAATTTAGTGTGCCTGAATCTCAAACTGAATGGCATATCAAAAGACTAGCTACATTTTACAAATTCATCGAAAACAAATAGCACATTTTCTAAAGAATAAAAAAAAAAAAAGTTCTGTGAAATATGACTTGAAAAACAAAGGTGCTACACAGTCTGTATAGCAGACTTGCAGTATCTGTGAGTCAAGAGCCAACTACACAAGAACCTAAATACTCCTACCCCATGCATTGCTGTATGTTTTAAATCCTTTAAAATCAATTAAACAGATTGCCTACAGTACCATTGTTTGTATGCCCAGGAGGAATAGGGTTTTAATATTCTAATAGCTTCACATTGTATCGGTTTCCACTTACCGTTGTACTGTATATGTTAAACGTAGGACATTTTAAGGCAGTTTGTGGTATTTTGTACAAAAATTTAATGAAAATTGTCTAACTTATTTCGTTGTACAAAGTAAAGTCTAGAAAATATTATTAATGGCATAAGAATAGTAAGACCTGACATACTAAACAAAAAGGCAAATTTCTATGAATCTGTAAAAACGGTCATCCTTAAAATTTTACTGTAGGTAGCAGCAGCAAGACTGGCATGTCCAGAATCATGCATGGTGTTCCCAAACTGAACTTGCTTCATTTAAACCCTACATTTGCACAAGACTTCTGGTACAGCAAACATATGTACTGACCAAACCTCAGAATAAATTATATCTTCAAATTTCAGGCAAACAACAGTAAAAAGGGTTAGCTTGGTAAGGAAATAGGTGTCAGCACCATGAATTATGTTCAGTACTGAGAATAAATTAGTATCAAGCTCACATTTTGCAGCTTTAAAAATTCAGTTATATTAATAAAATAAGGTCCATGTAATATGTAATCTGCTTCCAAAGCTTCATGGACGACCTGAACAAGAATAAATAATACAATAATTAGGTGTAAATTAGGTGTAAATGTGACACACATTGCTGATATCTGTTTATCTCTTACCTAGATGCTGTGCACATATATAGTGTATGTATTAACAGTGAAACAGTTGCCCCATCGCCACAATGGAAGATACAATATTATATTTATAGCACGTTCTGCTTTTGGATCCCCTGTGTCTTGCCACCCTGGGACAATCATTTTTCTTTAGCGTTTATAATGAATTCTACTTACAAATCTCAGGTATGGGTCTACTCCTGTTTTTGTTATACACAGCTAAACCCCCTTAGGAAACATAACTCAAAATGACAAGACTTGTTGTTCTTTGCTTAAAATTGAAACAGTTGCAAACATAGGAAAGGAAGAATTTAAATAACCCATGGCGACACAGGGCTTGTTAGTTTTATACTTGCTTTGTTCAATAGCAGGGACAAGGTTCCCAAATACTGTCTGAAGAAGGGTCTTGTGTACATGGTAATGCTTTATTTATTTATGTGAATATGTTTATACATTGTGTATAGGGTGTGTCTTCTTGTATAAGAGATACCACCATGTTCAGTTTGGGCTGCTCAAACTGTGCAAAACGATATCTCCTATAATAAAAAACACCCTACACATGACCTTTATTATAAATCACAAAAACTAAGATTGTACTAAAATAGTTTAGAATGTGTCTTTCTGTACACAGAACTTACAGGAACAGATCAACTGGTAAAAAATATTCTAGCTGTATTTCTGTCTTTACTGTGGGCGTAAGAACAATCTTTAATCTAGAACTGTTTTTCCATTGATGTTATATTAATATGAAACATTGCTCGGTTCAGTACCTCTACTCTGATCTTGGGACCAATTAGTGGCATTTCCAAAGGCTACGTTAGCTGAGCCTTCATTAAACGTTCTGTGAGGAACAGAAGCGCCTGGTACAGGTGTAATCTGTGATGTTTGATAACTGTTGAGCTGTTTTCTGTTCAATGGATTTCACCAGAGGACTGGCAAGTCTTTTTGATTTGATACAGGTTTAAACAGAAATAAGAGAAAACAAAACTCACTGTCAGCTTTCCATGTTTTAAATGACGTTTAGGTTAAGAGTCCTGCACACTGACAGTAGGGCCTGAAGTAAATTGGCTGTTGCTAAGCTTTAAATAACATTTATCAAACTGGCTATCACTGTGCTGTCATTTTGATTGAACCCAGGCTCCTAGTAATTAAGAGATGGAAAAAGCTAAAATTAGACAATCACACTGCCCTTTTTTTTGTAATAACGTTTCACAAAAAGACAGTGTTTTCCATCTCATAATGTGTATTTTTTTTCTGTTGTCACAAAACCTAAATCACAAAAGTTCAACATCAACAACAGTAACAACAACACAGCAATGCTAGCATTTTAAAGGAAAATTGGACCCTAAAAGATAAGGCAAGGTTATTGATTAGAAACAAAAATGAGGTGCTCTTAATATATTTAGGTTGGTTCTGTAAAGATAAACACTCATATGAAGGAGTTGAGAGAGAGGGGTATTACAGTTTTATAGAGGATCTTGTAGTCAATCATCTGTGAAACTAGGAGGAAAGGGTAAGTAAAACATGTTGCTTGTGGTTTCTGAAAAAGGCAGAAAAACTGCCAGAAAGACATTGCATTGCATTGCAATCTGGACATAACAGCATGTACAAGCCAATGATGGAAACGTAGTGCTATGCTAGATGTTTTGTGGTGCTGGATATGAACGTCAAAGTTAGCTCTTATCAGGACCAAGATTAATTTGTGTTGTTTTGACCTGCAGAACATTTCAAATATTGGCTTGCATATCCATTATAACAATGCTATTTTGATTGGCACCTTAATATTTTTTCTAGCTATCTTGTTTAAACCCCTTTATTCATCCATAACCTAAAAAACAGGTGTCAAGTAGATAAATGTTTCAGCTAGGTCACTGGCATTTTTTAAATAAGCTATTCCATGGTGAAACCATGAACTTAATATGGTTAACCAAGCCATTTTGAAACTGTGATTTGTCAAATCATAAACCACAAAAGTATAGCATAATGTTTGTAATCATGGTTTCTTAAATAATGAAGGCTTCTTTCATTACTTGTAAACAAATGTGCCTTCTGTTGTACTTGAGTGGCTGGTTTTGAGATGATGTAAGAGTCTGCAACTCACGATGCTATTGAAAAGCTGCAATTTGGATTCACTGAAGTGGGTCTCTAAATAACTATCAAGATGGCTTTGCATGAAAGCTGATTGCAATGTTCCTGTACAAATTATAATACAGGCATATAATAGAGCAGGCTTCCTAGAACTATTGAGCTGGACCTTTGATTTCATAGTGCTTATGTCAGTGTACTATGCACAAAATAAATAGCAAATGGTGCAATCTAATTATGAGCTTTGTCTTAGAAGATCAGAGTGGAATTTATGGCTAAATGCTGGTAATGCTAGGATATTTCCTCTTGGTTATGTGGTATTTTGGCTAGAAGTAGGACCTGTTCCATTGTCATTTCAGATCATCCACTGTATAAATATATATTGACTTGTCATGTGTTGGATAAGTCATTGGTCAAAGTGCAATGCCATTGACCTCAAGATGTCACTTTATTAGGTTTTAAAGGGTCTCTACTACATTAACAAATGTGTTTCAATTGGCTTCTCTAATGCACGCATGACCTTCAAGAAGGTTGACCCATTCTGTGAATGGTTAATTAAACAGTGCACTAGACTACAACCTAAAAATTGTGCCTGGGTCAACAGTATGATTTAATCTAGAACTCTCAAGAGCTTTTATAAATATGGACATCAGTGCCCATTAGGGCAAATTGTACAACAGTTTGCATTTATTTAAACATACTTTCTTTTGGAATTCCTTCATCCAGCAGCAAGATAGCTAATTAAAAATTGGGATTAATCATTCCTGTAGGAGGAGGAGTACACTATACTTAGCATCTTACTTAAAGGGCTTCACATCCAGTATTCCTGGACTCATTACCCTATCAATTTTTCCCCCAAAAAATCAGTAACATTGACAAAGGTATTAACAAAAACATTGGCCTCCTTCACTTGGTTATTGTAGTTTTACTTTAATCACCTGAGTGGGCATATGAGCAACTCAACTTTCCATCTTGGCTATAGTCCATAAAACTTTTCATTTGAGTTCCTACTGTGTAGACTTTGCTTCAAGGTGTGTACTAAGGTTTTGTGATAACTGAGGTGATGTTTAATAAAAATTGTGTTAAATATATTAGCAGAAAATGTCTAGCATAGCGTTTGGGAAACCTCTTACACAGTATATCATCTTCAGTTGGCAAAATTATATTACTTTTCAACATCAGATTGGCATCAATTCATTTTTTTATTTTTTATTCTTAAAGCAAACTAACATGTCTTACAGTTCCTGGAACTTGATGACTCGGCTTAGAAAATGGTTGCACCCGAGTGGCTAGCAAGGATAAGCACAGATTTATCTGATGTCTTCTTCAATTATTAAGAAGTAACATCATTCAAAGCTGCCTTTATCCCAGCCGATGCAGGTTTCTTCGTGATTGTAGAGATCACAGCTCGGTCTAATAACACTGACTGCACAAGCACAAGCTGATGTTGCACTTGAGAAGATAGTTAGGTAGTGCACCCAGGATTGGGCAAAGACTTAAGAATGCGTAGTCTTCCTGCTTCAGGCCCTAGGTGAACCAGGGCCTTTCTTCTGTCATCCATCACCAGGGACTAGGTCCTTATAACACACAGGAAGGCTCTATCTGGCCTGAGGATACATACACTGCACATACAACTGGTGCTTAATATGCATTCCTACCGCACTGGGACAGCAACTGCACTGGCCACTGCTGGTCTCCTAGAAGACAGAATCAGGCAAAATAGGTAGATGGGAGTTCAGTTCAGAGTGTTCAGTGTTAAAATACATTTACATAAATACCTAGCATGTTTTCATATTGGATCATTTTATAAAAAGAAGGACACATACTGTGTTATGCATTCAAACCTAACCAGGGATACATTATAATCATATGAAATCTGTTTCTGACACGAATATGTATATAAACACAATACAGAAGAACTGAGATTTGCGTAGGAGGGGGTCTGCTGATGTCATTAAACAAGATATTGAAGCTCATGTGGTTCATTTTCATGAGCAGAGCTTCTTTGATGGATTAATTCTATCTGCCGCTACTGATTATATATAAAAAATATAAAATGTTACTGCTTTTCTAATGGTGATTTATGTACTAGCTGTGTTGCACTGACAGCACAGGAACCGAAGCCCTCTATCTATTCACTGAACATGCACAGCAAAAGTCAATGCTATGTGTAATTTCCCCTCTCACTGTTTCACCAATGGACATCAACAGTGGCCTTGAGGATACCTATCTTATCTTTGTGAGTGACTGTACTAGTTAGTGGCAATTGTGCAAACAGTTTTTTGTGTTGTGCCAACCAGGATCTGTACAGAGACTTCTCTCAACTTGCCCAGCAACTGGCCGTGGCTGCCATTTGGTGACCTTGTTGGAAAAAGGCTTCAACTATTATCGAATCACCTAGGTTGTGGTATTTATTAGTTATAGATTGGAAATTTACAAGTGTTAAAGTTGATGAACAATTTGAGTGATTTATTTCCAAGGTTCATTTGTGAGTCTGCCGTGAACGAATGGGCTGGAATCAGAATCTCTTTGGGTGGCAGATAAGAGGAAATATGATGACGCCTCTACAGTGTAACACCCTGCAGGACTGCCGAAATGTAAAATGGCACACAGCTGTGTACTGAACCATAAGTAGCAGAAATCGCAGATCTCTCTTGGGCAGGGGTTGACAGTCATTTTACTGGGGCATCAGGCAATTAGTTGAATATGGGACAAGCTAGTTCCTAGAGTTGATTGTGTGTTTTCCTGGAAATACCCATGGTTAAATTAACCCATGGTTAATTAACTTTCTTTGCACAGTCCATGGGCTAGTGCAATTAGGTATTGTACAATGGAGAACCCAGGCTACACAAGGCAAACCACTGCTGTACATGATTAACCTGTGGACAATACTTAGCTTGTAACCATGAAAATCAATGGAATATCTATCAATATGACCATAGTTGACTGCCACCAATGGTAAATGGCTTAGAGAGAGAACATAGGTTCACCATTTGTCTAGATTTCATGACGTCATGTCCATTGTCCAAATGGCAAAATTGTTCAGAATTTATTAGAACAGAAATTCAAGACTGGGATGAAGATATTCTGGATAACATGCTTTACCAAAAAAATGGATAACCATGCCCCACTTTTGTGATGATGGCTACTAGCATATTCCAATGATCCTGAAATCATGGTTTTGTTCACGGAGATCATTCTGCACAGATTCTGTGCAGAATCTGACCAATTTGAACGCACCCATTGGCTAAATTGGTCAGATTCTGCACATAATCTGAGCAGAATGATCTCCATGAACGCACCCACTGTTTCTGAAAGTTCTTTTGTACTTGTTTAAGTGGGGGGGGGGGCTTTGAGAGGGTTGCAAGGTAGTCTGGTCCTGTAATAGCAAACTTAATGTAGGTGAAATGAAAACCACATTATGTAACTTATGAGAGAAAATTTGACATCTACCCCTTGGGAAAGGCTTTTGAAAATAAATGATCTTCTTAAGTATCAGATAAATCAAATACATACTGATTTTAATAAAGACAATGCACAATAATAAAGCACAAAATGTCACTGCATATGAATTTAAGCAGACCCCAGATACAGGTCACACTTTTTTTCTCATTTCTTCCAGGGGGATTGAAAATGCCTAGCAGCTAAACCAGCTGTATACCATGTTTCCTCATAAATATCTTGCATGCCTGTAAAATCTTTCTTTATTCTTCAAATACAATTGTATAAATATCACCAATGTTTAAAATCAATTTCATGTATGCCATTTAGCATTAGAACAATATTGCTATTCTGCTTTGTTTCCAATTCCACTTGTAAAGGATCATGAAATCATTGTTTTTCTTTCAACAATGCCATCAAATATGATTGCTTTTTAAACATTCATCTCTTATAAAATCTCCACTGGACCACTTCAGATCCTATTGAAATCCAATTTAATGCTGCTGCCCAAATTTCCACCGAAAGATATGCACATCCCTTAAAAAAGTGTATGGGCAGATAGGTAAATGCAGAATGTGCTCCATATTGCCCCACTCAACCCTCCCCCTTTCGTACTGAATATACCGTATAATCATAGTTAGCTTTCCTATACCATAATAGGGCAATTCCATGAAATGTTATCAACATCAGGTTGGTTTTTGGTGATCAAACCTCTGTGTACTATGACTCATCTCATCAGTCCGACATTATGTGAGGCATATACTGCAGAGTGACTAATTCCTGTTTGAACTTAAATAACGATAAATTCCTGACACTGTTTTAACAAATGTATAGAAAACATGGAAAGACTTGCAAACATTGGTGACTGTACACCTTTACACAAATGTCATCTGTATTGTTGATGGCTGGAAGACTACAGTGTAGTCCTTTTTTTTTTTTTTGAAGTATGACATTTTGGTTTTATTCATTTATGAAGTATTTCTGCTGTTGACATTTGGAGATGGCTTATTATCAAGAAAATGTTTCTGTCAGTGTGTCAGTTGGCATTTGTTTTATTTCTTATGCTTGAATAATAGTATAAAACCACCCACTGACATACACAATTAATCCTGTCATGTTTATATAGTCACAAAGGGGCATGAAAAGCGTTTACCTCACTACTGAGTTAACTTCTGTTTTTTGAATGCATTACTCAATGGTAGTTTTGTAAAAATAAAAATGTACCAACTAATATACTGCATAAAGACAACACCCAACATACAAGACTTATTCATATTTATTATTATTCATATTTTTCAAAAACGTATAATGTAAGACTTTAAAATGTAATGCTTTATGGAACATTTATTTATTTTCCAGTACTTTATTTTTAAAAGCAGTTTTACATTTTAAAGGGTGTTTTGTATACACAAGCATATTATTATAATTGCTGTTATAATAACCCTCTCTAGGGTTATTATAACAGCAATAATTACAATATTAGTCCTTCCAAATGTATGTTGTTTACCTAAGCCTGAGTGGCCAAACCTAAGCATGGGGGTCAAATGTGGTCATCTGGCCATAGTTTTAATTGATAGCCAGTATAAATATTTTGTAATGGAGTTTCCTACTTCCTATTAGCAGTCTTTTCACTGGCGGTGATCAAAATATTTTAGTTGTGTACTCAGATACTACAACTACTATTACGACTAATAATAATGAAGTGCTGCTTCCTGGAACCTAATTACTTCCTATGCTGTAGGTCAAATAACCTGATAACTTATAGACCAATGGGGTGAAATAGACCAGCAGCATAGGAACATGTAATCTGTAGCATTTTGTATCAGAAATATCTTCATTTCTCGAATAAAGTATGCCAAAAACAAGCAGAACAAAAAAGACATAAGAACATTTACTTCAAAGACTTTTCTTGAAGACACTAGGCTCTATAAACAAACACAGTCTGGCCACTTAGCCCTGACCTAAGCAGTAGCCCATTCTTTCAGCTTTTTTCAATACAGTATGTTGCCTAAATCCCTTTCTATTCTACTGTTCTGGCGCTCTTTATAGTTATCCTAGTGATTGCACAGGAAAACTCACTAATGGCTGGTCCTGCAATTTCCTGGCTAATTATATATGATGCAAACATAAATTGTAAGAAGCACTTTTCAGTTCAAAAATACAAGCATGCCAGATTGGCGGATAACACTGTAAAACTCGTGCTGCATTGGAGAAACTTGGGCATTAAGGATTGGCGGGATTTAGTACTGCCTGCACTTTAAAATGGTAGCTCATACCAGGAGGTATAACGATCCACCGAAGTCACGAGACTGGCCTGACTTTATGTGATATGTAGTCAACATTAGATTCCCAGAATGCTCCAGTAGTCAGATACTGTAAGGACGCACCATTGGGGATATAAGCGTTCTAACAGTATTCAAGATGCACACCACAGGCATCAAAAGAGCTATCACGGTTAACTACTGAAGATATAATGAAATATACTGTCTATCGATCATGAATTTTCATTACTACTATAATTAGTTTGATCACCTAAAATGTGTATATTTTGGTATTAGTGATGATATAAGACTTTGAAGTTATGCATTTTCTTTAAAGAACTATTTGTTTAAGTACAAGTATAATGATATATGGCCTGTATACAAATTCATATTATATAATGCAGTTTCAGAATTATTAATACACTGTAAATTGTTTTACCAATGTGCTGTGGAGAACAACTTATAAATTCACAATAACCCACAGCTTGATCGGTTTCAGGTTATTAAAAGTATATCCAAAGCATTCTATTCCATTATGGGTGTCGTTTTACTGTACAGATTACCACTGATGCCTTAAAGACAAAATCCATAGCAATGAAAATTACATTCCACCTCATATTGTAATTTCTTGTCATGTGTCTTTTTTATTCACTCAAGCATGAAAACAGATTATTTCTATGCTGCCAAAGGGAAGTGTGTTAATACCATCGTCCAGAAATCTTATTTAAAAAAAAAAAAAAAGCCTGTTTCTGATCTGTTATATTGGGTTTTTTTTTTTTAAATCAATCACTTTTGCTTGCTTTATATACATATGCCACAATGTAATGACAAAGGAGATTATTTTTAAAAACATTGTAAGTGAATTTTATGTAAATTTAGGATTTTCAAAAGTGTAAGTTTAGTTAAATCTTAAATTCATTTTTGTTTTTGTCCTGTTATGTTGTTTAGGCAGTAATGCCCAAAATGCCAAAAGTTACCAAGAAAACAATCTATATTGTGCAGATCAAAAATAAGAAACATGGGGGCTCCTGAGTGGCGCATCCAGTAAAGGTGCTCCGCGTGGAGTGCAGGATGCACCCTATAGCCTGGAGATCGCTGGTTCGAATCGAGGCTATGTCACTGCCAACCATGACCGGGGGTTCCTAGGGGGCGGCGCACAATTGGCCAAGCACCGCCCAGGTAGCGAGGGCTTAGGTCGGCAGGGGAATCCACGATTCACCGGGCACCAGCGACCCCTGTGGCCGATAGGGCGCCTGCGGTTCTGCAGTGGAGCCATCAGATCTGTGTTGTATTCCAGAACTATAGGTCTGGTGGCCTCACTGTGGATCCGCAGTGTGAAAAATGACGGATTGGCAGGAGCACGTTTCGGAGGACGCGTGTTCCAGCCTCCGTTTCCCGAGTCGCCAGGGGGTTGCAGCAAGGAACCGGGATACAAATAATAATTGGGCATTCCAAATTGGGGAGAAAACCAGGGTAAAAAAAAATAAGAAACATCTGCCTCAACATAACAAGTATGTAAAGTTTTCTGGAAGGAAACCTGACCATATATTTTTAAGAATCAATGTCCAATGCAGCAGTCATAACTAGGGGTCTACCTAAATCGCGATTTCGTGGAAATCAGGAAATTGAGGGGTCATCGCGAAATTCCCCTTTTAGGGGCCAATGCATACCGGACAAGTACAGAGAGAAAAAAAAAAGTCCTCCAAAGCGGTTAACTTTCTTGTTTACTGTTCAAATGACAACAATGTTTTAATCAGCCTATCAGTGCATCTGTACTAGCTTTTCTGTGACCTGTACTGTACAATAGGGGGTGGGACAAAGTCAGTGCTGCATTATTTTGATTTAGATTGCTAAAAATCTAGTTTTCAGCATTGGAGGTAAAATACCAGAAATGGACGACAAAGTAAAAAAAGCAAAGTATATTTCGGCTGATGATCGTGTCAAGATACTTCCCAAAGAAACTGTGCATGCAGATAGAGGTCATTGTTTTGCACATCTTGTAATGTGTCTTTGGAGAAAATATGATCGATCGCTATTTAGCTTCAGAATCACACATTATGGGCAAGTCCACACAAGACAGAGAATGTCGGCAGCAACTGTTGGGGGGATGTTGCATGCTTGCCTTTAACAAATGAGAGCACTCTATTTTAGTAAGGAAGTACCACTATTTTTAGGCTTTTATAGTGCTCTGAAATATTGTAGACCCCTAGTCATAACCAGCTAGATAACATACCACTGTGACAATTACATGAGATTAACTGTAACTATGTGTTTCTTTTTCATTTAAAATATTGGTTATTGTTGTTGCATTGTTATTTTATTTTAGGTCTCTCTTTTTATTAGTGCTTGCACTATAGAGGTGTACCTGTGCTGTACTTGCAGACACAAAGTGAATATATATATATATATATATATATATATATATATATATATATATATATGCAGTCCTCGCACTTCACTTATGACACAAGTGGTTCCTGAAAGTCGCGTTGTAAGTCGAAGCACATTTTCCCATAGGAGCAATGTTATAAATTGGGGTTACGTTCCTGACTCTTTGGCTAGATAATATATTTTTACAAAAATGACCCGTTATATTGTACTCATGCAAATATTTATTTAACTCGTTACACTCAGCCAGTTGATTTCGGGGCACAACTTGAAATGTGTCTTTTAAGTTAAATCAAGTCCTGTTAGCTTTTTCGAGGGCATCTCATAAAATAATTGACAGCTAACTTGCTTGCAAATAGCACCTGCAAGTTATGAGCATTTCATCATATAATATGACTGCGCTGCAGATTAGAAGCAATTTAATTTGATACGCTTCAGTTTATATAGGCAGACGAGCTGAGAGTGTGCCCCGTGTCTACAAACTTAATAAGAAAATGTAATTGAAGTAATTTTCTTTCATCAATCGACTGTGGCGTGGTATTAGCTTGTTAGTGTTACTGGTGATGAATTCAGAATTATAAGAGGAGAGGAGGATGTTAACATATTCTAAGAGACAGGTATAAAACAGTTCCATAAATATTTGGAAATTGATTGGGGCAAGTTGGATGGCAATTTTGAAATGTTTTTTTTTTTTTTTAATGTTATGAATGTCAAAGTTTTCCATCACTTGTAACACAATTGTATCAGAAAAGGGTTAGATCGGGCAAACATATTTACACATTAAGTGCACTGTAACTGTGCATATTAACATTGTAATTATGTGTAAGTATGTAAGAATGTATTTACTAAGTAATTACTATGTAAATACACAGCAATTAGAGACACAATGTAAAATGTTCCCTTTTTTATTTGATTTTCAGCAGATGGGTCAGTTAACTAATACCAGAACTGATGGTACAAAGTCCTGCCATACAGGCCTACAGTAATACCTTAATGAAAAGTAAACATTCAAGCATACTGTAGAGATTTACAAGTGGATACAGTATCTAGGTTAAACTGTAAAACAGTACAAATGGGTAAGTGAACTGCAAACTTGATTTACTTATTTTAAATGGGCTTTTAAAAACAGTCCTCATCAAAACATCGCTTAAAAAGAGTAACATGGCTTTAAGAGTGCTTTCTTGTGTGTTAAGTGATGCCACAGACCTGCAACACATATAAAGCTATTATAAATTTTGCTGCTACAAAATAAATACATATTCTGTTCTCAAGCTCTGTTAAATCAGATATGGGCAAATCTGTTTCATGTTCCACCTTTGAAGCAGTTCTACGGCTTTCCTTTCAATTTCATTCTTTTCCTAGAAGAAACAAAGCCCGAATTCTATAATAAAGGCTTTGTTACATATTACCTTGAACGATCTGGAGGTTAAAAATGGAGGTTTTCATAAATAATTCATGTGTATGTGTTCTATATGTAATTTCTGGTTGAGGTCACATAACACATATGCATATTCACAAATGTAATTAACCATAGATGATGAAAAGCATATTATTTAGCCCTTTTTGGACATCTTTATAAAAGTAGCAGGAAGAGCACTTAAAGTAACTGCTCAAAGATCAAATCATTCGTTTTTCTAAACCATTTTGTAGAGCTACATTCAAACTGCCTTTTTATTTTGACAAAATTAACAGTGACGTCATTACAGTTATATTACTGTAGTCGTATCTGATTGGCTTGTAAACAGATTTTAAGAAATGACTGTAATATGGATAAATATCTGTCAGTAAAATAGATTAATGGGATAAGATAATGTGGCGTTATTTAGGTGTAATGTTATTTTTAATGCAGTCATGAAAGATGTATATACTGTATACATTGTTATGAGAATTTGTATTTACTTCTATAACCCTTAGTGGTAGTCAGGGTAATTTTTAAATCCCATTTCTGATAAATGTTAGAATGCAAACGGATAAACAAATGCAGTATGGAAGGTGATGTTGCTCTAAAAAAATAAAGCTTTCCAAATCACTACAGGCCCTGGTCCTAACTACATATTACTGTAGCTTGGAGCAGGTCCATTTTGGCTTTGCAATGTATGCGTTGTCTTGAATTATAGTGCATGGGCAGAAATACAACACATTTTGCAAACCTTTTAAAATTGAATAGAAAGCATCCTTTCTGCTTTTTTTGTGTTTATGAGGCAAGTTTTAATGAAGCAAGTATAATTCATTGCTTTGTAAATGAAATTTGTACAATGGAAGGCTGATTCTTAAATAGCACATTTAATTGACTTTTTGGCAAATATATTAGTTTAACCAAGTGGCTAAGACATTAACACAGTAATTACAATAAACGATATGCAATATATTTTGTGTGCCGTACTTGAAGCTGTAGTAAATATGGTATGCTTATTGGGAAAGAAACAAAAGGGGGGAAACATTTGTTGTTGTTAAAATGATTAATGATATATCAATAGCCTTGGATGCTGGTAAATGTGTTGGTGCTCTGCTCTTAGATTTGTCCCAGCATTTGATTCCGAAGACCATTTAATATTGAGTAAAAAACTACTCCAACTGGGATTAGGTAACAGAGCAGTGGATTGGTTTAAGAACTATTTAATAGATTGAACACAAGCTATTAAAGCTAATGATATTACCAATTTTGAACCTCTGATTACGGGTTCAGATTACCTCTGTCCTTGGATGATACTAACACTATCATGCATCTCTATGCTGATGATTCTAGTCTATATTTGGCAGGACATACAGGAGGTCGAAAGGGATCTGCAGACTGCATTTGACATCGTAAAAAAAAAAAAAAAAAAAACTCTCTCATGATAGATTGTTACTTAATGTATCTAAGATGTAAACTATGTTATTCTGTTCTAATAGAAAGCAGTATAAAAATCCATCTTGGACTATTGTTACACTGAAAGATGAGAGAATAAAGAAAGTTCCTTATTATAAATACTCAGGCATATGAATTGATGAGCATCTTACATTTAATCATGATATGGACAAACTGATTTCAAAGGCAATACCTAAATTAGGCTTCCTTTTTAGAAATAGGAAGATTTTTTCTCAGTCCAGCAGATTAACATTGGTGACTACCCATTGCTGGCTATTACCTGGGAAATATTATTTACGGTCACCAGACTTGGATTATAAATAAAACCACTTGCACTTGGATTACCGTTGTCTGTCTTTCATTTAATCACCACATCACTCCTGCACCTGTACACTGCAAGCCACTTTGCCACATAGTTATAGAGCTTTTACCATCTAACCTTGCAGACTGGGGACAGAATCCGTAACGGCAGTGCATCACACAACACTGCCCATTACACAAGCAAATAACTATCCACTCAGCCATGCAGTTGGGAATCAGGTTGTTATATAACAGCTTTCTAACATTACGACTTAATTACCCATAGTTTTACTCATGGACAAAAGAAGTGTTCTTTCACTTGTTAAAACTGGCAATATTTCAAAAAGTGATACGCTTGCCTCTGTATGATCAAAGTGAAAAGCTCAGTATTCATTTCAGGAATCATAGCTTGTGTGCTGGAGAGTAGCTCATTATTAAAAAAATACTGGTGGGAAAAAAATATTTCTTGATGATGAAAAATAACATTTTGTCTCGTGCACATCAGTCATACATCGGGGTTCAAGGCTTCCATGTAATGATCTAGTCTTGTCTCTGTTCTTTGATTCATACTGAAAATGTCATTCACATTCCTAAAAAATCTGTTGATTTGGTGTGGAAAGACCCCATACTGATTTTAGAAAATACTATCAAATGGTATCCACCGTGGTGTTTTTCTTCTGCCCGTATTTGTTAAAATGGTATTATCAACATACTTAAAGACTAAAAAAAGCTTCACAATTGATTTCCTTTGTTCCCCTAATCGTTTTATGATGTTTGCAGCCATTCTGAATGGTATTTATTACACGTACATTCTGTGGTTTTTGTATTATTTGTTGATAAGCCTTTGTTAAGGAGTTCAGGAGCTGCTCTTAAGTTCTAGCTGTAATGTAGGCTAGAGCCAATGCCGTCTAGTGATCTGCACTTTAGATCAAGTTTGCTTTTGTTTTTCTACCAGTGTTTAATAAAATAAAATCACTTTGGCAGATCTAGCCTATGTTACACACGTCTGCAACTAGACTTATCAGAAAAATCGAACCACTTTGCTAATATCATAAAATAGTTAAGGGGGCCGTAGAAATAGGAAGACAATGTAATTTAATGCTACTTACTTTTTAACCTTTTGAGACGGATAAGTCTTGAATCTTTTGAATGCGAAACAATAACCCTCTTTAATTCCCAAGTCATTACCACATTAGTTTATTTACCAATTTTCTGCTCAGTGAATTAAGCATAGCAGACACACTGTTAGATAACTGACCTCGGAAATAGTTCACTGGCCCGAGGCACAGTTACTTAATGAAAATCCAAAGGTCACCTCTGTTCCACAGACTGCTTTTTTAAATTAAAGTAATGTATTTTCAAATCCACAATCAAACAAGCAGAATTGTATTGTTTTCTAGCAAAAATCCTTAATTTGCCAAACAGCAGGTAAGACAATATTAAATTAAACAATAAAACATGCATTATTCATAGAACAAGATTTTTGTAGATGTGTCTCTTGGAGCAGCAGGATGACAAATGAATAATTGTTCTTTGTGGAAGATCTTTTAATCTATGTGGTAACATTTAATCCATATGTGTTAGCACTTCATCTAACGGGTCATAGGTACTGCAGCCTTGTACATTGAAATAACTGCATTAATACCAGTGGTTCATGCTTTAAGTAACTGCTTGCGGTAACTAAGTGTGTAATTACATGGAAATGGCATGTGCCATGTACAGTATTAATTATGTGGGTATTTCTACCCTGTAATCCAAAGTGCTGCAATATATTACATCTGTGTGCTTTTAGTTTTCCCAAGTACAGTATGTGCTAGCTCGCAAGCAGTCTCTGTCAAAATTGGTTGAACAATCTGACACTCACTTTCATTCCGATCAGCTCTGTGAAGCAGAGCCAGAACCCAGGGAGTGACCCGCCAGCCTCAACCGAAGGCCCTGTGCTGGAATCAGCTGAACATGCACAAGCAAGGCAGGATGGCACGTCTGAAGTCTGAACTCATTTATAAAAACCCAGTTGCTGTTAATTTTCAAAAAAAAAAAAAAAAAGTCTATTGTGAAATGTTTATAATCAGGTTCCATGTACTGTAGCATCTTTTCCAAGTACAACAGAGAGAACCTTGGAACTCACACATTAACAGTAGCTTAAGTTTGAAATAATATAATAAGACACAGCACAAAAACATGAAAGCAAATTTAAAACAAAATGCCTTTGTCTCTGGACACCTTACTGTCAGGACACTTAAATTATCATGTAATTAGAAAATGATTCAGTACTGTCAGCCAGTTAGCTTCTAGCTTCTACCAGACAGTAGATGCACGCTGTGATGTATTTTAAGAGTAATTGTTGGGTTTTTAAGGATAAAGAGAAAGAAAAAAAAATCTTGGAGACACAAAATCTTGCTTATCAGTACAGCCTGGCACAACTTTTTTTTTTCATCTGTTCTCTACATAATATATGTGCTTTCAATGTAAGACTTCCTTTTTGGCAACCTGCCTGTGAAACAGATACTGTGTTGTATAGGGCAATTCATCTTGTTCATTTCTACACAGCCACCTTTATATGAATATATAACACTGGTAAGTCAAGTTTATTTTGGATTTGAAAAAGGTGCCACTCAGTGTGGACTTAAAGAGACTCATTGGTATCAAGATCCCTCTAATGTCTTTTTATAGAAATACTGACAGCAGTGACATTTTGTTTCTATATAACTTAATATTCTTTTGACAGAACAAACAGGCATATTTGAAACCAATAAATAAGGACCCCGTAACTTAATGTTTAGATGTCAGCTTGGCTGATGCTTTGTCAAAATGGCTCTTGACCTTCCCTGGGTTTCATTCTCAACTGGAGTTCGTTTTTCTATACCTTTTGGTGTCATTGCATTTTTGCTCAGCCTCACGAGGTCAGGCAAAAATTTTGTATATCACCCCATTTACATTGGTTACCACGGTAATGTATGGAAACAGTATGAAAGGAACAGGAGGTCCCTTTTAAATAGCCCGCTGTGGAACTAAAGAGCAATTCTGCTATCTGAAATTGAAGTTAAAATTAGGAGTTTGGGGTAAAATTGTGGGTTAAGTTAGGATTATGTGTAGACGCTTCTAGAATGTATGTGTAAGGAATTGCTGGAAAGGTACATTAGTGTCCTTACCATAGTATATGACTGAGGATTGAACCTCAAGGTTCACAGGCCATTGTACTAGGTAAGTGCACTTTGATTGCTGTTTGAATTCTTTGAAACCAGCAAGAAACCACAAGGACTTTTCATAATCTTACAGTAGTCTCAAGGAGGGTAATCATTACTTTTGTAATTAGACTGGTGTCTAATTACAGTTACTTTGGTAATTCGAAATTACATTGAAGCAGTATTTTAGGTATGAGCGTGCAGGCATTATTACTTTTTTATGTTTTTGTATGTGTGTTACGTATCATATGTATATGTCTTTTACCATAGTATGTTCTCAACCTATATAAGGGTTCATATTTTGCTTTCAGTTTCTATTGTAGAAGAATGATCTTCACATGAGCCTCCAACTAACACACTTGATTCAGAAAGTTAGAATATCTAGTCAAAACCAGAGTGAATGTGAATGGTATAAGACTGAGCCCAAACTCAACTTTATTTATTCGAATACATTACAAATATAAAATCTTGTTACTTAAAGAGTATTTTAATTAATTACAATAACGTTTTATATTTGATACTTTTCTAGACTGCTTTTAATAGTCAACAATAGTCATGTTTATATTGTGTTTCCTTTGTGGGTAGGGCCCATTGTCTTATCAACAGCAGTTCAGGTGGAATTTGGTAAAAACTAGTTCCTGACTGATGTCTTTTTGTGTCAATAAACTTCTAATGCCCCTAGTTAACTCCTTAAATAGATTGAGATCCAGGTAGACCATGTACCAAACAAGTTGGATAAAATTAATCTCTGCTGATCTTACTTGGCCACAGTAACACTGGGACATGCTTTCCACTGGGTGACAGAACATGCGGTGTTTGCTGGTGTCATCACCCATAAACACAGCATTCTCAAGTGGCAGGTTGGGACTGAAACACAGGAACGAGCCCTGTATCAGGTACTGTATATGTGATGCTAGAAAGTGAAAGAAACAGTCAAGACTCAATGGCCTAGTGACCAGTCTGTTTGTTTTATGGTTTCTCATTAGAATTGCTAAAACTATTTGGGTGGTGTTACAAGCAGTAAATAACCTTCTGTACAATTACAGTCCAAAAGCTATTATGTAGCAAAACACAAATTGCTACACGTTGACTTTAACGCATTTTAATGGTAATTATACTAAATTAGTTGTTTGTGTACCAGTAAGCATTTGTGTTCTAACTGTAGTAACCTTTCTTAAATGGCAAGTCTTCAATGCTGCTGTGTTCTGTTATTTCGACACACCAGAGACATCCACCTGTGTCAGTGGTAGCCTACTTTCCTCCTACTGTAATTATAATATTGTATAGAAAGATTTAAATAGGTCATCAATGGTACATCCCTGAATCCCTACTGCAGAACTAGGTACAAAATAACTGAGGTAAAATTTTAAGAACGTCAAGTAGACAAATGTTTCAGTTAATGCCTTCGATGATGTTAAATACACATAGTCAGGAGAAAAGCTGTGTAAAAACCTGTTTCTTATGAAGAGTAAAGGTCTTTATAACTTGTATTTATTTATTTTTCGAAGGATTATAAATGCCATAATCAACCATAATTAAGTTAGAATATCATTTTAAAAAAGGAGGAAATTAAATGTAATTAAGTTGTAACATGAGGTCCAAAAACAGAAATGTAAATAGCTTTAAACGCAGCTGCTACATTAACCTGAGAAGCTATTTCAGTCCCTTTGGATTTTGCCCTACTTTCTTGTGCTTCATAAATTGAAAAAAACATAGAGTTACAACCATGTATTAGGAAAGTGGAAATGTTATGTAACTGTTTCCATGACAACAGAGAAAGTCATTTTAGTCCTAATGTGTCAGAGGTCTTGATGTGTATATATTGTTAAACATAAATTCATTTCACATTCATTGGGAAGCTGTAAAGTGGGTGTAAAATACAGGTGCACAGGGTCACCCCAATGATTAATCTGTGGTACAACCCTTAGAAATATACAAAACACACATCAGAAATTATCGTTCTTGCAGTGAACATGTGTTATATACAGTACATATGTGTAAGCGATTAAAAATAATCCATACATTTAAAAATATGTTAGTTAACACACAGGTCCTGTTTAAATCAACAAATAGATAACACTCCAAATAAGTTGTAAAACCAATTAATTACTGTGACAGAGACAGAATGATTCTTGGTGATAAATCTCCCTCCCAACCTGTGCGGGCGCTGTCTAAAGGGAACAGAGTGCCCTGGACTGGATGGCCAGACAATTCATTCCCAGGGTTAGGCGGAAGTCAGGCATCTAGAAAGGGGGCAGAGCTACGGTACACTAAATCATTGACCCGGAAGGGAAACGATGTGGCAGCTGCGGATTGGAGGAGCAGTTGCAATCGTTAACCAAGGGGTCATGATTGATGGTATATACGGGGACGTAGCGAGGTGATCTGTTCCTTTGTTATGGTTAACGCTAAATCAGAAGGAGACCTGTATTGTAATTGTGAGCCTTTTGTCGCTAAAGGCCAGCACCAAATCCGGATAACATTGCACCTGTGTCAGGATTAACTGTATTTACACCACGAGCACTATAGCACTCACTGTGGACTTCTGATCGTGTTTGTGTTATGTGTGGGTGTTTAAATATCAGGATTATTATTTCGGGGCCAACCCATGGATTACAACACAGCAATACGCAACCCATTGTGTTATCATTTTTGTTTACTGTTTTGTCATCAGACTTTGGATTATAAAAATAAACCTCCATTTCACCAGTACTTTGTTGTTGGTCATTGTTTTGAGCACTGCATCTACACCCCTATACTGTACCTGTGCACTGCGACTACTTTGCCACAATTACCAGTAAACAATTTTTTGCTAGTCATGTGGCATGCTTTATAGATATTTTTTTGATGTCCCATTACATGTTTATAAGTTCAAAGGACAATATTTACAGACGATGCTAAAACTAGCAAGAAATAACTCACTCACTACAATCATGTATAACTTCAAAATAGACCACTGGTGACTGGAAACTCAAGTTCAAGATAAGTTGTATTTCTGGGTCACTGTTTCACTGCAAGGCAAAGTAGCATAAAGTCACCCAGTTTTGTCAACACATGGCCTCAGTGTGACTTCAGCCAAAGCTCAGCATTCCTTGTATCTACGTCAAGTTCTCGACTAAACATTGAAACATGCTGTGTCAAGCACATCTCTATAGAACGTGAATTGTAATAAACCTCACATGCCGTCTCAGCAAATTCAATGCTTTTAATATGCTACAGAAGATGCTCTCTAAGCTAATACGAGGTTTTGTTATCTTGAAACCTGGCTCCTACCGTCCAGATACAATCCTGTTAAAAAACACCCTGTGAATCACCCTGCCACAACTTGCTACGTATATTATTATTATTATTATTATTATTATTATTATTATTATTATTATTATTATTATTATTATTTATTTCTTAGCAGACGCCCTTGTCCAGGGCAACTTACAATCATAAGCAAATACATTTCAAGTGTTACAATACAAGTAATACAATAAGAGCAAGAAATACAATAACTTTTGTTCAAGTGTGACAAACCACAATTCAATAATACAGCAGATAATAGTGATAGTTACATATCCTGATAGGATAGGATATAAGAAGCCTGTGGCTAGATTTGATGTAATAAATCTTGATATGCTGTTAAGCTTTAAAAAATAAACATATTGCATTCCTCAACTTAATGTATTTTAATAGATTTTATTTATTTTACACGGTATCAACAAGATATTTACAGTATCATACAACATACTTTATTAAGTCTTGGCCCTGCTGTTTTCTTGGATAATTGCTGTATTTTCTGACAGGTCTTCTAACCCAACATTATTTTTCATTTGCTGCAAAGACAAGATGTTGTGTCACGACTGATATGACTTTGGCAATTAAAGCACTCTACTGAGAGTTGCTGTGCAGTTTACAGCCAAAAGGTCTGACAACGTGAATGAGGTGCCCCCCTAAGACTCCAAGCTTAGAGAGAAATACATTGCATAAAACTTTAAAACCTCTCCAAGCATTTAATTAGTGAACCTTGTACACAGGCTTCAAAACCCTAGCTGCTCTTAAATATTCACAGCCACATGTTGGCCGTGTAAAAAAACAATGTGCTGGTTTGTAGTGGACTTCTTAGCTGTGAAGAAAGTGGACTGCAATGTGACAAATGACCAAATAACTTTTTTTTTTTTGCTTTTTTTTTTTTACAGTAAGCAGCACAAGCATAAATGTACATAAAATAATGTACTTATTTTCTTGAGACGCTCACAGAGGCTTTGCGCTAGGGTGCACTACTTCAGAGCAGCGTACTAGGTGGCATTTGTGTTCTGCTCTTTGTCTGACTACATAAAGGTATACCAGCCTTGACTTGGGGTTAAGCTTTCCCCCCCACCCCTTTTCCTCTACTTATTAAATATTTTGGTTTCACTGAATACATACTTGACTTTAAATATAAGCAGAAGACTTTAATGAGAAGTCCAACCCACAAGTGCAGTGGCACCTCAAAATCGTATACCATTTTCTAGGGATGTTTAATATAACTTGCTAAAATATTTTAAACTACACATGTACAAGATGTGTGAAAACATGCAGCAGTATTAGGTTTATTTAATAGGGTCTTTAAACAAAAAAAATATAGCATATTTATATTGGATAGAAAATGGCTTTACTTTCTGGTTTCCCTGACAACAGTGATGAACTAGAAACTAAACTTTTCCTCTGAAACAACCTTATTCTTGAAGCTCTTAGCAGATTTACACAGAAGATGTGTGCCTTGTTCTGTCTGCGGTTGAAATGGGCAACTGCATTAAATGGGATTATTCACTGCGTCCTCCTGCATCTCTCAGTGGTGTCCTAGAAAAAGCATTAATGCCGGTTGGAGAAAAACTGTGATATGTGGTTCACTATTTCTTAAGTTTTTGGGCTGTCCTGCAAATTAAATTTGTATCTATAGTACATAGCATATATAGTCATATAAATAAAGACGTCTGCCAAATAAATAAATCGTAATAATGAAATAATAATTTAGGAATTTACTAAATATCTAAATATCTCGTAATACAGGCTGTCCATTTATGAGTGCTTTGGGAGTGAGGATGCAGAGAAACCAAGTTGTGCAGTCAAACCGACAGTTAGAGGACGCAAAATCACCTGGGAAGTCTTAAAATATACGCTTAACTAGGCCAAAATGTTACACTATGTGTAGGTTAACTTTATACACATGGATAGCCTACTTTCTGTCAGACTTTTTTTGTTTCATTTATATAATCAACTGCATTTAACAACACAAATGTACACGTTCTATTCTGTAAAGTTAATAGTTTTGAAGCTATTAATATGAAACTGTTGTTGTTAGTAATAGTAGTAGCTTTAGTAGCTGAAGGAATATTCATAAAAAATCATTATTAATGTATAGATGTAAAGTATCAGCAGTTACAATGGACGGAATTAAAATTCATGACAATGTACTTTATTTATACAGGTTCATAATTTCTTAGGAAGGTTTAACTTGATTTTATTAAAGAAGAAACATGTAGTTTAATACAGTGAAAATACACATCAAAGTAAGTACAGCACTAAAAAAAAAATAATAATAATAATACCTGCAGACTATGTGGAGGCATTCAATTTGTTGCAACTGGTACTATCCTGCTGGTACTGTCCTCCTTACTAACCAGAGAATCGCCCCACAATTAGGACGCAACTTTTAGTTTACTGCAATTAAACAACTGGTACCAAATGTATCACAATCGTATGCTACTTGTATAGAACCACTGTGCAATACTGTCCATTGTGCAGCTACTGCTGGATAGTGCTGTAGTCTGCTAATGGTTCCTATAGAGTTTCTTCAGGGAAATAGCAGATATCATAATTATATCCCAATGGTATTTTTCAAACATTTCTGTTTGAAACAAAACACGTGGAAAGCAAACTGTGCCTTATTCCCTCATGGTATCTAATTGCTGCCTTCCTGTGGCATACAGTGCACAAATTAACTTAAAGGACAGTGACAAGTGACATTTAATACATTATATTGTTTACAAAAGGACAACAGAGAAACAGCAAGCCATTTACAGTAAGTGTATACTTTACAGGAGCCCAGCAGGGTCAACAATACTTAGTGTACCAGTAAGAATTACAACAATGTTGTGCACTGCATCACACCGTTGATCATGTCTATCTCCCGCCTTGTCGGACTCCCAGCGAATCAGAAAGAGATGTATGAACCCCCTGAGCTCCCTTACTGGAACATTGTGAAACTAAGTTAATCAGCCAGTGATCTGAAAACTGAAAAAAAAACTGTGCTCGGCCTAATGGTGGTGGGATGTCTCTCAATAGAAACTGAAACATAAAGAAAACCAAACCGAGGAACGTTGAAAAATTAGGAAACCATGATCAAGATCTAAAGCATGGAAAATCTCAAAGCCCTTACACAGGTTAATCAAAATCACGAGAAACGATTCCCATGATTAGGTAAGGAGCAAGCACCATGACCTGCAGTCACAATAAGTGATGTAACTTCTAAGCTTAACCAAGGCATGTAAACTGTATTCTATAACATAGTGCTGGAAATGTTTTTAAAATGAAAATACATGACTGCTATTACAAGTGTGTCTTTCAAAACTGTGCTTGTGAGACCTACAGTGCATAGTAAAGCCCATTATTATTTGTTGACAGTAGAATAATTGATTCATTTTAATCAAAAAGCTCCATTGCCTGGGTTAAATAAAATCACATATCAGAGAAAAGTATGATAAAACATAGTCAATGAGTAAAAGTATGCATAGCAAAATGAATGTGGATATTTCACTGTAAACTTTTATAAGAGCTGTAGACACTAATAATTTGAGTTACACTTGCAATCAATATGCACCATAAATTGATCTTGCACAGGCCAGATTCATGTCTATTTATACATTACTTTCTTTTCATACCTGTCATTAGCATTTCAATCACATTATTACACATGAGCTGATGATTAACCAATATTGACAGTGTCACCATTTATCATATTTTATAATTATTTTCAATAGGCTATTTCCGTGCAAAAATGAAATATAAAAATAATTGAATTCCCTCACTGGAACTGATTTTCAGCAAACAGCTGTAATTAACTAATTTAGCTATGGATTAGACACACTGAGGTCCACATTACACAAGAATGAATCTATCGCACTAATGAACAGAGCAAGGCCTAACACCTTATCTTTTAAGTGTATTCTGATAAACATTTTGCTTTCATAGCAACAGAGGTGGAACCAAACCATTCCTGTGCAGGGATATTCAAATAACTACGCTGACTGGACCAATTAAAAACACTTGTTTCAAAGCACTATGTGATCAGGACACCTTTCTTATCTAATTTTGGCACTCTTAATTACATTTTCTTTTTTAAATTTTAGTCGTTACCAATTAGTTTTTATTATTTTCTCCCAATTTGGAATGGCCAATTATTTTTAGGCTCAGTTCACCGCTACCACCCCTGTGCTGACTCGGGAGGGCGAAGATGAACACACGCTGTCCTCCGAAGCGTGTGCCGTCAGCCAACTGCTTTTTTTCACACTGCGGACTCACCATGCAGCCACCCAAGAGCTACAGCTACGGAGGACAACGCAACTCTAGGGCAGCTTACAGGCAAGCCCGCAGGTGCCTGGCCAGACTATAGGGGTCGCTGGTTCGCGGTGAGCCGAGGACACCCTGGCCGACCTAACCCCCCCTACCCCCGGGCGGCCCGCGGCCAATTGAGCGCCGCCCCCTGGGAGCTCCCATCCACGGTTGGCAAAAGAATAGCCTGGACTCGAACTCGCGACATCCAAACTATAGAGAGCATCCTGCACTCCACATGGAGCGCCTTTACTGGATGCGCCGCTCGGGAGCCCCTTAATTCCATTTTTGTTCTTTATTTTCTCCATCAAACATTTCAAAATCTCAATACCAACACTCAATAAACTTAAAAGGTGAACACTGTTTTTAGACAGCAGTGATATTTCTAGAAAAAGATAACGTTTTGATCACAGTATTTTGAATGTACACAGTATTTTTTAATGATAGCTATATATGTCCTAAATATTATGGAGCATTATGCTTGCAGAATATATTGTGATAACATTGTAAGCACTGAGAATGTTATAACTTGCATCATTATGACTACAATCTGATTCAGTAACATCTTTTCATTGTCACAGTTAATCAAGGAGATGTATTACTTTGAGGTAGCTTGGAATACATATAAGTATGAAATTAATGTATTCACTTTTTGCAAAAAAAATAAAAAATAAGGCCATACAGAAATGTGTAGCCTTGGAAGTCTGGAAAATCTATATCAGCCAGTGGATATCGATTTAGTTTTAAAAGAATAATTCAAGTTTTTATTTCAATGCGTCAACTTGGGACTCAACCCATGTTTGTATGGCTTACTCTGTGCTCCAAATGGTACTTATTTTACTAGCTGAGCCCTTACAAACATTTGTTTGTGTTTCTTGTTTAATTAAATTGGTTTTGCTGTACGGTATACTGGGATGTAAAAGCAATGAATAACTTTCTATGCACAAGGGACTGTTTATACCTTTTTTATATATATATATATATATAAAATCAGAAACCACTCAATGAAGAAGCCGAGTACCTAGTCATTAAAATTGAAATTGACATTTCAGAATGGAATCCATAAAATTTAAAAAGAAGAGGCTTAACAAGAGGCGTTAGCTCTTGGTGTATCTTAGTTAATTAGCACGTTTACTAAGTGTATTAATTAAAAAATGAATAAATTAAATAAAAAAGTTCAAATGTACAATGTATTAATCTTTATGTAAACAAATAAGTCTGGATTTTAAAACATAATCCCCATATAAAAGGACAAAAATATTTAGGTTCTTAATTTCTTATCTTTTACAGAAATAAATATGCATTAATCTTGAAGTGTAATTCAAAATGTGTCAATTCCTTCACCAACCTCCAATTGGTCTTTGATAGTATAATAATTGAAGTTCTCCATTCAGTCTACTGCAGTATATGTGTTTTTCAATTTGTTCTCGCTTGCTGCACTTCGAGCATAATACCCCAAGTAGAAGAGTCTGTTTTCTCCCTGCCTTCAGTCCTGACTGGGTTTGACAGAGTCCGTTCAAACCAATTTGACTTGAGTCTGCTGCTGATGGCAACAAACAGATTTCAAATCTATTTAGCCTGGCCAAAAAGGCATATGGAAATGTGCCATAATTCACTAAGCTGGGGCTTTGTTTAAAGTTGGAAAAGTGGGAAGACATAAATAAATAAATAAATACAATAAAATACATTGGAAAAGGAGAGAAGTCCATCTTAAATACAAACCAACCCACAGCACATTTTATTTAGTTAGCATGTAACTTCAAAATAAATCATTCGCAGTCCATTTGCTATGATCATAAACTGAATATCTTGAGCACTCTTGGTGGTATACATACGTATAGTTTGTAGAACATTTGGGTCGGGTAGGTACCGGATTTTATAATCATATTGCATCTAAAGCAGTATTATGAAAATCATCTTGGATGTTACAGAAAATTATTTAAAATACATATTTTACATTAAAGTGTATTTCTTTCACAGCGTACAATGTAAAACACCTACTGTAGAAAATTAGACAGGCACTCAAAATGTACCTCAATCTCCAGGTACACAGTTTAACATTTTCTGGGAACAAACCAATCCTTCTTTTGTCTACATGCATGGCCAATATTTGTTCTACAGCTATGCTAGTATTTTTTTGACTGCAGTAACAGAAGACATTGACTTCTAGTCAACACGTTCTAAATCTTTTAATTTAAACCACAATACAAATTGAATCAAAAAAGACATCTGTATATTTAAACCAAAGGCAAAGCTGATTTTTTATTTTTCATGTAAAGAATAGCTTCAGCCTATACCGAATTCCTTTGCTGAAATTGCTGGAAAAGAGACAAGAGCTGCCAGCAAAACAAACAAACAGAAAGCCCACTGAGAATGTGCTTAGCACCTTCCTGGCAAGCAGTACTAGAACAGAGAGGCCCTTCTGATGATACATTACATTTAATTTGTACTGTGTAAGTTGAAACTGAAGAATGATTGTCCACTTTAATTAAATAGCAGCCACTGCACCCTGCCCAATTCACAGCTTATCTGCGCAATCAAGGGACTGATGTACAAAAGAATGAGTTCTGTGGACAATGATTTTCCTGATTTAGCTGATTAATAAAAAAGAGAATCTCCTTTTTGCTATCAATTATTAACTGTGTAGCAATAAACTGTGCTGGAAATGCTTTTTAAAGTTATGTTACCAGTAATAGAAGAAATAAAATAAATGTAATATTGTTAAATCTTTTGGTTCTTTGCTTGTTTTTTTGTATTGTAACCATTAGGCCCAGCCGAGCTGGCTTCGACCTCAGAGAGGAAGGTGCCCCCGGAAAAAAATCTTATCAATCGCTCTATTGTTCCAGGTTCCCCCTGGGGGCAGCATACATGCTCTCCCTGTTCCAGGGTTCCTCTCTGGCCTCTTTGCATGTTCATTTCCTTCTCTCTTTCAGAATTCCTGCCTAATCACATCATGTGTTGTATTTCCAACTTCCAGGCCTAGCTGCAATCTACAACACAGCGAGGGGCAGCAGTTTATCTATAGCATTGTAATTTAAATATTAGTCTATCAAGCACCAAAAAGATTTTCATACCGATAAAAGGGAGACCAGTGATAATAGTAATGCATTTTCTGCAAAGTTATTACTTTGTGATACAGCATGATCAAAAATAAAAATAAAAGTAAACACATTTGGAAAAAAGTCTATATACAGTACCATGTTTGGTTCCATGAAAGCTAATGAGGCTTGTAATGCCTTGTTGGGTTCAGCTGAAAATGTGAATAATGGTAGGGGAAGGTACAGGCACAGTTACACATTTTTGTACCAAAAAAATACCCATCCACTAAACAGATCCACGAACATAATCACTTAAGAGCGCACACTGGTGTGATTTGCTATTTTAGGGGATTTCCATTACCTCTAGTTGAAAAGTTTAACTGAGTTGAAATTAGTAACAGGAACATGGTTATTTGACTTAGAGTGCTGTAGTGGCGCTTGTAAACACTTGTGTCGCTAAAGCTAAAATTACATTTGAGGAATGTAAAGAAACCAGACTGCCAAGCATTCTGATCAAGTAGAATACACGAAAGATCAAAGTGTGATGAATTGTATCAGTCCAAAACTTTGTTACAGCTTTGAATAATGCCACCTAAGGTCTTGTTTCTGATTGAATCTGCACCTTTAATTAATCTCTCAAAAATTCTCTCTGCATTATTAATGTCTGCTGATTTTCACCTCTGTCAAAAAGATTTATAATCCTTAAGGGCAGTTTTGATAAATGGCAATATGGAGGTTAAGGTTATGTAAGTGAAAAATGTCCCTCGGTAGAAGGAATGGCTTTCTGATAATGACTTGTAAGTTACAAGGAACGGACATACAGGTAGATAAATTTGCTGAGTGCGTGTCTAGACTTCATAGTCTGCAATGACTGATTAGCAGCTATTAGTTTCCCTTCTGGGGAGGTTTGCCTAAATGTGAAATTATTATTAAAAAAAGAACCTCAAAATCACTATTAATAAAAGTCCAAGATGTAAATAGCCCCAAGACCATAATTCTTTATTTTAGTTTGCTTGTGTTGGGATGGAAGCTGACAGAAAGAAAAATACCAAAATACAACAAAGAATGTGCTTTCTAGTGATTAATTTGTGGTAAAGTATTCTCATGTTCTTGAAAAATTATATCATATTTATGCCAATGATACCCAGAACCACACCTGATATTGACTTGGCTGTTTGTGTGCTCACAAATTGTATTGCTGACATCAAGCTCTGGATGCAGCAAAACGTTCTGCAGTTAAACAGTGACAAGACTGAAGTTATGTTATTAGGTACTCCACATCAACTGCGTAAATCCAGTTGTTGAAACATTACTATTGATGGGGTAATAATTGAGTTTTGTTTCAAAATAAAACATTTTGGGGTCATTTTTGACCCTAGTCTAGCTTTTAAGCTGCACATTTGGAATATTACCAAGTTGTCTTTTTTTCATCTTCGGAACATTGCTCGTCTGTGCCCTGTCTTGTCTGCTGCAGAAAAACTTGTACATGCTTTTGTTTCCTCCAGACTTGATTACTGCAATGCCCTACTTGCTGGGGTGTCAGAGAATACTGTCCAAAAACTCCAGCATGTCCAAAATTCAGCAGCTAACCAGGTCTCGCTCCAATGAACATATACCCCGTGTATTAAAATCTCTACACTGGTTGCCAGTCAAATTCTGTATTGATTATAAAATCTTATTGTTGACTTTTAAGACCAATAGGGGAATTTCTGCCCCTTATATCTCTGACCTACTGTCAAATTAAACTCCTGGTCACGCTCTGTGGTCCGCCGATGTTGGTCTTTTAACTGTTCCCTTAACCAAGCTGTGAACAGTGGGGAATAGGGCTTTCTCGTCCTATGCACCATGGCTGTGAAACTCACTCCCGCTCGAGATCCGAGTTTCTGAGTCCCTGTCTGTTTTTAAATCTTGCCTAAAAACACATTTATTTAAATTGGCATTCTTTTAGATTCTTTGTTGTTTTTATTTGCTTTGTTAAGCGCTTTGTGATAATCCTTTATGAAAGGCGCTATATAAAATAAAGATTATTACTATTATTATTATTATAATTATTATTATTATTATTATTATTATTTTGCCCGTATCAAGTATTATGGCTATTGGCTACATCTCAACAATGAATTGAAATGACAACGATTGCAAATGTCTTTTTCCCATCATTTTATTAACCACGAATATAAAAGACTTGCATCACCATCTTCTCACCATGACAAAAATCCATTTTTTTTGCTTGTTTGTTTTGCTTTTGTAACCCAAGAGGAAATAACATCCTATTAAAAAAAGGAACATGTTTTTATTTTAATATGTAAATAACACAGCCAAATTGTAATGACTAGGCTTGCTCTGAAATTCACCCTGCAACAGTGGCTGAAAAGTACTTTAAAAAAAAAAAAATTTTACTAATGTAATTAGTGCCTGCAAAATGCAATAAAACCCCAAACCCAAAAGCAAACCAATATTCTTAATCCTGACCATGCATGATTTCATTCTATATTATACATATTAACTAATCACTGTTACTTGGCCCTTCATTTTTTCAATTTGAATAAGCTCACACATTTCACACACAGGAGAATTGCTAATTTAACTGGGCAGAACTGCGGTAAAAGGCAATCCTTGAAAGCAATTAGTGTTATCAAAGATAAGCTGCATTTTACAGTACTTTTAGTTTAGAGACATATATCTAATCGCAACATACATGTCTGTTGCAATTGAGTTAAAATGATAAACAAGGCCCTAAATCAATTTGCTGAACTTTGCAGGTGAAACATTTTACAATAACTGCAGTTATTGTAAAAAAAAAAAAAACATTATTTTTTTTTTTGTAGCTTTTATTAGGTATGTACAGATTTTGTGTTATATAAATTTTATAGTTAATAACTTCTTACATCTTAGTCATCCAATACGTGGAAAATAATAGATCAAAGGTCACCAAAATGATGCCCATGAGGAGCATCCACACAGCCATTCTTTTACATGAACACCTACCCTGGAACTCTTCCCAAGTTTATGTATCATCAACTACGTTAATGGAGGAGCTACCTGCCCAGAATTTGGTCCACTAAGTTACATTTCTGACATGTCTAAGTTACTACTTCACATTGAAGTGACAGTTATTATATTATATGGACTGGGTGTCTGATTGGTATGCTGGGTATTTGCTGTGCTTGATTGGTATGCAGAATATCATTTCCATCTAAACTTGCCATTTGATTCCTTGTTTGCAGTATCAATATACCATATATCAAAATCATGAAAAGTCACTATCAAGAATGACCATATTCCCCATGTGTGGCTCTTTCACAGCTTCACACTATTTGTGGCTCACAGTAGTCTGCAACATCATCAAGAATTTTAAAACAGTAGAGCTAAATTAATTGGTGCTTTCACCTGCTCCAGCCTTACATTACCTTGAGCATTCACATTCAATCCAATGTAGGAAATGTTACATTAAACAGGGGAATAGATTTATGTAAAAATGCAAATGTGTTCTAAATTGAATGTAAAACACATCCCTAAACAAAATCTATGGCCTAAACAGCTATTGCTGCTTTGCATTATGGAGCCAATGCCCCTGCTGAGAACAAAGACACATGGATTTGAGGCATGGCCAGTAGAAAGGGAAAATAAAGAATTAAACATGATCGTGTAGGTAGCGAAATCACTGGGCTTTTGAAGTTCCGCCTTCATCTGCTCCAGCCATCTGGGAACCAACATCCCTTTTTGTATGTCATTGACACAAGCTGTTTATTACATATTAACCTTAAGAACACATTTCAGCTGTGGCCTTCCTTGGGGAGCACACTGTAACACTAAGATGCCCAACACGGTGTTAGGTCTATTGAAAGATACGACGAAACAGAAGTATAATTTGTATTCTTGTCCCTATAATTATTTATAGGGGAAAATGTTGAGCACCATTGCTCATTTTCAAAGGTGTCACTGAAGACACAATCATTCATGTGGCAGAAGCAGAGCCCATCTTGACGGGTGAAGAAGCTGGAAAAAGGTTGGTGACGCTTCCGCTGCGACTTGCACACTTTCATCCAACAAGTTCCACTGCTTGAGCCTAGACGTCAAAAGCTCGGCATTGGACTTGGTGAGACCAAGATCTCTAATCAAGTCGTTGAGGTATTTTTGGTTGGGGTAGTCTGGGTTTCTCTCCTCAGCTCCACCTCTGAAATTGTCATCTGGATCTACAACGTCTTCCTCGCTCTCTGACTTGCTTCTCTCTTCTAAAGACGGCTGCTCTCTCTCCGGAGGAGTGGGTACGGGGAGCTCATGGCAGTGTGGCACCGGGGCGATGGATGAAGGAAGGTCCGGATATGTGATAGCAGGTGCATTCTTGCCAGTCCGACGTTTGGAAGGGTCCACCATGCAGAAGTAGCAGTTGCTTGAGTGGTCAGTGGGTTCCCGCCAAATTCTTGGGATAGCGAACCATCCTACAAAAATACATTTATTTCACCCATGACTAATGTGTAAGAGATTCTCGCAACATTTTTCATATATGATATATTTTTTCAATAACATTGAAAATTGTAAAACATTTTAAAATTAAAAACTTTTACAATTTTAAAAATTAACACATTTTATAACATAAAATTCCGAGCAACAATTGTCCATCTTACCTTCAGAGTTTTTTTGCAGTGCTCGCAGGTAAAATGAGGTGCCCAGGGATTGTCTTGATCCCCGACAGGCATGCCGAAATATGCCTTGTAGGCCTCACACATCTTAGCAGATGCTTCCACGGAGTACTTTTTCACTCTTGTCTTGATAAATTGGCCGCAGACATAGCAAAATGTGTCTGCCAGATGCTTGCAGCCTCTTGATGCCATCTCAGAAAAATGCAGATATGTATCCACTTAGGCAGCTGGAACTAAACTGAACTGGTGGGCTTAAGGCCCCTGTATTTATACTACTATTTATATTACTGGAAAGTTCTAGAAAGTTCTAGAAGTTACTCCAAGTTTACTCAGCACTGAATCTATCTGGAACGTTCTGGAAAATAGGTACATTTGAAAATATCACTGTCCTGGTCACAAAAGCAAAGTTTGTGGGGAATAATAGCCATTTTCTATACTTTTGAGGCATAAGCAATTATGAAATAACACTTACTACCCAGGAACCAAAAAAAAAAAAAAAAGAATTGTTACACGGTGATATCAGGTCTAGGCAACAAGAACCAAAATCAGATAATGTAGTTTACGTTGGTTAGAAATGGCTTTGTTCCCCCTAAATTGCCTCCAGATTATCAAAACCAAGGTACCCTTCAGGTTTCATCCATCTCTTCCCTTAGGACACTTGATAAGCAAGACATGGGAATTGCTATCTAATGGGATGCCATAGCCAAGCTGAAAGAAAGTTGCCTTTGCGTGTTCAAGGTACCCCTGGGCAAGACTAACTGTTACAGCAGAGACATACCAAGACTGAACCCACTCTATTTATTGTGTTAAAGTTGTATTAAATACACAGAAGAAGCAGACAACAGCCAAAGGGACTGAGTAAATCATCTAAAAAGAAAGCTGGTCCCAATGGAAGGAGACCCAATTGAGTGTGGTTTGCCTGGAAGCGTATATGAATGCTCCTATTCTAGCTTGGCCACTTAAATGAAAGGGTCCACAGGTTGTCTCCATATTAGAAGGGGAGGCAGAGTGGTGTGAATAGTGAGCTGGTCTCTAAGGAGAGATTTTATTTGCTGACAATAAATACATAACATCTTTTATGAACATGTATAGTCGACTCTATATAGAGCTTAGTGAGGAGAAGCATGAGCACTAAAGAGTTACTGTAAATCAAAACCAAATGCATTGCAAACAGTTAAGTCCCCTCTGTTCTAAATAACTAATATCCAGAGTATTACTTTCAGCTACTGGGCATCTATTCCCAGGGGCTTTGTCAAGCAGATGCATGAATGCCTTTCCAAGTTTAATTTAATGCTTTAATGCATCCCTAGCTTGGTATATGTGATGGATAAAATCTGATTCAACTGCTCATTGATATGCTTCTTCGATGATATGCCTACATACCAAAGAGACATATTTTGTACATTTAATATGCATTTAAATCCAGGGAATGCAAAATAATATATGTGAACCTCCATATTAGGTTATTATTATAAGTAAACAAGTCTTTTTAAAGTTATTTATTATATGAAATACAGGACCTCCGAATGTATACTGTACTACACTAGCTTTCTTTAAAATGCATCTCCATTTCAGATGTAATTGGAATATTTAAATATCATAGATCAATTCTAAAGTGATGTACAAGCACTGTAAATGGCATATTTATATACTGGTAAGTCACTTACTAAGATGAGATTCAAAATCAGTGCAGGCCTTCATTCTAGAGAAGGGCTTTTTGGTTTGTAGATGACAAAGCTAAAAAGCTTATGAATTCCTTTGATGTCTTAATGCTTCAATGTAATTCACCCCAACTTGTAACACTTTCACAATGTACACTTTCCTTCTCTGTTCATCTTTGAATTCAATACATTATGTACTTTCCTGGAAAAAAAAACTATTACAGTAGTTATAAATCACATGGGGAAGCGGGGTGTTGATGATGAGGATGAGGTGGTGGGGGGTTAAGGCTTTAGAGGCGTGATTTAAAAGCATCGAATTTAGCCAGCAACAACTGAGAAAGAACTGTTTATTTTTTGACAAAACAGGTCCCATTTTGTGTGCATTTGTTATACACATACATGTAATAAACATTAGCCATTGCAATGGTGGACTTAGTTGGACTTCTATTCTAGAATATATTAAAAAAACGAAGAAAAAAAGACCGCAACTTGTAACATTTGCTCATCAGTGCTTTCTTTTCATGGCAGTACTACAAGTTTATCGTATCATCTTAGTCACAAATAAGTTGATATATATATATATATATATATATATATATATATATATATATATATATATATATATATATATATACACTACCGGTCAAAAGTTTTAGAACACCCCCATTTTTCCAGTTTTTATTGAAATTTAAGCAGTTCAAGTCCAGTGAATAACCTGAAATGGTACAAAGGTAAGCGGTAAACTGCCAGAGGTTAAAAAAAAAGTTTAGGTTACCAAAAACTGAAAAATAATGTACATTTCAGAGTTATACAAAAAGGCCTTTTTCAGGGAACAAGTAATGGGTTAACAACTTACAGCTGTTCTGCAGCAATGGAAGTAAATTAAGCCTTGAAAGTTGATGCTAACAATTCCTACAGGTGTCCCAACTTTTGTTGATTACTTACAAACCCTCTGTCTGTATAAAAGCAGTGTTGGAACAGACTGTGTTACTACACCCTCTTACGCATTATTTGGACAGTATTGTACTGCAGGAAGTAGTATATTGCTCTCATAATGGCGAGAAAATGGCAGTTAACAAAGGAAGACAGACAGACCATTATAACCCTTAAAAGTGTAGGTCTCAGTGAGTACAGTTTCCTACACCATCAAAAGGCACTTGGAAACTGGAGGAAACTCTGACAGGAAGAGGTCTGGCAGGCCCAAAGTCACAACGGAATCAGAAGCAAGTTTCTGAGAGTCAACAGCTTGCATGATAGGCGGCTCACAGGATAACAGCTTAACACTGGTCGAAGTAAGCAAGTCTCAGTTTCAACTGTGAAGAGAAGACTTCGAGCTGCAGTTTTGACAGGTCGAGTGGCAGTAAGAAAGCCATTGCTAAGATGGCAAAATAAGAAAAAGAGGCTTGCCTGGGCCATGAAGCACCGCCAGTGGACTACTGAAGACTGGAAGAAGGTCTTATGGACCGATGAATCAAAATTTGAAATCTTCGGTTCATCACGCAGGGTTTCTGTACGCCGTCGAGTAGGTGAAAGGATGGTTCCTCGGTGTGTGACACCAACTGTCAAACATGGAGGAGGAAGCGTGATGGTCTGGGGCTCTTTTGCTGGATCCAGAGTCGGCAACTTGCACAGAGTGAGTGGCACCCTGAACTAAAACTGCTACCACAGCATTTTGCAGCGGCATGCAATACCCTCTGGTATACGCCTAGTTGGTCAGGGGTTCATCCTACAGCAACATAATGACCCAAAACATACCTCCAGGCTATGTCAGAACTACCTTAGAAGAAAAGAACAAGACGGTAGGCTTCAAATCATGGAATGGCCAGCACAGTCTCCAGACTTAAACCTCATCAAGCTGGTTTGGGATGAACTGGACAGAAGGGTGAAAGCAAAGCAACCTACAAGTGCAACACATTTGTGGGAACTTCTGCAACAGTGTTGGGAAGAACTTTCCGAACAATATTTGATTTCCATTGTAGAAAGAATGCCACGAGTGTGTTCGGCTGTTATATCTGCAAAAGGTGGCTACTTTGATGAGTCAAAAATTTAGATTAAATTTTGTTAAACAAAACGATTCCATGATTTCTTTTTTATCTCCAATTGTTTATTTGTTCTATGCTTTAATTTCAGAGTACATTGAGACATTAAACTGCGTACTTTTTTAAAAAAAACTGGAAAAATGGAGGTGTTCTAAAACTTTTGACCGGTAGTGTGTGTATATATATATATATATACACACACACACACACACACACACACACACACACACACACAGCTCTGGAACTCCCTAAATGTGTGAGCACAGCATTAGAGACTACACACAATGGTTAACTATGAGCAGCAATAAAGTGTGTCAGTGTCATACCTCGGATGTTCACTCCTACTTAATAAACTATGTTATATGGGCTTCAAAAGTGTTTCACGTGACTTGTTCTGTGCATGTATGAACATTCAGCCATCTAGTCAGCTAGATAAGCAACAGCATGTGTGGATAAACCACAAGCACTATCCCTTTATATACACAAATAATAATAATGCATTACTTATATGGTACTTGCACAACTACCATACATCAAAACACATTAGAATGAATGCAACACATAAACTAAATGGTATGTGTTACCTTTTGATATTATGTAATAGAATTTAAACCATTCCATTTTTAAATTACATTAACCGAAAGGCGGTCAAAAGCTGATACTGATCTTTATTACAGCATAAAACAGGATTTGTCTTTACTATAATTAAATCACTTACTAGAATATACTTGTAATTATCTAACCACCCTTGATGTGCCCCTAATCGAAAAAGAGGATTAGCTTTTAGGTCAGGCTGCATTCGTCTATTCAGAAAGACAACTGGAAATGATTGGTTTTTTTGTTAACTCAGTAAATGGCCGTCTTTGTAAGAGCAACAGTAACTGGCTCAGTTTAAACCAGTCAGGTGTCACTACACCGTTAAAAAAAATCCCTCTTTCAGAAAAGGGTGCTCATTTCCCTTTTGTGAAGAGTGCAGTTCTAATTAACCATGTAACAATACAACTGGAGTACTGGCAAAAACATTGTCTTTGATCTGACTCTCAAAAAAACACAAAAATGTGAATATATGTGATTGACTACAGTGCTTTTCAGTGGTGTTTTCTCTTTATTTTTTATTGATTTGAAATTTGAATCTCTGCTTTCCAGATACTGTATGCTGGTAATGCTGGTTTATCACAAACCCCCCAAAGGGGGTTGGGGTTTAGAGTCCTTACATTTAAAGAATCTTCAGAAAAAAAAGAAAAAAATGACTTATAAAATCACCAGTATAAATAGTGCATTTATACTCTTGTGCTAAGATGACCTTTTTCAATATATTCCTTATAGAAACTAGCTAGAGGCCTTTTAAAAGGATAAATCACTCACTGAACTCATAAAACGAAATTACAACCTTTCAAAAAAACATTTGGGGGTCTTGGAGCTGTTTAGTGGTTTCAGATGTTGAAATAAAAATGCTTTTTAATGACAAACCATAAGTCACAGAGAAATTAACAAAAGTCACCTAATTATTATTTGACTGGGGTATATGAAAGACGCAGCCATACAAAGATAATTAAAATCCTAACTCAAGCTGTTTTTCTGAAGAGATTACATCACTGTTTGTTTTCATTACATTGTAAGCTCCTTTTGAGTGTGTTAAGAAAACTGCATCTTCATGCAACAGCAGTCTGCCTGATGAAATGTCACTGAAGAGCTCATCTATTAAGTTGTTATGCAGAGATCTTGTGTGTCAAGTAGTTTCCAATTGTATTATTTTTTTCTTTGATGTAAGCAAGTCTTACATCAAAAATACGCAGTGTCCGTTTCTGTGAGAAACCATTCCAAAGACAGGAATGAAAAGATTGTAGTTTTTTTAATCAGTATTTGTGGTCCATCTACTTTGACCCAGCTGCCGATTTGTATTCTAGTTTGCGCAAAGCAATGTTTAATTCTTTGAGTTAATGTATATGCTACACAATGCAACTCATTATATCTCTGGGCTGTTGAAGAGTTGTTCACAAATTAGAGGTGCAGTCAGCAACCAGTATCTGAAATGCATATCAGAGAGGTAACAATCGATGATCATCAGTGCATTGAGAACAGCTTATTAATTAAAAGCCAGCAGCTACAAATTCAACTGAAAACATGCATGTATTTTATACATAGTAATAAAACATATGCTTTGTGAAAGCATTATTAAAAAAAATGCAGTGCAATGAATACAATCTATACACAATAGGGCACCAGGGTAATTTAATTGATCAATGTTTAATTGACGCTCACAAAATAAAAGCAATGGCTATCATGAATTAATTAATTGTTAAATCTGTAGCACCAGCATAGCCAAAACGTCAAACTCAAATGTACAGTATGGGTGTAGCTGGCAGCACCTAAAATGAACAGTGCGCATGATCTTCAGCTTGGAATAAACCTGACTTTGAGCAGTACCCCACACTGTCCCTAGTGTAGGTGTGCTTTTACTTTCCACAAACTTCTGAACTCTGCTTGTTTAGGATCAGTTACAAAGTTTACTTGTCTAAAATGGGTCATTGCAAACGCTTATGATGTGCAGATAGACACAAGTGTTTTCAGGGAAATAATCAATAAGATGTCTTCAGGCACTACGTTTTTGGAAGACTTTCAAAACACAAATATATTAAACAGCGCCCCATGGGATATTGCAGAAATTAGGGCTCATATTGCTTGGAAGCCAGCAGCAATGTAGCAGCCCAGTATGTGGATACTTTAAAGCAATTACAAAAAGAAAAAGGAATCGGCAGTATTTTCTCTGGCAGAAATCATATTTAACTTTACCTCCACAAAACAAGCTTTACAGAACACACATTTAGTCTCCCTATTCTCAAGCCCTTAGCAGTCCTAATGTTTGTGTGAACCCTATTCAAAATACACCTTGCTTCTTTTATTGATATACATTACTTAAAGAATGACATGCAATAACCCCTTTGCACACTCAATGGTAATTTTGACTAATGGTACCACAATGGCATGAACCAGTGCACACTGCTAATCCATTACAATACTACAGTACCATATCGGGACAGATGTGTATTACTGTATGATCATCACTATACAATACTGTGCTGTTGTCAAGGTTAGTTTACTTTTAGCTAAACAAAATGCTAATACTTTCAACGAAGGTTATGGGCCTGAAGGCTGTATTAAAAGCTTACATTTATTATTATTATTATTATTTATTTCTTAGCAGACGCCCTTATCCAGGGCGACTTACAATTTATTTTTTACATACAATTACCCATTTATACAGTTGGGTTTTTACTGGAGCAATCTAGGTAAAGTACCTCGCTCAAGGGTACAGCAGCAGTGTCCCCTACCAGGGATTGAACCCATGACCCACCGGTCAAGAGTCCAGAGCCCTAACCACTACTCCACACTGCTGCCCACATTTGTATGGCCCAGTAATAATTTCAGTTGATTGTTCCACACAGTTGGTGGAGTAAATTAGTCTTACAATTTAGGTGTCAATGTCTATGCTGGAAATGACAAACACAAATAATATCCAAAAGCAGGCAAAACAATGAAAGCTAATATATTATTCTGGGCTTTTATGCCTGTGTCATGTAAATACTGTTTCTGTACAAGCATTACTAAAATGATTTATTCAGTTTTTCTCTACTACACATCACAGGTGAATTATTAGCTAAGGAGATGTTCATTAAATATGGGACAGAGAAAAATGTTAACATGGAAACATGTCCTGCTAAATTGTAAAATAGTAATGTATAGACAACGTTGGAAAAAACTATCCTGAAAATAACTGTCAAACTTGAAGCCACATTATTTTGCAATAACATATTGCAATATGTTGGCATTCAACCCGCTGAACTGAATATAAAGGCAAGGGCTGGATGCAAGCTGCTAACCATGCGGTTTAAAGACAAACGTCTTACTATTCAAGGTAAGTTCCTGTCTTATGCTGATGTCAGTATTTTTAACTCATCACCCACTAGGAGGAGACTCAAACTACTGTACATACCTTCACTGTAAGTACTGTGAAATTACCCATGTTAACAATGAAAACCTACCAATCTCAACTTCAATAACACAAATGAAACACGTCAAGCCTGAAGGTAATGAATTGTCAGAGTGGGATTGGAAATAGCGAAAAATGGTAAGGAGAAGCAACTGCAATGGGGGCAGAGAGTGTGTGTGTGTGAACCAGCAACCATGGACACCTGCTACGCTACAGAACAGTTCTATACCCATATTAAGTGGTTATAATTAATTAATGTGAAATTTTCCGGTAAATATTATCAGGACAGTAATGCCAAAATATTTTGACAAACTTGACGAGAAATGTCTTCATAGAGTTATGGATTATAGTTATATAGTTATTAATAAACTTCCAGCAACAACATAACAATACAACCCCTGTACCATTGATGTGCAGTCCTAAACTGGACATTAAATACCAGCAACAGTAATTCCCACCATGAGAACGGGGCAGAAGAGCATTGCTATTTGAATAAGAGGTGTTTTTAAAACCATATTTGGATATTCAGAGCTATATTGTACCGGAACTATTGTAAATCATCTGATTGCGTGTTCACATTTTACTGGAAAAGTACTGCAAGGACTTTATAATCTTGGGAAGGAATCCAAAAATGCTAGCAGGGAGCATGACATTCTGGTGCATCATCATATCTGGTGTTTGTATTACTATACATTTTATATATATTATTATCCAACCAGTGACTGAAGACACGTAGACTTAGTATATTGACAGGATCAAATTATTTACAAGAAATACAATTAACTCCTTAATGTATTTGTTTATTGATTAGATTAACATGTGAAAGTTACCCCAAGACTAGATTTAAATCAGAGGCTTGTAGGTTGGTTTAAGATTGAAATTAAGTGAGTCATTGCTTAACCTTGTGCTAAGCTCATTTACAACAGTTTGATATTGGTATAACATCTCCTTTTAAATTATTGATGTGAGCGCTTTCTAAAAGTGAAGGGGAAATTGAATGCAGTGCCCACAAAAAAAAAAAAAAAAAAATTTAATGCCATTGAAAGGTGAGCCCCAATGTCACCAGCTTCTCTTTTACCTCAATCCTGCCCGGACACCACCTGCCATTCAGACATAGCCCTCAAACAGAGGCTGCCATTGTGCTTGTGTGGTGGTTTTGTATGGGAATTTACAGCATGACCAGGGCTGGGTTGAGGTTTGAATTGGATTTAAACACAGGTCCAGATGATACTGACCTACTGTATCACTAGCAAATGTACATTTTCACCCAGAGCCAAATGCGTTTATATATATATATATATATATATATATATATATATATATATATATATATATATATATATATATATATATATATATCAATTTGAGGAGCTGCAGTGCTTCCAGTGGCTGTGAAAGGACAGACTTGACCTATTTTTTTTTTTCTTTTTTAGAATACATAATCTGGCATATTCATCCATAATTTTAACCATTCAGCGCCGGATACACAGATATAGACACTGCATTGGTATAGTAGTACTAAGTGTAAGAGGCTGACGTTTTCTGAGAGAATTCTTTATCAATGTATTTATGTATCATGAATAGATAAATCTTCAAACAGAATAGTTTAAGCTTTGATCGCAGCAGTGTTATGGTTGAGTCTGTTTTTTTCAATATTAATAAATTCCACCCGCCCACATGTGTAGCACACACAGCATGCCCATTGCTGTATACAATGATGACATCTTCTGTCTGATACAAATGCAATTGATTTGAAAGTATTTTCCATCTGCCAATAAGTTCACTGACATGCCTAATACAGTATTGGGGTATTATGCATATGGAAATCAATAAAAAAAAAACTTCTTAAAAGCCTACAGCTTGAATTGGTTAATGAATCGAGCTACAACAGCCTCTGTTATATAAGATTCACAGATCTTGGAGGTCACAGTGTTTGACTGCAACTTGGAATATCACACTGACTTGGTTTACTTTAAAAACCTGGAAACGTATCAACATGTGATTAATATGAGAAATGAAAGGTTCTTATACAAGCCTGTAGATATTTAATTTGCTTTGTGTTATTGTGCAATGTTTGTGTATATGACAACAGTACGATATTAATGCTTTGTTTTTAATTGTTTTGTATATTTTTGTTTGAAATAAAATGAACAGTATTTCTAAGTGAAATTGTCTATGCATAGTGCAGCTAAGGCAAGCGTAGTTAGACTGTAAAAATGGGGAGCCAACTCCAGGAGCGCAATATATCCGAATCCGCAGTATAGCAAGGGGCGATATAATGAGGGGTGGGTGTATTTATAAATGACTTGCACTGGAGTTACGGCAGTGTGAATGTTTTCATTTCTCTAGTCTGGGTTGACGCTTGTAAAATAACCCTGACGGTTTACTCTGGCAGGAAGTTCCAATCACTAGTTTCAGCAAGGAGACTAAACTGTAAGTGTGTGGTTTTGACAGAGAAGCAAATGTTTTTTTCATGCAATTTCAGGTGGATTGTTTGACTGGCATTGCCCACTAAGATGGAAACAGTATAGTATAGTGAAACTGTATTATAGACTGAAGCCTTATCACTGTGTACATTTTACAACAATGTACAGTAACTTTATATTTACAGTAGCTCTCTGCCACATTATTCACATCGATACTAGGAACTCCACTATGTATAACACTGATATTGAGCTCTTTACTGTCTATTAAGGCATTTTTTAAATACATCGTATAAAAAATATAAAAACTGTAGAAAAAAATAACAAATGGCAGAAACTGTTTAACACAGCAATTCCATCTCCAGAATCTGAATGGGATTCATTAAATAAAAAAAATTTTAAAAAAATTCTAATTGTTTAAATATTGTCTTTTTGTCTTTGTCCTTAATAAATCTTAAAAATGCATCTTTATTTGTAATGTTTATAGAACACTATTCTTTGAACTCCCGGTGGTGATTTAAATACTAATAGATGCAAAGGTAGCCTGTAGTAGTTTCTCATTGTATCCTCAAGTTTTAATACTTTAAAGAGTGAGTAGCTTTTTTAATATACTTGCCCTTTAACAGACGTTTGCAGTTATTTTGGCAATCACTCAGATGTGTCTTTGGCAGGCAACAAGAACTGAAGAGAAGCTCCTGAACTCATAGTCAAAATAACTCAACAGACTTATCAAAAATGTATGCATATTACTTGCAATAATTGTCATTCAGAAGGACTGCAAACACCATGAATCAGTAAGAGAACCGTTTTTAAAAAATGACAATGTAGTTTGAAGCTTCCATTATTTAAACATGGTTCCTGTATCCGTGGATACAGATTGATGGAACATGATGCTCAAACAGGTTAATTGTCATGACAGATGTTACAGACACTAGAACTCCTTATTTTAGTTTATGCCAAAATGTCACTTCGAAATGACAGCATAGGCTGGAGTGGCCAGCAAAAACCATTCCAGACCACATCTCTGTTCCAAGTATGTCATAAATGATTTAACAAAATATATTAAAACTCTCCTCTTCTAAATGCGTTAATTATTTAATTGCTTCTATTAAACCTGAAGAGGAAAACTTTCGAGAACCACAGCACAGGCATAGAATTAAATAAGTATTTCTTTCTCAAGTATAACCATGTGTGTGAATATTAAATACTGTATGTCATAAGTAAAAAGGTTCAACAGTTGAAAGAACAATCTTTTTAGAAACCTGGTAATCTCCAGCAATGCTGCTCAATATGTTTGGAGTTAAACACAAGCAATTTTCTACTGTGAATATTGGTTATCCTCTGAATGGTCAGTTCATAATTCTGGGGTTCATACCTTTGAGGTACTAATGTGTGCTACATAGTTTAAAAGTAGGACTGTGTTGAATGTCCTATGCTTCTGAAGCTGAGGGGAACATAAAGCCACTTTTTCGGGAATAGTGGCTTGAAACCTGGTTCCAGGAAACCGGGAAACCTAGTTTCAGGCAACTTTGTTGAATCAAACTCCAAGACTCCCATGGTGTGCCATTCAGTGGCCTGAAAACCTAGTCTCATGAAACCAAGTTCCAAGCCACAAAGTGGTTTAGTGTTCCCTCAGCTTAATAGTTAAACAAAAGGTCAGTCTAATATGTGGTCATTATTAACGACACTGCTGGACAATTGCGAAGAACAAGGGTGTTAATCTGGTGTTCTGGGTTCCAATATCTGGTTTTGCTAAATACATGGAAAATATATTCAAAATCCTCAACTACACGCTATCTGTGAACAGAACATGAATGGGAATGTTTTTTTTTTTTTTTTTTTCCGTGGATCTATAAATATCTTCAAATGAAAGTGAAGGCAGTTATGAATAATTTGTATTGATTTCAAGATTTAAAGATTTCAATCTTCATTTCAATTAACTAAATTGCATTTAGATCTCCCTCTGTAGAGTTTTGGAGCTCCCTGGCCTTCCTCAATCCCACTGTGTGTGCACCCTTTTCTGGGAAACTGTCTTCTAAAAACACCACGAACAACACATTTCAATAAGAAATATTGATTTTTTTTATGGTGATCGTATTGGAGCAACTATTCTTTACCGTTTATCCCATGCAGACAGACCTCCCCCGTCCTCTGTCAGTTACAATTCACCTGAATTTATATCTTAGTTATATTAACACATGGGGCATATTTCATTGATCAAATCTTACTAGCTAGGCTGGTAATTTTAACCACTTGTACTATTGTTGGTTCAATATCTTATTATGCTTTTACCTTCTGTTTAGCGAGTCTGTGGTACTGTTTTCAGTGAACAATAATGTAAGGATAGCCTTTATCCTTCAGTTTTAATTAGTAGTTAACTATATTGGAACCTGACAAAATGACCATACAATGGAGCCTAAATAAAAGCTTTGTGTCTGTATTTTTGAATACAGTAACTCTGTTAAAGCAAGAGTAGTTGGCATGTTTATGTAAATGTATGATATGTTACTATACATTGTATGCAAAACACCACAAAAGTCTGCTTTCTATATTCTGTAAAAATACTTCTTGGCTGTAAGAGACTACTCAACATAGCAAGATGGAGGTTGTAACTATGGGCAGGCAGTTTCTATGTTAACCCAGGCCAGAAGGCAGTATAGAGTCCAAACACAGAGCACATTTATTTTAATAGTCAGACCACGTTGTAAATTGAATTATTCCGCAGTTCCATTCTGTAACATACATGTCACAGGCACTTCTATTATTTAGCCTGCTAGCTAGCTCACATTACTGCAGATACATCTTAGACACAACTCCCTCTATGCAACTGAGTGAGATTCAACAGAGTATGACCCAGTAGGTGATGTTAAAGAACAATGCATTACTTAAAGGTACAGTAACCAAAAAGGACCATTGAAAGGTACAGTAGTCTCCGGCTAAGAGAACACTTGCTTGGTTCCTGAGGGGTGTTCTCTTAGCCGAAGTGTTCTGGAAAGATTGCCTCAAGACACTCTCGCGATGACAAGTCACATTTGAAAATATTAAATAAACCATTTGAATTTAAGTTTGGTGATGACAAGTTATCAGGTTACAAAACAGTACATTATGAATTGCTAGCGGTGCAAAAAAAGGCGTTCTTTAAGCGAAGTTCCTGTTCCTTTAGGCGGAGCATTTACAAAAGGGAAAATCTATTTCACCACAAGGGCAAATGGTTGAATGCACAGTTTGACGTGCCAATATAACTTTCATACTTTTTCAATAATACCATCTCTAAGAAAAGTAACATATTTCTTTATAAATTGAGATAATAAACCTTAGTTGTCATGTTACTAGTAGTGAATGAGAAATATAATTTAATTTAAATTGATAGAGTTTAGTCTGAGATGAATTAATAATTGTAATTCCTAATCATATGAAAGATATTTACTTTGAAGGACAAAAGGATGAAATGTGATGTGTGTTAGAAATCTGACAGGGTGGAAAAAGCAGCTGAGAATCGTATTGACAGAGGATTGTCAATATCTCCTGAAATAATAGCTGGCCAAAGGCACAGTATTGGGCAGAGCAAATCAGTGTCCCAGTGATTTATGCATTATTCTTGACCATTGAAGTGAAGGGTCCTTACTTCAGAAAGCTATTGAGTGACCTGAAATTGAAATCTCCACTTTACAACACTCTAATGTAAATGCAAGCCATACGCTGTCCCTCACACTTGCATTTAACCACATATAAAAACCAGAAGTTTCTGAAAACAGACTGACGTCTGCAGTTTTGTAGACATAGCCTACATTTTCTGTTTATGATTACATTTTCTTTTTGTCTGTGCTTTCAAAATTTGCATTACAACTGGAAAACGCTGTAAGTGACTGGCCACAGAATGCAGGAATGTCACTGTCATACAATACATACAACAGACAGAATTTGAAGGCTTTAAAATAAATATCAGTACAGATCTAGACATTCAAACACCACTTGCAAAACATTTTACAATCTGGTGACAGCTTACATAATGTTTTGCTAGTTGAATAAGGAAAACTTACAGGAAATGAAGACAGATCTTCATGAAACTAGCATTCTTGTAGGGATTGAAATTAACTAGGCAATTCAAGATCCATTTAAACACATTGAAATGTATTTTATTTGACCTCTGGGTACCATTCCAATAGGTAATGCTGATTTATTTTGGTTAATTATTCTTGATTTGGTGCCACTACAGTATATGCATAGACTTATAACACTTTAATAGTACCAATAATGCTGTTAATATTAACTAAACAGTTCTCAAACTGTGCCTGCACTATTCTCCTTTATGGAAACTGTTTTTGAATTGGTTTTCCAATGATTGTCTTCCTTTTGGGTTCATTCAGTTTGGTAAAAATGACAAATAAAGCTTACTTTTTTTTTTTTTTTTTTTTTGTAAATTTAGTCGTCGCCAATTATTTTTACCCCGGTTTTCACCCCAATTTAGCATGCCCAATTATTATCTGTATCCCCGGCTCACCGCTCGCAACACCCCCGCCGACTCAGGAAACGGAGGCTGGAACACGCGTCAATAAAGCTTACTTTTAATTGAAGATCCAACCAACGCTGAAATTGACATGGCCATCTGTAGAAATCATATGGGAATTCCCAGACTAGCCTCTTATCTAACCACAGTAAAGATTAGGTGACAAACAACCTAGTGGTACTATTTTTTAAAATCTGACGCATGGCCTCTTTCAGGCATTAATGAATGCATCTGAGTCGGTTGACATTCCATATATAAGAAGCACTCAGTGCACAGTACAGTGTCACTTAGGACCCTGATATTAGTCATACAGATGGTTGTCTTGGGAAGAAGCAGTTTCTCCTTGCTGCCTGGAATTGCTGTTATGTCACCCGCTGCCCAGTTGCCTTTATTTGTATGGGTGGTCAGAACCAGCTTGTACAGATCAACGCTACAGTTTGTGAAGGGTCACATTTTCCCCGCACTCATAAAATAGTTGTCCTTGTTCTTGTGGTATAACCTTCCTTCTGGCATAATAGTTTGTTTCCTTAGACGTGGCACAACATATTTTTGTGATATAGTTTCCAAGGATGTAAAATCTTTTTTAATAGCCCTGTAGCATACTAATGGCTCCTTATTGTGAATTAGTATAATATTTTCTGTACTGTTATGGATACAATTCAACACCATAGAGCAGCCCTTAATGTTAGTATGCCATAGATACACATTTTGGCCTAAAAGGGGTACTGAAGCTAAAGATTATGTATTAAAATCCTTTTTTAAAGCATGTAACAAACAAGATAAAGAACAGAGGATAACATATGATGCTGCACTATACTTTATATGTGTCACTGATCCAACACCAGACATGGTCTACAGTGACTGAAAAATGGGTGGATGATGATTTTGTTTGAGAGGGGCTAAGGTCTGGGTGGACATGGAGACTGAACTACCTAGCCTTTCCCCCTGAAGAGTCTGGTCCCTCCATAGAAGGACTGAAATACTGGGACGTGAAAGCTTTCCCTGCCACTACCTGAGCTGTGCATGGCCAAGATGAACGTGAACCTTTACTGCAAGCTCAAAGCCATGTAAAGGCTGGTTTAAAAAACTACAGAACTAGCCAGAATGATTCCTAATGCCATAAAAAAGTAAGGGTAATGTTAAAAAAAAAAAAAAAAAAAAGCCATTTAAATGTCATTTGAAGCTGCTCTTTAATCCTGATGGTATTTCTGCCAATTGATTTATTTTTGGTCTTCTGCCATTTGAATATGTTTGTTGTAACATGTGTTTCTTTCAAACCTCAAAACGACCCATATATTGAATGGAAGTGCATGACATGTGAGATGTATAGAGTTTTTTTTCTTTGCTACAACCACTTTAATTCATAGTTAAGCCATATATTGTACAGCTGACAGCATGTTGTATAATGTACCTTACTGTGTAAAAACCCTGCCCTCAATATTTCACAATTAGTTTTTATGTGTGAGTCAGAAATAACCATTACATTTGAATTACCATCCGTTACTATAAAGTGGTACCAAATTAAGTCAACATGAGATTTATCTTGTCGTAATCCATGGCGGATTTGTTTTCCTGTGAAGCTAAAGATAAAAATAAAATAAAAATCAGATTACATTTTATAGCTTAAATGTTATAAAACTTAAAAACCTGAATGGCAAAACAAATACTATTGACAATAAACCTATCAAAAGCAGTGAAGTAGCAATGAAGCAACAGGTGAACAAATTGTGCTGCCTTACAATAAGCCACTTGGTAGCGCATCCTCCACTATAAAAGTGCCAGCAGTTAACAGCCTAAACCGTCCAGGAGAAAATATTGCCTTTAATGAATATTCTAGCAGAATTTTTTTTTTTTTGCAAACTGCTTAAGCTTATCTTAAAGAATGACTTCCATATTTCTGTTTATTTTTTTAATGCAGCTAACAGCTCCCTTTTCAATGTTTTTAATTAAACAGGAGATGACTCCACAGGTACAGGGGGCCACTTTACAACATAGCTATGCAAAAATCAAAATACAAAAACACACCTTATCATTATACTTTATACAAGGGGCCATACATCAATTGAAACATATTGTAAAGGTAGTACCCATATTGATACTATAATACTTTTGTTCAACAAAGTGCTTTGTACAAAAATGCTGGAGGACTACAGCTGTTACTGTTTATTGTCCTGAATGTTTTTAATATATTGAAAATGCTTGTAACCAACCATAAAATCCACTTGCCAGATTTCAGAACATTTAAATACATCTTATTTTGCCGTAAATCTTCTTGTGCGTGTCAGACTACCAACTGTATTGTGTTGTTTTATTTGAATTAAAATCTGATTAAGTACAATTGACCCCATCTCTCTTACGGCAAAGGAATGTCTTCTACCTACCAAGAAGACACTTACAGTATAACATAAGAGACAGGGTCAGCTGTACTTGCTAACTCATATAAGAGTACATCTGTACAGCATGTATATTGTTTTTAATGTAACTAACAAGGTACTTTAAAGAACAAGATTATAACCTTTATGTCATACACTGTCTGTTTTATGTCTGTTTTTCAAAAAGGCAGGGATAATGAACAACGTGTCTAGAATTCTTTACAAGCGAATCCTCCCATCAATCTATTGTAATTTACTTTGAGGCATAAGAGCCCTTATTCTGTGCTCCGTCCATATATGGACTCCAAAGGAACAAAAACCAATTTTCTTAACTCATATAGGCATTAGCAAGATTACGGGTGCTCTCTGATGTTCTAAAAATCCCTTTGGTTTATCTTAAATCCACCATTGGCATTTATTCTCCATCAAGATTCATAGACTTCAGTGTTCAATGCTGTTATATAGTCAAACTTCCACACATATGAGGACAATTAAGTTATGTGATTTTTATCATGACCCCCTAGGTTTTTATGTTCAGACCAATACCAATATTACAAATAATTTACTACTCAAGTAATGTGTTATGGTCTTACACTGTCGCTTTATGAGTACCTGTACCTAATATCATGTTGTGCCACCATTTGCCCTCATCACTGCCTTGACACCACGGGCAGGATTTTCAAAAGGTCGTAAATGATAACTCCAGTGTTAATAAACAAATCGGTATGTAGCATTGATTTGGGCATTTTCAAGAGGTCGTTATGCATATCTTGTTATTAAATAATCATGCTAACGTGATTTCCGAAATTATGTTAATTTACAAAATAATGTTAATATCTTAACGAGCAGTGCTTCGTACGACTATTTATTTTGTTTGTGTGGGAATTTAAAAGCAAATCCATCTTAATTGTCAGTTTATCAGGAGTTCATTTGCACTTGGAAAAAGAGGGTTTTAATTAACGAAAGACTATAACTCACCTTGAAACAGAAATTTAACAGACCGCAGCTGTGACGCCAACGATACAGAGACTTATACATAGATAATTCAATATTTGTAGCTATGGAAATATTTTAGACTTTTATATACTTGTGGTTATGAATGAGATTTGTTCACTTGTTTCAACAATTTGTAACCTTAAGCCCGGAACACACTGCCTGATGACATCACAGGAAGGGATGCATGGATGCATTAAGTACAGTGGCAATGGGATGAATCAATAGGGGAAAAGGTAAGGCTATGGCAGGAATAAATATCTACAATTTTGGTTAGAACTTAAGGCGACGTGATCGTGAAAACCACACATGATTGGAGACATGCTTGTATTCACTCTCTCTCTCTATTAAACACACACACACAGTATTCCACTGGTTTGTATATAATGTCCATGCTGATATTTTTTGAAAACAAGACCTGACAGCCCCACATTGTACTTTTTAACTATTAGATGAACTATTTACAGAATACTTAAAAACTGCTGCTATAATCATGATTCATTTTTATATTTCATAGTCACTCAGGGGTCACAAATGGAGATTAGATAAAGGGGCATTCGGAACAGAAAATAGGAGGCACTTTTTTACACTGTTTTTTGAAAATCCTGCCCCACATGTCATAGACTCCACAAGGTGCTCGAGGCTGTCTCGAGGCACTTTACATCATTCAGTCATTAATATTTCAGACTTGCAGCCTCTCTGACCGTCTTTTCCCTCTGTCCTGTTGGTCACTGTTTGTAGCTACAGCTGTCCTGGTGACCACTTTCTCTTCGTTTTGCCATTTCTGATCCATTCTGATGACTCTTGGAGTAGCATACCAACATGACTGTCCTTGCTCTTGTGGCACCTGCTCAGTGTTCGCCCACATCATGCCTCTTTCGAATGCTGTCTGGTAGACTATTTGCAATCTAGCTTTATAGTACTTCTGGAATGTGATGTTACATCACATGATCAACCTAATTTGCAACTCTAATTCAGGGCAATGTCAAATTCAATCAGATATAATCTGAAAAAGTGACCAGGCAATGTATGTTTATCAGATGTATCTATATAAAAGATTTTTAGTTTGCAAGAAAATTCAGTCGCTTTCGGATCCTTCATTTATTCTACGCAAGACAGAAAACTAGATGTGACTACCACCCTAAAAATACTGACAGCCGCTTGCCTATAATCTGGTTAATGTTTTCCGACTTGAACAATTAACAGCAAGGATAAGCTTCTGTGCTGCAGCTGCCGAAACTAATTCAGTTAGGCAAAAATATTTTTTGCACTGTCTGTATTTTTCTTGTTTATACTAATGTTCTTGACAATCCATAATACTTTAAAAAAACAAAACCGAAGTTGAAGTTGGTTAACTAAGCCCATTGATAGTGGAACGAGCAAAATACAACATAGCTGTTCCTTTATGAGGTTTGTAATTATCCAAAATGTTTTTTTTTTTATTCTAATCTTTTTTTTATTTCTAATTCTTTCTTTTAACATATTGTTGTATGTTTGTATGTGCATGTGTGCATGTATATATATGTGTTTGTATTATTTTATTGTTGTATTGTTATTTTATTGAGTTTGGTCTCCTTAGGTCTCTCGTTGTATTAGTGCTTGCACTATTGAGGTGTATCTGTGTGGTGGAAGAAAGGTTTATTTTTTAAAACGAACGTCACATATTTTCACTACATCTTTGCTGCATCCCAGACAACTTTAAGATTTGAAGGACTCCTCTTTACTGCTTTTTGTTTGCTATTTCATTATTCAAAGTGGGTTAATTATAGGCAACCCAATAACGCAGACTGGCTGATTTATAATCTTACCTTTATTGCTGTCTGTTGTGCCATTACTTTCAGCCGTTAAAATGCAAGTTGTTACTGGGGCCAGTGTACAGGCAATGTGGACTAGTGAGACACAAACTCATATAAATAAGCTAATTTAAAAGCCATTTGACAAAAAAGGAGGGCAAGTTTAACCCAGGTTTACCAATCCCTAAAGAAGTTTGGTCAGCTGATAACGCAGGTATTTTTACTTACTTTAGATGATTATTTGTATTCCAAAATATAATTTGCATTTTTTTTCAATGGGTTTAAATAATTGGTTCCTATTCATACAAAAAAAAAAGTATAACTCATTTGAACTGTTGGTTTCAGTCAAACTGCTTCTAAATTACAATCGCACACGATTCCCACAGAGAGAAACTGGAGCACCCTGAATAAAATATCTGGCCAGGTTTCTCAAACAAATTTGAAGCCCCACAGTTTGTTCAGCTGTATACACTTGACACAGTTCAAAACAAAGAATTAAACATACGGACTAGTGTAAATCCCTAATGAACATCACATTGAATAGCCGCAGTGGTGGAGGAAAGCACCTTGATTAATCATGTTTATCATTTACAAAAAGGCAATTGTGTAGCTGCTGAAGAAATAAGGCACAGCTCTCCTTTATGACCCTCATTATTACCCTGTTCTGTGGTGCTATTCAATCAGTCTTTAAAGCATTGAAGGGCCTAGGCCCTAGTTACTGCGCTAGCAAAAATGCTAAGATGTGTTAACATTCAGAAAAGAATGGCAGGCCTTGAAGTCACAGACTCAGCACTCAGAGTGTTACGGGGAGGGGGGGGGGGGGGTATAAATTGACATTTAAAAATTCCTGAAATATTCTAGCATTCATGTGTAAAGGTACACATTATTTTCCCCTCATACAGTAAATGATCGATTAGGTTTTTACAATAATTAACACCCTTTTCATATGACTCAGTGTTATTTACATACATATATATGTAGAGGTCATTATTGTACCAAAACCCTGTTTGTTTTTTAAAGAAAACAATTCTCCAATTCAAAATGGTGGATAACGAATGCTACAGCTTGTCACTGCACTTGCAATAACACGGACCATTTTGATTTCCAGTTTCAGAAAAATATAAGTTACGACAGTCAGGGACACTGTATGTGAATGATAACCTTCTATTTATCCTGCAGGAGCCCATGGTTGGAACTAAAATCAGAGTCATGTATGTATACTTGCTTGCTGTATAGAAACAAAATTACAGAATCAGACAGCTGAACCGGGGGACGGGGAGTTCAGCTGCTGACATTTAAAAGTTGGAGACTTATCAGAGAAAGGGAGGGAGGTGTTTCGTGCATCTTTTAGTTCTCTTCTAGTGATCCTCACCCTTGTCCCTTTTTAGTGCAACATTAATGAAGTCGCTGGGCAGGGACCCTAAGTGAGGACTTATGACAACTTATCAACCTATGAATTTACAGCATTACTATTTTTATAATTACTGTACACGCAGCTCTGATATCTAAAGAGACCCTGTTACTTGTAGTGAGATTCTGGCATTTGTATTGTAGTAGTATTGTATGTAGTCAGAAATAGTTGGTTTAGTTGTGGATTTAGATCCTGTTCAAACTCCCCAAATAGTGTTAATGTACCCTGTTCGATCAACTGTCTTTTTTTCTATTTTGAACTAACTTTAATAAGGGTATTGACAGCATTGCCTGTGTCATCCCGAGTAGTCACCACCAAGTGCTTTTTTTGACATTTCAGGTGATTGCTTTCTACTGGGGTTGCATTGTGATCATTTCTCAAAAGATATTTTTCTTTTGGTCCCAGTGAAAAAATAAATAAATGCATCAGAGTACAGTCAATATTTCTTGCAATCTTGAATTTACTTTGATCTCCAGTTTCATGTCTCATGGGAGATTTAGTTCACTTGGTAATACACAAGTGGTTCACTTTTAGTTTGTGGGAAAGAAAGGATTCTTTGTATCTTTTACAATGGAGACTGATACTGTACTGTATCTTTTGACTATAAAATGTTTTGAAGTAAACGTCTGCTTTTTCATCTGCTTTATAAACACAAGGTATGTTTGAAGATTCTGATAAGAGGTGAATTGTGCATTGGTGGATTGAAGAGGAGATATAAATATATATGAGGGCCCAGCATGCAAGAGGAATGATAGTGGACTATGTATAAAAATAAATGTACTGGTGTTGAAATGTACCAATTGTGTCTCAGTGGAAGCCAAACTCTCCACAATCTTAATATCGGTGGCTTTGTGTATTATTTAAGCAGTAGTTAATTCCTGTATGCTGTATGTTGACAGTGTGTCTGTTTATTTTGTGCAACATGTATATAAACATGTATATAAGTACTAATCGGACATACATCTGATACTTACCTTGAGGGTCCTCCTTCTATAAAACAGGGTTATTATTTGAAATCGGTTTTCATGTGCATGAATGTGACACTGCTGAGAAAGCATATGCAATGCTTTTTTGTTTCCACAACTATGTTGAAGAGTCTCTTAGAGTGCAGCTTAGTTGCCCACATTTCAGAGCTATTCAGTATTCCAGGAGAGTTCTCTCTGCTCAGCATTCTATGAACTCTGGTCCTGATTTCTTGTATTGCACTGCATGCTGACTCAGGTCTGTCCTTGCCCTCTCTATCTTACACATATTGACATTCAGAGTACTGCAATGAATTCCAAGCCTAACTTCCCCTAGTCACTAGTGCAGCTGGCCTTGTGTTATTCTATTCATTCTATTTTTTTATTTTTATTTAATGTATTTATATTGGGAACCATTCCCAGCAGCCAAAAACTACACTAAATAGGAACTGTAGGTGTAAAAGGCAAAGTATAGATGCTTGTCTCTAAATATTCAGTGTGGCAAATGTTATACTGCATTACTTCATTACTTCATTGTTGTATTTTACATATTGCACGGCCAAGACCTTTTTTTTAATATGCGACTGATCTTGATTTTATCATAATTAACTTCCCACATCTTAACAATAGGAATCAGCCATATTCTATTTTGCATTTTTATTTTGTTAAGTTTCATTTAATGCATATGTAAAAGGTTCGATATAATCTCCATACATAGTACATTCATAAATATTAATATATTCTTGAAATAAAACCCCATAAGAAGAAATGGTATAAAAAAAAAAAAAGTTTTAAAGACACCTGCTTTTGATCTCCTATTTCATGACTTTTCCAGCAAAGCCGGAATTGACAGCTTTATCTGTGAATCATAGGTTCTTGTAGCTACCGTTTACATGGTACTATTAAAGCCATCTTCAGCTTTCATGCCTCAGAATTAGGACATGGGATAATAATATTGATATGACGCTGCAGCTTCAAACTGTGTTCTCATTACTAATATTAGATCTGGTTTTGAAGTAAATTATTAAAGGGCTCCGCACAACAATGTAATAAGCCTGTTAGAACTGAACCCTTTGTGTACTAATTGGTCTGTCAAAATTAAACCTTCTTTAATAAAAATCTAATGTATTTCTATGCATGATTTAAATTGGTCAAACATTTTAAATATGATACAGGGTGAATATACTGTATCTAACATTAGTTAAATAATCCTGAACAAACATGTTCAGGTTATTTATATACATATTTTAATCATTTACTGTAAACCTGCTCTTATTCTATTGCTTCAGCCACATGCAGGCATATCTATCGTTATAAAGGTTGAGCATAATAATTTTGCATGGTCATTTTGTAGCTTTCCCAAGCTTTTACCATGGGTATATTATGCATTTACCATGGTTTGCCATGATTTCTTTACATCCTTCCCATAGCTCTTTGAGCTTTATAATACTCACCTATGCTTTACTGTGTTTTCACTATGCTATATTACACTTCCCTATGCTTTTACTTATGTAAGGGTATATCTTAAGTTCAGCACTATGGTGTTAATAGACTAGGCATCTTGAATGATGGATCCTTCTTCTTATAGACTACTGGCATGGCATTTACAACTTTAGTGGTTAAGATTTGTTTTTAAAGCCTTTTAATACAGGATTAGATGTGCTGATATTAAAAAAGCATAATACTAAAAGGATATTCTACAGTCCAATCCTTGCATCAGTATTGAATCTTAACATGGTTCAGAACTGCTTACAGTGCTTTTAGATTGCACTGGCTGGAAATATATGTTAAAAAATATAGTACAGTTAATAAATCTAGACTGCCACTTAAAATAATGTGTTTTAAATAATACTAACTTATTGTACAGGTATTTCAAACAAAACTGGCATGCAGTAGATTTAGAAATAACCCTGAAATAGAATGTTTGGAGGGGAGGGGCGACACTAATTGAGGTGACCTATATTGCTAAATAAATGTGCAAAGCCACCAGAATCAAACCAAGCCAACATCAATTGACTATAACTTAAGCTATCAGGTGTTTGGAAACTGAGAACATATATTTCAGTAACTCTTCAGGGTTAATTATATAATCAAGTTATTTGTGACCGTATTTATTTATTTGCTGCATTTATTGGAAACAAATCCTCATCAGCAAGAGCACTGATAAAAAATGTACTCTGTGTGTGTGTGTGTATATCCCATTAAGGGAGAATTCAATCACAGCTCCCACCAAAAACCTATATTTTAATAAATGAAATCCTCTATAATGCATATCACTGATCACTGAAGAATAAATACTTCACGGACTTTCAGCTTCTGTGTTAAACAATGACAGCTTGGAGAAGGGCCATCTGCAGTATTTTAACTCTATTTATTTTATAACGTAGCTTGGCATATTTAAGGTCAATTTTATTTATTTTATGTATTTTATTTTTAGCTGAACTAATGAATAACATCTAATAGGAAAAGTCTGATACTGAGTTCACTCTATAACTAATAAAGCAAATAGGATTCTGGTACTGAGATAAAATGTCTGCAGTGATGTGTTTATACTTTACCATACAATCATTGCCAGACAACATTCATATACTTTGCAAAATGTCATACCTGAAATCATTGCAAACTAATTGAACTTATTCTTACACACAACTATTTCACCTTTAACAACAAATATTATCAACAGATCATGGGAACAGCTATGGGGACCAAAATGGCACCACAATATGATAATCTCTCCATGGCCAATCTGGAAAAAGAATTTCTACAGCAACATCCTTACAAACTATTTTATATACATTGTCATAACAATGTATATACATTGTCATTGTTTATTATACAGCTTTTGTTTTTCTTACATTAGAATTGTAGTGATTCGAAATGGGTTCTTTTTGTTCTGATGCCATCTTTGAATGTAAACATCAATCTCTCTTTCCTACTTTCACCTGAAGAAGAGACCTAGAGGTCTTGAAAGCTTGTGATTAATTATTATTTAGTTAGTCTAATAAAAGGTATCACATTTCCTTCTCTTTGTCTACTTTACCATAGGAATTTGTAGGATAATGCAAGACGTTTTATATAATACAGTAACACAAGCGTAGCATAACATGTTTATTGAACAGTCCATGTTAAAAAAACAATGTATTTTGCATCTAGGTAAAAATACTGCCCTGTTTTTATTTAGGCTGTAGCATAGTTTTCTCTTCGCCTCTTCTTATCACACAACCTTAAAAACATTATGCTGTCTTGTCATGAACTTTATATTGTCTTTCAGCAAGATTTTGTAACCCAGCTCTTACTGACTTTACTTCAATAACATGCACTTGGGCCATGCTTTCACTATTACTTTGCTATGTCTTTACTATTGTAAACTTGTATAAGGATTACCAAGTGTATTGAATATGTAGCTAATAAATGTAAATATGCACAGGAGGCATTCATGTGAATGAAGAGTTCAAAATGACAATGGGTTGTACAGTATAATTAAAGCTACATATAAAGTGTCCATTTTGAAGCACTACATTTGAACAAACACAGAAACCTACTGAGATAATACATTAGACTATTAAGAGGAGAGACAGAAGTACACTGTATATTTCAGTTATCCGGAAGATGCTAACTATATAATTTACTGGTCTCTACACCTCAATGTAGCTCACAATGTTTGTGTTTAACAGATTCCCTGCAGTGCTGAGATGCAAATCTCACACCAAGCCTGCAAACCGAGCTGCCTCTTTATATATCACCCCCCACTGCTAGCATAGCTGCAGGAGACCAAGTGAAAGAGTGGAAGAGGCACAGTGGTTAGAATGCAGTGGGATGGCTCAGGATCTTTTCAGAGAAAATTGGACGCTCTGTTCAATTCACGCTGCTCTGGATCAATACCCTGCAGTCTGTACAAGTTATCTACTGCTTGTGTTATCCTACATTCAAAGCAGCATATTTCTGTTTCGAAGTCAAGTCCAAAGTTATAATGTACCTTATTGAAAGTGCATGCTGTTACATTGAGTGTGATATCTTCTTCATCGTCTGATCTTCTCTGGTTCAATATGTGTGTGTGTGTGTGTGTGTGTGTGAGTGTGTGTGTGTGTGTGTTTGCACTTGCATTAACTACATAGGTCTGAATTGTGCAGTTTTGAAAGAAACACATGGTATCGAAAAACATGTATTTTCATTTTAAAACATATCTGGTAACTTTAGGTTAAAGGAAGCTCTTTGTTTCTATGCATTACTCTTGGGGTATATGTTTGAACTTCGATACAACTACCTGTACTTTAATGAAAAATTAGCCCCAGTTGCCCCCTTTATTGAAATGTATAAACGGTCAATAGAAATGCAATAGGCGTGCTTGAGTGTATCCATCATAAGACAAACATTGCATCTGTGTGCTCATATGCCATATGTACATTGAACATGTTTCTTAAGACAATAAATATTGAGGACAGAAGACAAAAAATATATATTTTTTTAATAATACTGATATTGTATTATTTGCAAATGCCTACTACTGTATACATGACTATTTATTAACATGTAACTGAACTTTAATAAATGGATAATTTGAATAGCAATTCAATACATATTTGTGCCTGGCAAAAGAAAGCTTTACTGAATAAATTTAGATTGCAAGAATGTCTGACAATCACAAGAAACCTTCTCTAAAAAGAACATGCATGTTGAAAGCATTCTGTTAAATAGAAAAGTAAAGGTGAAACAAAATGCCTTAGGCTGGTTTGTCAATATCATATGCATAACAAGCCTCAGAGGCTGATCTGCACACCAGCTAGTACAACTCCATAGCAGTGAAGGCTTTGGTTTGTTAACTCAGACTTGCCATTTTAGGTGACTTTTCAAAAGGCATGATTTGCATAAATTGTCAGTTTATATTAATATTGTCCTAGACAGGACAGTTTATTCGATTGGTGATGGAGCAATACATTCTTAAGATTCAGGACTGAAAAAAAAAACATAAAAGTAATTTATGGGGATACCTGCATACCTGCTTAGTACATAATCCCTTTTTATCCATTACCATTATATAATACCATTTGCCCCATGCTTCATATTCGAGTAACTCATCGTCAGACTTGACTGTGCAGCTGCAAACACTGCAGCAATTGGAGTTCAGTCCCCATGTGTGAACCAAGTGTTTGCTGAAGGCAACTGAAGGCATTGAATTTGATTGGTTTTGTAATTGCAGGTGGATTTCTGTTTACACAAGCCTATACTTCAGGTCATCAAAACTAAACTCTAATTGTAATACCGTTCCAGATTCTGTGGTTGTCAGCAATTCTGCAGATGCAGTTAGTCATCCTCAGTAGAAAACAAATGATCATTAGACCTTCACATTAGACGTATCCTATGAGACAACCTATTGTGCACACGAGGCTGAGATAGTAATACATAAGGAGAATGTCTCATAAGACAAATCTTAATGTGTCAACACCTGAATGACTAGAGATGATTTAGAATATTTGCATGCAAGGGATGGTCAAATTTCAAACACAATACAAATCTTTGGAATTGAATGTATTGCCAATGCAGTGTAGTTTCATAATTTGTAACCAATCAACAAAGAAAATGCAACATTGTGTTCTGAGTAAATAAAACTTTAGTCTATTTTCTGTCTATTTTGACTCCTAAGACCAGTGCCATTTTGTGATGCTTACATTTTTGGATACAAGATGACACTTGGTAGTCCTAATTACAAGACAAATGTTTTATGTACACTGTGCCTAAAATACTTATTCCCTTGTATTCCACTTGACGTCAGAGACCTTCTTGACTATAATTATGTTAGGTAGGCCATCTCCCACAGCTCTGCTTAATGATATTCTTGATCTTCCCTATTTAGACAAATACCCTCTAGGCTCTACCTTTACGCTTTCATTGAAAATGTATGTTAGAATAAACTAATGTATTCTGCTTATGTCAGTAATGTATGTTTTCCCAATGTTTTAGGACATTGACTTGTGTTTAAAAAAGTTAAATCATCTTTGTCTTAATTTACCCATTAGAGCATTAAAAATCCTTCAGCTACTATTAGAAAATAAATGTGGGATATTTATACACATCATTATGTTATTACCTGTATTACTGTAGTTGTAACCAAGAGCATATAAGAAATCCACCAAGCACAACTACAAAATTGATTTCCATGCATACAGCATAATGTCAAACATTGTACCCAGTATGAAAAATGTATATTTTACCATAGTCTGTTGACAATGTTTCAGTTGTTGGTTGTGGTGGTTACATACTATACTGACAAGATAGTAATTAACCTCCTCTCTTTCTTATAGTCAAATGCATCTTGTGTGTATGTGTGTGTGTTACAAGATTATGAGTGCCTGTCTCCTAAGAGACAAGAAAAGTATAGCTAATGAACTAAACCTAGTGTACATTGCCATCCTAATAACAGGCAATGTCTGCAGGGTAGCCCTGGGCAACTCAGAACCCAGTCTGCTTTTGCAGAATGTATTTAAGGCAATACACAACTAGATGCCATCTGGTGCACTGATACTGAAATCATGAGCCCAGGGACACTTGTTGCCTATTGAACAGTCTACACATGGCTCTATTGCAATCTCGGAATCCATGACCTATTTCTAAATTGAACACTTCTTAGGAGAGAAAAAACAATATGTATGAGGAATTATAAGCTGTTTGCAAACATTCAAAAGGTCATTACTGCTTGGCCTTGATAGCCTAGCAAATAGCATTTCTCTTGGAAATCAAACACAACAGCACACTATTGTACTCAAGAGTTGCAGTAAGGTTTCTTGAAATGGAATATTCAATATACTATTGTAAACAAAAAAAAACAGGGAATAGCAATGACTTTATGGCAAGACATTTTCTACCCAGATGGCAGTTTTATTTCTCCTGTCATAGGTGTCAGCTCTCGACACCACCATCATGTCCAATGTGTTCAGAATCAAGGTTTCTAGGTTTTGGTACACAGAATACCATTTGAAGGGTTACTTTTATATCATCTGAATTTCCTTACATTTAACGTCTTCCCCATTAAATATACTATTGTGTTTGTGCTCTTGTGTTGTCTGCTTAAATCTTATTTACCACACTTTCTATATACTCCAGGATGAATTCAATACTTTGTCAATCGCTGGACATGCTTCTGAAAAAAAGCTGAATTTCTGAAGTTTGAAAAAATGACCACTGACGTTGTGCAACTGTAATTTCTGTCCCCTCTGTAACTGTGAGTTAACTTGTAGGAGTCTTTTCAGAAGACTCCTAAGGTTGCAAAGGGACACAGTAAGCCTGGCAAATAATAAACAGAAAAGGCCATGGTGAATTTCACAAAACAAACATAATAGTATATTAAACAGATAGTACTGTACACTTTCTTTATGACTGCACACTATGAATCTACATTCATTTGGAACACTGCACTGCTTACACTGAGAACTCATCAGAGTTCTCACTACCAATTAAGATGTGAATAAAAGATCTGTGAATCACTTCTTTCATGCAGATGTACCATAGCAGGCCTCTTTCCTGGTAAAATGTGCGTCTTATTATTGGTAATAAAATGAATATCTATGCCTTCCTTTGTCATTTTAGAACTGATTTATAGATTCCAAAGCTTCACTACAGTCCATAGAAAAAGTTCCCAAAAGGCAATCTATCCAAGTGTTCCTGGCATACTACTTAGCCAGACCCTACTTGCAATTTCTATTCAAATTAACAGAAAGACCAGTATGTGCTTAGAATAACTGCAGCTGTGTTCAGTAATTCAGCTACGAACCCTGAGGTGCCGACATTGATCTGCAAAAAAGCCTGACTGAAATACATAATGTTAGTTCTCTGGTTCAGAAGAGTGAACTGTATTTTCTGTTTGAAAGACCCCATGTAGTTTTAAAAATCAATGTGTATGTTTATATACATGCTTTAACACATTTAAACGTCAAAAAACAGAGAAATGGCAGAGAAATGGTAGCTTCCTTTTTTTTTAAATCTATGAATGCTGCATTACATCCAATTCAAATACAATATAATCAGCTGACTTTCAGAGAGGACAACAAGCAACTGACTACTGTGGAATCGGTGACTGACAAACCCACAGTGTGTAAAATGAATCCAAAGTGTTTGGTGTTCTCTTTCAAACATCAAATTGAATTGGAAACAGAATCAATCAAAGTAGCCATCAAGTTCCGCTTTCTCATAAAATCACTGAAGGCTTGTGAACATGACGGCTGCAGGGGTGACATCAGACCAGAAACAGAAACCACAACAAACAGTTAATGGCAGGAAAAACTGAGACGCTGTGGCGCTCAGTGCTTTATTTAATAAAAATAAAAGATTTACTATAAATCGTTAATACAAATAAATCATAAAAATAGCGCACAAATATACATAGAGGTGGAGCTCTCCGTCACAAGGCTTAACTATGAAGTACCTTATTTGCAAAATCTACCAATATTGTGGGATCCTGTAGTTTTAAACTGAACTGTTACTGTCCATTAGACATCTTTTTAAGACAGATGCCTAATTTCCATTCACGTGTGCATGTGAAGCTGCCCAATGAGTTCTGTTTACATTATGATGCAATGTCCCAGCATCACTTTTCATAACTTGTAAAACTGTGGGTGGCCATTGGATAGCATTAAAGTTCAAATGACTCATTTACATTTATTGTAACTGCTGTCTCAAATTTGTTTCTCATTGCCCACAATCTGTCACATTTTAGATGTGCATGTTAACTACACACAAGAAACAAATGCAGTCTGTAACTGTAACCAATGCAAAAACTCATTTGCCTTCTTAAGGTAAAGCCCAAAATAAACTTCCTTTTTATTTAAGCAGCTTTGCCTCAACCCAAACCAGTCTCCCAAACCAGAATGGTGATCGTACGATCTGAACAATCTCACTTGCGTTATTTTTGAAAATGCATGATTGACACTTTAAAAAGCTTTATTTTTTTTTTTTAAACAGTCCATCTCATTAAATTAGCTTTAAATGAATGCAATGTAGGGCCAGATTTGCTTTGATGTGTCTAATAGTATAGCTAATCAAGTCCCTTTCTCCTTCGGGGGACGTCTGGAACGGGATACTCTGTAAATCTGTTTAACAGCTTGTAACCTGGAGCTTCGAACATTTGGATGTCAAACACGGGAGTAAATCCTTGCTGTGTGTTTCAGTCATCGCTGTTAATAAAATGGCAATTGCTGTTCCTTCAATATGTTTTCTAATTTTTGTATTGAATATTAGTGATGGTTTAAAAGAAGGCATGAGGAAATAGTTTGTGCTTATGGGTTTGAATAAAAGTGGTCCAGAGAGGATGACTATATAGTATGAACAATAGTGTGTTGATTCTTTGTAATTAGTTCAAGTGCTACAAACTACGACAAAGGAGAACAAAAGCTTTTATCAGTGACTATACCATACAGCTGACTTGAGGCAATAGTAAGGGTTGCAGGTGTTGAATACAGGAGAGTATGGTATAACTTGAGCAGAGGACATCAGTTTTAACTCTCCTGACACCAATGCAAGTGGTTAGTAATCACTTTCGTTTTAATAGTGGGAACTGTCAGCTCAGCAGCAATATTTGCTGCTGAGATCAATATTTTGAAAGAAAGCTTGCATGTAATACATACATACAGTATGTACTCTTGCATAATTATCACATTCTGCAGTTGTAAGAAGTCACTTACTACTAGACTAAACTGATCTGTCACCAACCGGCATACGTTTCATAACCACAAGCACATCTTAAACTAAATTATTCTTAACCACATCGCTCTAACCGCTACGTGTTTCTGAAAAATAATTAGCTTTTACATTTTGAAGTTTTTTGGCAGAGAACTTCAATTGGCAAAACTGCTTGTACTAGTACACAAAACCTGTGAGCTTTCTCATTCGAGAAACAAAGTGAATGAGGCAACTTTAAGGCATTGCAAAGATGGAAATCTGCAATGGCTGAATACTAATTTGGCTGCTTTAGATGAGCAAACCTCTTTGGAGTTCTGCTCTACACAATACAATGTTTTGGGGTAACAGGGTAACACAGGGGGTATTGTTTTGTTTGTTTTTGTTTTGTTTTGTTTAAATTCCCATTCAAACAACATGTTCTCTGCGCGTCATAGAGCATCACTGGACTTTCTTGTTTTCACCTGCGTCCATCACACACCTGTTTCTGCTGCCTCTGATTAAGGATTGCTACGGATTCATCTTCCCTGCCAGTGTGAGCAGCAGCGTGTGCAGCGATCGTGTAAGAACATCGGGAAAGGACACTGGCTGTTTTGGGGCTGTTCTGGGATGTTTCTGTGTTGTTATGTTATGTTAATTTATTAGTTGGTTAGTTGTGTATTTGAAATATTTATCATTATTCATTTGCTTTTATATGTCTGCTATGTCTTTCCATTTGCCATTTCTCTCTATCGTTATGTTTCTTTTTCTATTTTCTTTTTCAATTTAAGACTGTAATGTAATAATAATAATAATAATAATAATAATAATAATAATAATAATATCATTCAGAGTGCTTTCTCAGAAAACAGGATACACAACTTTGTTAAAAGTAAACCAACGCCATTAAACATTGTTGTGTTTTAAATCAATCTGTTTAGCGCTAGAGTACTTATATATAGCACTATTAAAATAACAATTTTACTGCACTGTGTTTACTTTTCTTTCTACAGAGCTGAAGAAGAACTTTTGTACAAAACGTCCTGAAATATTTTTATAATACTGAAACCTTTTGAGTACATCTATATATATATATATATATATATATATATATATATATATATATATATATATATATATATATATATATATATAAAAATATATATATATAGTAGACCCCTGATAATCCATGCAGATTGGGACCGTTTTGAGCGTGAATTAGTGAAAAACATGGATTAGACAAAATTGAGTTTACTGTTTGGGAAATCTCCAAAAAATGCAATAACTCAAATAAAATATAATGTCCAAACAACTGTCAACATATATACTGTACATAATCAGCACTGTTCAGAGGCAGAGAAAGCTAGTTTAAAAAAGTCACTGATCTTGCTGCAAGTCTTTAATTGCCGGGAACTGCTCTTCATATTCACACTGCCAGGCTAAGTCTTAAATCTGCTGCTCGCTTGTCACTGGTTTCAGTAACTACAATACAGTACTGTCCGTTGGCTTGCACAATACTGTACTCAATTTAATTGAATTAAATTCAAAGATGACCATCCGCTTCCGCACATATATGCTGATTTCCACACTAATAGAGTGCCAATACCCGCTTCCGCATATATCAGATGATTTCTGCACATTTTGACAATGTACTGTATTAAACCGCAAGGATTATCAAAACACGAACAATTGAAACACAGATTAACGGGAGTCTACTGCATATATATATGTGTGTGTGTGTGTGTGTGTGTGTGTGTGCGTGTGTGTGTGTGTGTGTGTGTCTCTTCAAAATTGGAGTTGATGTTAAAATGCCATGTAGATCTTTCTTATTGGCATTGAACCATCCACTGTTGGACATTAATAAACCTAATTTCATTAATCATCACACTTCGCCTTAATGATGAATAATGCATGAACAAGTAATGGATTCACAGAAAATGGTGATGACGTCAAACACGTCACTGCACCAATGCATTATTATTAAAATCAGTAATTATTACACTTCTTCATTATTTATACTTCAAAGCTATCTTTGATTAAAAAAAAAAAAAATGGAAGGAAACCCTGTTTACAATCAACAGTGTGTCCTGGACTTTTTATTTAACCAAAAAAAGCATTCAATTTACATTTTAGTGTGCTGTCTTGAGTAGACCTAATTTTATAGAAAAGCACATTCATTGGCTGTGAATTGCTCAAGCTGCATCAATTGATATGTAGCCTAACTAATCAATGCTATCCCTTGACATTAATTGTAAATTGCATCTTATGCCATGATGCTAACCTGCATCAACTGTTTCTAAAAGATGAAAACAAAAAAATATTAAGATAAATTAGGCTGATATAAAGCGTAGACATTTTTTTTAAATACGCACAGCAGCAAGATATTGCAATGCTCATAAGATCTATGATTGACTGTCCAAACAAGCATGGCTTTCTTGTGCAATTGATCATAAGGGGAGGAAGTTTACTGAGCTGTGTTTGGAACAGGGTTCCAGCAATGGCAAAATGTATTGTAACTTAATGGACCATTTATGTAAATCTACAATTTCCATGTATTTTCTGATGGTTCATATATCTTGTTCTATATGTCATTAAAATCAATCGAGAAAGAATGCAGCATTGTCTGTTACTTGCATTGTATCTGAAAGGCTCTGTTGTAGCAGACAGTTTTATGATTTTCTTTTTTTGCATTTCCCATTTTTTCCCCCACTTTTCTCAGTTTTTAGGCAGGATTGACTGTTAAATAAATGAATTTCCATAGTTGTGACGACCTATAACCATATTATATCAAGTAATACATTCCAAAAAGTAAGGGAAGATAGAGGACAGCACATCTAAGATTGTTTGCTCTTAAAACAGTGGGATTGTAAGAGGCAAGGTACATTGGTAAGTGGTAGCTGTTTCAATAGAAAAACATTTATAAGTAGCAGATTCAATTGCTATTATGCATTTTGTAATTAATGTTTTATCAGCAAGATTCAGCATGGTTAATCCCCTCAGAAATAATCTTCAGAACAGTGCTGTGCAAGTGCTACATCCCCTAACATCAGCAAGAGAGGGAGTGGGGGAGGGGCATGGTTGGAAAGAGATGATTATATTTCATGGATCACAGCTGGGTTGGTCCCAGAAGTTTCTCTGGTGTATGTACACACTGTGTGTGTTTATGTCTCGGAGAAAATGCTTGAAGTATTGTGATTGTGCTCCTGAGTATTAATTATGCAATGTGATCAATCATGCTTACAAATGATCTTGAGGTAGTTATGGATACATTGATTTATTGATTGCAACTACTGTATTCTATTTGGAGCCCCTGTTTGAAGCAATTGGGGATAAGAAACCCACTGCAGACCCTTGTTCATCAAAACTGGTTACACTGTGGTTGTGTGGGCCATGTGCTATCATTTCTGAGATCAGCAGGAGCTTCTACTTGATTATTTAATCTATGCAACACTTTGAAATAAAAAAACAGTTTTCTGCCATTCTCCAAGTTGAGGGCTCCTTCCTTTTCAGCAGATTCAGAAAGGGCAGTTGTTTTGATCTTTGAACTGAGCAGAGATTTGTCCAGTGAAGGTACTTGGGTAGAAGATTTTTGGTATTAAGTTACAGGAACAAATATAAGATGGGCTGTGTTTCAGCTGAACAGTGGCACATTTACAACATCCAATTCAATTGTGATGGAAAGTTATCAGAAGTGTATGTGAAACTACATGGCTATAATTACACATTAACCAGGTATATGTGGGAACAATGGATGTGGTGCTCTTTTGACCTGTGCCAGGTTTTTATCTGAAACCCTTGTATGTACTATTTCTATAATGTATGGTTTTCTATCCTTGCTGTAATAAATACAGTTGAATAACACATACTTGTATACATTGTACAGAAAAAAAGCTGTAGAATATGCATGTTATATACATAACACTATGCTAGAGACAGATAACTACAGCACATAACCATGTTGTCATGCCATATACCAAGTTCCTAATATTACTGAATTATATGCTCCTTAACAGGGGTCTCCAATCCTGGTCCTGGAGGGCCGGTGTCCCTCCTGGTCTTTGTTCCAACTGTACCTTAAATTACTTAATTGGACCAATTAAGTGCATTTTAAGATCTTAATTAATCCAATTAATAAATTTAATGTACAGTTAGAACAAAAACCAGGAGGAGCACCGGTCCTCCAGGACCAGGAATGGAGACCCCTGCTCTATAACATGGTCCCCAAAATAGACCTCAATCACTTAGGTTAAATGGACTCAAACAATGAAGAAAAGTATGATTAGTATTCCGCATTTCCGGTTTATTCAGAATTTTATTCAGAATTTCCAAAAATTACAGGATATTTTTTTACTGATTTATACCCAATTTTGTGTCTACTGTTCAATATTTCCCAGGTACTATTTATATCTAGGAAATACACAATATTGTGATTAAAATGCTGTTTTTTTTAACTCAAGTTTTGCCACAAAAAACAATTACTCCATTGATCTGCCAATTAAAGTGCTGGTTCAAAAACTTTCTTCATACATGAAAGGCGCAAATGATTTTCTGCCTAAATTAGAGCAAAATGTGCCATTTTAAATCGCCAAGCTTGATCAAATTCAATTCCCATATGGCAGTGCTTACAGATTTACAGTGGCTTCTACTGGCACATGCATGACTTCTCTGATGCCAAATGTTTTATGGTAAAACGAAATAAACGAATGTGTACTGAACCAACACATCCATCTTTACTACCACATGGACTGATCAATGACATGCTTGTCATTTAGAGTAATGAAAAGGAATCGCTAAAGGCATGTATTGCACCCTTCCATCGAATTTATCTGCAACAGTATAATGCATAAATCTCACAGCAGACTTTTTAAAGCAAACCTGCAGTTAAACGGTACTGCCTGGATCATGCTGCCAGTTATTGTATGCATAAATAAACTGCTACAAGGAAAGTATCTTATGGTGGATTAATTGTGTCCTCAAAGCCACAAACCAATATCAGTATATCAATTTATCTATGAATGTTATGTTGATTATTCAGATTTGCTTTTGTATTTTGTTAACTGCAAGATGTGTGGCCATTGTTTATTCATGAGATGGGGCAGTTTGCCCCTGGGTGGATTAATTTATACTTAGAAATTTGTATTGATATTACAGTACCAGCCTACTGGTGCTAAGTTATCAAACCCTGCCCACTATAGCCTTGAGTGAGTTCTGAGTGATCTAGTTATAGGTGACACAGGAGGCATTGCTATGCAATGACACACATGGGCAGTCTGCTGGGAGTTGTAGTTTTAATTAATCATCCATAACTTCAAAACACTCAACCTATTTAAAGTAGGACTTTGGAAAGCACGGTTAAGAATGATGCTGCTTTACTGGATTTCCATACATGCCCAATGCCAAATCAGAAATGAAATAGCAGAGATGATCACATGGGACATGTCTGTTTGTTTAGTATAAGATTAATGATCCCTTTTGAAATATATAGAACCACCAGACTCCCAGTCGAAAAGCACTGATGAATTCATAAGATCTATGATTCAGCTACAGCTGATATGAATGCACTATAGGCAGTGGGATACCGTATATGTGGATATTGAGCTTTTTGAAACAAGAGTCATCTTTTAATTGCTTGTCTAGTACTGATTTGTATAACTTTTGAAAATACAAATTGGTGACTGGAACCCTGTTAAAAAAAAATAAAACCAGGATAAACTAAATATTAAATTAATTAAAAACCCATGGTTTAATAGTTTAGACAGGTCATATAACTCAAGTGCACATGCTCCCTTTTTATTTTTCAGTTGAAGATGACTATGAAAAGAGACTGAATGCTCTGCTTGGCATTTGAATTAGTCATACCTAACAGCCTGTCATCACATCACCTAGCCATTTTAATTAGGAACTTCTGTTTGTATTAATATTAAGGGGAAGAGCAGGCCTACCATCTGTCTGTCAAACACATCTTAATCTATATTGTAAATCAAAGTAACAATAGAACGTAAAACTTTATATGGATCAACTGTTTGCTAACACTGCTGAAATCCTCACAGAAAAGATGACTCCATCAAAATGTAAAACAGTCTCTGATAAAAATCAAATCTCAGGAAAAGAGTATGGCTTGTTTTTTTTAATATATACAGGTATATTTCAGCGTCCTTTTCTTGTAGCATTTTTATTTTTTAAATGCTGGATTTTATAACTGTGGCTGCAAACTTTTGAAAAGGTCAAAAGCTTGTATCTCCAACGTTTTTAATTGAGTAAAACCGTTTAGGACTTTTAATTTGAATTGTATTATTAAACTTTACAGATGAGATAGTGAGGTCAGTTTTTCTTCCCTGTGGAATCACTGTCTGAATACCACATTTCAATCTAGTAGATGCCTAATTCAATTCTTGTGATAGAGAGCTAAGGGATGGAGCTGGGAAGATATGTTTCACTTTTAACCAGCAATTAACTCTGTTTACACCAGTATTCCAAAATAATGGAAAAATTCAACAGAAGATTTTTCTTCACTAAAGGTACATTTGCATTTTTTTTTAATATTGTAAACCAGAAAATATATTTACAAATAGTTACAAGTTGCAAGTAAAAAAAAATACTACAGTATTACACTTTGAACAGTGCACAGTTATAATTCTGTTTAAAAATATATAAACATTTGCTCACTTGTGTAATTTTACGCTGAACAACCCACCAGTTATTACACAGAAATATCTCAGTCTCGAAATCAACCTGATTTAAAACTAATTCTCCTCGTAATCCTATCATAAGTTCTCTGCCGATCCTACCGTGTCAGTATTAAATATTCTAATATGTTTTTCATTGCATTTATTATCCCATTTATCAAACTTCAATTTCAAGCAGGTCAGGATAATAACCCCAGTATGACTGATCCATCGTTTTGGTTTTTATCGAAAATAAATGTGCACCATGGTTTTAGCCTAGTATGGGTCATCCTTCAGAAAATACTATCAGAAACAGTAACAAGGGTGTTTTCCACCACATTGTGTTTACAACAAAGACTTTCTAATATGTTTTATTTCTGTAACATATACATGTAAAAAACGACTTGGGCTTTTTCATATCTATTGTGTGCTACACACAGCATGAATACAAAATATTATCTTGGCAGTTATTATTAAACCAATACTGCTAAACAATAAAGTAATAATAATAATAATAATAATAATAATAATAATAATAATAATAATAATAATAATAATAATGAAAGCCTGCTGATAACAATAAGTAGGACACCGTTAGATGCAGAAAGTCCATAAAATACAAAATTATTCATCTAGCACTGTAATATCCATTCAGGTTTCAAACCAATTTAAGCCATTAGATTACTTGAATATAATTGTAACAGCCACATAACTATTTTCAGAAAACTGTTATGTGTAAACAGCAAGGCTTGAGATTAAGCCAATTACGCACTCTTGTCAACAACAAAATGCATGATATGGTATATACAGGGCAATAGCATCAAGTTAATTGACTTGGAGTATATCCACACAAGCTGTGGTTTATCTAGCCGATGTAGATTGCTAGATTTTGGTATTGGCACAGAAGACATGGGGAACACAATGATTTAAATTAAAAAAAATATCCACAAGGGGCGCTGTTGAAGCCCACATGCTCATGTCACAAAGATGGTTAATTAACTAAGAGCAGCTATAAAGCTGTGAGTTTTCACCTTATTCATTCATCACTGTATCACTCTGTGACGTTGATACCTACAGTAATATAAGTTAATACGACATGTGAAGGGTGTCTCTTATTGTATAAGAGATTTCATCTCACGCAGTTTCTGACTGCGCAAAATGATGTCACATACCATAAGGGACACCCTTCACACTTATTATATATCACACACATCAGGATTAGACACACAAATATCTTTACAGTGAAAATAATTTTTTATTTGTGTTAAATCCCTGTCTAAAAATGGTTTGGTCCAGGATCGACCGTAACTGACCTACAGTAGCCGATCTGTACTGTGTTCTCAGGCCAGTTAAACGTGACAAAACGATTTATTAAAAACAAATGTACATCCTGTAAAGCTTGCACCACTCGCATGTAAGTGTCCTGAAGTGCTGTTAGTAACTGAAGAGTTGAAACAGTTGCTCTGATTTGGTGTAAGAAAGGTATTACTAGCATCGCTGTCATAGCAGGGGGGACTTGTTCCTGAAGACTTGTGTGAAGAAATGTATTTATTTCCCTTTTTTGCATTTCATCCATGTTTGCTGTGTAATGCTTGAGACTGAGTTCGCTCTTGTGTCCAGAAACTGAAATAATGTGCCTGTCTTCAACTCCAGCAGCACTTAAAACTGCAACAAGTGGCACAAACACAGTGGTTGGTGTATATTGTAGAGAGAGCAGCTTCGACAGAGATTTTTTTAATTAAACTGGCAATAAAACGTTCATCGAGGGGATGCTTCCCGTACCAGATGTCATCTGATTTTTTTTTTTTTTTCATGGAATTTGAAAAAGCCTTGGCTGTACAGCTAAAGCTTGGAAATGTACAGCTTAAAGTTTTTACAGGACAATTTTCGAAATCTGGCTGTGAGTACATTCGTATATCAGTGATATTAGGACTATCTTTAAGACCACCTTGGTGATTTCTGTAATGCTGATGTCTGAGTGACATATTCACGGTCAGTGACATCGGTAAGTAATATGTCCCAATTCAAACAAAGGTCGAAGTTAATAACAGGAATTTCCATTTTGCTATGTTTTTATTTAGAGCATTTAATTTTTAAAATAACAATCATTCTATGCACAGGATGACATTTATACACAAGATAAGAGGTATAGGAATATTTGGAAATGCTGCTCTGTGATTGGCTGATTTCTCATATTTGATTTATAATGAATAAACTAGGCACTACTTGATAACAGTGCCCATCCCCCCCCCCCCCCCACCTATGTTTTTTAAAGTGTTACTGTGTTTCCAGTGGCTTGTTCTCTGCCAACATTTAGGACTCTATGTAAGCTAGATAAGCCACTGCATGTGTACTCTGAGCAACTTTCTGCCAGCTCTGTATGATAGACTTTACATTACGACTCAAACTGTCAGATCCATCTAGACAGAATGGGCTAAAATTTGAAGAGAAATCTGGGACTTTGGAGACTGTGTGCTAAACTCGATGTATGTTGTATCATTCACACCAGACTTACTAACTGGAAAAGGGCCAATGCTTCTTCAGGCTTTGCATAGCGATCTGTGCCTTTATAGTGAGTAGTGATGCCTAAATTCGCAACAGAAGGAATCCCTACAGCACGTTACCAGAATATACAATCAAGTTACAACAGGGTCAGATTTGTTTTTCCCCCTGAAGTCAATCCTTCTTTAAAAAAAAAAAAAAAAACGTAGTGTATGTGAGTAAGATTTTGTTTCTTTATATTATAGAAAGATCTACAGTACCTTTTTGGTGCCCCCTTCCTAATGTCACGAATCCTGATGAGATGAAGTTGTGCAGATCAGGCCCTCCACTTCTGAAGTTATCCTTCCCGTAGTGCCCTCCTTTTGAAGCAAGCAAAGATGTGTAGAAAATTCAGCCACTGCGATTAAAAGCGCTCCTCTTTGAGGTGATATTGTTTACCTTTGAGCGCAATGGAATTTTAAAAAACAGTATTTCAAGGGTGTTTTTTTTTTGTTTGTTTTTTTTTAGTGTTCCACATATTTGACACATATTCTAACATGAATTTTGATTTTTTATTAGTTAGTTGTGTATTTTAAATGTTTATAATTCTTCATTTGCTTGTATATGTCTGCCATGTCTTTTCATCTGCCATTTCTCTCTCTCTTCAGGCAATCCTATTATTTAATTCACACAAAGAAAGTAAAGTCATGGTTTAAGAAGTCTAATGGCGCTATCAAGCTGTCGCTTAGACAAGTGGTGCACAAACTTTTTATATGTCTCTCCCTTTTTTTAGCATACATCTTATTGCGTGCCCCCCCCCCCCCCCCCCCCATATTAAAGCGCTAGAACTTGTTTTTTTTCCAGATTTAATGTAAATTGTGTATTTTTTTCTAGATTTAACCACAAAAAGTCCAGATTAAGCTAAATACATAAATGTTAACAAACACATTCTTAAAAGTTCTGGAATTTGTACTTTCAGATAGATTTTATAAATGTTGAAAACGTGTATCACAAATTCCACATTTAAAATCAGTCTATAAATCTTTTTTTTTTACACTTGGCGAGTCAACATTTAGCTAACATTTCTAAAAAATAAATCACTGAAAAAATACCACATGTTCCATATGTAACTTAAATCTTTTTTTACACTTGACGATTCAACATTTACCTAACAGATAAATCTGAAAAACATTACCATTCAGCAATTAAATCTGAAAAAAGCTGATAAATTTGATGGGTTTTCAAAAAATACATATTTATTTTGCCAGCTAAATCTGAAGCTAACATGCAAATGAGCCCTCGTGAGTTGAAGCGTTTGATTTGGAATTGTATGCTGCAGAGCTGCCCTTACACTCCAGAGCCTCTGCTTCCCCGCCTCCTCTGCATACAATGCCAAAAATAAATATACAAATTTCAAAACTTTTAAGAATGTGTTTCTTAACATGTATGTATTTAACTAAATCTGGCCTTTTTTTTGTTAAATCTAGGAAAAAATAAGCGATTTACATTAATTCTGAGAAAAAACACCTAGAACCCCATACATGAAAGTTTCCATTCCGGCTCTGTTCACTGTAGTTTCACTGACACTCGCCACTTCAAACATAATTTGTCCTAGTGTGATCATCAATGGCTCATTTGAAAGGTAAGAACTTGGACTAATTAGCTGTCATTCACGTATTTATTAAAAAATGTTCTATCCTTAAAAAAAAAAGAAAAAGCTTTTTTTAATTTTTACAGACATGCCCCTTTAGTCATCGTTGCTCCTCCATTACAACACCCCCCCCCCCCCCCCAAGGTACCAAATAATAATGATATGTCCCTTAGTACAAGCACCCAATTCTGAGAGCATTGATATTGCTTCTTAACATACTCCAGCAAAGTGGTGTTCTATATTGTATAAAGCTTTTCCCAATCCATTAATACTTGTTGCTAGTGTCCTAATAACACGCAGGGTGCTCTGCACTATCTGTAGTTTAATTTCACCTCATCACTGCATCTGGTTGTCTTCCAAGTTTCAGTATGTAACCCAATCAGAATCCCATGTTATCACCTATATTGGCAGCTGCTAAACCACTACCCACAGAGGTAATCTGTTTTCTTCGGTTTTCCCGTCCATTTTTTGGCAGATCCTAATTTATCATTCTTTCTTCACTAAGCCGTTTCTATGCATTAAAGGGATCACGCGCTAAATCCTGCATGATCCTTTTATGAGAGGAATACAGTTGCTGATTGTTGCTAAAGTATTGTTATACACACAACAATGTGAATAAAAACGGCTACAGTGCGATTGCCAGGATACACAAGAAATTTTCAATGCTCAAAAAAGGACATATTTGCTCGTAATGGCTGCGGTAGACCTTTGAATTCAGAAATACCAAATAAAAACTTCTTTAATCTCTCTTTTTCCAACTGTCTGTGTGCGTCCATTCATCTACCAAACAGTCCTTCCTTCTAATCACTCTGTATATGTACACGTGTGACCTGCCTACAGGCCCCATTCTCAACCAAACTATGCTATTATACAGTAGAACAACCATTTGAAAGCAACTGCACCAAAAATAGGCCAGCAGAAATGAGGATGAGGAGATGACTCCACAAGCTGGCCTTGTTATCCTCCAGTTCTATCAACCCCACACATGGAACATCATTGTAAACCTTTCCAGGCTTCAAACATCCTGTCATTTAAAGCTGGAATGCAATATCACTATTACTACTACATCAATCAATAAGCAATCTTGCTCCATCATAGTAAATCTCCAGTCTTCCTGAGAAAAAAAAAAACTTAAACCGAAGTTTAACTGTCTGAACTAGAGAGCATTTCAATCAACTTTTGAGTCACCCTTTAATCAAATACACGTCTTCAAATGTTTTCAGTTTTTACTTTACCGAGCATGAAATTGCAACATTTTGTTCATTGGGTGAGGGGCTTGTCAACCAAACATACTATACGGTAATGATTTTCTTGTACTTAAAGAGCAAATAGCTTCAAATGTAATTTAAATATCTGTGGTGCTGGGTTCTGTTGCTTCAGTATTGAATTATCACCTCACTTCCCCACTTGAGGAGTTCCCAGAATCTTTTTCTGCTGGAATAGTATCTTCCATTTATCAAGAAAACCCAAGCATTACTGATATAAATAATACATAATAATAATAATAATAATAATAATAATAATAATAATAATAATAATAATAATAATAATAATAATAATCCTTTTACATTTCATTAGGATTCATGTCAATATCTGATTAGCTCCTTATTAAAGCAAGCCTTTTTCATCGGCCCTAGCATTTAGCCTGGAAACTCTAACTAAGATATACAATATGTATATAAGAGGGCATAAAAGAAAAAATATTTTACGGTACCACCTTCAGTACAGTACATTTTTATTGCCTGTTTAGTGATACCCCAATAAAGAATTTATGTAACTTAACATTACTTCAATTGCAGACGGGATCTATGATATGCAGAATAAGAGCCGTGCCGCACTACTGCTGCTGAGGCAACTGTGATTCCATCCTAACTGCTACAGTAACTCTGTTAGGAATGCAGAGGAGCGCTCATTAAACCTATGAAGTGCACACGAAACGCTTCACATTTACTCAGAACTGCCTGATAACTTCTATTTGTTCAGTCAATCACAGATAATAAACTTCATGTGGGAAGAGAGCGGAACTAGCAGTTGTGAGCGAAATGAATACTAAACACGCAAAGTACAACCGATAGGATGCTAAACAGAACCATTTCCGTGTCGGCTCAGCAGCCCTCACCTCATTTTGCAAGGCTGTCTGCTGTAACTGGCCAATGGTATATTACCTTCTCTAAAGAGCTAGTTTATAGTCTGCTCAGAAGCCCTAACCCCCTTACCAAGGAGCCATACTGCTGCCTCATTGAAAATTATCATAATGAGAACTAACATCTGGGACATTTAAATGAGGCCTTCTGAACACTGAGCTTTGACACAGGTGTAGACTTTAAGTAGCTCACATTAGCAAGAGTTGCTTGTATTGCTACAGTCTGCATATTAATTCCAAAGCTTTTTTGTTCTACTTTAGAATTACAAAGCAGTTGCCAGTTTTGTGATTTATGCCCATTAGATAACATGTTATCTCCATTTACCAGCATGCCAATCACAATAGTTTTAATGAATATGTGTCAAGTGATACATTTAGAGCTTCTGATAATATACTAAATAGCTACTAAATTCTTATGTTTTAAAGAGGAACGCAGCTTGTTTTACTGTCTGTCGCTTGCTGGGGACAAACGTTGCTGGGATGCTTATTAAGATGCTTCTAGCCAAGTGGGCTACTTTTGGTAAACCATTGATGTATGGGTACTGGTATAAAATGAACGCAAATACAATAACGTTACATTTTTTGAAAGAGGTGCGAATGCAAAACTAGTGAAAACTCAAGCAGGCAGAGGAAGTGGTGTTAAAAGTTACGGATGCATCACCCCAGCCTTATTTTGCAGTATTGTTTTTATCACCGGGTAACAGGATTTGGAATCCAAAGGAAAGTGAATAGCAGAGACATATAATCTGAATTATAAATATCAAACTGATTTAAGATGTGAGCAGTCTTTGTCAAGAATAAATTATATTAATTAATATTTTCTCTATACAAATTCATTTTATTCAGAAGTTATATAGGTAAACTTTGCATTTTAAGATGCTTTTAAGATATCAGCAGTTTTTTTTTTTATTTCTGTTAACAGAAATCGTTTGATAGTGTGTGAATACTATAAATAGGGGTCTACTTAAATCGCTGTAAATTTACGTATTTTTCACAGGTATGTTGCGGAATATGCAACGGACATGTTTAAACATTAAATAAACCTAAGTAGACAGTATTTCAGAACACTATAGAGCCTAAAAATATTGGTACTTGCTTCCGTACTAAAACAGAGTGCTGTCATTTGTTAAAGGCGAGTATGCAGCATCCCCCTGCAGTTGACTTGCCCATACATTGAGACTGCACGTCTGCATCCACTGAATTGGTTGGAAGTTAAGGCAAAGCTTTGCCAAGTTATACAGATGTGGAAATCGATTAGAAACAGCCCAAAAACCCGGTTACACAAGGGCATCTGGCATACTTTAATAAAGTCAATGTATGCAGCACGTTCGTTGTCATGTTATTTGTCCCATCCAATAATTTATTTTATTAGTACCGAGTCAAAACAAAGAAGATGTGGCTATTCGGGTCTAAAATTCCAACTGTAAGCAGCAGGTTGAAGCGAGGTGGCTGTACTGGATCGTTTTAGTACTGATTTAACTTGCAGACAGGCATACTTTTTGTCTCGGCTGACTTTCCAATTTGGTTTCTGAAAGCTGTTTATTTTACGTTCTGTTCAGCAGCCTCTGTAGCAGCCTTTTGTTTAATGTGTGATTCTGAAGCTAAATAGCGATCGATCGTATTTCCTCCAAATACACATTAAGATATGCAAAACAATTACCTCAGTCTGCATGTAGTTTATTTGGGAAATATTTTGAAACGATCATCAGCCGAAATATAGTTTGCTTTCTTTGTCGTCCATTTCTACTATTTTACCTCCAATGCTGAAAACTAGGTTTTAGCAACCTAAATCAAAACAATTCAGCATCAACTTTGACCCGCCCCCTCCTGCACAGTACAGATCACATAAAAGCAGTAAAGACGCACTGATAGGCTGATTAAAACTTTGTCATTTGAATAGTAAACAAGAATGTTAACTGCTTTGGAGAATTTATTTTGTAAATGTTATTTGTGGACATTTTTTGTTTGTTTTTTGCTTAAGTGCAGTGCACACGGGACGGCGAAGGAATAAAAATGGGATATCTACAGAAGGAAGATACGTAGTTTGCGTCACTTGCGTTGTGCAGTAGTTCATTTAAACAAGTTTTTTTTTTTTCCTCTACTTGTTCCCGTACTTGTTTGTATGCATTGGCCCCTAAGAGGTGAATTTCGCGGTGAACCCTCAATTTCACGATTTCCGCGAAATCGCGATTTAGGTAGGTCCCTAACTATAAATCACTCATTAAATGTCACCCACATGCAAAATTCAATCTTTTGATTTGTATAATGCATATTACTTAAACAAAAGTTGTTGTATTAAAATCCACTACTAAATCGTTATACGCCACTGTCATGTGCAGGGTATATTATTATGCCAAAGCACTGGCGGGGGGGGGTACCTATAGCGGTTGTAGTGCTTCAGTAAAATATGTACTGAATACCTAGTGTACAAAACGATGTAAGTGCTATGGTAGAATATGTTTGAAACATACAAAATATACACTAACACTAATAATTTTAATTTAGAAAAAAACTGAGCACCGTCCATCCCTCCCCCCTCCAGCTTGTGTTAACTAAAGGCAAATTTCTTCATTCGCCATCTTGACAGCAAAGCTATATAGTGTGAGTTGTATTGAAATAAATGTCTGGAAACCCCTCTGCTGTTTGGGATTTTTTTTGTTAAATGCCCAGACTACCAAAAAAAAAAGTTGAATGCAAACTGTGCAAGCGTTTGTTGATATAGCATGGAGGCACATCCAATCTCTGGGGTAACAATCGTAAGTTCATATTATTATTGTTATTATTATTAGTAGTAGTAGTCGTAGTAAAATGTGACTGTGACTTATAACCTGCTTGGAACGGTGACTGTTAAATTAAGTTAAGTCCGCTGCAGTTGGTGCTGCTGCAATGCAAGCTTACGCACAAGCAGCATCAATTACATGTAAATAAACAACGTGTATTTTTATTTAAATTATAAAAACATGAACAATATTTTTAAACTGCATATGAATGTTTTATTCCATTTATATGGCTTACCTGTAAAATAATAGGATTTTCAATCAAATATAAACAAGTAGCTAGTACCATTGAAGATTCAAACCTTCCTTCAGTAATGTATTCCAAACTTTCGAAGGTCAAAATGTACCCTTCGTTGCACCCCTACCTCTATTTGTAGAAAATATTAGCGGTGTGCAGAAACTTGTACTTGTGCTTGGAATTTACTGTAAGAAGTATTTATTGGCAGGTATTCAATAAATCTATTTATTAATGTGTTGATTTCAATACAAGAAAAGCTATCCTCACCTCACATCTACAATTGAGTACCACTCAATGGCAATTAACTTCCACATTGACTGTTTTAAATGCAGATTGGAAGACTATTTTCCGCTCATCCGGGGCGTGGACATTTTTTACTGGCATACCATGGCTGTAAACTGACGTTTCATTGACTCTGGAATCAGATTTGATTTAATCTTCCTTCAAAATAATGATGTCTCTCAATTATAGTTTTAATAGCTGGATATCTTTGCCTTACAAGATCTAAAAGCCAGACATGTCAGTTGACTACTAACAAGTTCTGATTTGGTCTAATATAATTTTAAAATAGAATAACCCTGTCTGTTTTACAGTCCATGCTTCAAATTAGAATTGCCTGAGGTACTGTGATCATTATGAATATGATTTATGAAGCAGGTGACAACCATGCAGAATAAGACAGACTCAATGATTCAAGGTTCAAGTCACGAATAGAGATTGATTGTGGTCTGTTGCAGTACGGAAGAAACTCAATCTCTGGATGGCTCGACGCCACCTTAAATAGAATATGAGACTGGCGTTGTATCTCATGGATATTTAATTGTTCTAATCAGAACGTGTATCTATATCTGCCAGACACTCTGGTCTAGATAAAATAACCTGCAATGCAGATTTAGAAAGTGGCTTCACTTTAGTTTTCATTGGTTGTCAAACAGGCAGCAGATATGTTGTTTGCTATTGACTACCAAATGGCATATACTGTATGAAAAAACAATGATCAAGTCTTTATACAGTTGAAAATGTAGAGCTTTGTATCCAATTTGTCAATATCTCTTAAGGGTTTAGTTCAGAGCACCCCGATAGTGTCCTGTGTCATTTTCATAGTTCTGGCTGTAAAATGAAACTGCCAATGAGTTTGAAGTAGGAGGTCATATATTACATAAGCTGTAGCTGGAGGTGACAACCCTTGGTAACCTTTTTTTATTTTAGTTAATGCAAAATTCATATCTACAGTCACTGCTAACAAGTTATCACAGGATCAGCCTGCTATTGCCGTGATGTTAAAGATTATGTTCAGTTCTAGCAGGTGTCACCACATGTGGTGTTCATTATAAATGAGAAAGTGTCAGGATGAGACAGCAGATCCTAATATATGATGTAGCAATGTAATTAGTTATATAAACATTTCACTTGGACAAATCAGCTGTTTGTTTCATCAGATATTTGAACATGTGCAAAAGTTAAGCATGAAACAGCTTAGGAGAAAAACAAATTATGGAACATATACAATTATAATGTAGATACTGTGGGAACCATCTTGTTTGCCTACTAGCGATGTTTTCAATTTGAACAATCAAGTGTACGGATTGAGTCGCCATGGATATGATCCGTGTTTTTAGTGTTTAGATTGTATGGAACATCCTTAAATCAAAGCAAAGGGATTGTTCAATAAAATCTAATGATTTTGGTTTTGTTTCCTGTCGGAAAGGTAATATTAAATCAAAGATTAATGCATTGATTTTTTTTTTTCAGAACATTTATTATTATTTGTTTATTTAGCAGACACCTTTATCCAAGGCGACTTACAGAGACTAGGGTGTGTGAACTATGCATCAGCTGTAGAGTCACTTACAACTACGTCTCACCCGAAAGACGGAGCAAAAGGAGGTTAAGTGACTTGCTCAGGGTCACACAATGAGTCAGTGGCTGAGGTGGGATTTGAACCGGGGACCTCCTGGTTACAAGTCCTTTTCTTTAACCACAGGACCACACAGCCTCCTGTCCTTTATTGTACATTTATTTCAATAATATTTGCTCAGAGGCGCTGCCATAAGTGGCATACCATGTGAGTACCAAATAGAAAATTTGAGAAATAGGTGTTGCTTTCTGAGAAATACAAATATTTTGGATTGTATAATCACAATTGAAAACATTAGAATTTCCATCCCCTATTCAAAACGCAAGACGTTACTACCACACAGGAGAAGACCACAAAACATTCAAGCAGAATGTCTAGCTTTAAAGAAAAAAAAACCGGAGACAGCAACGACCTCTACTCAGAGTTCAATTACTTACATACATGTAATTAAATGAGGCTCGTAGCTTTGTGTGCTAATGGGCAAATAACAGAAAAAGGCTGGTATGCAACATGATTTTCTTTTTGTTGACAGAGGCAGCTAGTTGACCACAGAACATTCAGACAGAATGTCTACCTTTAAAAAAAAAAGGATGAAACTGAAAGAAAGCCAAACAAGATAACAAATATATGGAAGGGGTCATATGGGACAGAGAGAAAAGTCCATTGAATCAAACAACATCTTTGCCACTAACAGTAGCATGAGGTTTGTTATTCATGACGATACCAATGTGTCGCTATATCTTAGTTTTCTGTAGTGTGAATGAGCCTTAATATTGCGGCAGACTCTACTAGTGTGTTTAGACATTTCAGCACAAACCCAGAGCCAGCTTATGTACATACTGTACAATGAAATGTCAGGCTGCAGCAGCACCAATGAGATTATATATGAATACAAATGATCCAGACAGAAAATAAACTGTTCCAACACAAGATAATTGTGCATAAAGGATATTGCCTCTGATCCTTAATCTGATTTCAAAAGCTTAGTCATGGAAGCTCAAAATATACAAAGGCTTGGCTTGAGTGTACAATGCTACAGTAAAAAATCCAAGATCAGGTTTTACAATAAGCATTTCAACTAGTCTGTATTAAAACCTCTCAATGCCCTTACCACTTACATGTTGCCTGTATGTCATGAACTTATGTTTCAATTAATACCAAACAATTAATTTGTTTGTTCACCCTCCTGTCGTCTTCTGAAAATAAGTCGTGTGAATATTAACCTGCTTTGAGATAATCCTGTGAAATACAGTAGAAGAGAAAGGAAACCCCTGCTCTCCTTCATATGTGTCCCCATTTTTAGATGGTCACTTCAGAACCTTTTTTTCTTTCAAAATAGTAACTGTTGCTATGGTAACCCCCACTCTTTATATCAGTGCGACAGATAACAAGCTACTACTTAAATAACATTCCTTGGCCTGGTATTGTACTCCTTACAATAGCAAACTAATGCAGTAGATAAGACTGCAGCATAATTGCATTCGGCTTTCAAACACAGACAGGTGTTTCCACTTAATATTTTAGAACTTGATTTGCCATAACAAAATATTCAGTTATTTACAATGTAATTCAACATACATATACTTACACCCTTTCCTACAATCCAGCATTTTTTTTTTTTTTAGTAAAATTAAATACCTGATATTTTTATATTTTAGACCACAGCCCTCGCTATCAGCCATCTACCACATAGTTCTGAAAAGTTGATATAAAACTGCCCACGTAAATCGCTAGTGTTGACAAACACCTCAGCATTATCAAAGTGTTATACTGAATTGTATACAAATGTATGAAATTTGAGTTCTGAATGGGCCTTTGTAGATTAATTACAAATGTACAACATACCACCAATAAAATATCTTCATCTTCATGTTGTGTCATTGACCTTTCAAGGTGTTTGCACAATGACGTTGCAGTGCTATAGAAACTGTAAGGCTTTATTGAACAGTCAGGGGCTCTATATATATATATATATATATATATATATATATACAGTGCCTTGCGAAAGTATTCGGCCCCCTTGAATTTTGCGACCTTTTGCCACATTTCAGGCTTCAAACATAAAGATATGAAACTGTAATTTTTTGTGAAGAATCAACAACAAGTGGGACACAATCATGAAGTGGAACGAAATTTATTGGATATTTCAAACTTCTTTAACAAATGAAAAACTGAAAAATTGGGCGTGCAAAATTATTCAGCCCCCTTAAGTTAATACTTTGTAGCGCCACCTTTTGCTGCGATTACAGCTGTAAGTCGCTTGGGGTATGTCTCTATCAGTTTTGCACATCGAGAGACTGAAATTTTTGCCCATTCCTCCTTGCAAAACAGCTCGAGCTCAGTGAGGTTGGATGAAGAGCATTTGTGAACAGTAGTTTTCAGTTCTTTCCACTTCTCGATTGGATTCAGGTCTGGACTTTGACTTGGCCATTCTAACACCTGGATATGTTTATTTGTGAACCATTCCATTGTAGATTTTGCTTTATGTTTTGGATCATTGTCTTGTTGGAAGACAAATCTCCGTCCCAGTCTCAGGTCTTTTGCAGACTCCATCAGGTTTTCTTCCAGAATGGTCCTGTATTTGGCTCCATCCATCTTCCCATCAATTTTAACCATCTTCCCTGTCCCTGCTGAAGAAAAGCAGGCCCAAACCATGATGCTGCCACCACCATGTTTGACAGTGGGGATGGTGTGTTCAGGGTGATGAGCTGTGTTGCTTTTACGCCAAACATAACGTTTTGCATTGTTGCCAAAAAGTTCGATTTTGGTTTCATCTGACCAGAGCACCTTCTTCCACATGTTTGGTGTGTCTCCCAGGTGGCTTGTGGCAAACTGTAAACGACACTTTTTATGGATATCTTTAAGAAATGGCTTTCTTCTTGCCACTCTTCCATAAAGGCCAGATTTGTGCAGTATACGACTGATTGTTGTCCTATGGACAGAGTCTCCCACCTCAGCTGTAGATCTCTGCAGTTCATCCAGAGTGATCATGGGCCTCTTGGCTGCATCTCTGATCAGTCTTCTCCTTGTATGAGCTGAAAGTTTAGAGGGACGGCCAGGTCTTGGTAGATTTGCAGTGGTCTGATACTCCTTCCATTTCAATATTATCGCTTGCACAGTGCTCCTTGGGATGTTTAAAGCTTGGGAAATCTTTTTGTATCCAAATCCGGCTTTAAACTTCTCCACAACAGTATCTCGGACCTACCTGGTGTGTTCCTTGTTCTTCATGATGCTCTCTGCGCTTTAAACGGACCTCTGAGACTATCACAGTGCAGGTGCATTTATACGGAGACTTGATTACACACAGGTGGATTCTATTTATCATCATTAGTCATTTAGGTCAACATTGGATCATTCAGAGATCCTCACTGAACTTCTGGAGAGAGTTTGCTGCACTGAAAGTAAAGGGGCTGAATAATTTTGCACGCCCAATTTTTCAGTTTTTTATTTGTTAAAAAAGTTTGAAATATCCAATAAATTTCGTTCCACTTCATGATTGTGTCCCACTTGTTGTTGATTCTTCACAAAAAATTACAGTTTCATATCTTTATGTTTGAAGCCTGAAATGTGGCAAAAGGTCGCAAAGTTCAAGGGGGCCGAATACTTTCGCAAGGCACTGTATATATATATATATATATATATATATATATATATATATATATATATATATATATATATATAATGTTCCTGAAACCTGTGTGGATGGACCAAACCAATTTGTTTCATCTAATTCGGTTCCCTTTTGAAATAAGATTCGTAAATGTTTTTCATTGCAGTTATGGGGGGATCCAATGCTATTTTCACATATCACAACTACAGAGGCTCAAAAACAGACACTCAGAAAAGATTCAGGAAATAACTCCATCTATATCAATTCTGGGAATTCTATGCTCCTGAATGCTATTTAAATTACCATATTTCAAGTGTTTTACTAAAATAGAACCAAACAACTATGCATTCAAATGTAAGAACTATGTTTGGTTTTCAATTTGTAAAACAAATATACCCCACAGTATCAAGGTACATTCAAAAACCTGTATTAGTCAACATGCATGGAGAAACTTGTTCCCATGTTAAACTTTAAAAGAAGACCACCGATCTAAAAGTAACTTCACCAGCTGACTTGACTATATTAAGTTTGACCTTAAGCACAGAACCAAGATATAGACATCCACAATCTTACGTAGTGTTCAGTGCTCACAGAAAATATAGTACTGTAATTAGAAGAAAAATAAATACATACCGTGGTTGCTTTTCATTGTACGGGCTGGTGTGTAATGGTTTTTTGAAGTACGAACAGGTGTATTTTCTTTGGGTGATCCATCTATTGCCGTTATTTTTTCTCGTTCATAGTGCGGTATTGGGCTGGCTCCTTGTTGCCTTAAAATGTCTGCAAGGGCTCTGGAAAAGCCATACAAAGTCAGAATTAGCATCCTGAAATGACAGTCTGAAATGAGCTTGCTAGTATACATGTCATTATTATACATTTTGTTAACTGGCAATAAATGTCCCACCCCCAGTTGTCATTCCTAGAACATGGATAATATTTTGGGGGTACCACTGCTCCCCTGAGAAGCTTCCTCATTAAAACCACTTGCATGTATATATATATATATATATATATATATATATATATATATATATATATATATATATATATATATATATGAAGAGCAAAAGCAGGGGTGATCCAACACTTTTTCCAGGACACTGTAAACTAAATTCATAAGGGGGAGACAGAAGAACACTGACCCAGTTTGGTACTTTGAGGTATTAGCTCTATAAAATAGACATGTTCGATAATGGATCTCTATCGTTGTGCTTGATTTCTCGAAATAGAAAATAGAACATTATGTCGCCATAGCCCCTCGGTTGAAGAAGAGGTTGATTGATGGTGTAAGATGTTTCTGTGCCAAGAAGATAGGAATCTAGCACAGGTTTGCACCAAAAATAGCTGTTTCCCCGTGTTTTTCCCCATACGCAAATACTTTACTTGAAAAAACTGCAAAGTGTACCTTGTATCTCAACGTGCCTTCCTAATTATCAATTTACATATTTAACCTAAAATCCTAAGATTAATTTACCAGGGCTGAACAAGTCAGCAATAGTAACAAGTTTGAAATGTTTCTTAAATTGATATTTACTTCAGACTCAATAGACAACCTGTGAGAATAATAAATTCTGACTAAATTTCAATTGGTTAATTATCAGTAATTTGCTATTTTACCAATAGGATTACTGTAGTGACTGAAGTACGTCAATGTCAAACTACATTTTATGAACCATCCTCTTTATTTAATTTTACATAACTAAGTATGACATTGAAAAGGGTATTAATAGCTATCGCGTCCAGGCTGAGCATATATATTTGAACTGATCTTGTCCACAGACAGATCTGACCTGATTTCCACTTGTTCCAGTTGGATCACTGAGTTATTTCATCCCTTTGCATTCACTGTACTTGTCGGAAGACTGTGAGGTCTTTAGCATTAATGACGGTCCTTGACTGATTATGCAGATACTTACATGGGTAACTTGGGTTATAATAAAGACATCTGTTTCGTTTGAATAAATAAACATTAATTTAACATACCTAGTGCTGAGTTTATCAACTGCACTGCCAACTGGTGTAACTGCCTCTACATTTGACCTTATTTGAAAATCAAACAAAAATATTGAGATAAAAAAATATATATATACCTTTCAATTGAAAAATGCTACTGTATGTACGAGTAAAAAAACAATGCAAACTAATCTGAAACCTACAGTGAAAAGTGAGATGTGTTTAAATAACCTCTAAGTAATCTACGATGCAAGCACATTTGGATTGGAAGTTTAGCTAGCAATTAATTAAGTGGCTGAAAATATGTAGTCTAAACATTTCAAACACCTATATTACTGTCTGGAACTAGAATTTACTGTAGTTTTAGTGTAACTTGTAATGTTAATACATTGGTCAATATCATATGGTTAGTGAGAACAGTTAAGAGTCACCCTGCACACCTTACCTTACAGAATACCATGTGCCCCATTAAAAACAAACGTGCATCCGGAGAAATTTGGACATAAGTGACGCTGAAGACTCAATACTACAACATTTCAATATTAACGTCGTGTGGGTGTCTCGTTCTATATTGTATGCATATCTGAAGAAACCATTTCTCTGTTGTTGTTGTTGGTTTTTATTTATTTATTTATTTAGTCATGTTTTGCTTGTAATAAATCATTATTAACAGAACTGTTTAAAATGCTGCTGTTTGCATTTGGCACTGGTAAAGCAGTTTGCACTTCATTAGGTTTTCATGAAATTAATGGCGCGCGCACACACACACACACACACACACACACACACACACACACACACACACACACACACACACACACACAGAGGTTAATAATATGTCCAGGAATTTCGGCAAATACTTCACTGTGATTGGTTGATTTCTGATATTGATTTATAATTGTACATCCAGCACAGTTCTAAAGTTTAATAGTAGTGCAGTGTTTATTTATTTTGTTTTATGTTGTCATTTATAATAAGTTAATACATCGTTCGTGTGCAGGGTGTCGCTATTATCATTCTGCACAGTTTGAGCACACGAACTGCTCAGCTTTGTTTTACGGTTCTCTCATCTATTATTATTATTATTATTATTATTATTATTATTATTATTATTATTATTATTATTATTATTATTATTTATTTCTTAGCAGACGCCCTTATCCAGGGCGACTTACAATTGTTACAAGATATCACATTATTTTTACATACAATTACATTATTTTTTATATACAATTACCCATTTATACAGTTGGGTTTTTATTGGAGCAATCTAGGTAAAGTACCTTGCTCAAGGGTACAACAGCAGTTTTTCATGTTTTGAACCCAGTTTTTCATGTTTTTCACTAGAATTTACTGTAGTTTTAGTGTAACTTGTAATGTTAATACATTGGTCAATATCATATGGTTAGTGAGAACAGTTAATAATCCGGAGAAAATTGGACATAAGTGACGCTGAAGACTCAATACTATAACATTTCAATATTAATGTCCAGAGCCCTAACCACTACTCCACACTGCTGCCCTAAACTGGAAGAGATGACAACCCTTAATAAGACACACCCTAACACACTACAGAATACCTTGCTTCGTTAACATGAGGGTACACTATCGGTAGATACTGTGAATGGAATTATACTTCACGATAATCAAAAATTATAGAGTGAAGTAATTGCGTGCTATTTTAACAAATATGACGCGATTAATCCTGTAAATGACTAAATCATTGCGATTACACGACCCAACCTGACCTGACCTCTCTGGCTTTGTTGAAACTGCTTATTGAATGGAACTACAAATCCACACGTTTCAGTAGGTTGTCAGGTTCTTAAAAAGAACAGGAGATGTTTTGGAATCGGAAGTCAGCCCAATAGTTTATGGGATGTTCCGTTTAAGATTATGAAGACATGGTACTTAATTTTGGGTGAGGATGCTTTCGATAGATGCAGACCGTCCAATTATTTGACATGTCTGTGAACATTATCGTTTATATTTTACATGAAACATAGCAATCAATTCAAACACTAGTTCTCAATACTCGTTCTAACACGACCAGCCTTACAATACTGAGTGCAGTAAATTATAGTATGGAGGTACGATGTAACATGTACTGAATTAACTACATCTAAAACAAAATACAGATGTTGGCTATCGTTTTGTCAGAAAACAACACTACTTTTTAAATTTTTAATGCACCTGAGATATATAACTTCAGTATCTAATCAATATTTACAAATATACAGTACAGTGTATGGATTGAATCGTCTTAGCCTGTCTTGATGGTAAAGTGATACAGTAGTTATTTCAAATTTCTGCTCTATTCCAAACTGTCCTACCTGGATAGTGGATACTGCTTTTTTGGTCTGATAAAATGTTTTTTTTTTTTTCCGTTTCAAGAATCAAAACACGACTTTAAACGCATCTTATTTTAACTGTTTGAATACTTTAGAAGCACAAAACACAAGTGTGACCGGAATAAAGTTAATATATAGGCTACGGTACTGAGATTGTGTTAAATTCTTATCCATTTGCAGTGTATGGTTTACATGCTTTTTCCAAGTACATTAATATGTAAGCAGACTACCTGTCTGCTCTGATTCATGTAATGCTAAAACTGCATTTTATTTATTTATTTATTTATTTATTTGCTTCCGATTTTGTAAAATCCTGCAATTCCCTATATAAGTTATTGTATATATTGCAATAGATACAGCAGAAAGTTTACTGAACACAGTATTTACATTACTGCAGCAAAACTTTCACCGTTCTGACTAACACAGATTTGACTTGATTAAAGGTTATACGCATACTGCATACAGACAGCAGTTGACATTTGTCGTTAAACCAATAGCCAAATAAGCTAATTAAAATAAAAAGCACAGTATTTTACCTGTGAACATTCATTTCCTGAGGTGGTCGTGTTGCTTTATCATAAGCAACTTTTGCGGCGACTCCAGCGACGATGACAAAAATGATTACCCCGCACGTGATGTAGACTGTTGTATTGGTTTGATCCAAATTGGGGTCGTAGGTATTGACTGTAGGCTCAGGCGGTCCAGGTACGGGGGTTTGGATCCAGTCCGGACTTACATAATTTCTACAGCTTTTTTGATCGATTCTTTTCAATTTCTCATCACAGCAGAAGCGTAGGTAACAACTCCCACAGCAGTAACGGTGGCTGGTGTTATTGCATTCAAATTCTTTATCAAATTGTCCGCTCACGTCGTAGTAACCGAGGCACGTATCGTGGTCTGCTTTTACCGGCTTAACCTTCCTAGGGGGGTCCACTGGAGCAATAGCAGTGCTGTTGACCTCCTTCCCTTTCCGCCTTGGAGACCCGTTCTTGTTTCTTGTCCTTGTTCCCGCACAGAGCAGTACATTCAGGGGGTCCAAGTATATTAAAATCAGCAGAAGATGCTGTATGCCCATGGCTTAGTTCTTTTTCCTTCCTTCTTAAATCTTAAAGTTTTTTTCTTCTTTTTCTTCCAAGAAGCAAGAACCGATTAATCCCCTCTTGCTGCTGCAGCCCTGCTAAATAAGTCCTTTATCCACGGTTTCCCTCCAGATGCCCAACTCCAAATGTCACCTATCCACAAACTCAACGAAGCCATCGTTTGAAGAGTGAAAAGGATCTTACAAAATCCATTGGACTCCACAGAGTACTGCTGGTGTCATTCGTCGTTTTTTTTGTTTTGTTTTTTGCAACAAAGTTCTACAGCTCAGCAAGGTATTACTGGATGGAGCACATACTCTTTTTCAGTTTAGAAATCGGGCGTTATACTGCCCTTTGGAGTCCAGGGTTGTGCCACAGAAGAAAATTCAGTTTCATGAATGGAATTCTCAGTAGCTGTGCTGAAGGGGGAAAAAAATCATAAAGCTAGTTAATTCCTTATACGTGTGTCTCAGATTCTAATGCAAACTCTGGGAAACTTAACTAGATATCATTGCTTTCTTTAAACGAGTCTTCTTGCTAAAATACACAAAAGAAACACTGATTTCTCAATAAAAAAAAAAATATCAGATTTGTTAACTTTAATACTGTTTTCATATATTTTTCTCAATTTCGGTGGTTTATTAATGAAATCATATTAAAGTCATGCAAAATAATACTAAAACAGTTTGTCTATAGTCGTTTCAAATATTGCAGCATGCATCTTTAAAAAACATACAATGTATCTGTACGCGTTTCAGACGCCAATCGAGCACAGGTTATCCCCAGTTCTGCAAAAGCATGCATTGGAACTCGGGGAATTCCGAGTGAATTGCGGTATCTGCATTGGTTAAACCTTTATGCAGCAAACTGCTAACTCTTTATAATTCCAAGTCAGCCCCTCCAAAAACAAAAACTGCAGCTAGTACCTTATGTGTGTGTCATCGGGTCCTCTGCAATAGGAGCGGACTTACCTAGCTGAGCTGGGTTTAGTCTGCCGGAGTGTTTCTGCACTATCGCTGAATCAAGTGAAGATCAGTCTTCACTACCACAGAGCTCTGGCTCTGATCCGCCCCCGTCTCTCACTCTTACATCACTCCAACACCAACGTCACCAGTACACCAGGTACCCGTTAATTACAAATCACTCTCCAGCAACAGTACAACTGGTTATGTCTGCAGGCTATACCCAATAACTGCATAGGTGTCCTTTTTCATCGAGCCGTTTTTTTTATTTCAAAACAAGCTTTCTGCCAGCGCTGCTTTAAAATGCATAGCTGCTTCATTGGACATGTGCGCAGCGATATAGTGTTAATATGGAATGTGCAGTCATGCAATAATAAAGTTTTGGCATAACATTTTGTTACATTATCTGGCCCCACTAAAATATTAACTGAGTAAAACGGCAATGAGCTACTCTCCACAACTCCAAACGGGACTGACAGTGTTCTATAGGAGTTAGACTTTAATCTCAATTGGCTACAAGCATACTTTTAAGTAACTTCAAAATGCAGGTAGTTACAACACTGTATTTACTAATATGTCTGCCCTTAGAACACAATTCAATCTGTGATGGTGTGGATGGAACACATACTAACAACGTAGTGGTTAGGGCTCTGGACTCTTGACCGGAGGGTCGTGGGTTTATTCCCCGGTGGGGGGACACTGCTGCTGTACCCTTGAGCAAGGTACTTTACCTAGATTGCTCCAATTAAAACCCAACTGTATAAATGGGTAATAGTAAAAATAATGTAATTGTATGTAAAAAAAAAAAAAAAAAAGTAATGTGATATCTTGTAACAATTGTGAGTCGCCCTGGACAAGGGCGTCTACTAAGAAATAAATAATAATAAGTTATTTTTCCAATATAATTTTGTTGTATATATATATATATATATATATATATATATATATATATATATATATATATATATGTGTGTGTGTGTGTGTGTGTGTGTGTGTGTGTGTGTGTGTGTGTGCGTATATATATATATATATATATATATATATATATATATATATATATATATATAAACCAAGTATAAATATAAATTAATAAAATAATACATTTATAAACATAAACTAACCAGTAATGAACGCAAACAATTACAAACGCATTAATAAATAGCCTTGTTAATAAACTTCAATGATAAATGAACGAACATAAAACAGATATATTGATATTTGACAGTATAGCAAACAAACACAATTTGCTCCTCCCTCATATTTGATTGCGAATGATTCAAACCGTAAAGGGAGACTGATGGGCTACATAGTAAACCTACCTTAACACATTAATCTGTTTAATCTCGGTTACTGTTTTTTGTTCCGTATTTCAGAAATATACTGATTGTAATCCTTTGTTTAACCTTTTGAGGTACAAGGAACATGTGCCCCACAAAAAAATCAGTTGTTTACATTAAGGGCTTAAAAAAGCATATAGCTTAAATTTAGCAAAAACACACACATTTTGTATTTGATCTAGAAAAGATGTTGCGTGGTTATTTTTTGGAGGTCTCTGGTTAATTTAAACTTTGAGATAAAACTGAAGAGTCTCATACACAAATATCCCAACTATATAAAGAAAAAAACATTCTCTGAATTACGTGAAATGTGACTTTATTATTATTATTATTATTATTATTATTATTATTATTATTATTATTATTATTATTATTATTATTATTATTATGGCGTTATCTAGTGCCTTTCTAGCAATTCATGGTACTTAATCAGGGATGGAAAGAAGACTCCCATTGTATAGCAGTTTGAGCCATTCCTGGTTTTACTATGAGTTTAATAAGACACACCTGTGCTTGTTACCTATACACTGAGGCTAATCAGGCTTGTAATAAAACCTGGAATGTGTGAAACCACTATGCAATAGGAGTCTTATTTCCATCCCTGCTTAATACAAGTAAAATGTATCATCTGAGGCACTCTAGTCGCACGACATGTTTTATATATTTAAAATATAGCTTCACCTTGCTTATCGTGAAGCCATGTATTAAAATGTATGGCCAATATACACCATACACTATACAAAATTGCTAGTCTGTTATTGTTATTATTATCAGTAGTAGTATTAATAATAATAATGATGTTTCTCTGTACTTGTAGATTATGCTTCGTAAACCACACCTTGAAAATCGAGTGATGCGAGCTATTTCACTCAATGTTTTTCCTTCTTTATGCAAGTCAAGGTTGTTATAATAGTAGAAAACACTAGTGGAGGCTTTGAGTAAATTGTTGATGCTCATAATACATCACAGTAGAAAAATGCAACATGTCTAAGACTTTTGCACAGCATTGTATATCAAGTGTTTGCATTTTCATCAACACTGTCAACCAGAGGCATTTACTGTATCACATGTGTGTACTATGCAACTGCAGATACTGCCTATACTGAGTCATACCAAGAGACTGACTGTACTGCTTGAAATGTACATCAAGTCTGAGCTGGAGAAAGTTTTTGAAACACTCTGCCCCCAATCAGCTGAGATCAGAACTTCACTTGCTGCTCTTACATCTCTGAATCATTTGCATTGATGAAACAGAAAGCACTTTATAACTTAATTGTGGTGCTTAATCTAGCAACATTCTAGTACATTAGGAAACTCAGCAGAAGATAGAACATATTATTAAAATTGCAATTAATTATAAATATATATAAAAAAAAAACAAGCAGTTAAACAATTATTTCCAGGGATAATTCATCAAGACTAGTACACGAATGCTGTGGCCAAGACACAGATCTAATGGCAGATATAACTGTCACCACAGGAGCAACTAGGAAATGTATTAGGTTTCATCTACAGTAATACAATAACGTTTAGCAGTGCCTAAGGCCCAAACTATCCCTGTGGTTGTGACGCAGATGTAATTCAGTTCAGCCCAGCATGGGCCTGGCTTCAGTCTGCTCTACTGTTCCTGCACTTGGAGGGAAGTCAGGCTCCCAGCTTGACCTGCTGCCAATCACTACCCCCCACATGCTTATTTTAAGGGCCTAAAGGCTAAAGCAGTACATGGTTTGTATCCCGCCTTTGAAATTAAGAATGTTTTGCATTTCCCTTATTATTATATGAAGTCTGCAATCATTCTGATTGCTTCTAAGTTCTGCTGCTTCAATATTGAGTCATCATTCTTCTCTACCTTTGTGGTTTAGCTGCTTTGAGATTGTCTGCAGTACCCTAAGTGCTGGGACTGAACAAACTCCCTCATTCTTAAGCACATACAAAACATAAGAAAATGTACAAACGAGAGGAGATCATTCGACCCACCTAAGCTTGTCCGGTTCCTAGTAGCTGATTGATCTCAAAATTATATAGGACCCAAGTGTTTCTGCCTCAACAACATGACTAGGTAGTCCATTCCATACACTCACCACTCTATGAGAAGAAATGTCTCTCCATCTGTCCTAAGTCTATCACCACTTAATTTGAAACTGTGTCCACTGGTCCTGGTTTCCATACTGCACTTAAAGCAATGTTTTGGGTTCACTTTTAGTTTAAAGACATCAGTCATGCCGCCCCCCCCCCCCCCCCCCCCCCGATTCATTTTTGTTCCAGGCTAAACAGATTCATTTATTTCAGCATATCTTCACTAGTGCATTATACAACCTCATCATGACATCCTTGGATTTGTACCCTACACTATATGGCTATATACCCACGCATTCTGTTTGCCTTTTTGATTGTTTCCCCGCACTGTGTGGTTGCCGACAGTGATGAATCTATTACAACACTGAGGTCTTTCTCTTGGTGTGTCTGTTCTGGTTCTATCCCTGCCATTTGGTATTTGGATCTTATATTTTTGTGACAGGCTTGTAGCACTTTACATTTTTTGTTGTCTAAATCAGTTTGAATTTCCTGGATAGTTGTAAGCTTGTTTGCCTCTCCCCCAATATTTGTGCTGTCTGCAAATTTGACAACTTATGCCCTGATCTCAGTCGTAGATAAGAAGCATGAGTGATCCAAAGATGGAGTCCTGTAGCACTCCACAGTTAGAGGTTTCTTCTCTTACAAGTACTCTCTGCTTTTTATTTATTTTCGCCCAATTTGGAATATCCAATTATGTTTTTTTTCTCCTCACTGCAGCGAGTTCCCACATAGCACTGACGTTCTGAGGGCGTGTGAGCATCCTCCAATCTCACAAGCCTAAAGCCAGAATTGCTTTTACGCTGAGCAATCCAGAGCAGAGGTGGGCGGGCTACCGATCCCGGAGAACAGAGATCAGCCCTGCTTTTTATCCACTCTGAATGTGTTCGGTGTCTAGCCAGTAGGGTTCGCTGTTGCACGATGAGAGGAAACCCCTGCCGGTTTCCCATCCCACACCCTGGGAGCGTCAGAGCCAATGTGACACTCCTTTCGGGGTCCCCAACAAAGTTTGGCCACTTTGCACAGCCCGGAGGCGAAATGGCGCCGTCTAAACTGTATGACTCATCCTGCACTTCCAGCAGCAGCGCTTTAAATGGATAAGCCACTCGGGGACCCCTGCTTGCTGTGTTTCAACCAGTTTTGTATCCACTTGCATGTACACCTTGTATTCCCACATATTGCAGCTTTAGGATTAGCCTTTCATGTGGTAGTTTGTCAAAGGTTTTTTGGAAGTCCAGTATATGATGTCACTGTTGCAGTGACTTCTTCAAAGAAGTCAAAAAGGTTTGTCAACCAGGAGCGCCCTTTTCTTCTTCTGTTGGCTGTTTCCTATGATTCTGTTGCTGTACAGATACTCCTTTAGTTTCGCTTTTACAATTGATCCCACAATTTTACTTATATATACACACACACACATACACAGAGAGAGAGAGAGATAGAGAGAGAGTAGGTGGGGTGAGCACCTGGCACTTAGCACCTGGGGCTAGCTAGAGAGAGTAGGAGGGGGTAGCAGAGTTTAAGGGTTACATTCTGAGTTTGATTTGAACCAAATCAGCAAATCGGCTCAGTGACAGACTGCTGCTGCTATGCTGTCAGTCAAATCTCTATGCCGCTTCTTTATCCAAACTGTGCTGTATCAGGGTTTTTTTGCAGGACAACAAGATTTGCAATCCCAATAAAAGTAAATGGCTGCAAGATTCCACCTGCTTTATTGATAGAATAAACTGTGGTGTTCATTCATTGAATTTGGTTTCTCCTTTTTCATTTTTCAGTTTAAAATATATCAGTCCAGTATCATTTTGTTAGAAGTACCATATTCCTCCATTTCCATTGTTGCAATCATTTCATTGCATTGTAACCCTTTGTGTCAAGTGGGGTAATCATGTCAAGCAATTCCCATACAGCCAAAGCGTATGCAAAACGCAATGCTATTTTTACCCTAGATGCAACAATACAGGAAGAGAATTCAAAAAGCATGAATTTTAGTTGTGTGAAAATTGCTTTTGGGTCAGGCAGCATTCACGTCTTTGTATATTCATTGTGTTAGCAACCCTCTATTTATTGTATCATTAATACTGCAATTTAACATTCAGCTTAACAATAGAAAACACCTACATTAAAATAACCATGCTGTGAAGAGTAGAGTGGTGAACAAAAAAGAATGAACACCTGCCATAACACTGTCAATAGGATATAGGGCCATCATGAATAGAGGAAGTATATGAAACTCTTCCTTAATTATTATCACATCAGATTCTTTCAGGATAAATGTTCCTCGTGTGACATCAGAAATGTTTGCTACTTTGGATGGGGAGACACCTGCAAGTAAGTGCTTCCTCTACTATAAGACCCCAATTAAATTCTATAATATCCTAAATTGGTCATTAGTAATATGTTAATGGAAATAGACCCCACGTGTCCAGATGGTAGGTAAATGTTTTTTCCTGCTTGTGTGTGCGTGTCTCAGTGGGATTGAGAAGTCCAGATTTCTCTTTCTGTGTGAGAGGCAAGTACTGCCAGATAAATCAGCCCAAAGGATCCCAGCAGGGTTGTATTTCTGTGCAAAGACAACCCCTAGATGAAAAGCTGGCATGTTTGATCGGCTAGCCTCTAGCTACAGTGGCAGCTTTGGTTTGGTTGTCTGATTCCTGCCATGGGAGCTCCTGGAACTCCATTCAGAAGGAGGCAGGTGTATTCAGCTTCATTCTGTTCTCCCTAGTGGTTTGCAAGGTAGCCATGCTTGTCTCACCTCCCTCCCAGTTCAGCATTTAATATCTGACCAAAAACCTTTTACAGTAAAAAGCCACACTGTATAAAGATATACACAGTGTAACTTGAGAACTATCAGGGGTATAAAGATGTGATATAAAAATGGACAAGTTATGCAAGATACTATTTAGAGTATTATGGCTCTCATGCTCAATGTCGGTTTTTAAAAGGATGGGGCTGGGGACGGGGTCCCAGTTCAGGGGTGCAAATTGTTTTGAAAATGTATCAAACCCTGCCATAATCAACCCCCCTCCCCCACTCTTCAATTAGTTTTTAGTGTTTTGTGGATGAGTGTGAGTGGGTCATATGAGTAGCCCCAGACCCAATAAGAAGCTATCATCATCTATGGTTGCTAAGGAATAAATGGCCATGACAGCAAATTTGCGCCCCTGCCAGTTGTGAAGCTTACTCCCAACTTTCTCTCCCATTCCTTCTCCTTGAACACCAACCCCGAGTGAGTGCTTTATGCCTCTATATATACAGCTGTGCTTATATATTACTAATTACTAATTTATCATTCACTTGAATCTTGACACATGAACTAATTTGTGCAATCCCGTGTTCACATATTATTACATACTTTATCTGCACGTGAAGTGACTGTGCAATCCCTGTGCTTACATACAACTACATATTTTAAATCACTTGTGTTACACGGACCCATTTATATCCCGTGCACCAATATCTATACACCAACATTAACACACCACACGCAACACATAACACAAAGCACACATGGGTGGGGCACACTGCCACAGTGTCCCACAAATAAAATTATGATAATGTTCTTATTTTTGCAATGAGGTGCACAGAACAAGGTTTAAAATGTACTGACAGGTTGGATCTGGTCAGCCAAATTGTCAGTTTCCTGAAATGTATTTTAAGAGGAAACCGTTTGAACAACCGCTCAATTCCTCGTGTAACTTAAAAGGTTAAAAACACTTTGGCTTATAGCAAAATACAAAAAAAAAAAAAAAAAAGTATTTGAGTAATTACAATAATAACTATCATAAAAAGGTAAGGGTAGAGCAAAATAAAAAAAAGCTACTTTCTCTTTCAGACAATAACAAGTAAATGGAGTTATTAAAAAATAAATGTCATTACCGACTGTTATAGTATTTAAAATATTTTGTTATAAGTCTCCTGCAGATGTAGTTCAAAATGTACTTTGGGTCCTTTCACAGCCTTTACAACTATATAGTCTGATAAAATGAATTACAAAGGGGTATGTGTTAAATAATTGTGTCTTCCTGTGTGACCTGCTGTACAACCTGCGGAGCAGATCCTGTTCAGCCTGAATATGAAACACAGTTCTTGTTGCTAGGTAACAACATGTTTTTATTGTTGTTTTTTTTCCATTGATGGTTATTGCAATGAAATATTTAAACACTTCCCAAAAGTGTCCCATTGGAATGCATGAGTCCAGTGTTTGAAATGTTTTGACAGCGCTATCCTCAAAAATAGCCCAAACTGTCCCAAAACTTGCAATGGCGATTACAGCAAAGGTAAGGAACATATGCAGAAACAATTGTTAGATATATACAGGTATGTTGTTTTTTTATCTGATGGTGGGGTGTAGTTTTAGACATGTAGAAACCTGTAGACATGAGAATGGAACATGCATTCAAATGGTTTTTTTTTTTTAATTTGTTTGTTTGTTTGTTTGTTCTGGGATAATATTATTAAGGTAGGGAGTTAATGAGGGTCAATATGTATCATAGACTGGGATGAAAAACAAAAAAAATATGAATGGCATTAATGGTACCATATTGAGTTTCTGCAGTGCTTTGTCTCATTATCACTATGGTTGATCTCATTTTAAAGCTCCTCTCTGAATTCACTTATCTGCAGTTCAAAAGGCCACATATCTCAGCCACTTTACAGTATTCTATTCTCAACCATTTTCCATCTTTTCAGTAAAAATCACAATGAAGAAAATACAGGTTGGTTGTGAATATAAAACAAATACAATTGTGTAAATAATGTGTAAAAAATGATGTAATTGTATGTAAAGATAATGTGATATCTTGTAACAATTGTAAGTCGCCCTGGATAAGGGCGTCTGCTAAGAAATAAATAATAATAATAATAATAATAATAATAATAATAATAATAATAATAATAATAATAATAATAATAATTTTTTACTTTTAAAACTTGTAAAGCAGTATACACATATAGTTATAGGACTGTGATATGCAGTTATTTCACTTTTCATGTTGACACAAACCAACTCTGTTGGTTAACAGTGACTTTTTGAAATGACATCTACCCACACTCTGTAGTTCCTTCAGCCAATCAGTAGTTTTGCTCTCAATGGTTGTGACCAATTAGAATACGAACAATATGTTTCCTCAGGCATACATTAACAATCAATTTTATTAGTGCTACATCACTTCATCACAACACTGGCTGAAGATGCAAAGATGACAGCGGGCATGGAACTCATTATGCAAGCAGTGTTTTCAAATCATGTGAACTTGAAGCATGGACAAGGTTCAATTGAGGGGCAAGACATTATAGCATTGCTGTCGATCAGCCAGGGGAAGAGGTTAATGAGTTTTTCTTTGTTTTGATCTAGATTTTGAGACCAAGCATCACTGTCACTTGAAGCTCCACCCCTTGCTGCAACTTGCTCAGTGTAGCTACAGGTCTTGTGTTAGGAGGGCAGGCTTGTGTCGACTTGGGCTGGAAGTCACAATATCAGGTAATTAATACAGGTTTTTAATTTGAGATTCCATCTATCAATTTGTTTCTTTTTTTGTAATAACTTTATAGGAACCCCCTAAAGAGCTAATATTGCTAATATGAGCTAACAACCTTCATATATACTTCATAAACATTTATTTAAATATATATCTTTTAATATAAATCAGGTATGCCAAATCAACCAATCACTGTCAATTGATCGATTGATTATGTACTCATGTTATCCCGAGGATAGAACATATCACAGGAAATTTAAAAAACACAACAACAGCTTGTGTTTAACAATATTTTTATGATTTATAATAACTTATAATAACAGTCCTGACATTATTTATAATAATGTCAGGACTGCCCAGTCCCTGACCACATTCCGGCGCCTCCTTAAGACTCACCTCTTCAAACAGCACCTGTAGAACTCCTCTGTCTGTATCCTGGGACACTATCACCCTTCATTTTAAATGTGCTTTATTTTGCTCTTATCTGCCCCCTATTTTACTGCATTTAATCCTGTACTTCAGAATACTGTAATCTGCCAAGTGTTTAACCTGTAGTATTTTGTATTTAATCATGTCCTGATGTAACTATCACTATATAATCATATCCTGATGTAACTATCACTATTATCTGCTGTATTATTGAATTGTGGTTTGTCACACTTGAACAAAAGTTATTGTATTTCTTGCTCTTATTGTATTACTTGTATTGTAACACTTGAAATGTATTTGCTTGCGATTGTAAGTCGCCCTGGATAAGGGTGTCTGCTATGAAATAAATAATAATAATAATAATAATAATAACTTAATATGACATGAGTTGAGTGTCTCTTATTACTAGAGACGCTATTTCACACATTTTAAGAAACCAGAGCGGCTCGGCTTTGCTTTGCAGTCCTCTCACCCAAACTGCACAAGAAGACATCCCTCATACAATAAGAGATACCTTACACATGACTATTAACTCATGTCTTTGCCTTTGATAAGCTTCTGTTCATCATGCCTCTCACAATCAATGCAAACTGAGCAGGTTCACCACTTCCCATTTGTCTGGCAACACAGTTCATTTCAAAATGGTTAACTTTGTGGCCGCTTTCGTACCATTTGCAAAAATGCTAAATACTGTAGGGCCCTCAATATGTATGAGCTGAAACACTGTGATGGCGTTTTGGATGATAAATGCTTATTGGCCTTAGCCTCACTTGACTACCTTTTTCTCAATTCCTTCCTGTCAGGTTCTCTAGGTTTCTCCAATTCATTTACAAGCAAATGCATTTTAATTGCCGCCCAAAGAACATCTTGATATTGTTGAATTTCATTTGCAATATGAGAACATTATTACATTGAGGTAACAAAATAACTCCCATAAATCTTACTTAATATGAATTACTGTCATAGTTTTAGGTCTCACTTATTTGTGTATAAAATATGAACAGCATGGTAAACAGGTTTTGTTTTTTATTTTTTATTTTTTTTAAATTTATTTAACAAGGCGATGTACCCATTAAGACTGAGGCCTCATTTACAAGGGGGTCCTGGAAAACAATAAAGAGGCAATTACAATGTATAAAAGACAATTACAATGTACAAACATCACAATAAAATGTGTGTGCTTCAAACAGCAGCATATCATTTTGTTAATGTGGGCTGGAGGAGAAGCATTAGCAAGAGGTTCTAAGCAGTTCCTTAACATGATCTTTAAAACCAGAGAATGAAAGATTATCAAATTCCATCTTCATACTATGTCTTTGGTAGTTGATATGCAAATGATAACAGTTCATACATACACACCATCCTATTGTACTGTTGCAATCAAACATAGTTACCTGCAATTCTAATTGAAAGTGTGGTCATTATTTTAAAGTTAACTGAAAAAATAATTACTGCAGCAGAACATTCTATCAATTAACAAGTATAAAGGAGGACCTGTTGCGTGACTTTTCTAAAGAAAGACAGACCAGTTCCTAATTCGTTTCTGACTGCCATGCAAACTAAGTGTAATAGTCCTGTTCATGAATATATAACATTGTAGTTTGTGAAATGAAGTGACTTAGCTATTGTGCTTTATCTTCCTCCAGCACTTTTAGTTTATGCAACAAGAGTAGTCCCAGGGGTGTTTCTTAAAATGCATTCTTCTTCTGGGGTGCATGTCTAATGCTGCATAATTTTAAAGAGCAAGTATTTTGTGTGTGTGTGTGTTAATGTATTTTTTATCCTGAAATCAGGTGCTGCTCTTCAGTTCTAGTGTTCCTCCATAGATATATGTAACATAGGCTATAGTCAGCCAAAGTGTCTTTTATATTAGTAAAAACCAACTGCATCTGGTGATCTGCCACGTTGGGTCATTTCCTTTTGTTTTGCTGGCAATACACTGATGTGTACAAGAGGGTGCTTTTGCTTACCAATATAAAGACTGGTTGATCTAGCCTACGTCATATACAGATATAATATTAACGCTCGTCTAACCAGCCCAGTATATAAGTTCTACCAGTGTTTTCTGTAAAATGCCTGTACATTAGACTTTATCGTTATAAAAATGTATGCTGATAGCATAAGAACATAAGAAAGTTTACAAATGAGAGGAGGCCAGTCGGCCCATCTTGCTCGTTTCGTTGTTAGCAGCTTCTTGAAGGATCCCAGGGTGTCCGCTTCAACAACATTACTGGGGAGTTGGTTCCAAACTCCCACAATTCTCTGTGTAAAAAAGTGCTTCCTATTTTCTGTTCTGAATGCCCATTTATCTAATCTCCATTTATGACCCCTGGTCCTTGTTTCTTTTTTCAGGTCTTGCTTGTGGTGCACGCCCAGCCTCTGTCCTGTTACATTTAGTTTCTTGGGCTGTAGCTGAAGATGTAATTTATTATAAATCCTACCAGTAGCATTGGAAGCCTGTATATTTTGGATCACATACTCATGAAGTAAAAGCATGTTTCATAGAGGAGAGGAAGCAGAAATGATCTTTGAGGGATGTAAACAAACTGTGAAGTATTGTTTCTGTCAGTCAAAATGGCAAGTTCCAGGACATTCCAGTACTGTACATCTTGCCCAGTAGACACAGCTTTGCTTTGCGGTCCTCTTGCCCATCCAGAGTGCTCATGACAAATTGTGAAGTACACAAACATCTAGTTTAATAAATCCCCCAAATATTTCTGAGCATGTTGTGAAGATGATTAAAGAGAATAATGATAGTCTTTGCTCTCTATTTTAATATTATAGGTTTAGTTTAATATTTGTATTTGAGGAGACGGTATTCACAGGTGTTACATAATGTAATACATTCATAACTTCAAATTCATCCTTCATATAATCTTCAGTAAATCTTTTTTAGTATTTTAAAATGTCTGTGGTTTTGCAAATCAATAGGTTGCTATTTACCGATTTACATTCAACATTGGCTCACTCAAGCATGTGAAAATACTGATTTACACCCCAAAAAATTTGGTACATACATTTATGTAAATGAAAAAGGTTAAAATGGATGGTATTGATGCAGGTTAACTTCACCAGCTTGCATTTGCAAAGAACAGAAAGGGTGAGCTTCTTTTCTGAGTATTGCTCCTGAACAACTTAACTTGGAAATAAATAAACACTGACAAATTCCCAAGAGAGTTTGTACAAAATAATATCAGAAAATAAATGGCTTAATATCATGTTAAAACCATTTTTCTCACCTACCATTTCCTAATATTTGACCTGTTTACAATGCAGTCCAGTAGATTTATCAGTGTGCCCATGCTTTATTAATAACCCCTCTGCTGCTTTCGATAACTTTTCATTGCCTTATAATGAGCTTTATTTATTCATAAAGTTTCTCTTTGTCTGCATTATATACAGCGGAAGAATTTGCCATTTTCCCTTACCTTCCTTGTAATAAATTCCGAAGCACAACCTTTTAAAACAATAAAAAATATATAATTTTAGTTTAACAGTTCAGAAGTTCCGTTAATATATTTTTTTAAAGTTCCAAAACACTATTAAAAGTAAGCAGAGGATGTGAAAAATCTGTCATGGTTAGATAACATTTGTAAACAGTAGAAATGGAAAATGCTGAGAAGGACTTTTATTGTTAGTCTATAACCCACAAGTTTCATTCTTATTGTTTCATACAGTAATGTTTTTAGATAATGCAAGACAAATGTGCATTGAAACAATATATACCGAAAAAACTATTTGTCAATTTGGGGTGAATTACTTGTAATTCTTATTTCTGCTGCTCATCTTATACCGAGAGTGCTTTATGTGTACAGTAGATAAGTATGCTGTGAGTAACTGTTTTAGTTTGGTTTTAGAAGGTTTATGAATACTCAATGTTATCTGGTAATGTGTTAAAGTAATTGTAGCTCACAAAATAGTTCAGTACAATTTCTCTGCCATGCACATCCATATGTCTCAAAGGTGCAGTTATGAAAGAAACATGTTATAGCTAACATGTATTTTCATTTTAAAACATGGTATTTGATGCTGGACTAGGTTGAAGAAACCTCTGTTTACGTCATGACTGTCTTGCAGACACATTTCCTGTGTCATTTCACCTGGAGAGTGAAATTATCCCCCTCCCTACATGGCTTCCTTTCTGTCAGGTACTAATCGCTTGCTTCCTTTTTATTGACCGAAATTCTTTCAGCCAGTAACATGCTTTGATGCAATGGCACTGCTGAGTTAAAATGACGTACAAGTGCCAACAAGAATAGGGCATAGAAACTGAGAGCTTCCTTTAACTTAAAGTAGTACCAGATATCATGCTTTAAAATGAAAATACATGGGTGCAATAACATGTGTTTCTTTCAACACTGCACATTTGAGACCAATGCAGCTAATGGAAGTGCACAATGGTTAAGATTAATGGAATTATTTTGTTAGCTATAATTACTTTAAGAGACACCCTCCCTCTGTAGTTTATTCACCCATTCATGCATCTGCTCTAAGATCTAAAGGGATAAGTTCAGGAAGAAAGGGAGTCCATTTTGAATTGTACATTCCTGAGGAAGTTTTTCCTTGGATATATGTAAGGGATGTTTGTTTGGTTTGTTTGTTTGTTTGTTTGTTTTTTTAACAGGGAATGTTATAGAGCCCGTCTTGTCAACTCCCTTGTCAAAATCATTTTCTTAAGAGCCTTGCTAGTATTGATCACAGGAGGAATCCTAATATATAACCTAAGGATATAATTTGTCCTGAACTACAGCTCTGTGAAAGAATCAACAATGAGAAGCAAGATCTGAAAGATTTGTGAGAACATTAAGTAAGGTCTTAAGGTCAAGTGAAGTAAAAATGACTAACAAGATTTGGAACATGAAAAACGTCATCTGAGGTAATCAAAAAGGATTGGAAACTAGTGCTTGGAACTTTTAGCATCAGATAATCTTTAGAAAAGAAGGGGATACAGCTTTTGAGAAATAATTGTCCAGGGATGTGAATATTATTCTCACTGTGTCAATCAATGTAACCTTTCAAACAGAAAAGCATATAGAAAAATGTGCTATTTTTTCTCAGCGGATCCTGGTATGGATGTACAATGTCAGCAAAACACTGACAAAAGTGGTTCATTTGGTTGCAGATAATTGAGTAGATATTGGTTTTGGAAAACAATGAAAGTAAGAGGCAGCATTCGTTTTTTTTCTGTCGAGAAGAAATGATCAAGCAGCTGCACGGCACAATCTGTTATGCTTTTATGAATATTGATGTTTTTTTTTTTTGTTTTTTTTTTCCAGGGTTTTACAATGTTCCGGCATTATTATAGAAGTACTAAATCAGCTACCTCATTACATTTCACTCAGGACTGTTTCCTTCAGTGTGTCTATAAATTGGATCATCAATAAAACCCTTACTATTAACGTGAATCCAGGAAATCACTAGCAGTGTTTTTGAGTATTTATAAACAGACACAGTAGTACATGTTTATATTGTACTTATAACCTGACAAATATATATATTTTTTTGAAAATATTCTTTCCCACTAAGTGCCAAACACCAGTATCTGACTCCTCCACAGCTGCACCTTACTGGGGAGTCAGAAACAAAAACAATTAGGGCATGTTACAGAAAAATAAAAGAAATACAACAAAATAGAATGTCTCCTGAAAGCAACATTTGGCAACACAAGGGTTAATCGTAAGCAAGGTGGTAATGTCGATTTTAAATATAAAAAGGGTCTGTTTTGAAGCATATGCTTAAGCCAGCAACATTAAGTCCTTGCATTTATAATGTGTGTTTTATTTATTTACCTGCTTAGCCTCTTTGTATCCCCTGGTACATACAGCTGGTTGTCCTGGGCAACCCAATTGTCACTTTCCCCCACCGTCCATCAGCAGTTTTTTCTTTAGAAAATGATTTATAACAGGATTCCTGAAGCCACACAGACTCCTTATGAGGACAAAACTGCACTTGCTGTGTTCAGGGACCTAAAAACAATCCCATATACAGTAGTAGTACCATGTATTTACACTGAAAAGAGATGTAAAACAACTGTACAATAGTAAAATGTTATAATATTGTAAATTTGTCTGATACTATTTTACATGAATGCTGAATCTCACATATATATATATATATATATATATATATATATATATATATATATATATATATATATATATATATATATATATATATATATATACACATATCTGTAGATAATCCCTTTCAACTGAATTTGTGCTTGATATTTTCAGATAGTCCCTTGATTCCAACATGACCAGATATCTTACAAACAACACTGTTTCTTAGTTGGCCTTCTTTTTGCCAACTATTTAATAAAATATTTAAAGTGAAATATTTACAGAAATAATATCTTTACTTTTATATGAGAGTATCTATGCAGATAATTTTATTTTTCCGGCATCCATCAACCATAAACTAACACTTTTAATGCACGGTTGGGAACTGTTTTTTGCCGTTATATGGATTTACGTGTATTTAATTGAATTTACATAGCTTCTGTAATGTGTATTACTGTTCATATTTTTCAAATAGGCTAATACAGACTCAATGCAGTCAGCACAATCTTTTTTCAAATTACTTTTACTGAATATTTGGCCTATAACACAAATTGTTAACCAATTCCCAGTGCGTTTTACATCCCCTTCCTTCGATTTTTCAGTATACCTAAATGGGAACTTTGAATATGTAGGCACAAGAAAATGATGCTTGATGGCTAATAACATCTCATTATGTAAATTGCATTGCATCCAAGTTGAAGCAGGAGCACAATAAAAACATACTTTCATTAAATTCAGGGCTATGAGATTTTATTACACCTAAGACATTATTGAACCATTGTAGGAATATATGAACTTATTTTAAAAGTAATTACTGAACAATTTAGTTTATGATGGTTTTCGGCTATATTTACTGAGCTTTTACTCATAAAGAAAAGCAAGGGTTAAGGCAAACACAATTTTTACTGCTTGAACATTGTTCTGTATATATGAATAATCTGTACAAAATAAATATCTTCAACTCAGATCAAATGATGCACATCATACACTGATATCGTAAAGTTTATGTACAGGAATCCAGGGTGCTTCACAAAGCTTTACATAGAACTTTACAGAAAGCAAGTCTATATGCTAGGGATGTGCTGAGTAATGAGTGCAAACGAGTATCCATTTATTATTGCACTCATATTTTGGGGAACATGCTCTTGTAGCACCACCCTTTTTGTTAGCAACAATATACGTTAGGACGTCACAATGATCCAAGTGTCAGAAATGTATTTTAAGGATGTCTTAGCCCTGTGGTAAAGATTACACATTTAAAAATCATCACATTCAAAATATGCTAAATGTTATACATATACAGGATTGTTTTATATGTGTATTTGGTGTGTGTTTCATTTGTCAGTGTTTTCCAAATGAAAACAACACAAGTAAAAGTACTGCTATTACATCACAGTGCACATTACTGCATATGTTTACTTCGTACTGCCTATGTATAGCGTGCATTCTTAAAAACCCTACCCAAAATATATAATCTCCTGCTGCTCATGCACAAATCAGTGGGTTGTTGTGGGTGTCACTCTTGAGCAGAGCACACATGGGTGTTGCTTTAGAACCATGCGTCACTGGTTGCTGGGCTGTGACATTGGTTAATGGGGTGGACAATAGGAAAGGATTTATGCAGGCCTGTGAATATCATTTCATCCTTCTTCATTTCGGTGCCAGCTTCTGCTATTTTTATTTTATTTTGAAGTACGTCTTATGCCCGGCCATGTTCTATTACAATACTGTTAGTTTACGTTATAGGCTAATAAATAACATTCACAATGAACATATCACACTTTATCTCCTCTAACCACAGAAAAAAATAAAACCCAGAAAAAGTGATACAAATACCTCCTATCCTTCAACGCATCATCTGTGGTCATCATCTATTTTGATGACTGTGACTATGATTCACAACCTGCCTATGATTAAATTCATAATAGGGACACTTAGCAAATAAATGGGTTTCTTGGGGAAAGCATATCATGTCACCACTTGTCAAATCAAGTCTCTAATTCATCTGAGCAGTATTGCTGTTGACCAACCTGTAACAATCTCTTGCAGTGTTGGAGCACAGCTGTCGCTTTATGAGCGGGACCTCATTATCAAAACACCAGGGACAAAATATGGAACAGTTATCAGGTGTCTGAGCAAGTCATAAAGCAGTGACCTGTAAAAAATATAGACCACCTTCATAGGGCTGGTAATGTAACATTCTTCTGCTACAGTTCAGTCTAATCTGGCATGATTATCTCAGAGCATATGCTATCTTTGTAAGGGGAAATTTGTTTAACAGCCAGTGTAAGCTATATATTACATAATTAGAATACAGACATGGAAGGCTCCATTGTGATTCCAAGTCCTGTTATCCTATGCTAATATAAACTGTACAGTTTGGATAAACAAACATCATAAAGAGTCTATTGACAACATAGCGTCAGCAGGCTGTAGCCTAGCCGAGTGACTGATATAAGTTGAAGTTAAACTAAAGAGTTGAAGTGGCACTCAACTGATTTTTTAAATTAAAAACCAGGAACAAGGAAAGACTGAAGCACTTGTACTGTAATATTATTATTATTATTATTATTATTATTATTATTATTATTATTATTATTATTTATTTCTTAGCAGACGCCCTTATCCAGGGCGACTTACAATCATAAGCAAATACATTTCAAGTGTTACAATACAAGTAATACAATAAGAGCAAGATAAATATAATAACTTTTGTTCAAGCAAAGTACAAGTGTGACAAAACACAATTCAATAATACAGCAGATAGTGATAGTTACATCAGCATATGATTAAATACAAAATACTACAGGTTAAACACTTGGCAGATTACAGTATTCTGAAGTACAGGATTAAATGCAGTAAAATAGGGGGCAGATAAGAGCAAGTAAAGCGCATTTAAGGAAGGGTGATAAGTGTCCCAGGGGAAAAACAGAGGAGTTCTTCAGGTGCTGTCTGAAGAGGTGAGTCTTAAGGAGGCGTAGGAATGTGGTCAGGGACTGGGCAGTCCTGACATCTGTGGGAAGGTCATTCCACCACTGCGGAGCGAGGGTGGAGAAGGAGCAGGCTCTGGAGGCAGGGGAGCGTAGAGGAGGTAGAGCCAGTCTTCTAGTGCAGGCGGAGAGGTCGAGTGGGGGTGTAGGGAGAGATGAGGGTCTGGAGGTAGCTGGGTGCAGTCTGGTCAAGGCATCTGTAGGCTAGTACAAGAGTCTTGAACTGGATGCGAGCGGTGATCGGGAGCCAGTGGAGTGAGCGGAGTAGTGGAGTAGCGTGGGAGAAGCGAGGCAGAGAGAACACCAGGTGGGCAGCGGAGTTCTGGATGAGCCAGGAGGGAGTTGCAGTAGTCTAGGCGGGAGAGTACCAGGGCCTGCACCAGGAGCTGGGTAGCGTAGTTGGTGAGGAAGGGTCGGATTCTTCGGATGTTTCTCAGGAAGAATCGGCAAGTGCGTGCCAGAGTGGAGATGTGCTGGGAATAAGAGAGGCAGGGTTCCAGGGTGACTCCGAGGTTCTTAGCTGAGGAGCAGGGAGAAAGTGTGGTAGATTCCAGAGGAACAGAGATAGAGAGATCAGAGGAGGGGGAGGAGGAGGGAAAGAAAAGGAGGTCAGATTTAGAGAGGTTGAGTTTGAGGTGATGCGAGTGTATCCAGGAGGAAACAGCAGACAGACAGGTAGAGATACGGGAGGAGATGGTGGAGTCAGAGGTGGGGAAGGAGAGGAAAATCTGAGCATCATCAGCATAGAAATGGTATGAGAAACCATAGGATGCGATGAGGGGGCCCAGGGAGCGGGTGTAGAGAGAGAACAGGAGAGGACCCAAGACTGACCCTTGGGGGACTCCTGTTAAGAAAGGGTGAGGTGTGGAGGTTGCTCCACGCCAGGTTACCTGGTAAGTGCGGTTGGAGAGGTAGGAGGAGAACCAGGCCAGAGCAGTGCCAGAGATCCCCAGGTCAGCGAGAGATGATAGTAGAATAGAGTGATCAACAGTGTCAAAGGCAGCAGAGAGGTCAAGGAGAATTAGGACAGAGGAGAGAGAGGCAGCTCGGGCAGATTTAAGTGAGTTGGTGACAGACAGGAGGGCGGTTTCAGTGGAGTGAGCAGAGCGGAAGCCAGATTGGAGAGGGTCAAGCAGAGAGTGGTTGGACAGGAAAGCAGAGAGCTAGCGGTGTACAGTCCGCTCGAGGGTTTTGGAGAGGAAGGGTAGGAGGGAGACAGGAATATAAGCTGCTTGATTAAATGTAATAGCTATAACTAAACAAAGTATCATGTGTACTTGTGGAAAACAGTCCCCTTCGAAAGTTTAAAATCCTCGACTTAGTCTTGGATTTTATCCAGGAAGAATGTTATCTCCTCGCACACTTGATGTGCCTCTCGTTACTTTATTAAATACTTAGTAACTGAAATGAAATTTGTGCAAACTAAACATTAATTAAGGATATAGTCTAAAATTAATTAAACCACAAAGCCAACAGGGAAAGCATCGCCATGAAGAGGCAACAGGTTGCTAACATGAATTTTGTACATTTCATTAATGAATGTTTACATATCATTTCAGTATAATTAAAGTATTTATTGTTTAATCATGTGGTAGTTCATGTAATTATTTGAAATGAAATTAAATGAAAGAATGCTGCAGTGTAAGGCAATAGTTGGTCCATTTTTTTGTTCTTGAATAGTAAGAAAAAGAAAAAAAAACATAAATACTGTATATATAACCTAATAATAATAATGGGAAAGTTGTCCAGTCTTTAATGTGCTGCATAGGCTGTAAATGTGTATCCTCCTATTTAATGTACCTAATACATGGCAATTCTAATGGCTTGTGGATTTATTATTATTGTTACTTTTAATAGAAAATAAATCTTATATTTTGTGAGCTGGAAAAATTGGGTATGCAAGTTATTGTTATTGTACTGTGTCTCGGTCACTGTATAAATTCAAAATGAAACATTGTAAAGGCCAACATACAAATTAATTGCCTTTGGAGTTTTCTGTAATTTGTATTGCAACGTCTCTCATGCAGTAAACATAAATCATAATGAGTCAGAAAACTAGTGATGACCCTGGATTTAAATTAAATTTTCTTTCCTCGTATTGTGATTAGCAATGGTTATTCCAGTTGTTGTGCTTTTTGTTCTTTGCTTGTTTTAAAAAGTAATGTTATTTTAGGATATGCAGACTTTCCAAGCACCACGTTATTGCTTTGTATGGTTTGAACTGCTACTTGCTGGAATCTTGCCACTTCCTGTATTGATGACCCGTTGCCATGGTTTGGCCTCAGTCCAGTTGTTTCAACTTCACTCTGGTAAACCGAGGAATGAATCTGGCACAAAATGCAACAAGGTGTAAACTGGCTGAAGCTATAACGTGGTAAGTGAGGAATTTATATCTTGGACATGACTACATCATTTATTAAAATGAAAATACTGAAGGGAACCAATTGCACAAGTTCAATGAGAACTGCAGGAAAACCCTGCATATTATTATTATTATTATTATTTATTTCTTAGCAGACGCCCTTATCCAGGGCGACTTACAATTGTTACAAGATATCACATTATTTTTACATACAATTACCCATTTATACAGTTGGGTTTTTACTGCAGCAATCTAGGTAAAGTACCTTGCTCAAGGGTACAGCAGCAGTGTCCCGCACTGGGGATTGAACCCATGACCCTCCGGTCAAGAGTCCAGAGCCCTAACCACTACTCCACACTGCTGCCCAAAGCTGAAACTATAATTAGAGCTCTGTAGGGGTTTAAATGTTGTATCATGTTGGGTATGCAATAACACACTACAGGGGTCAGTTGCTTTTTAGGTGCCTCTGGATCAGGGTTTGTTTTTACAGACATGGAGACCTACATTGGCCTTTTTTTTTTTTTTTTAGTGACACTGTATTATTTTTTTACTGCCATAATATATATATTATTTACAGATTTACAGACAATGTTAAAATATGCCTTTTTTTACCAACTGCCCGTTAATTTGTGGACGGTTGACAACGTAGCTCTGGATATTCAACAGAGAAGGGGCAACCCAGAAATCCACCCGTTACAAAAGAGCTGCTAAATACTTGCAGATACAAAGTAAAAAATACCCCCCACACCACCCACACAGTGCCAGACCGGCAATATAACTCTAATCGTGCCTTTCCCAACCTCTCCTGAACTCCCCAAAACACATCAAAAAAGGAGTGTACTGCACCACCACTTGCCACTTCCACACTACAGTCCCCTTATCCATCACAATATATTGCTACTCCCACTAAATTGGCTCTTTTAGTGGGATAAGTGATATATTTGAACTCCCATACCTGGTAGTGCTCCACTGGCTCAGTGCAAAGTGAATGTCAGTAAGTGCTGGCTGATATTCAGCAGACAGTGTCAAATGTATAGCTGGAGGTCTTCAGAGCAGTGGATGTAACGTACACTGCCTCATCGATAGTGCATTAAAAGTCTGCCGTTCTTTAGGGAGGGCTGGCAACTCCCCGAGGGCTCATGAAAAGCAATTAACCTAACTCAATGGAGAATATATATGTATTTATTTATTGCTAGGAGTGAATGGATGAAAGCTATTTCAGTTTTACTGTTGTTAAATCAAAGGCACAGCACACAGTGAACCTATTCTACATCATTAGCATGTAAATACAAATGTCAGCACCATGAAAAGCATAACATGCTTCATTAGAATTAAGCAAATATCACTGAAACCAAACTCTGGGTCAGACCAACAACCTGGTGTTAAGGAATATGTTTATTTAGTACTGAAGGCTTATGGTCAAATTACAATGAAATGTAGTCAGCTGCCTACTGCACAGATACTTAGGCAAGCATCTTAAGGACATTTTTAAGCAGTCTGTGCAATCTCTACAGTTATTGTATAAAATATGTTTGGTACAATCAATTCACATTAATATAAACTCAGATAACACACATTTCCTCTTAATATGAATATTTTGCAATGGTGCTAGGGGTGCCAATACACGCTACCGTGCTACATGCATTAAATGTCAAGCAGGGAAATGGACACCATCTTTATTATTATTTGTTTATTTAGCTGACGCCTTTATCCAAGGCGACTTACAGAGACTAGGGTGTGTGAACTATGCATCAGTTGCAGACTCACTTACAATTACGTCTCACCCAAAAGACAGAGCACAAGGAGGTTAAGTGACTTGCTCAAGGTCACACAATGAGTCAGTGGCTGAGGTGGGATTTGAACCAGGGACCTTCTGGTTACAAGCCCTTTTCGTTAACCACTGGACCACACAGCCTCCATCTAACCCATTGTTCTCCTAATGACACTGTTTTGCAGATAGCTGGTTACTTCTGCAGGAGTGGGAATGCAATCCTGAAGTAAGAATCTCTGCATTGATCTTGTCTGGGAATTGTGTTCTACAGGGAGATATCAAGTATTCATGTTAGTCACGTTTCGCCTCTGGTGCTATGACCTAATTTCTTTGAAACGTGTGTTAACAGCTGACGATAAGCTGTTCAAAACTCAGATATTTCAAGATGTTGTTGTGATCTGGAGGTTCAGGTTGTATATTCATCTTCTATATTCATCTTCTAGTGGTAAAAAAAATGCAATTTGGGACAACATACAGCTGGAAGAATGAAAGTTTTTGAAATGTACAAGTATACATGAAAATGGTCAGATTGCTGTCTAAATCCCCATAAGATAAATTCACATATTACAATTAACTGTAAGAAACTAATATGTTTAAGAGAATGTTTACTTTTCTGTGAAAATTAGCATATTTCTCCATTCTAAAAGGCCTTTTTCAATACCTTCTCCAGACTTTTATCATAGACTCCTAGACACATATGGATTTGGATTTTAATTTAGGTACAATCCAATTAACTGTTGAAATTGTACATATACTTACCCAGGGAGCTGATCCTGTATAAGCAGGCTGACTCAATAGTGCTCTTGTGCATGGCACAGCTAGCCAATAAATGGTCTTTTGATTTAGGCATGTTATACATTTATATTTTATACCAGTATTCTGACTGCAGAACCAACCAGTAAGTTACTGATCTGCTGCCTCTTCATACTGTACTTTAAAATATTCTCACATTTTTTTCACAACCGTGATCGATACTCTTTTTATAATGTATTGCGCCCCTATCCCATTATACATGAAACATCATACAGTTTATCAAACAAGGATTTATGCTACCCTAATATTCTGTACCAGTGGAGTGTAAAATACATGTTTTTTGCTGATAAACATTATTTTTAATAGGTCATTGTTAATATACAGAAACCATTTGCAAACCAGAATATTAATATTACTGCAAAGGCAATATTGTTTTATATTGAACCACTCACATTGCTTGGTAAGATCATGCCCTGTACACGATTATGAGGACCCTCTGTGTGTGCACTGATTATTATAACGCACTGCACCTACGCTCTCGTAATGGATTTCCGTAACTAAATAAACAAATAACTGCTGTGTTCATAAAGCTGACTCAATCTTTTCTGAATCTCTTATTTAGAGGCTTTTAGAGTCTGATTGATTTACTCACATTACACAGCACAGTGCAGGGATAGGCATTTTGTCATCTTGTTCATTGTTCGTCACCTTATTTATAGATTGCAAAAGATAAAGCACTACAGGGGATAACAGCATTGATCTCATGTTTCATCTGGAGTGTCGATGTCCTCAGGTCAAGGAAACTACAGTAGGAGGACCATAACAGCATGCAAGGAATTGGGCTCCACTGTTGAACTAAAGAAGTCTAATCCACTTCCAGTAGAGACTGCTGCTCTACCATCTCAGTCCTTCAGAAATGAGTGTCCTCCTACTCTAAGGGTTTATTTTCCCATTTCATTTAATTATCCCCTGTAGGAATTCAGGGTGTAAGCAGTTTAGAGTTGAAATGTTTAAACATTTTCCCAGTGTTAAAACCTTTAAAATTGTGCCTAAGCATTTTTCTGTTGTTAATTTTCATGACACACAGAGATGTTTTGGCTTAGTGTACAGATAATTCACATTCAGTATTTACACATACATATTTTAATATACCTCTATACACAGGCACAATTCTGTACACATGCAGTGCTGCAGTAATTTATCAATAAAAATCACTTTTACAGTAAAAATGTGTGCTGCTTCTGCGTAATAAGTTAACGGCCGTCTGGGCCCTGATTGATTTGAAACAACATTGAGTGTGGTATATATATATAATCAACTTCCTCTCATGTCTGACACCTCCTCTATCTGGATGAGCTAATGTTTCACCATACAGTATATAAGTACTGTATGGTGAAACATTTTTACTATTTCTCTTCTAGGTGTAATGCAGTGCTATTTAAGAAGAAAAATGTAAAGGTACAGTAGCCCCCCCCCCCCCAAGCAGCCTCTGTGGAGCAGATATTTTACCTAATCCAACCCAGCAGACCACAGCCTGCTTAATCAGAAACAAACCATTTATCAAACGAGGAAATCTACACCTCCTCCCTCAGTTAAATATCCCCAGTTTTAGGATTTTGATTTTAAAAAGTATTAAAACTGATTGATTGAAGAGTGATTGCCATTGCCACCACTGCCATCTTTGTATCGTTGCTGCTATGGCTATAGGAGGGTGTTTGTGACAGATCCTGCCTAACACAATGTGTGTGCCTGGACCATCCTGGCTTTGTGGGTGGATGCACTTATGATAGGCTCCTGCTCGGATGGATTAACAGGCCTTTAAATGCCAATGTATTTGTCTGTAGAGGTTTGTGTTAATATAAGTCTAATATACAGAAAAAAGCAGCAAACATATCAATGATGATGCATTCTTACAGCTTTGAACCTAAATACACTAAAGAGGTGATCTTGCGTGTAAATTAGCACAAGAACAGAGTATGCCTTTATAACCCTTTGTTCTGTGTTGCTTTAACACATCTTTCATACATTTTATTGGTATTTCATTTTATGCCACTGCCTCTACCAATGTGAAATCCACTTTCTCCAATTCACTCTTTTAAGCTTCACTTACCTTCAAAAGTCAGTTCTGACAGATCTCCATAACTCAAACAATTTAAGATTTGAAAGTTTTGTTTACAGTATGGTCTGCTTGTAGAATCCTTATTGATTGCAAAACTAAAAATGAGTGACAAGCTATGTGTACTCACAGAGCAGGCAAATTGAAAATAAAATAAACCCAGTGCAGTGGAACAACTTGAAGCCCTAAGATTTGTGGGTTCATTTTACATGTAACATTTCGTTATGAGCATGATTCTCGTATGCATGTATAAGGCACACTATGAATTTTATTCAAGATGGGCCAGGGAGAGTTGAAAGAAAACAGTGTCACAGTGTTTGAATGGAATGGGGAAGACTGTTTAATTCAAGTACTTTACATACTCGGGACGTTATTAACGTAAAATGTCAGTAACTTAATAATGGGATAAGCAAGAACCACTCAGAATAATTTCAAACAGCATAAATCGTAAAGGAAAAGTCAGTTCAAAAGACATTTGAAGCTTACTGTTTACCTTTTTATGTCATTAGTCTATTGAAAGTTTAATTATAACCTGGGTGTTATTCGGGAGTCAGTTAACCTAGTTAACCAAGCCAATCTATCAATTAAGATAATCTATCAATTAACCTCCCTATTTAAGCCCTGGGTCGAACACCCATTCTGTCTGTTTTTTGCGTTTGCGTATTGTCACACAGTGCTGTTGACCCCATGCTTCCCTATGAGTCGCCAGGCTTTCACTTACATTGTTAAATTGTGCTTTGTTTGTGAGAAAACTGTTTTAATTTATACATGTTTTGTTTGTTATATGAGGTTATTTGGTTACGTTCAATTTTTCTGTGTTTTGGTTGTGAGAAATTTTTATAGGAGGGTTTCCCCTAGCTTGTTTTTATTTATATGCAGATGTTTGGGCTCTGCTATCCCTCTCTCGGCTTCTCGGTGTCCATGTTCGCTCCGCCCGCGAATTACAAGATTGATTGTCCTATCTTGCTTGCTCTGTGTTTTGTTGTGTTTACTTGTTTGTACAATACCAGCAATGCAGACCCATTCAGGCTCCAGAATTAGTAGCAACACATTTATTCATACTAAAATATGGAATTACCGCCACACCCAGTATGCTCACGACTGTGTTCGTTCTGTCTACATGAATTATGGTGTGGCAATGCTTGTTACCCACAGCTCTGTGTGGGCTCCAATAATGGCGCCTGTAGTGATATGCACATTGAATCATGGGATAGCACGATCAAACGGTTCAGACGGCTTCTTTGTCCCAGCCTTGATTTCACCGCGCTCGCCCGCCACTTCAGCTGCCAATATTTCACGCTCATGTCATCTCATTCTATCTTATAATGCTCCCTATGCAATGCTGCACCTTGACCAGGCAATCCATTCAACAATATTCTTTCTCTCCTTCAGCAGTAGCCATAAACTCCCAACTGAAGCCGTAAGCTACAAGCTGATTGTAAGCTACAAGCTGATTGTAAGCTACAAACTCGCTGTTGCAAGTCAAGCAGTTGCCAGTTTCTGCTGCTAGAAGTCTTCCTTGTCCCAAGAATGAAGTTTTCCAGTCATGCAGATTTTGGTGATTAGTTATTGGGTTTTCTACCAATTAAGGGGGGGTGCTCTCTGCTGAGCAGGTGATATTATCCTTAATCATATACATTTTTTTAAAAGTTAAAAAGAAAAATCCTCCAGTATTGATTGTCACTTATTAACTTATGTTTCTTTACTAACCATTATGTTTATTTATTGTTTTGCATTGGTGGCACAGATGTGGGGAGCTGGGGGTCCTCTTTTGGTGGCTAGTGACATCACTTCCCAACTGTAGGCCCAGCCCCCCAGGTTCCCCTGGGGGGCAGCATACATGCTCCCCAGTCTTGGAGTCCGATTAGTTCGGTCCCACCTCTGAGAGGACGGATCTCCCCTGAGCCAAGGGGAAACTCCATATTCTTTACTAACAACTTGCTTTCATCTACACCAGGGTTCCAGTCTGGTCCCTTTGCATGTTCATTTCCTTCTCTTTTTCAGAATTCCTGTCGCCCCTCATGCCTGTATCAGAGGTCTGGTCGTGACGCTCTCCCGAAGAGTAGGCATTCCTTGTTTATCGGGGCAACTTCTTCTAGTCTTCTCAAATGTATACTCTATCCTTCATTTTCCCCATGGGGGAAGTAATGCTTGCTTCCCAGCATTGGAGGCTGATCAGTTCTGTCTCACCTCCGCAGGGGTGGCTCTCAGTGAGCCAAGGGGTAAGCATATCAGCTTCTAAAGCATGTCATCTTCCTAAAGTCACAAGCACATCCTTTCTATTTCAGGTCTGAGGGCTCATTCCTCGCAGTCCTTGCTCCTGTTCCATGAAATGAATTTGAGCACCAGAAGGGCTAGCATACTGCTGTTGAATATTTGCTGTATTTCCCCCTAGTTTTGGAATAGGTCACAGATTTAATTGGCACCAAGAAATGTATAAATCATACTTTGACCTTTTAAAATGCATTACACTTGGTATCCAAAAACTTTTTTCTTTATTAAAATAAACACATAAAGTAGCAAAACTTGATCTTTATTTTCAGTAATGCATTTTTGAGGTGAACTATTGCATATTTTATTGCAGTACTTGACTGAGAAAGAAATATAAGTTGTTCTGGTTAAGCTTTTCAGCTGGGAAAATCATTTCTGGAAAAAGAATATAAAGGAATACATTAATATCCTATCCACACTGCCTAAATAATTCATGTTTAACACATGTTGAAGGCGCATGAATGTCATTCACAAGCACCTTTGGAAAACACGATCATCAGGCATTAAATTCGTTGGGTAAAAAAGGAGTGGATCGGGATCAATATTTAGTTGTATTTAATCAGCACATTGCCAAAGATGTGCTTATTTCACCAGAAATGAATATTATGACTTAACTGTCTTTTCAAATTGTTTAAAAACTTTTTAGTATGTGTTTTTGAGTGGCAAGTTTCAGGTAGTCTTTTGTTCTCATACAAAAGTCTTTAAACATCTAAATTATACAAAGTGGTAATGCTGACAACACTGTATACACTGCCTATTCAAATACATTCTCATTACTCTCTAGCATTGTCAAGCGAGGCATAATTTATCGAAATTACATTTATTATTCAATAAAAATGATCATTTAGTCACAAAATGCACTGATCTAGTGGCATTTAACTTGGGAGTTTGGGACCCTAATGGGAATATGATTATTGTAACTAAATCTTAAATAATCAATTCAGACCCCAAGGTCGTAAAGCACGTATTTTGTATTAAACTGTATATTGTATTGGAATCGGGGGTGAATACATAATTATTTTAGCATGCAGGTTAATCAGTAAGCCATATGATCTTACCCAGAAGTTATTGATTTAGAATTAGGTCATATTTTCAAAGTGGCTCCAGTCTTTAATCAACACCTATACTGAATACTGGATACTTCCATCATTAAATACTACATCAATCCTGCTGATGTCATTCGTTAACATTTAGTTTAGAGTTTAGACCCCTTTTTAGATTAGATTTCTTGCTAAAACGCTTATATTAATTAATAACTTTCAATAATTAGTTAGTGTTAATTGATACTTGAACCTGAAATGCAAGTTTTTCCATTACAGTATATTTGTTTTGTAAAATGTGTTGAGTCCTTATGAATACTTTTTTATGTCTTTTTTCAAAGGGGTTATGAAGGATTGTGCAAGTAGTTATACAGTGTTATGTAGCCTTTATTATGTAAATGTCCAATTCAAATATTATAACAGGTTACGTGTGTTTCATTGATAGCAGTCATAAACCACTCATATTTTCTAATTTAATTTAATTCTCTTTTCTTTCAGAATGTTATTCCTAGAACTTACTTGTTTATTTCTTAGCTTACTTGTCCCATGAATGGTCTTCCATTTATTCACTTATAACAACTTCATTCATCTACCAGTGGATGTTTACATTTTAGATTCCCACCAACTCCAAGCAGAGATACAAAACCAGAAAGGACATTTCTTGGTTTGCGTGTGATAGACATTTCTTTTCTTTTGTACATGTGCTTGGGACAGGAAACATACAGCATCACATGCTTGCATTTTAGCAGGCCAGCCTCTTCCCACAATGACACCCTTTCTTCTTACAAAGTCCTCATACAGCACTTAATCGTGGGACTTTTGGCCATAAAAATAATTAATTATGTGCACCCTGATGCTTCTTGGCATACAGTTACCAAGACCCCAGATGATCCATGTAGGTTTTTCTTTTTCAGTCCAGACTCCCATCACTGCACCCGGTATAACTTCTCATTTAATCCACTCTCCTCAGTCTCTCGTGCTAGTGAAGTGACATTAGGTCCTGTCTAGCAAAATAAGTGGCACCGCTATATAATTAGGGCTTGCTGAGGAGTGGCGGTATCCCCAAATATATCATCCTAGCATGTCAGCCATGTACACTTCACTCGGTCTTCATGTCAAGGTTTTTTGTGAGCAAACAGAAGCCAGTGGGGCCAGAATTCATGTCTTGAGATTTGCTTTGCTCACTCAACTCTGTGCACTTTGTCGTATTTTCCTCAACAAAAAACTCTGACCCGCTAACATAGAATAACATACATCTAAATTGTTTACTTATGTAACAGTCTTGTATTGGGCACAAAGTAACAATTCAGTTTTGTATTGTGTTCAAGTAATCTTCGCTACAATCTTCCATCACAGTTTTCAGAACTGCTTTCGATTATAATAAACTTAAAACTAATTGGTTTACAAGTTGAATGGTCTTTTATACAGTTTGTATTTCCTAATAACAAATAAATTACATTTTCTTCTTGTTTACATTTCTGAACGTTTACAAAGATTTTTTTTTTAGATGTGTTAGAAAAAGTGGTTTACCTCATAATGTGGTAAATACAACTACCTATAGTCAGAATGCATGTGACTGAACAAATGAGAAAGCTGTTAGTTAATAGCAGGCCTACTGTGTAAGGGACTTTCAATGTATACCAAACGTCAACGTACACTGTATGCTAAGTATATTGCACATTGTATATTTCTAAATAATCCAACTTTTATAACCTTCAAATGTGAAAGTTGGAAATAGGCTAATTGCATTGTAACTTTCATACTATTTTAATACCACCAGTGTGATACATTAACAGCAATATCATTTTGTAAATAAGAGTATACATGCAATCTGTGCAGCATGATGTGGTTATCATGAACACTGCAGTGTTATAAATCAAAGTCAAATGTCCAGTATTCTGCTTACGGTACATGAATCATCATCATATTATACAGTAAGAAGCAACAAGAACATTAAGAGTAATATAAATGCAGTAACTTAACCCTTTCACTGCCCACTAAATAAACAATATGTCTCTGTACCGACCAATACTTCTAACACAACAATGCTGACAATGGAATTCACAGCCCTCATGTTCCCTCTACATATTTGTTAGAACTTAAAGGAAATGTAGGCAAGGTTACTTAAATGTCCAAGATGTTAATTATTATTATTTTACATTAAACCACATCATGTAAGAACTTCCAATAGCCATTAATTACGTACTCGTACATTGCTCACCCCTCCCTTAATTAGACTTTTAGGGTCATGTATTTATCAATGCTATAGTATAGTCTTTCACAAAACTATTACCAATGTATAACTATCAGGCAAAGTAAATAACTTATACAGTAGCTAGTTATTCTTTATAGTCTATAAGTTAAGATGGAAAATGTATATTGAATAACAAGAAGGAAAAATATAATTATAAAATCAGGATAAATGTAAGGTAAAAGCAAAATTGTAGCAACCTCATCTACAATATATTGTAGTCAATTAAAGATGATGTTGTTTGAAAAGAACATTTTTTTCTCAATGAGGCTCTTTTAGGTTTGTGCAAGGTTCTTAAAACACTATCTTCCCCAAAAACGTGTACTTTTTCTGTATATATTAAAACAGGTTTAGATATTCCACACGTAGACTTGATTAAAATGTCAAAAACAGTATTCTCTGTATCAATAAAAGTGTTTGTACCCACTTCCCTATAACATTTATTTAAAAAAAAAAAATACTAAATAACCGTGCATTTTACCGTGAAAATAACTTAGTTAAACTTGAGCCTACATAGAATGAACAGTTATATTTGCTTACGCCACCGTATAATATGATTTTTTTAAAGGAAATAAACATTTGGCAAGTAGTGATTTTAACTCTGCATAAACATAAATTATACTGACCAAATAATGTTTTAAAAATATTTATTTTTGCTAAAAACCACACTACACATCAAAACACAACGCGCGATTTACTTTAGATAAAATGTATTTTTAAAAAACTTAAACGTACATTTACACTTCGATAAAAAAGACGACAAATGTTACCTTTTTAAACAGAAAAATACTGTCTGTAATACACTTCGATAAATATAATGTCAAACATCGCATTTTTAAACAAAAAAATACAGTCTGTAATAACTATTTTTGTTTCTTAAAAAAATACATTTTTTTTGTAGGCTTGTATTTGTTTCCAGCTGGATACCGTTCTGCTTTTTGTTTGTTGTACTTTATGGGCTGTTGTATTTAATCTTTGCATACACAGCAGACACATTTGCTTACAGGCAATGGAGTAACAGTTTTCAATTCATCTGAATGTTGATGCATCTATAGTTTCTGAATTCTTTAACATGTAATTTGTTGGAAAGCTTTCTGGAGAACACCTGCTCCATTCTGCCTGCAGCAGACTGTCTGTGATGGAAGGAAAACTTGGTAATGAGTTTCAGCTTATTAAAACTCAAACTTTTCCCTTTTTTCTAATTGCATGTTTTAGTAAAAACAAGTTTCTGCAATGTTCAGTGTTTATTATCCCTTAGGGTTTCTTTATTCTTTTTCTCTATTGAGATTAAACAAACCATTATTTGGCTATTGAAACAAGGTTTATTTTTGCAGAGTCTTAAAAGGAAAAATCTGACTTTTAATCAGTTGGATAGAGCATTTGGCATAAAATATTAACCTTTGTTATTCAAATTTGAGTATTATGCCAGGTCAATGTACTGTAGATCAAATAAAGCTTTCAAAACAGAATAACACATGATTATAACATTTGATTACAAACTTTCTTGGCCCAACCTATTGAAAGTTCCGTTGTACTGATTGGGGCAGCTATAACAAACTCTAACCCCCCCATTTTACTTTATATTGAGACCTGCTGTTAACCAGGGCAGTGGAAATGAAGATCATAAATGTTTTCCATTGACTTGTAACAGGGACATGCAGTTTCTATACGCAGTTTTATTGGGCATTGTGGCATGCCAGAAGCCCTGCCGGTGTAAATAGTGTGTGTGTGGGGGGTGTTTTTTATTTAAGTTTGGCAGGGATGGAGTTAAAATCTCATTTCCTTGTGCAGAATCTAGCTGGAGCTCAAGTGAAGATCAATTAAGCCTAGTCACATGCTATAAAAGAGAAAAAAAATCCTGTTTGTTAGTGGAGTTTTGAAGAGTGGATGTACTGTATTTGTGGGGAACCCAATTCAGTGGAGGCCATTGCTCAGCCTGAATTTAAGGTACTTATTTTGTGTGAACCTTATTTTTTTTGGCCCTTGTGCCTTTTTCTTTGCTTGTTGTTAAATAAAAGTATGCAACAGCACCTTTAAACTGCAGCTTCTGGCGTCTGAGTTCTCTTCCTGCTGAGAACGAGCCTTGCCAGGGACACTACCCTATCACAGGCATTTACACTAAAATCTGTGCTGCACAACACAAGTATTTCTTTTTTTTCACAGAATGTCTGCTGGTGACCTAGTGTAATGGGGCGGAGACTGAGTGTAAACGGACAACCTTGCACGCGGCAAGCTGGCATCTTAACCGCTGTGCAAAAGAGACGGGCTTGCCTGCATTCTGGGTTTTACAGCTTTTAACCCCATTTCATCCCGCTAACGGGCCAAAATCTGCAACGACAGTGCATCATACAACACTGCCCGTTACACAAGACCCAACTCAAGTTTGTTAATCCACTTGAAGAGACCCTGGAGCCACAAATGTGGTCTCTCACAGGTTTCTAGAGATGACAAGTTTATGCCCATATAGGGATGACCATTTCTTATCCTGCTGTCAGGATGGGAGTGATGCAGGTGAAGAATGAAATGTCCGTATTTAATAACAAATATTAATTTGCCCCCTTTACCAACAATGGTATCGGGGGTATATGGCAGGATTACAGTCCTGAAAATAATACCAACACACGTATTTATCAATCCACTGGTGCACTGCAAGTGTTCTCTCAATCCAATGATGCACAGCAAGTGCTCTCCCTTTGTGCTCGGTGTCCAGTGCTTGTGGTGTAGTGTTGTTGTCCCATGAGTACAAGTGCTTCGGATGGTTAGTGCTGGCTTCTTAGCAACAGCTCCCTGGCTCCTTCACTCTAACAAAACAAACAGCAAAACAAAGCAAACACAGCTCTCTGGCTCGTTAGTCACATTCAGCGTAAGGGGCCGTACTCACATAGCTGCATCCCTTCATGCTGGCTATTTTTACATGTTAAAATGTTTTGTACATTAAAGATACTTTTTATATTCTATTAGCTCCATTAAAAAGATCATCAACCAAGTTTCTGTTTACAAGATTAAAAAGAAAAAGTGCTGCTTTGCATGAAATTGATGTTCTTTGTGCAATGTCAACCGCATGTGCTCTGCAGCCTATAGATCAAACACTTAACACTTTTGAGGGCTTTAAGCTAGTGGGGTCAGGGGGAGGATGGTCACACACCAGTGCCTGCTGTTTAATATAAATTGCCTGCGTTACACACCACTTTGATTTTCTTTGCTTTGCAGTGGATCATAAGATTAGTCTGAATGATTGATGTATGCAATAATGGAGGATAGGGGTGGCAGCATCTCAAGGGAGTATAATTACTCCACAATTTCAGAAGACTGTTCATGTTGATGCAATACAAATTAGGTTGTATAGATTTCAAAGCAGGTGCAAGTTTCATGTTCATAATGTATGTGTTCAGATGAAAAGCATCAGCGAAGTCAAGTGAACGCACTCAGTTTCTCATCTTTTTTTCATACAGTCTACCTTCTGGTCACCCAGTTACTTGGCCAGTCGCTAGTTCATCAAACCTCAGGGTACAAATTCCTCATGGACTCACCTAGTGGAGTCCAGGGTGAGTACTGCAGTGAGTGTGGTTCTAATCTTCATTGTGCAATCTTCACAAGGAGCGATGATAGTGCATGACCCCTGTTAGTCAGGCACCCAAAAAGGCCAGGCAGACTTCAACCAGACTGGGTTTTATTTTCATGTTTCAGTGGCAACATTCACAAAACGTCTAGAATGCAGTTGGCTGATTTAACAATGTTCAGGTGCAAATCAAAACTAACATATTCAATGATCCACCTTTGACTAAATTGAGATTGAGATATATGTCACAGATTTTAAGACACAATTGGTAACTAAGTAGCGAGATCAATGGCTTCTTAATAGTGTGAAACAGTGAATTGCTCTACAGACGTTCACTGTAAGGATTGCTGGACGATGAGATCAGCTGCAGTAATTTAGCTGGCACGCTGGGCATCATGCTATCACTAAAGAAATTACTTCTCTGTCAATTTATTATTTTTATAATTAGTAGTAAATGTTTACATCTGTATGTTAACTTATGATGCACGAGAAAATAATGCTGAAAATGCTGCCACAGTTAAAACATTGAGAAGTTTGACAGGCCTTGGTAAAATTGCAGGCTTATTGTGTATAGTTAGCTGAATCTTCTTCTCTCTCCCTTCTTCTTCTTCTTCTTCTTCTTCTTCTTCTTCTTCTTCTTCTTCTTCTGCATTTGATTTTTAAAAAACCTCTCAAAACAGTTCAAAGATAGATCTGTAGGCCTACTATGTACCTGGTAACTTTAAATGTAAAAATTAATACATTTTTTACTCCTTGAAAAAAGAGTTTAAAAACAACACTCTAATAATGCCACGTCTGTGGATGTATGCTGTGAGTCACTCTAAATATCAATTGCTCTCAAGGTGAATTTAAGTTACAGTAGTACTAAGCTTGATATGGAAAATCATCAAGTCAGAATGCTAATAGCTAACACTGCGTGTCTCAAAGATTTGAATTGTCCTTTTTGATTTAACACTGGTTTTCTGTGATGTAGGATTTCGAATAAAAGAGTACATGTCTTATAATGCATAAATGTGGTCACCTGTATTAGGTACAAACTCAGGAAAAGTAGCATATTCTTTTCCACAATAGCAATTAAACAAATCCAACCTTTACATGTCTATACTTGTTTTCCATCTGAACCTTTCCACTCTGGATTCCCATGAAAACATTATAATATATGAACAGACAAAGGTACATCAAAAGACAAACAAAGGTACATCTTGAATTAGGTGAAAACCTGGATGGTATTTAATTCTGTAGAGCAATAAAAATCATGTCCAGTTAGGTTCTAGAAAAGTGAATCAATGCACCTGTTATTGTGAGTCATTCACTTCTTTATAAACCATTTTCCCATTACATTTATTGAAAAACTGCAATTAAGGGCTGTAAGATCAGGACTCCTGTAGCATTCAACTGAATTTAGATTTGTATTAACTCAATTGTTGGAGTCTCTATGGGATATCATTACCACATAGCTACAATCAGTTTTGTACTATATAATAAAAAAAAATGTTTTTATCAGTCTGCTATGACCAATGGATCTCCTTTGTTTGACAGAATGTTGATTATATGCTGAAAAGTCTGATCTATAATGGTTAAATCCACAGGTACATGCACAAATAGAAGCATAATGATAATAATAAGGATGGAACAACTACAAGAGAGAACCCTGAGATTGAATTGGGCTTACTGTGTATGTATTTCCAGTAGATTATGTTTGTGTTATAATGGTAACAGAATAAAAAAGACAGTAATACGATTTAGAACAGGAAGCATAATTTCTTAACAATTGGTGTCATAAACCAGAGTAATCCTTGAATATCATATTACCAGAATAAAGGTGAAGCAGAATAGCAAGCTACTGGTCTTGATGTCCCCAGTGAGCTCTGAGGAATGAGAACAGGGTTTAATGAGAGCACAGGCATGGTAGTTTCACACTCAGAAAGCTGCAATGGATTAACACATATATTGTAATATAAGTACCGCACAGTAGCATGTCGAAATCTGAATATATAACCACTGTGGTACCATGAATATCTAACCACTGTAGTACCATTGCTCTGAATACAGAACCATTGCATTGCCACTGTCCTGTTCTTATGCACAATCTAATCAGATTCAAGTTACCTATTTTAGGAACGGATTCCCAGATCCTCTATATATTCTGCTGGGGTTTTAATCAGAGTCAAGTACATAGGTTCAGAAGCATTGATTCCTCTGAACCTGATTGGGTTTGTCATATAAACTCTTTAATTGAGGATCATTTGGTAAAAAGGTCAACCTGTCGACAGCATGTCAACTCCTACTGCATTCGGTCTGAGGTAAGTGCCTGCCTATCTTTAACCTCACGCTGCTCTAGACTGAAGTTAAAGAGCAGACTCTCACTTATAATGGGTTTTAGCCACAGGAGAGGTTTAACATCCTTTCCCATAGAGTTTTCAAAAGATCTTAGAATGGAGTTTGAGTAAGATATATATTGTTTTGCTCAGAAGTGATACTTCTGTGCTTGTCACTGATAACTTAGAATAACAAGATTTTGTTTATTATTTCTGTTTACACTGGGCTGAGGTTTTAAAATGACTGCCTCATTAACACAGACTTCTTTCAGTCTTACCAGTAGTGTAAATGGATAGATCTGCATACTTTGTCGTCCCCCCCCCAAGGGCTTGGTTTCAATAAGGCATGGTTTTGGCCCATTAAATATTGATGACAAATACATTCTGAATAACGCTTGTTTACCACAGTCATATGTTTGTGTGTCCACACAACTTTGTTAGGAATGGCAAAGGTGTTTTTTGTGAAGAAAAGGCACTTTTGGGGCGAGGTTTGATAAAACATTTCAAATACAGCACCACTTTATATCCAAATGAACTATAAATAAAGTCATTAACTACTTCAAACATAGCCACATGGTCACAGATGTGGAAAATTCCATGGCAGTACCTCAGACTTTGCTAGGTTTTTCATGTTGGAGTATTCCAGTTTTATTAATCATCTTTTATTTCCCCGTAGAATCATACTACTTCCGATCTAACCCAAATCATTGCTTGTTTTTCATGAAATATACAGCTCTGGAAAAAATTAAGAGACCACTGCAAAATTATCAGTTTCTCTGGTTTTACTATTTATAGGTATGTGTTTGGGTAAAATGAACTTTTTTGTTTTATTCTATAAATTACTGACAACATTTCTCCCAAATTCCAAATAAAAATATTGTCATTTAGAGCATTTATTTGCAGAAAATGACAACTGGTCAAAATAACAAAAAAGATGCAGTGTTGTGAGACCTCGAATAATGCAAAGAAAATAAGTTCATATTCATTTTTAAACAACACAATACTAATGTTTTAACTTAGGAAGAGTTCAGAAATCAATATTTGGTGGAATAACCCTGATTTTCAAGCACAGCTTTCATGCGTCTTGGCATGCTCTCCACCAGTCTTTCACATTGATGTTGGGTGACTTTATGCCACTCCTGGCGCAAAAATTCAAGCAGCTCGGCTTTGTTTGATGGCTTGTGACCATCCATCTTCCTCTTGATCACATTCCAGAGGTTTTCAATGGGGTTCAGGTCTGGAGATTGGGCTGGCCATGACAGGGTCTTGATCTGGTGGTCCTCTATCCACGCCTTGATTGACCTGGCTGTGTGGCGTGGAGCACTGTCCTGCTGGAAAAACCAGTCCTCAGAGTTGGGGAACATTGTCAGAGCAGAAAGAAGCAAGTTTTTTTCCAGGACAACCTTGTACTTGGCTTGATTCAGGCCAAAGCTGCCCGATTACAGCCTTGCTGACGCACCCCCAGATCATCACCGATCCTCCACCACATTTCACAGTGGGTGCGAGACACTGTGGCTTGTAGGCCTCTCCAGGTCTCTGTCTAACCATTAGACGACCAGGTGTTGGGCAAAGCTGAAAATTGGACTCATCTGGGGGTGCTTCAGCAAGGCTGGAATTGGGCAGATTTGTCTTTGTGAAGGACGCATGAATCAAGCCAAGTACAAGGTTGTCCTGGAAGAAAACTTGCTTCCTTCTGGTAGTACAGCTTTATAACCATGCCATGACTAATGCCTTGACATGTAAAATATATAAAAATGCTAGCAATGTAATAGTGATGCACTTGTTTCAATGGATCAAAGCTCTTGCTTCCATGCAGATCATTAAAATATGGTACCTTATACACCAAGGTTATGAAAACTACAATGTTTTAAAGTATATGCAAGGATGAAAATCTGGTACTGTTATTGCAGTATATACAGAAGATTGTGATCTTGGAGAGAGTCCACCAAAAAGCAACCAGACTAATCCCAAGGCAAAAGGGAACGATTTGTTTAGCCTAGAACAAAGAAGGATTACAGCAGACTTGATTGAAGACAGAAGGGAGGAGATACGTTTTTAAACAGTGGTGAGGGTATGAAATGGGCCATGCTGTTGATGCTGAATCATTCGGATCCTTTAAGAACCAGTTTGACAGTGTTAAGATCAATCAGCTACCAGGAACCAAACAAGCATTTGAGGGTTTAATATAAATTGCCCTATTTTCTTATGTTCTTAAGTGGTGGTTCAGTTAGAACAGAGCTAGAACTAAATAAATGTCCCTGCATGGTGTTGAGGGGTACTGTGCTGTATCACCAACCCGCTGACATAAGCACTTATGAGCAAACATTGGTATGATATGCCATGTTATACAAACGCCCTGCTAGTATTCCTTCCATGTTCTCTAGGTTCTTTAACAGTATGTAAAATCGCATATTTAAATTGTAATTAGACTGGCTGCTCTTTGGGTCAAATGAATAAATCCCATGCTGCAAATGTATGCTAGAATGCTATTCTTTTATTTATTTATTTTCTGTTAGTGTACTTGCCATGGCATACCTGAGCCTTTATGAACACCTGGAGAAATAAATAATTTCCATTTCACATGGGTTGTTACGTTACAGCCAGGGTTAAACTACAGGGCCTGCATTATAATTTGTACATTTGAACGTCACTGAAAAACTGTGCGGATCCGAGAATCTTATCTTACTGTTACAGAACATTCAATTAGTTCCAAAAGAAGCAACTTCTTTTCATCCCAAAATGAAATGTAAAAGCTGTTCCCATTTTATTGCCTGCTGTATGGATATCTATTTCTATTATATATTTGTTATTTTGCCATATATATATATATATATATATATATATATATATATATATATATATATATATATATATACTATATATATTTGTGCTTCTTTTTACATTTGTTCCTCTCTGAATACTTTAGCTTTGGAGAGGCCTTTAAGAAGCCATGGTCTGGAAGTTGTGACAAGGTCAGACAGAAGACTGACAGCTTTAAACTTTAGTAATTCATTTTTTTATGTCTCAGAGGTGGTTTCACAGATTAGTACCTACACTAAGGGTTAATGTAGTCCCAGATAAGGGTGAATCAGGGTCAGTGAAACCAGCCGTTCCAATACTTGTGGAAACAGCTATTGGTTTTCCACAGGATTTTCTGATTTATTTCTGATTAAATCATATTGCACCCCCTGCAGACTGTTTCACAAAAAAAAAAGATATTTCCAAGTGCGAAGATTAAACATAAAATGTTTGCATCAGTAGCTTGTGTTGCTTTTTTCTACTAGTTATTGAACTACTTCAATCCTTCAGTGAACTCTCCTAGGGCCATAGTGTATCTCCACACTGACCATTCTGTGTTTAAACAGTGCAAAAGGTTTCTGTCATCATTTTAAAACCTTTTACTGATAAATGGCAAGTTGTTGTTTAACCACTGTTAACAAGATTTTGGGGCTGGGTGGCACAGCAGGGTAATGAGTTAATTGGTCTTGAGGTGAAATTCTTATGGTGTCTGCTGCAGACTCCCACCCCCACAAAAAAAAAAAAAAACACCAAGAAAAGTTTATAGGTTTTTGTTCTTCAACTATTAAGTACGCTAATGGTTTTTATAATGTATTATATTGCCAGGCGAATAAAAGAAAACAATACCAAACACCAGAAGCAAATTTATGAACACAATACAAATAATAATAATAAAAAAAATGATTACACAGATTAGCTGCACATTTATCACTTGTCACGCAGCATATGTGAAAAGGTAATACAATAGGTCTAGAAGCAGTTATGAAAGACGCTCTTAGACACAGCAAATCAGTAAATCGTGTTGGTGTATCCCTCAGGAGTGTTTTTTTTTTTTTTTTTATAGCTGCCACTGTTTCCTTCTGCTCTTGATGCAGTTCTGGAATAAATGAATTAGGTCACAGCTGGTAAAACAAGCAGAGTATATTTCCAATTTACAGACTGAGCCTACTATCGGCTTGAGGAAAAAAAACATAAGGTTTGTTAACTTCTGTTTTATAAAAGAAAAAAGGAATGGGTGGAATAAATCGTTTTTCAAGTTTGAAAAGTGTCTTGTAATTCGGATATTAGGTGCAATCTATGTGATTTTAACACATACCCTTCTCAGCCTTCATGGTGGTTGGCTACAGGGGGATACAAAGTAGGCCACTTTAGTATCAAAAACTATTTATGGTACAACAAAATCAAAGTGCTGACATGGATAGAAAAATACAGAAGTAACATAATAGGACTGTGATTTAAAATAGTACATTCTTTCATTATGTTATGCTTTTCATTACTGTATGCTGATAATACAGACTGTTGTGCTCTCTAAAGGTTGCTTTCAAATATATGCTAAATACTTTCAGCACAAAGCCAGTCATCTCTTTACATCCAGGAGAGCATCAGAGCCAGTGCAATGCTCCCTGTGGAATCCCTAGTGAAGATCTGAGACTTTGTTCAGCCAGGACTCCACACGGTCTTGTCTTGGCCAGTCCCACCTACTTTACATTTATATAGACAGAGAGCAGGTGTGGCTGTCCAAGCTGAACTGTCATATATTGTCATTTGATTTGAATGGAATATTGAAGGCTGTTCAGTGCAGCTCCAAGCCAGGTACCTTTGAAGAAAATTATATTAATGCAATATGGGAACAACAGAGCCAAGAACCAGTCAGAACAATTGCAAACATTATTAAAAAAATGACATTCAACTATACTTGCTCTTTAAATGAAGGGGAATGTCCAGGCCACTGTTAGCTACCAGCGTTTCCATGGGTAACCAGGATTTTAAACGCAGTACGCTAAACCATATCAATCTTTCATCATGCTTAACCCTGCTATCTTCTACTACACATCTGCAGAGAAACGATAAAATAACTTGAGCAATTTCTTTTTTTTTTTTTTTTTTACTACGGATAGCATAGGTGGCTTTCAATCAGAAAATGTAAACATATAATGCCAGTTATACAGCACCACAGTACAGTTGTGCAAAATTGGGTATAAAAGTATTTATTTGTTTATGTAACATTAATAATGCTAATAGCAAAATTGCTTAAGCATATTCAAACATGAATGATTATCATCAGTACTGGTACCAAATATCTTATAATACAGTTGACTACATCATATGCATGTCCTGGAAGTATTGGTTAAGCTGTCCACTCATCTTTTGCAGAAATTGTACATTGCCATGTAAAAAAAATCCATTTTAAAGAAACCGCAATTGCATTTGGTGACCCGTTTGCTCACACTTCAATTTAATGGGGATTTCTTTGTTTGTTTATCAACTAAACATAAATATGCTGTGGACCTGTAAGCACATCCACACAGTGACACTGAGAAGCCTTGTGTCAGATAACATCACACTTCACTCTGACTGCTATGTCAGAACCAGATTTTCAAATTTCCTTCTGGGAGAGAAAATACTGGAGATTATGGTTAATCTTTTTTCAGTTTGTCAATGTTTCCATGGGTACAATTAACTCTAGAGAAAGCAATGGGCAGGACCGGGGAGAGATTAGAGCCAAGCTTATCCACATGACAGAAAGAACTGCTGTGATTTATAAAGTTTTTTAGTGCATCCCATCCCCAAAAGGTATTGCTTTTTATTTTCAGTTAATGGGTTAACACTTTACATTAAATGTCTCTAATTACTGTGTATTTACATAGTAGTTACTTCAGAAATGCATGTGTACTTACATATAATTACAATGTTATTATGCATAGTTACAATGTACTCAAAGTGGAACTATTTTTGCACAATATATCTAAGTACACAGTTGTCTCAAAAAAATGCAAAGGTTAGGGTTTTATCATGCAAAAAGATTTACACATTTAGTACATTGTAACTATATAATAATAACATTGTAATTATATCTAAGTACACATGTATTTATTAAGTAACTACTATGTAAATACATAGTAATTAGAGACACTTCATGTAAAGTGTTACCGTAAATGGATGCATATGTGAAACAGTGCAAACGTGGATTCAACAAAAAAATATGTTCTTTTCTGTAAGGGCCACGAAGCACTCTCAATCTAACCATGTTTTAAATAGTGTTACTCACTTGTGGCATTTTTAATCCATTCCAGTCTTGTGCTGTGAGCATCACATTTTAAAAATGTAATTTTGATTGAAGTGAATGGCAAATCTATGGTTTCAATGCATGTTGATCACGTATTATTTAGGTGGTGTATCACTGAATTGAGCAATCCACAGCCTTCGTGCAACTTGTTTAAAGAGTAAGCTTCAAATGTCATTTTAATTGCTTTTTTATTTCCCTTTACTACTCTGAGTGGTTCTGTTGCTGTAATATTGAGTTATTATAAACGTTTTGCCTTACAATTATATAAAAGCTACAGTCATTTACATTTGCTGTAGCTTTTTATGTGACCTTAAATGATCACCAATTAACTAGTAACTTTAATGTCCACCTGCAAGACAGGAGGCGTAACTATATAACTTCAAACATTTGTACACATGCTGTCATTCATCATTGAAGTGCTTTTTCTCAAAAAGAGCCTAGCTAAACTTAACCAATAAAATTGAAATAAAAGAAGACATCTCAATATGGTAATAATAAAAACAATAAAAATAACTTGTCAGTCTGAGGCCCCTGTCTATCAGAGTCACCTCCATTATCAACACACATACAAACAGCGGACATTGAAAAAATAATACAGAAAAAAAAATTATAGAAAAAGTATATATATATATATATATATATATATATATATATATATATATATATATATATATATATATATATATTATAGCATTATTAATGTTTAATCTCTTTAAAAATGAATTATCAATATTTGCAATAGTTGTGGCAATAACCTACTTTTCCTATAATGTTTGGTTCTGTATAAAGGGTCAGGGTAGTTTTTCTCCCCTCTTTTCACATGTATTTCTAATTTTAACTTGGCTGGAGTCGATGCCTTGGCCATTTATTCAGTGGAATGGCTTTACACACAGCATGTCTCTGTCCCTGACTGTACTGTATATTTTAAAGGGACTGAAACTCCTATCTTGCTTACGGGTGTCGTATCTATCTTATAAATGGCCACACCTCATCCCTGGAGCTGCTGAGATTAAGATCGTCAGAGGATCAATGAAACATGGCTACAAACTCCAGGAACAGTCACTTGGGAGCTAATTTACTTCCTGCAGATGTACCATTACAAATCGTCTCATGCCAAATCAAAATCCTGCTGCTTCGTTCTGTCTGTTGCATAGCCATCTTTTTTATGTTAGACTCAGGGACGGGGATTATATGCTAATGCTGCCCTGGGCTCCTGTATTTGATGTTTAAGTCTTTAGCAAACAAGAGTACGTAGGCATATCTCAAAACTGCAGCATCCTTTTGCTGTACAAATACCAACTTAAGTGAAGGAAAACAAGCATCCTTTAAAAAGGAATGGAAGATTTTGTATACGTGTCTGAGCCCTTCTATTTGACCAAATTGGAAATGAGGTCGTGGTGCCCCTGGGGCTTTGAGCCTAATTGACAATGCTACTATTGTGATGTATGAAGGAAAACTGCTGCTTTCCCACAGCACAAGGGTTATTCTGATTTTTTTTTTTTAAGACTGTCATTGGTTTGCTGTGGGCTAGTGTTTTCAAACTTTGTAATGTGATACCTTGTAACAACTGTAAATCACCCTGGAAAAAGCGTCTCCTAAAAAACATAATAATAATAATAATAACATATATCAGAAATAGAATTAAGCATTAAACAAGTCACAATGTAAATAAGTTATTTTGGTAATGCATTATTTCAATTTGGACAACCTAGCATCAACATAGCATTCACATACCATGCTTATTATTATTCATAACACTTTAAGGGGTCTATTCATAAAGGGTTAACACCTGTCCAAATGTGAAAACAGGAGTACATGATCGGATTTTGTCCACAGCCACCTATTTAACGTCAGTTGCTATTCATGAGAGATAATTGAGATGCATTGTTAAGCCCCAATGATTTTCGTCTATGAAGGCATGCTTTTAACAAATTGAGATAAAGCTTAATGATTACCTCATTAGCATAAAGTTTTCATCAGTCCTAAGCATCATCCTGCTATTCATAACAGTGAACAACAGCAAAATGCTGTCAACAATTTGGGAATTATTGGATGCTGGGTGCGGTGGAGTCTAAACTAACGACAGCATCAAAATGACATTGTCAAAAAAGTTATCTGACCGTATTTAACAACCCCCCCATAAAAAAAAACAATATTAAAAACAGACACAAATTGTTACGGCTTTGTATTTGTATAAATTGATTAACACTGCCTAATATATATATTTTAAAGTAAATCTGTATTAAGCTGAAATAATAATTGAAATAACTGATTTACAAGTGTTTTTCATTTAGTTGCGTATGTCCTGCAAAGCAAAGGAACATTAACAATTATTATGGTCATTTAAGTAACCTGAACATGATCGCATCCTCCAGTATATAAATCACGTATCATACAGGCACGCTGTTAATAACACGCTGGGAGCTGCACCCTACAGTATATAAATCACGTATCATTGTGGCGGAGTGTCCCGCCCCTATTTATTATTATTTGTATTTTTGTTTGCGGCGCGGGTAAAAGCGCCGCGTCTTTTATTATTATTTAAAAACCCCGTGAGGATGCATGGCTGATCAGCTACTGATTACTTAAATAGCTGACAGTCATGCATCCTTACCAAACGCGTGCAGACTCTGGCCGGGGGATAATAAGATAATTACCAACTAGTTAATCCCTCGGCCAGAGTATATAAACCTGCAGCTCTCTGCACTTGATGTTGGGGTGTTGGAGTAGAGAGTACGGGGAGCGGAGAGAGGAGAGAAGGAATAACATTTAAAAACAATTGCTAATACGTGCTGGATTATCCAGCACGGCACTTACTTGTTTGTTTATTTATTCGTTTGGCCCTCGTGCCCTTTTGTTTGTATTTTGTTTAAATCTGTTGTTTGTTTATTATTAAATACGCTGAGTGCTTTGGCACTCGGTTTCACCCGCCCATCCACTGTTTTGGAGTCAGTTACTTCCTGGTCCGTGACGTCATCCACCACACCACTGCGAGCCAGACTGTCACAATCATACAGGCACGCTGTTAATAACACGCTGGGAGCTGCACCCTACAGTATATAAATCACGTATCATACAGGCACGCTGTTAATAACACGCTGGGAGCTGCACCCTACAGTATATAAATCACGTATCATACAGGCTCGCTGTTAATAACACGCTGGGAGCTGCACCCTACAGTATATAAATCACGTATCATACAGGCACGCTGTTAATAACACGATGGGTGCTGCTGTCAGTAGATTCCACTTGTTTATATTCCCAACAGCTAATGACGGAACTGAGCGAATGTTTATCGAGCTGATGATGTCAGCAAAAGGATGACATTGTGAATGAATATATACCCATTCATAAATTGCTTAGTGACAGTCGCCGGTCTGTCCAGATCATTTTATGAATATCAATATGGACGACTTTCGTTAGTTTTAAACGATATTCGATAACCAAGTACTTTTATGAATAGCCGCTTAAGAGTGGTGACACCTTGGGGGCCTGTGAGATGGTTTCAGCTAGTTTCATGGGGAGCCAAGAAACACGCTGCTCCTGAACTCGTTCCAACTCTTTCCACTGTATATAACTGCATTTAGTGATACTATAACCTTTCTATAAAACAGCAGTGGGATAAAATTAGGCTTGAAGGGTGGATGCTTCTAAGAGCCTTATTTAAGGACAATTTTTCATTGTACACTTATGAGGAGTTGACTGCCTTCTTCAGATCATCAGGAGACAGTGAATGTATTATAATGAGCTATTGAGTGCTCTTCAAAGGTATTTCACTGGTGTGTGTTTAAAGGGTGAGCCGTGATAGCCACTACGATTTGTAATTATTGAATGGGTACTATTCTACATTCTCCATTGTATTTGAAGAAAAAAAGTGGCATTGAACATATTCTATAATAAACATATTTATATAATATGTCAAAGTAGTTTTTATATTTGTGAGATATAGTTGTAATACTTTACATTACTAATATATTGTTGTTGGTATAGACTGCTAACTTACAAAATGTTCAATCATTGAAGCATAATTGAAGGCTAACCACTGACAAATTAGCCTGGATGCCTCCCAGATAGGGTTGCCAACTGTCTGGTTTTCAACCGGACATCAGGTTTTAAGGTAATTTAATTTTAAATGTAATAGTTACAATTTGCAGACATTGGGCACTATTTTAAATTTTATATGAATCGGGGCCATTGCCTACTGCAGAGTTTCAGGTTTAGTAGGTATTATTAATTAGGCACTTCTTAATCAATTGGTAGTTTTACACTTCTTGCTACTCTTATATCATTACAATTGTTTAAAGCTATTGCCCTTAAGGCTCTATGTCTTTTCTAAATCTTCTATGATTACATAATTAATCAGCCAATATTCCTGCAATGGAAAAGGATACCAGTGCCAGAACACTCTTTAGGAATCCACACAGCAAGCTCTCAAATACATTTCAGGATTGAAATGTTAAGTGTCTGTGGCTACCTGAAACAAAATAATTCCATGAATCGTGCCTGGTTTGCTGTTCATTCAGCTAATGTTTTTTAAAGAAACACATGTTAAATAAAGCAAACACGGATTTTCATTTTAAAACATGATATCTGTCACTCCTTTAGGTTAAAGAAAGTTTCAAAGCCTTTGTAACAGGGGAGATCTGGACTGACTGTCTGGCACATCCGTATTACTGCAGGTAGAGGGCAGCAGTCTCGTGGGATCCGCCTGTCGGCCATGGCGATGACACGGAGAGGTGGGGAAGAGTGTGTGTGTGTGTGCTTTCCCTCTCTCTGAGTGGCTGAGGGGCGGGCCTTGGGAGACTGCTCAGCCCATAAGAACTGGCTTGGTTATGCACTCGGGTGGCCGGGTTGGGGAAAGTACAGTGTCGCTGGCGGAAGAGGCCAGCGTGAAATAAGGAGCAGGCGAGCCCGACTGAGGGGACAGCCTTCTGTAAAAATAATTTAAAAAAAAAAAAAAGAAATAAAAGAAATAATTACCTACCCGAGGGGACGTGTATAGATATACGGGGAACCCTGGCCAACCCCAGTGTATAAGCACAGCGGAGTGTAGGACGGAGACCCGTGCTGACCGGCTTAGCGGCAGTGGGGGCACTGCATAAGCAGCACTTTTGTTTGTAGTTTTATTATTGTGTTTAATTTTCCCTTTTTCTTTCGCCTTCTGTTTTCATTATTATTTTGAGCACTTGAAGGTGCACGGACTGGGATACCTGTGTATGGGGTAACCCCGTGGTCCTGGTTTACTGTCGGCAGTATCCAGACCACGGACAACAGCGCCCTCTGCGGGCTAAAGTAACTAAAACAATTAATAAGAAAAATAAATAAATCTGGGCACCTGTGCGGTGTTTCCAAATAAAATCTTCTGTCTCCTGTGTCAGTGAATACCCTCACCCTTCCACAGCCTTATTCTCAGGATACATGTATGACCTATCTGACAGATAGAAATTCACAACAGGTAAAGTTTAAGGAATTCTTTTTGAGGTCAGTTTAATTCAAGATTCACTAAAGGTTGCAGGTACTTTGTTCACTCCATGTAATATTCTGTTACGTTTGGGTGAGCTTGGTCACATTTAACCTTATTACTTAAGAACTCTATTTGCTTACGATTGTAAGTCGCCCTGGATAAGGGTGTCTGCTAAGAAATAAATAAAAATGATAATGATAATAATAATAATAATAATAATAATAATAATAATAATAATAATAATAATAATAATAATAAATGAGTAAGGTAGTTAACTTTATTTCAGAAGCTAGCACCTCCTTTTTTTGTTTTACAGTAAGTGCAGTGAATGACTTGTTTCATCTATTGGCTACCTGTCTAAAATTGTGTCGGGCTGTTTAGTTTGTCATGCGAAAAAGTTAAACTGAAACCTTATTAGCATCACTTAGAAAATGAAAACCCCCAAATTAGCACAATGTGTCAAGTTGTGATGGACAATTAATCATTTTCAGAATATGATTATGAGCCTCCTCTACTTAGATCTGACACATGACTGACAGCAACACTGCTTCTGAAAGCCTTTGCTTTAATAAAATAAGGATTTAAAACAGTATATCATAAAGGAGGTATGGGGCCTAAAACAATATCAGCATTAATGTGAGGTCACAATTCGTAAGATGTGTGCCACTACCATTTCTTCCTTCTTATGAGTTTTGAATTATCTAGATTTTAAGTGTCTGTGTTTTAAACAAGTACATTAGAATGTAGTTAACGTACAGCACCTGAGCACCGGAAATCTCTCTATATAAAAACAGACAATTTTGTATAAACAAATCAAACAAATGATATAAAAGTGAACAGCTTTATAGTTAATTTGATCTGGAGGCAAGTTATAACTAGAAATATTATTAGAGCACAGCATATTTCAGTAGCATTTCATTTATTTTGCCTTGAATCTGGCTCAGAACCTGTGTTTGGAAGTCAAAGAGTAGGATCTCATTTGTATTCAGGGTTTGGTTGCAGTTAGGTCTTTATGTGTGATCAGTGATCAAATAAATTACAGATTAAGATAGCTGTGACCAAAATAACACCTTGGCTGGTGATGAGAAGCTGCAAAAAAATGACATTGCTTCTTTTTTTTTTTGTTGCAGATAGACATTGAAGTGGGATGGTATCTTGACACACTTGAGCTCTCTGTATTCCACATTCACACTCCACACTGCTCAGGTTTATATCAAAATCACAGGGCCAGTGTAGAATACATCTGGGCTAGGGTGAAGGAGATACACTGAGAGAGAGAGAGAGACATCCTAGCTAAAGCTATTTTTTTAACCATATGGGACATTATTTTAGGGGCACTTCTGGGAGTGATGTCACAGGTTACATACATGAAAAACAGTGAAACAGAGTGGAGAACTCATGTATGGACAGGAATTTCTTGAAATCCACTTAGTAGAAATCTAATGTGACAACCTGCAAATAGGAATTACTACCAGCTATCTGTGTAATTTAGAATTGTCACCTGGTAAATGTGTAGCTTAGTAACCAGAAAGTCATGTGTTCATATCCTGAAGTCCCCCATGGAAGTGTAACAGAACATTCTGACCCTTCTAAATAGGATGAAGGTACAAGCTTTAAAAAGTCATGCCCAGAAACAACTATTTCTCAAAAATACCTACATTACTACTGTCGACCTAACTCCTCCAGAGATGTTGATCGAATCCCACGATGACACCACGTGTGACAGGCTGGCTTGTGGGTGACATCAGACCAGGAAGTACACAAACAAAAAGGTGTGGGGCAAAACTGCATTTCTGTGCTGATATTTATTCAGAAATAAGACACAAGGGCCAAAGTAAAGGTTTCCACACAATATAAATACAAATTACTCTCTCTTTCTCTGTATATATATACATAAAACCGGAAATAAATCATAACAACAACAAATAATATATACATTAATAAAGAGGTGGGCACCCCGTCACATGCAGAACCAGAAATAACTTGACAGGTAAGCTAAATATATTCATTTATTTTAAACTAAGCAGGCCCAGATGCTGCTTCATTGATTGAGCTGTACAGATTGCATAAGGCCTTGTTAAAAGCAGAAGATGTCTCAATCCGTTCAATGTTTTAAGACCTCAAATTGAACATAACACATGCTTTGTTCCTGTGAGAAGTGGCAAGACATAACATATTCAGCATGTCAACTGTGTAGGAGGCATTTGCCTTTATCTATGAATATACATTTCATATTTTATAGTTAGTGTGCTAATCATGCACAAAGCAACTTCAGCAGTATTTGCCAGGTGGGATCAATGCCTTTGTTATGTATGACTAGCTATGCATATGCTTTGGTGTATTATCTATAGACACAGATCAAGACAGAATCTGAAATTTATTTTTTTTATTGATATTACCATAAACTTGCTTGCAAAATATGCCTGCTTGAAGCAAAGAAATAGTAGTTGGATACGCTTCTTTTCACCCTTATTAACTATTGTGAGTTAGGGAGGTCTTTCTTCGAATGCCACAAGGCAGTCTTTCATCTCTCACAAACTGTGTAGCCTGGCAGCGTAGGCAAAGTATAGATGAAATAAGATGACTGTTACTACATCATTTATATGTGTATAAACCTTTACATTTAATCACTCTATTCAATTTTTCAAGGAATAGAATTTCCTTATAAGATTTTTACATGGAAAATAAATTTACAAATACACCAAAGGTGATGTACTTGTATCTGCTATAAACACTAGCTTTGTTCAGTAGCCCAATAGGATTGTTCAAAGTAAGGTTAGACTTACATAAAATGTACACCAATAGTGCCTAAAATGAGTGACTCCAAATAATTGAGACTTGACATGTCTGATTTCAGAAAATATTTGGAACAGTCAATATACAATTGGTACAGGTAATCTGGCTTTGCTTGTTTCTGCTTCTTACAAGTCACTGACAAGAATGAATAGGAAACAAAGCCAGGACCAATGTAAAAAAATGTGTGGAATTATGATTGCATTAATAATAATGAAGCTAGCTGCTCCACAGCCTGGAAGATGCTTCCTTTGTTCTAGTGGCTGCATCCTGTCTCCTGTTACAAAGACGACCTGTCACCATGCACCCTGTCTACTGATTCCTTCTCAGCTGAATGTCAAAAGCTTTTGGAATGGACATACTATTAACCAATACATTTATTAGCAAAAGCACAGTAATGAGTTGTCCATGAAACAGGTTAGATATCCCACATGTATTTTTCATTAAAAAAAAACATTTTGTAAATTAAAAAAAGCATATATTACAAATAATAATACAAACTTAATTGGTTCACATTCTATAGCTCATCGTGCACATAGTATTTAATTTGCTTAATTGGAGTACATTCTTTATTTACTCATATGAAAAGCCTTCTTCCAACCCATATTCATAAACTACAAACTGACAGGATTATCAAGAAGTACAATATGGTGTTTTAAAATAATTCAAAATGACCAATGCAGACAGGATTCATAAAGAAAGTCCAAATAAACATCATTTTAGAATTACTTCATGAAGCGTGTGTCCTGAACACATACAAAACAATAACCTGGTTTAGCTCTGGTTCATAGCCAGAGCGTGAGTTTCAATGCAGTAATGTATGAAGGTTAATGAAAGAAAAACTTCAATGAAGCAAATGGTAATATTTTCTTTGTGAAACACCTGGTCCTCCTAGTCTCTTGGTCCTTATTTGCATGAATTAGTCAACTATTATGCTCATAAAAACATGACCCTCAACAGGCCAAACACGGATATGTATTCTGAGGCATGCGCTGCCTCATAAGATAGAAAATAGCTAATGCTTATGATTTATTATTATTATTATTTGTTTCTTAGCAGACGCCCTTATCCAGGGCGACTTACAATTGTTACAAGATATCACATTATACAGATATCACATTATTTTTACATACAATTACCCATTTATACAGTTGGGTTTTTACTGGAGCAATCTAGGTAAAGTACCTTGCTCAAGGGTACAACAGCAGTGTCCCCCACTGGGGATTGAACCCACAACCCTCCGGTCAAGAGTCCAGAGCCCTAACCACTACTCCACACTGCTGCAAATGTATAGCCTTGCAGAAAATTCCAGCTACTGCTGGGGACATATCTGTAGCATGGTACCACAATATTAACATTTTAGTGTAATATAATACCAATAGTACTATAGTGATATGAATTAATGTATTGCATTGCTGTTATACAATAGTGGTTCCAAAGTGCTGTATCATCTGCCCCAAATCCATTGTTTTGCCCTTGTTGGTAAGGCTGTGGTCTGCCAATGGTATTGTGTATTCTTTGGTGTAATGCAATGGTACTTTAATGGTATCTCAATGGTACATTCTGCAAAGTTTTCTGTAAGGACTAGGGATATCTTGTTTTGTATATAATACATCACACTGAAACAATATCTGGCAACAAAATTATTTTACTAACTGTAAATTCAACTTTGTTGCTTTTCGTACTATTATGGCTTTTCGTAAACATTTGCGATATCATTTTGTAGTAATTTTTTTATTTTTTATTACACAATGTTAAATAAAAAATCTAAATTACGTTCATATAGTTTTTTTAAATTATGTTTCAATCCTAAAATTCTAGGTGATGCAAAATTTTGGGCCATAGCTGTATATTAGTCAGTACATCAGAATTTCTCTAAGCATGTTTTAGGTTTGCATGTTGACTGAAGGTAGCACTTAAAGTATCATTCTACTAAGGAATTGCATTTTAGTGTCCGATTTTGGAAAATCGCAATGGAATACATTAGTTTTATTATTAGTTTAAAAAACAAAAAAAAGATGAAAACACATCTGTTTCTCTTGCTTCGATAGTAAATTATTACTTTAAAATTATATATTTAAAGGTTAGGAAGTGGCAGGTTTCATATAAATCTTTTGCCTTTTATTTAAACACATCTCAACAAATTCTGAAGACTATGCAATGGTATGCATCTAAGGTGACCAGACGTCCCGTTTTGGACAGCATAATTTAAAAAATGTGCAGTTTTTCCACTAATTGTGCTACTGCAGCTGGATTCAAACATAAGGGAACACACACACCAGTCCTTAACAGGAAATACTGTATCTTCAGTTTGTGAGTGTCAGTGACAGAAAGTGTAAACGTAATACTTTGATAAGCAGAAATCAATATTTTGGTGATGATTATTGGAGGGGCCAGTGCCTGTGCTTGCCCCCTGCCCCGCCAACCATACCCCCACCCCACCAGCCCCTGCCTTGTGCACGCCCCGATCACAATAGGAGGGGCTGTAAAATATGACAAAAGTATTTGGAAAAATATTTTCTGTTTAAATAAGTCTATATTCACCTTCAGTTCACCACCTGTACCCTCTAAGAAACATATGTTAGTGAATAATACAAAATAATTTATGAACTAGTTATTTTCAAATATATATACATCGATAGTTGAGTACTGTATATTATACAAATAGTTTTAACTACTTCACAAGGAAATTCCTCTTTCTGTAATCAGGGCAGCTTCTAAACATAACTGATTAGTGGGCTTTATTTATTGTACACAGTCAAAAGAGAGGATATTTAACACATTTCATTACCTTTATATGACCAAATACCATGTCATATTAAATGGTAAGAAATTAAATATTTTGAAAAAAAAAATTGATTCTATGAAGTAACCATTTAATAAATAGAAATATTGATATGTAATGTTTTCATACAGGAAGGGCCTGGTTTGCAGATTGAACACTGGAGGATAGCAGAGAGAGAGAGAGAGAGAGAGAGAGAGAGAGAGAGAGAGAGAGAGAGAGAGAGAAGATGCAGTTTCTTAGGCAGAAAATGGACTAGATTTGCAGCAGTAATCAGCAATAAAATTGAATCTCGGGATTTTATATTATTGAATTGCTACTGTGCAATGTTTTTGAAAGTAAAAGATTCCACACTGAATACCACCATGAGTCTCTGCATTCACTTTCAATATGATATTAGGTCAAACATTGCCAAAGTGAAAATACAAACCCTGGACGAGCTTTCTGTCCTAGTTTAAAGATTTGAAAATATGGTCACCTCATATGCATCACATATATAATTTAATGTTGCTGACTACTTCAATCAAATTTTTATACTGGGATAGCATTTGCTGTTGTAAATATGCTGATTTGTTAATTTACTGTTGAGAGATAGAGGTAATCAATCTACCTTTGTTTGCCAGGAACATTATAATTAATTCACTTCTCTGACTTGTCTATATAAAATAATATATGGACCACTGCACTGTTTGACTTCATTGTTATTATAAATACATTTTCAGACTTATCACATTTCCCACCCTATGGTTAAGGCATCTTTTGGTTTTAGCTTCTTGCAACAAGTTTGCTGTCAAATCTTATATTAGCATGTGAAATTTCAGGCAGTTACAAATTAATTATGTATGCATGTTTATGAATATAATTTATTTATTTTAGAATGAATTTGCATATGTTTATGCAGTGTATTAGTCAGGTAGAAAACATTAACGAGACAGGGACTCCAATAGCAATAATTCAACATTGATTCAATTATTATAATTCATAAAATGTATATATTTACTGTACCGTGCACTGCATCAAATGAGGCTTGTATACAGTGTCTTTAACATGAACTAGTGCAATTAAAAACAGCTATAATGCATACACTGTGATTAAAATATTTAAGAAATAAACATAAATCTTATAGAACAGATGGCATGTGGCAACCTTCTTTTCCTATTCTTCAAATGGTTACTTTCTGATTTAATGTCACAATGACATTAGCATGTTTCACAGTCTTTTGAGATGCTTGGTTTTGGCGCTCACCCTCACCTTTTGGGCGCTTGGTGGCACCTTTAATTGAGAGTTGCTGAGAATTTGACAGCCAACCCCCTTGGTGAGACCAGAAATGAAGGTTGGCAAGGAGGAGGTAACCTCAAGACAGGTCTGTTCAATGAATAATATTGGTAGCTGCCTCTGATTGAAAGATGAATTGATGTTTGGTATTGTTTGCAGTGATTTTCCTGTCGATCAAATCATCATATTTGCAGGTGTACTGTATTTAGAGTTGCCTGAAACATTGTATAGCTTTACAAATCAGGAAGGATCAGCCTGGTAAATGCAGATTACATTTTTTTATTATTATTATTTTCTCACATACTCACAGACGAATTAGAATTGACATAAAGAGAACTGTGTTATATCCCTTGCCCTGTGTACTAACAAAGGGAACAATTACTAAGAGCTATAAATGATATTCAAGGTTATACCACTCTATTGCAGCCAGCTTCATCTTATATTTGAGAAACAACAAAATAATCTAAAATGCAAGAGGAGAATTACATTCTTTCAATATCTTCTAAACCGTGTCCCCTTTCACCTCTCTCTTCCCTAATACCATTCAAACATTGCCCTCTCTCTTCTGCCTGATGTTCAGAAGTGAAGGTGGCCTGTCAGTTTTTTTGTTGGCTGGGATGCAGTCTTCAGACCCCAAGGTTGCTTGGCCACAGAAGCGATTTCAAAGGGTCAATCTATATATTTTTTATTTCAGAAACAGATGATCATTTGTGTTCAACTAGCAGGGCTTTTGCTACTTGAAATACTTCATTTTGAATGTAGTCTTTGATTCTGAACAGTAGCTGACCAAGGTGGATAAAATCACAACAAATGAAACAGGCGTCAAGCATACCTAACACTTTCTTACATTTTTAATCTAGATGCAGTTTAGCATATGTGGATTTATTTATTTATTTATGTATGTATTTATCTTTGCAAGAAGCATTCAGATATCATATTAATTAAACATGAACTCATTTATATATTTCTCTTCCCTCTCATGAACTTTGAATGCCAAAAAAAAATCATATCCTTTTACCATACATTTATAATGTATGAGTTTGAAAACAAAACTAAGAAAGTCATCTTGGATGAATGATTTAAGAATCTAATTCATTTTTGCTTGCCACTGCTCATCTTAATTGATCTCTGGGTTCAAAACAGAATTCAAAGATGCTGAGTCATCATGAGTGTGTTGATAAAACATCTTGCCGCCTCTCCAAATTCCCATCATATCCGGTACACAACTGTTTTATATCTGAACATTAATGGTCATTTCACCCGAATAGTGAAATCGTCCCTGGCCGTTCAGGTCCTTCTTCAGCTGCTTCGCCTAATGACTGGCATGCTTTGCAGCTAGTAAGATGCTTGACCCCCAAGAAACTGACATGACCTAGGAAGTGTAACAGATTTCCTGGAAGGAAAGGTAAGCCAACTAAGAACATTCTTTGACCTAGTGTAATATCAAATGACCGTGTAGATTATTATTATTATTATTATTATTATTATTATTATTATTATTATTATTTATTTCTTAGCAGACACCCTTATCCAGGGCGACTTACAATTGTTACAAGATATCACATTATTTTTTTACATACAATTACCCATTTATACAGTTGGGTTTTTACTGGAGCAATCTAGGTAAAGTACCTTACTCAAGGGTACAGCAGCAGTGTCCCCTACCAGGGATTGAACCCACGACCCTCCGGTCAAGATGCCAGAGCCCTAACCACTACTCTGGTATTAGAGCTTTTAACCTCATCTCATCCCATCCCATCAAATGGGGACAGAATTCATAAGAGCAGTGTACCACACAACACTGCCCGTTACACCAGGTGCCGCTGGGAGAACTTTTGGACCTTGAACTTGGCAGGATCGTATGGTAAAAGGGTTTTTGAACTAGGTCCGCTTTGGCAGCATATAAGCAGTGCTGTGACTCTGCGGTAGTCGCATTTGGAGTTCAATAAAGAGCATTAACCTTATCTCCAGCCTGTCTCTCTTCTTCTTCTCCACCAATTCGCTGCTGACAGCAAAACTGAATGCACAGCTTGCCACAATACCATTCTTTCAAAACTGCACATTTTAGACCCGTATACTAATCCATGACATGTATGACTTATGAAAGTATGTTGTTCTCTACAATTACTTTAAGCAGGTTCTTTGTAGTTGTGTGTTTAGCAGCCTGGATAAGTGCCAGATGCACTTACATTGGAATAAACACTAGGGGGCGTGTCATTTCACACCCAACAAACAATATGTTAGTTTTTTTGTGTGGCATTAAATAAAGCTGAATCTCATACTCGAATTATGATCCAAAGTCAACGTTAACATGCTTGCCAAATGCTGCTATTTTGGGGTGTCCCTGTGTCTGCCAAGTTAACTTGATTAATACTCCCTCCAGGCAGTCTGCTAACAGCTCCTGTGCAAGCAAATCAAATGCACTTTTAAGTATCTAACCCTTTTTCTTTTCAATGAAAATCTCTCCACCGCTGCAAGCCGCACAGTCGGGAGCCTGTTTTTGTGATTAACTGAACTAATTATAAAAATGCAGTTTGCACAACTTTTTAAAAAACGATTAACAAACAACTCTGGTTAGTATAGGGATTCAAACGTGTGCTGAAAGAGTTTGAAATATCACAGTTCTCTGAAATAATGCTTTTTTTTGGTGTTTGGAATCACTTTGTATATCATTTTCTGTTTCAGTCATCATGTCTCGGTGACTTTATAAAATGTAAAACTTGAAAGAACCCCATGTGGCCCCCACCAGAGTTTAACCATTAATCTGTCCCCCTGCAACATATCGCCCCTAGTGGATTTAAGTAATACATAAGTGAGAAATACCACATAGAACAAATGCAGTGTTTCTTATGTCCATAAGAAGTGCAGTATTTCTTGTGTACATTTTGAACAGGGATGCTTAAATCATTGAAAAAACCTGGTACATGTCACTTTTAAAACTTTACTGAGGACCAGTTAAACTCAGCAGTAACGATGTTGTCTTGGTAGCTGGTTCACTGTAGCAAACACTGTTGCACTTTTATACAGCTTTTACATTCATAGGTTTTGTGATATGCTTTGGGCTACTTTGATATGCTTGTCTCATGCTACGATGACTATGCTATTTGACTGTGTATAGAATTGATTACACAGAGGGTGGCAGACATCTATCTGTAGCATCACAGTTATGGATGTTGGCTATGTGATCGGTTTGGATGACAAACGCAATGACACGTACATCAAGAAATTACATCTTGTGGATGTCTTGAGAATGCCTAGAGGCCAGGCAAACAGAGTCAACCTTCACTTATGTGAGAATCATTTCAGAGCATTTTTATTTTTCTATTTATTTTTTAATTCAATTTTTTAAATGTATATGACATGACCTCTTAACCGTCCTTGAAGCAGATGGCTCTTCAATTTCATAGGTCCACTTCACCTAATAAGATTTTTTTTGGGGGGGGCAAGCATGATTAAAAGTTCATGCTGTAAGTGGAGCGAATGTGATATTTCTATGAACACATCACATATGTCGTGTTGGTCAAAACTCTACTTCAAGGTGAGTCATACAGTCAAGGAAGCGAAGGTTGCTGATCTTTGCTGGTGATTCCACAAGGAGTGACTCAGTGGCTGTGGCACTCCTGCGGGTTAGTGAAGCAGAATCGTCAGGGACTGTTTCTCCTCATCATACCACAGAGGACATGCCACCAAAAGAGTATAAAGTATCATTAACTAAAAAATCATTCATGGTTAAATTGTGCAAACACCTGAGTCCCAAGTTCTACACAGCCTGTGAAGGTAAAATCAAAGCTTTCTACTGAATAACTTATTTCATAAGATATTTTTTGGGTGATTTTCTTTTCGTTTGTCAGATTCTTGAATGTCTAAACTAAGTATAATTTTCTTGTTCACTCATCACTACCGGGTGATTTTTCAGAACTGAGTGGCCTGAACAGGTTTCTCAGAATCATGTCTAAATACTAAGTAACCCAGATTGAAACTATTAACATATCCCCTGAAATGCAAGTGGAAGAATTTGGAGTATGTATTACATCCACTAGGGGCAGTGTTGCCCTTTAATCTCTATATCGTGCATCCCTCGAAAGTTACTTAGAACCCAATTTACTCTCAAACCATTAATGTGAACTTCAAAGACATAACTTTGATAAAGCACTTGCAAAACAAACAAAGGTACTTGCAATGGGATTGTGTTGTGAAGCTGTGGAGGTAGAAATCCTAGACAGGTCTTTGCCTGGGTATAATCCCTTGATTTCTAATTCAATTTGTGCACAGACACATCCTTGTAAGATTTATTACCCAGTGCCTTTTATACCGACACATTACCTCATGGCCTAAAATAAACTCTGTAAATTAGATGACAAGGATTAATGTTTATCTGAAGACCTTTACTCAACGGTAGTTTGGTTTGATTAGAGAAAGAGTACCGTATAAAGACAACAAAAAAAAAAGCTTAGTTCAGTTTTGCTGGCTTTTATCCTGCAGATTAACAGTTTGAAAGTGGGCTTTGCAATCACTTGAATATGCTAATTGCCCAAAGATTTGACAGTCATGGTGCTTCTGCTGTATTACTTTATTATTGTACAACTGATGCTTAGAGAAGTGGCATCCTTCACTCAGAGCCATTGACCACTATTAGCACAGCATTTAATAATATCTTGCAGGCCATTAGAAGAACATGTTTTCTATATACAAATAGTTTAAATGTGGTTTACAGGTGTACATTTGTTTTCCTAAATCAACAAAGATTACATTTTACTGAAAGTACCGTGTGTGGTAAAGCTTCTGTTGTAGCTTTACATTTATTTCTTAACATGTTTAAAAGACCAGGATGCCTTTAAAACACTCTCACATTTTGAAACACATCATGTATTATTGTTTTTGTGTGTGTACTGTATGTGGTCTGTTTAATAATGTTACTTGCATATTGAGCAAGGTGGGATTTCTGTACTGAATGAAAATAATCGCTGGGGTGTGTACATCAAGGTGTTTTGACTATTTCAGCAGATGCTCTTCTGTTTTCATTGCCTGCCACAGACATGCATTTTTCAGACTAGGTCAGTCAAAGTGTTTTTATATTAGTAAGCGCCAGCACCCTCTTGTGCACAACAGCGTTATTACCAGCAAAACATAAGGAAACCTGACCCTAAGTGGTAGATCACTAGACTTACTTCTATAAAGACACTTTGGGTGATCTAGTCTGTGTTACATATATCCATGGCAGTCAACTAGATCAGAAGGCAGCACCAGAGATGAAATTACTTTAACACAGACTAATAAAAAACATTAAATAAAAAGCACAGCATTTGAGTGCACTTCATACCAATCAGATCATAACAAGGTAAAGACAGTAAAAACAAAGAAAATGAAATTGATTTAGTCTTTAAGAACACACACTCAAATGTATCCCTTTAACTCAAGGTGTCCAATCATGGTCCTGAATGGCTATTCCTCACCAGACTTAACAGGTAAAATGAGATAATGAACTACTTCAGGGTTTGGATGGAAGTTTAATTGTTTCAATTAAATAATTTAGAACAGGGCTGAAACAAAAACAGAAAGGAGTGGAAGGGCTAAATTTGGACATCCCTGCTTTAACTGAACTGCAGTTTTTGTTGTTGTTGATTTTTTTAATACTGAATGTATTCCTTTAAGTAATGTTTTTATTCCAATAAAAAAGGTAAGTGTCACAAAACAGCAACTGAAAAGTCACAAAACCATGTAAAAAATGTCACCATATTTGAAAATAATCCATTTATGAGACTGATGAGCTTTAAGTTACAGATTACTTACAGGAAAACAGCTTTATTGGAATCGTGGTGTTGTCTCTTCCAGAGAATAAAGACCGGAGACGTTACAGAAATAGGGGAGCCATTACTGTTCAGACCCCTGTGAAATGAGTTTCTTTGCCTAAGCCATATTTTGTGTACAGTTGTGTACTCTTTGGAATAACAGTTCAAAGTAAAAAAAACAGGCTGGCAGATGCAGTGATAAATAACCTGCGCTATAGATCTGAAATCATTCATTCAGGTAAAGGCAGATGGAGCCTGGAGAAATTAGTTTGATTCCAGTCAACACCGCTCGCTTCTGGAGGTTTTGTGAGAATTTACTGCATGCACCATTTGTTTCCTTAATTTAGATCCCCCCCCCCCCCACTTGAGGTAAAATGGTTTATGCCTCACCAGTTTTTCTTCTCATTACAAAGTAAGGTGGTCTCAATCTAGGGATTTTCTTCCATCAGTTGCAGAATTTTTGATATATCTTATTAAATCTGTCTTATAATTTATTCAGCGACCACAAAGGATATTACAAATATTTAGTTGAGGTTTTGGCATGAAATCATCGACAGGTATTTTGTTTATTACAAATGTATTTTCTTTTTAAATATATATATATATATATATATATATATATATATATATATATATATATATATATATATATATATATATATATATATTTGTTTTACAAAAGGAGACCAAACTGCAATTGGACTAAGTACAGTAGCGTGAACACTATGCCTTATACATGTGATCAACATTATTTGTTGGAACGAAACATGGATTAAATATGGGTCATTAAATACACATGAATCAACATGATGATATGCATAAGATATTCAGGTGTTATTTCTGTAGTATTCAGCTGGAATGTATTATGAATTTGCAGCCATTATTGAGTGTTTCCACTATAGCTTCTTTCTTTCTTTCTTTCTTTCTTTCTTTCTTTCTTTCTTTCTTTTTTACTGTCCCCTTACTTTTTTACATTATGTTTGCAATCATTCTGAGCAGTAGTTTTATCAAATTACTCAAGTGTAGCATTTTATGTAAAATTTGTATTTTTTGTATTTTTGTTCTTACTTGTAGCTCAGATTGATTTTTTACGACATGTATGTTGTACAGTATGCCATGTACAGTATGTTTTTTATTGCATGCCTTTTTGATATCTACTGTAGCAAATGTTTCGACAGACTTTACATGTCAATGCCTATACACGAGTCATTAGTTTAAATTATTAGTCTGTAAGGAATTACATACTTCAGTGCTTCCCTTGTGGGATAGAGCCTACGCTTTGTGCTCAGTACTTGGTAGCTGTGGTTTAAGGAAAAGTAATGTCATGTAACTTTTCCCTAATTGCCTTTTAATAGTTTTTCTTGTGGTCAAAATTTGTACAGGGTATTAAATAATAAGAATTGTTCCTTTTTTATGTAAACCCTTCATTTTCATCATCTGGTCTCTTCTCTAAGTCTTTGCAACTTTACCAACAGAAATCCCCCTATAGTCCCAATACAAGTGTTTGTGCTGCTGACCTCTGGAAAGCACAAGCTTATTAACAGCTGAGCTCTCTTCCCTCGTGAGCAGTTGCCTACTGTCTGCATAACAACATCTAACAAGAGTTGAAACCACTTCAGCAGGATTTTTTCATAAAGAGCAGAGCTAAGGATTCAGATATATGAGTTATTAACTTCGTAAATCAAGTGTAATTCGCTGTTTACTAACTGGAATGGGCTTGCAAGACTGCATTTGGAGCATATCTTGTAAAAAACATAGAAACAATTAAGAATCTTATATATCAGAACTGATAACGGCATCATTAGTGCCAGTGCCAGGCTATTTTACACGCTTAAGAATGCTAGCCAAAGTGTCTTTCTAGAAGTAACAGCCAGCTCCGTCTCCTGAACAACTGCTGTAGATTAAGTTTGTTTTTGTATTGCTGGCAATATACCATTGATCCCAAGCTGGAATGCTGGTCCAGACCATTTGTTGCAGGTGACTGTCGTGGGTCTGCGTGTTTTAATGTGAATTTGCAAGTCTGACCCACGAAATGCGGGTCACTTGAGCAGTCTGTATACATTTGCTGTGCATTAGGCTCTTTCCACTGTAGTAAGCTATTTTGGCTAATCTAGCCTACATGACAGATATCTGGGCAGGAAACAAGAACGGAAGAGCAGCTTCTGAAAAAACGTGAGCAATTGTCATAGGAAACCATTCAATGATTACACACATCATAAAAAGTTAAGGGACATTATGAAAAATATATACTAATAAGTTGAAGATACTCTGTAACCTTGGGTTGTTTTACTGTTGCCACAATTTCTACACATAGAACATTTATAAGTTTAAAGAGAGTTCAAGTCATGTTTTTTATTAAAACCAGAAAACAAAGCCATGAAATATTCAAAATATTTAAATATATAAAACTTCAAATGGCAGTGATAGAAGAATTGAATAAACATATAGAATGTTTATAACTGGCAGCTGCTGTGTAAAGGAAATGCGGTTTCTTAACTCTGTACCGTAAAACAGTCTATATATAGCCCCTTTGGGCCCTGGGTCCACGAATGTGAATGTAAGTCTTGTGTAAATTGCTGAAAAATAGTTCAAAATAATTCATTTATTTTGCCTTTTTAAACTTTTAAAGATACTGGGATATAAAAGGGCAGCAGTGTGGAGTAGTGGTTAGGGCTCTGGACTCTTGACCGGAGGGTTGTGGGTTCAATCCCCAGTGGGGGACACTGCTGTTGTACCCTTGAGCAAGGTACTTTACCTAGATTGCTCCAGTAAAAAACCCAACTGTATAAATGGGTAATTGTATGTATAAATAATGTGATATCTGTATAATGTGATATCTTGTAACAATTGTAAGTCACCCTGGATAAGGGCGTCTGCTAAGAAATAAATAATAATAATAAAAAGTGTTAAAAAAAAAAAATCCAATGTTTGAGTAATTCTAATACATCCCGATTGCTGATATAGTTAGTAAGCACAATAATGAAGCTGAAACAACAATAGAGAAGAACACATAACATGACATGAAACAAGAAATTAATATAATGGAAATGGAGGCGAGATATCCCTTTAATGCTTGTTAATTACTTTTAATGTGCAGAATATAAAAACCCCAGCCGTGCTGATTGCAGGTTTATTATCATAATGCATGTCGATAGAAACAATAAAAGCAGGCAGCGTGCCTCATGTTTGAAATTAGCCTGTCAGTCTGATAGAAGCCTGATATTCATTTGTCATTGATTAGGCACTATATGTCACCTGGCATTCCGAGAGGCATCTCCATTATGCAAGTGCTTGTTAATTGTTAATTACAAGAACCAACTGCTAGTGCTTGAATGAGAGCAGAGGAAATTATAATGACCTCACAGTAAAGAAACAACGCAGTACATGAAACCTCTGGCAAGAGAGATATAGTGGAGGTGGTCATGCATCTGTGTGTCACACTTCACATTTTTCTGTATGTCTGGAAGTCTGCTCATCTAGCTGTGATGAAACACTTATATGTTTGCCTATATCTTGAAAAAATGCTTCTTAGATTGTGCTGAAACTTGCTGAAAATTTTGTAGAAAAAGTTATTGGGAGTATTAGATTGTCGGTGTAGATGGTGGTGTCTCTCTATCTGGACATCCATCTGTCTGAAAGTTGCACTTACATTATATTTTTAGATTTATCTCGAGAGCATAACAAGTGATTTTAATATACCATGATATTTACAGAAATTTTGCTTTTTTGCATTTGTTTCAAATATAAACTAAAAGCCATTAAAACTCTTCAGTGAATGTTGTATATTCAGATAAATGTTTTTAGATGAGTTTCTACAAACCTATGCATATTTATTTATTTTATTTTTTATGTTATGTACAGCACCAGCGAATACACAGACCTCTTAGATAATCATTTCACATTTCTTCCATTCCAAAAAGAGCCAAACTGCGATTCAGTTAATAGACTTACACATAATGAACTCTGTCCTATATTTATATACTGTAAATATGAAATGAGCGGTAGCAATATAATCTAACTCTTGTGTTGTTACTGCAATTTATTAATCTGTTTAAATACAGTCTCTGATTTTTACAGCGTGTGAAAACAACATAATTTAGCTTATTTCATAGGCTTAAACACACTCCCCTCCGAACACATATTGTTCTCTGACCGTTAGGAGGGAGCTTTATACTGCCATCTATTGAGAGCTGAGGGAAGTACAATAGGTATCCATTGTGTAATGGTAAAAATCACGGATTTGGTGGGGCACTGGAAACTAAAGTAAATCATTCCATCTGATTAATATCTGCTACCCTGGAGCATTTGGAATCCTTCCTATGTGAACACCTCCTATAGGGAATCATATATACAGCTGCACACCTTGCTGGTTGTTTATAATAAGCACGTATGCTGAAACTGGCAGCATTCATTTACTGTATGATCTCCACAGCCATCCAATCTAAATGATTTTCAATCACTTGGTTGTGGGACACCTGCCAAACAGGGACTCAGAAGGTTGGAGGCCAATGCATTGAGACAGTATCCATTTAACGTGACACACAACTCCCAGCTAAATTGTATAACTGTGATCTGCAACCTGAACAGAGGGCTGTTAAAACAGGTTACTCTCTCTTAATCGAACAATCTATAGGTCACTAGTTAAAATTATTTCAGCTACTGTATTTATCATTTTGTACCTAATTCCATTCTATTTACCCAGTCAGGTAATTATATTTAATGCACAGTGCAGGTTTCAGACTACATGCTCTTTAATTGGGAAATTAAATGTTTAGGGAATACTGGCAAGCTGTCCCCAGTATTAAAGCCATTGCTTTCAACTCCAGCAATGAGCCAACAACCCATTACAGTAGGGACATCTGCTCATTGTATTCTTTCGAGTAAATGCGGTCTTCCAATTCCGAATGAATGTTAAACAGTTATGATGAAACTCCCACGCTGATTCCTGTAGCAATCTTACATTTGCATAACCTATATCATGTATTTATTTGTTTATTTATTTATTTTCTTCCACCCGTTTGGAAGCAGACTTTAATTAAAAGTCTATTAAAAATGTATCGAAAGGGCTACAGACATGCAGTCTCATAAAGTGAGTATTATACTGTATTTCTTCTTGTTGCATGTATTATCATGCAAATTCATTTTTTTGTTTCTCAACAAAAAACAGTTTTTAACCATTAATCCTTCAGTGATGATGCATGTATAGTGAATCTCCCTACATTTTCATTCATATATATATACATGGAATAATCAAGTAGCGGCACCTGTTTATTGAGATAATATTTGCACGGTATACAAATCTATTTGGTTTGTGTTTTTTTTTTTTTTTTTTTTGCAACATGCTGTGCACCTTTGTATGGTGTATTTTCCGTGGGTGGTCTTACTGCACGGCTTCGGCAGTCCACAGTATGAGCACTCAGGCATCACAAACTCGATTGGAGGGCACCACCATTCATGTAACATTCATTTCACTGCTTAAGAGCCGCACACAGTCCAGCATATTGTTTTGGTTGCATGCCACACATGTTGTGCATGAACCTAAACCTAACCAGGCTTGTTTCAATAGAGTGGTCGTTTTACCCTTTTCCTCCGTCCTTGCTGGGGAGCAGTATGATGACAATGCTTCATTATCATCTCACTCTTTCAAACTGGGCTGAACTGTCCCAACATACCCTGAACAATCTAAAGGGACTAGGCTTAATAATTGACATTTATTAAAGGTATCATTGCACTTTGTGGTACTTCAAACTTTGACCTCCCTCACAATATGATAAACCTTGTCTGCAACAAAAATGGGCAATCGGCACAAGACACAGTCTACGTATCAGAAATACCAGCATTACAGCCATATGTGAGCAGTCAAAACAGGGATCCAATTCCAAGAGGAGCATAGCTGACATTCTGTGAACAAAGAAACTCCATTTAAGATAAGCACACTCCCTCTCTCACACACACAGGTCTCATCATCAAACTAAAGAACTGTGTGATGGGCATTGAGGCCTTTGTTTGGTGACACAAGCTAAAAAGGAATGACATTCGTTGCTAGGGTTACTTGGTTTATTTATTCTCAAAGAACTAGCTGCATCAGGAGTAAGACAAATCCTGTTTAATGTTATATTTAAGTGTAATACAATATATTGACAATATTTTAAGCAAATACACAGTTTTAGAGGTCAGTTGTAATATCATTGTCTCTAAAACGTAGGTCATTTGGCTTTTGTATGAAAGATTTTTGAAATCGTACCAGAATTATTTAATGGCTTAGTGTTTAAGCTTTGACATGATGACATGATTTCCATTACACAAGAGTAGATGTTAAAACTTCATGCTGATTTGAACTCGGCTCTCGCCAAGATAAGCACCAACTAAGACGTAGCTTTACAGTAAACTAATGTGATCCATATGTGTCTCCATCCATTTACGTTTCCTTCCATATGATGATGTAGATATCCTTCTGTTTGGTGTTAATGGCTGAAGTGTAATGTTGGCTCCAGGGATCAGCTTATTTTGCCTCCCTGGCGCATCAGCACACACAATAGCTATATGGTAGAACTGGTACATGTAACATGAAGCAATAAAATAATCACACATACAGGAACTCCCTGATGAGTGTGAAGTAAATGGAGCATATTGAATATTACTCAAGTAGCGATAAACTGCCATGCTAACTTCAAGGGTGTGAAAGACCCACATAAACCATGTTGAAGTGATAATGGTTTGCAGTACTATGAAATGACCTGCTAAAAGTCTGTTACTGTATCAATTCCTCATTCAAATAATGTGCCATTCAAGTCTACTAGCCCCACCTACTCTACATTTATATAGACAGAAAGTAGATGGGGCTGGTAGAGTTGAAAGGTCACATGATTTGATGGAATTTGGTTGTTTAGCCTCAATATTGGAGCTATACAGTACCCAGAACCATTCATATTGATTGCAAGCACCATAAAATACTATTTTATACCATTAAAATAACATCTGAAGCTACTTACTCTTTAAACATAACATATAATACTATAAATAAACAATAAATAAACTACTCTGACCTGCAAACTAGTTGTTTTTTTGTTAGCATTATACCAACAGTGTTTGGTTCCTTTTGGAAAATCTTCTTTTTTGCACTTGCTTTAACTTGGGCCTAGTCTTTTAGTGTATAATCCCCCTGGGGAAGATTATACACTAAAACTTTACATGAACTGCATTATTTTCAAATACAAATAGAAAGTCATTAAAACTCTTCAATGAACATCATATACTCTTGTTGTATTCAAAATCCATTGTGTGGTTGCTGCTGCTGTTTTTGTTTTTAGATGAGTTTCTACAAACTCATACACCAGGTATTTATCTGGTTTCCTTGCACAGATGAATAATGGATAGTAAATATCAAAGCAAGGTTAAAAAGAGATTGTCTAGGTACGTATACCAGAGAGACAGTAACTGCAAGTAATGAGACTGTTCTAAACATTAAAACCGTATTGTTTAACACGTTGAGTTGTGGTAAATGATTCAGTACAGTACAGTCATTTATCATCTATAGCTTGAAACAAAAAGAACATTTTTCTTTTAAACTTTCAGTTCCAGTGAACGCTTTTTTACATATACTGTAAGTATTACACTTGGGACTGGTCTACACCAGCAAGTACATAATCATTTAAGATCACTTTTAACTTTGATTCCAAAAAGAGCAGATTGAGATCCAGTTTCCTGGCTTTTAACAGTGCAAGCCCAATGCATCATGTAATCCCAAAAGTTTCATTAAGAAATCCACTTATTAACATATGCAGTGTCCAAAGGCTTATGTGATTTTATTTTCTCCACTGTGTAAATAGGGAAATAATAACTTGTTTACATCTCAATTATGCTATGCAATCAAGCCATGCCATAGCAAATTTAAATATATCCATGAGAGCTATGTCTTTTATTATTATTATACTGTATTTGCTCAATAGTGCCTGGGCACTTATTTTCTCTTTACCTTGGCGATTATTTGGGTAAGAGCGTCTGTTTGGCAGTAGATGCTAATTGCCTGAATTCGCCATGGCAAAATAGGCCTACTTTTTAAAATGTTATTTCATTAAACGCTACAACAAAATATACATCAATAAACACTACAATATATACGTCAATAATGCCTGGTTAAAGTCCAGGGCTTGTAACCAGAAGGTAACCGGTTCAAATCCCACCTCTGACACACTGTGTGACCCTGAGCAACTCACTTAACCTCCTTGTGCTCCATCCCTCGGATGACATGTTAAATCAATGTCTATTGTAAGTGACTGCATATAATGCACAGTTCACAGCCTACTTCTGTAAAGCGCTTTGTGATGGTGGTCCACTATGAAAGGCGCTATATAAAAATTAAGATATTATTATTATTATTATTATTATTATTATTATATCACCTCTTCAAAGAGCACCTGTAGAACTCCTCTGTTTGTATCCTGGGACACTATCACCCTTCATGTAAATGTGCTTTATTTTGCTCTTATCAGCCCCTATTTTACTGCATTTAATCCTGTACTTCAGAATACTGTAATCTGCCAAGTTTTTAACCTGTAGTACTTTGTATTTAATCACATCCTGATGTAACTATCACTATTTAATCATATCCTGATGTAACTATCACTATTACCTGCTGTATTATTGAATTGTGGTTTGTCAAACTTGTACTTTACTTGTTTTATTGTATTTCTTGCTCTTATTGTATTACTTGTATTGTAACGCTTGAAATGTTTTTGCTTACGATTGTAAGTCGCCCTGGATAAGGGCGTCTGCTAAGAAATAAATAATAATAAAATAAATAATAATTATTATTATTATTAAGTAACATTATATTTTAAGATAGTGAAAAAATTATTGGGAGGGGGGGGGTTGGTGATTAGGAGAGCATGGGTGCTTATAAACCTGGGTGCTAATATGAACAAGGGCATGGTAATTATTATTCAATCTTTAAGGAATTCCCATGATTTGATGATAGAAAAAGCTTCTATGAGATATTTTCTGAAACTTTGGGATGTTTTATAACAGGAGGCAAAAAACCCCATAGGATTACCTGTGTATCAAGATTTTCAATCTTCCTGACTGCTGATGAGGAAAATGAACAGGGTTGCCTTAATGGGAAAGCGTGCTTTTAATTTACCAGGCTTAAATAACCAGAATAAGGTGCATTAAAGATACATAAGTGATACTGACAAAGAAGAAAACCAAATACTGGAGTGCCAGTGTAAGAGGGCATAGGCTGGGCACAAACTGACAATCACACACACCACAAGCGAGTGTCTTAACCACTATGCAAAAGAGCCAATCTGCATAAGTGGTTGTAAAGCTTTTAATTTCATCTCAACAGGGATCAGAATCCGTAAAGGCAGTGCATCATACAACACTGCCTGTTAACCTCTGCCCCACCCCCTCCCCCTTTATTATTAATTTCTTAGCAGATACCCTTATCCAGGCCAACTGACAATTGTTACAATAACATTATTTATTATTATTATTTATTTTTTAGCAGACGCCCTTATCAATTGTCACATTATTTTTACATACAATTACATTATCTTTACACTTTTTTTTTACATACAATTACACATTTATACAGTTGGATTTTTACTGGAGCAATCTAGGTAAAGCACCTTGCTCAAGGGTACAGCAGCAGTGCCCCCCCCCCCCCACACCTGGGATTGAGCCCACAACTCAAGAGTTCAGAGCCCTAACTACTACTCCTTGGTGACCCTTAGTCCTAGTCATGGCACCAATGTAACAGGGTGGTGACTGGAAGTGGACCTGTGACCATGCACACCCTAAGAGTGTCTTGGAAGAAGAGTCAGGCTCCTCTGCATTTGTGGTTATAGACAGGGGTCAGAATCCGTGAGGGCAGGGCATCACACAGCACTGTCCATTACACCAGGACAAGGTGGACCAGACTCATTCCATTTGTTTGTGATGAACTTTTAACTAACGTTTTCTGCAATGTCAACAGATGAGACAACAGGTTCTGGGGGTGAAATACATCAGTAAGAAATAATACATAAACCTTAAAGTGTTTGTTACATCTAAAGAGGCAGAGTGTTGCAGGGAGGCAGGTAAATGATTACAGTACACACGAGTGAGTAGACATCATTCTGAAAGATATAATGAAGCCACAGGGGTGCTTTAAACCTCTTGAGTTTTAAAAGGTCACCAGGATGTGGTGACTAAAAATGATAATTAAATTAACAAGATGATGAATACATTACTGAAGATGAGTCTTGTATTCCATACCCAAGATTTTATAGCACGCTTTTCCATTCATTCTTTTATTTTGACTGTCATTGTTTTTATCTAAGTAAATTGCTGTTATTTGCATGATGATATCACACCACATTTACTGTGAGGTCATCAATAATGTATGCAGGGTTCTTGGAACCCTGCACTCCCCCCTTGCCTCTATCATCACTTTTGTTCCTCACTGTCCTTATCATACAATTATCCAATTATTCCTATTAATGCCACTTCCATGTGGGTGGTGTTGAAGATCACTTATATATTCACCATCTCCACATAATTAGTAATATGTGTGCTTTTACTGGTCACTAATTTGGCACATTTATAAGTGCTGTTTTTTAATGTGTAGGGGAATCTTACTATGCAGATCACATCTTGAGTTGAGTCACACATCTATCTTTACTTTATGAATAAGCCTACGCATACAGCAATCCAATGGGTTTCCAGGGGGTTGTGTAGTCCTTTATCATGAATGAATACTATGAACAAAGTCAAATCATTTCACATGAAAGCATCTGAAATGTATTGACAACAGGCATGATTTTCAAAACTTGGTAAGTGGATTTTGAGGACATGTACTCACTTTTGAGCAATTTCAAAAGATTACATCTGCATTTTAATGATAGATTTTTTTTTCACTTTTAATGTTTTAACAATCAAGATTACTAAATGTAGTAATCTTGGGCAGCAGTGTGGAGTAGTGGTAAGGGCTCTGGACTGTTGACCAGAGGGTTGTGGGTTCAATCCCAGGTGGGGGACACTGCTGCTGTACCCTTGAGTAAGGTACTTTACCTCGATTGCTCCAGTAAAAACCCAACTGTATAAATGGGTAATTGTATGTAAAAATAATGTGATATCTTGTAACAATTGTAAGTCGCCCTGGATAAGGGAGTCTGCTAAGAAATAAATAATAATAATAATAATAATAATAATAATAATAATAATAATAATAATAATAATAATAATAATAATAATAATAATAATAATAAATGTAAGTTACCAAGCTCTGAAAATCATATAATGAACTCTCTATAGTAACTGTATCAGTTGACTGCGGTCGACATGATTGAATTCCTCATGGTTGACATGGGCATGTTCTCTTGGTATATCCTGGGATTCTTGATTACTCTGGAAGGCTGAACAAATTCCATAGTTTACTTCTTCCTCATTGCGGATCACTACTTGTAAGATGATAATGCACCCAGAATCTGAGGAGCGTGATAGAGACTTCAGGCTTCTCCAATGGCCTCCACAATCCCAGGATCTCAATTCACTTGAGCGTTTGGGATGAACTTGAACGACACATTCATCACTACGATCCTCTGCCGACCTCTCTGGACCAGTTGCATGCAATACCATTGATTGAATGGATTGCAATTCCTCAAGATACCTTCCAGAACCTTCTAGAGTCTTTTACATTGCATCAGGGAAAATGGTGCCCAACCCGCTATTAGGTACAGTAGCAAGACAGTGCAGATGTGCCTGTTCACTTTGCTGACAGCCGATTATCCACCATTCCTCAGTCGCTACCACATATATCAGTGTTCCCTCATAATAGGACCCTTTTTGTAAGGGTGTTCCTATTTCCCTACAAACCCCTAGTTGTGGTTAATAATGTGGTCCTGCATAAAATGTACATGAGAATCACTGACCCATATTATTATTATTTATTTCTTAGCAGACACCCTTATCCAGAGCGACTTACAATTGTTACAAGATATCACATTATTTTACATACAATTACCCATTTATACAGTTGGGTTTTTACTGGAGCAATCTAGGTAAAGTACCATGCTCAAGGGTACAGCAGCAGTGTACCCCACTGGGGATTGAACCCACGACCCTCCGGTCAAGAGTCCAGAGCCCTAACCACTACTCCACACATGTAACGACCACTGACATACTTTTTCTACTTTCTTAATAGATGAAAAAACAGACCAGTAATGGCCATTAGTTATAATTACATTTATGTGTGATTGATTGTTGTAGTAATTGGATAGGTGCATGGTTGCACTTGGGTACGAGCTTTGCTTAAGTATTTGGAGTAAGCAATGAAATATGTCTGGTAGCTGACTTGTCTGTCTGCTCCATTGATGGAGCCTGGGTCATTTATACAGCATGCAACACTATGGTATCTGAATCAGGAGACTTGGGATCAACCCTTAGTCACAACCACCATCTGTTTCTAATGTTAAGGTTGTAGATGAAGCATCTCAATAGTTAAACTAGGTTCATTGTTTTAGTTACCTGCTGTAAACAACCTAACAATAAAACTGCCTTATTTCTTAAAATAAATATTTATTTTCAAAGAAAATACTGGGTCCATCGCAAGTATTTCTGTATTCTAAGGATAGTAGCCTAAATTTAGCAGGGTGTCCTGTTTCAACATTTCTAGGGTTTGGACACAGCAGTTTAAAACTTCTCAAACTTTTTTTGGTTTTATATATATATTAAATAGGGATCCCCATCTGAAAACTGAGGAAAAGGCTAATCACAGACAAAAAAGAAAAACCGTGATGCAGTGGGGGTAAATGTTTAACAAGTGTTCTAGTTTTCAAACCTTTCAGCACTTTTATTACAGAAAATGTCTCAAAGTGAACAGGAAAAAAACAGTTTCAGTTCAATAATGATTGTAGTAATGAGTAGAGTTGTTTTATTTATTCATTTTGCTATTTATTTTACAAATATATTAAAAATCGTTGAGGTGTTCATGGGTGAACAAAACTGCTGATATGTGTTTGATAAATATAAGGATTAATTTGGAAGATCTCTAATGGAATATAAATAGGTTTTCAACACTGACCGATGGCTTCCATACTGGGTCAGGTTTGGATGGTTGGACAGGCTTCAGTCTATGCAAGCAGAATACCATACTGTATGTGAGATTTAGATGCTCAATGCCTTAAATAATCTGTAAAAATTCCAGTAAAGTAGCATTGCAAACAGAGTTTTACAACGCTGTGTTAATAACATAAAAAGTCGTATTGCTTCAGATGAGAAAATCTAGGAGTCTTTTTTATTAATTTGAATGTTTCTTTGGAAATCTCCAATAAAGCAAGAGGCATTAAAGAATGCAATCTCAGTTCTAAGTATCTAAATCTTTTATAAACTTTATATAAAAGCATTAAAGATGAATCTCTTTATTGAAAGTGTTTGTCATTTCCAGTACCCTGCTGTCATTTGTAAAATGCATAAAAAAACAATACTTTTCTGAAATTTTCTTTACTCATTTTTCAATAGAATTTCAAAAAGGATTTGACAACCCACACAGAAAAACAACACACTATTATCACTATGCTCCATTCGATCAACACAATGGGGGGGGGGGGGGGGGGGTTGAAATTTTTAACTGTAATGCGCGTTTCTATTTATAAAAAAAAAAAAAAAAAAATATATATATATATATATATATATATATATATATATATATATATGTAATTGCCTGAATGTTACCAATGTGGGAATTTTTTTATATTTTGACATACTAATGATTTCTAAATGGTATGAACAAAAATACGCTGGTAAATCATTCTATTGGTACCATATCAGTATCAATGTGCTACCACATCAGGACCCCTATGCATCTTTGCTGCTAATGGTTCTGGTTTCTTCCAGGTAATACCCTTTTAATGATATCCTAATTTATCAAACAGTGTTGAGTAAATCCATAGTCAACGACTGTGTCCGTTCTCCTTATTTATGGAAATATTAAAGCATTCAGTGATCTGTATTTGGTACAAAAACTCCTTTTGAGCTTGAACGCCAGAATTTGATTGGTACTGTCTCTACTCACTATTAAGAAGTGTCATGGTGTGCTTTATGTAAATAGGGGGTATATTTTTTAGACACCCTCTACATATATAATCAGAATTTGTTTTGCCCTAAAACAACATTTAAGGAATCACCATTTAAAGCTATTGCTATTTAAGGCTACTGCTCATTTAAGGTGTTACAGTTGAAATCACTCCCCTTTTATAAGCATACTTCCCCAGCCTGAGGGAATTTAAGATCCAATATCAATCTAAAGCTAGTCTTAACCAAAGGTACCAAAATCAATTCCTTTATGCTTCCTGCTTTTCAGCTTGTGTACATTGGAAACCAGGGACCTGATTACATAAGGTCTGCAGAGGTCTGACACAGTGGAGCTGTCTAGACCAGTTCAATTAATCATGTGTTTGAATCAGGGTCTGAAAAGTAAAGCGGGGCTCTATTTAAATATACTGATGCACAATGAAAACACAACAGTCTAAGTTTTACACCAATAGCCTATTGGGCACATACATAATGTTATTTACATTTTAAATAGTGTGCAGATAGGTTTGTTGATTGTTTGAGAAGTATTGTTCATTGGGATAACAAAATACTGAGCTCAAGTAATGTGATTTCTTAAAAACGCCAGGTGCTCAGTGTTTGGTATTTGAGTTCAGTTAAAATTGCCAAAATGAGTTGATTAAGAATCTGTATAAATAGCCATTTGAAAAGACATTTTTTTTAATTAACGCAAGACCAGAGAAAGATACAACCATGCCCCGCTTGAGTAATGAAGATCGAATGGTTGCTATTGGCATGATTGAAGGCGGCCTGTCTGTGAGCGAAATTGCCCAGAGAATGAGATGATCTGCTTCAAACAATCAGCATAGTCCAAAGAAACCAGGAAACTGGCTCTGTGAGGGACAGGCCACGTCCTGGAAGGCAGAGGGTCACCACGCCGGCCCAGGACCGTCACATTCGACTGATCCATCTGCGTAATCGTTTTCAGACTGCAGTGGCTACAGCACGAGAAATTCAGCAGAATGACTGTAGCTTACCATCTGCATGAAAATGATTTGCATGCTCGGAGGTCATTCAGGGGTAACATGTTGACAGCTGGGAGACGAAATCGCCATTTTTTGTGGGCCAGAGAACATCTGAGGTGGTGGCAGAGAGAGTGGTGGAGTGTTTTACTCACTGATGAATGCCGTTTTGCCCTTGACAGACCTGACGGAAAACAACGTGTGTGGAGACGTCGTGGTGAGCGTTATGCTGACTGTTGCGTTGTTCAAGCCAACCGGTGGGGCGGTGGAAGTGTGGGCCATTGGCGTAGATTGAGGGCAACCTTACTGCTCAAAGATACATTGACGAAGTCCTTGAGGCAAAAGTTTTTCTGTTTACAGCAAGCCAATCCGGAAGTGTCAATTTTCCAGCAGGACAATGCAAGACCACACAGTGATAGGATTACAATTGCACGACTTCAAGAAAACAATGTCGAGGTCTTAACGTGGCCAGCTTTTTCTCCTGACCTGAGTCCAATAGAGCATCTGTGGGACCAAATCGCCAGTGCCTTCCACAGGAGACAACCGTGACCAGCCAACCTTCGCCATCTGACTGCAGCTGCACAGGAAGAGTGGCAGAACATCCCACAGCAGTCTATCCAGAGGCTGCCAGGATTGTGTTCATGCTCAGGGAGATCATACTCGATACTAACTTTGTAATGTTTTCGTTTTGACAGTGTGTCACGTTTCATACTTAAAAACTTATGATAATTTTTTGATCTGTATTTTTGTTCACATTTTCTGTGATTTTGTTTGAAATCCATGTTTAAAATATTTGATTAGACCATTAGACCTGAGCGTTCTTTTGTGCATCGATATATATATATATATATATATATATATATATATATATATATATATATATATATATATATATATATATATATATATCTGCCACCATTTAGGGTTGATAGTTTCCTTTTTACCCCATTTCTGTGAGGTACTGTTTGGAAATAGATGTCGATAACCATTCCTTCTTTTAAAAGTTTGTTTGTGTCTCTTTCATAGAAGGTTTTCTGTTGATATTTGCACCTTTATGCTGTTCAAGATGAGCATGCATTTGCATTTCCAAGTATCAAAGCAGTATGCAGAAACTGTCTTTATCGTTTGAATCTGTGTCATTACAGATAAAAGCTGACACTCTGACGCAGTTTTTCAAGTTGATTAGAAACTTCCTCTCCCTGTCTTTTAAAGTCTTTGTGTTTGTGTCTGCAGTGTTCCGCAGAGTACATTCTCTTTAAAGTCCTCTCTCCATGGCCTGTCAGCCTGATCCTGTTGTCATGGAAATTCCTATGTCAATTATCTTCTATCCTGGCATCCAAATCCAAGAGCCTACTCATAACTTATAGCAGAGTGGCTTTTACCTCATCTTCATGTTTCTCTGTGCTCCCACCAGAGGAATAGGGAAACAGCAAGGTAACTTGTGAATTAATATTAAGAACGATAACATATATCCATGCATGACTCAAAATGTGCTTTTTATAATGTGTTAAAGTCTGACTTACAAATGTCTAAGTAGAGGCATTATAAACCTAATATTATTATTTGTTTATGTGAACTTTTTTATGTTCATCATACTGGACACTTAATTAGGTGGTCCAAATGCATGTGTTTTTAATAATTCTAATACATACAATGTCCATTCAACAAGGATGCAGTTTTTTTAATATTTAATGTGAACCAGAGCTAGGGGTGTGTATCTATTTCAAAACTGTCAGAGGGAGGTGCACTTCCAGAGAGAGCAGTTTAAACTCTTTGAATTGGCTTGTGTTCCCGTGGTGATTTAAAAAAGAAGGTTGTGTTATGGGCACGCTCCAAGATGGACGTGATGAATTTAAGCTCTGGACATAAACGGATGTCTGAAAAATATGACAGGAATCAAGAGTGTGGACATCTGAAAATGAAAAACTAAAAAAAAATATTATGTGAGAACTGACAATATGTGCTTGACTTTACAATTACAAGGTTACAATGTCACAGTTCAATCATGGCCTTTGCTATGTGGACTATTTCTTGGTTTATTTTGTGTGAATAGATTAGCAGTAATAGAATTCACTTCCTTGTGTCTCAGAGTCTATCTAAATACTCCTTTGAGGAAAATAATGTAAATTTGCAATGAAATGAATTAAGGTATAAGCCTGTTCTTGTACAAAGAAATCCTGTTCTAAAACTTAAAGTATTACATATGTCTTATCAGGGAAGGTACTGGCTAATACTTTTGTTAGATATTTCTTTGGAACATCTTGAACTAAAGAGCACACACTCATATTAAGTCTAATCAACTCCACCGATATTTTTTAATGACTCCACAGTATCCTGAAGACGTGAGCTGGGCAGATAAATTGATGTTGGCAATATTCTATATGCAACATTAGCTTGTGATATATTGAATTCTAGTAGCTGAAGGCTATGCCGCTTTGTCAGAAAAAAAAGTCATAGCAACAGGAAGCTGGTCTTGTGTTTTATTTATCTATTGAACAGAAGGGAAGCTCATTTTCAATTCATTAAATATACCAGGTGATTATAAAGTCAGCCAATAACTACTCCCGAATTCAAATATTATCCAGTACAAAAAATATATAATATTGGTACTTGCAAAATAACTGACCTTTGTCCTTCATTAAGTGTCTGTTGCATTGAATAGTATGGCTTAATAAGTTGCAGCTATAGGGTTGGTGGTGACAGTCCTTCTTTTAAGGGAGCTGCTTTTTATTTTAAATAAGCTACAATGTTGTGACTGTCCAGCAGGTGGAGAAGGTATATATGGTTAGTTCAGGGTGTAACCAAGACAAAATGTGGTTTGCTCTAGTAGCTCTTTAAATACCAGCCTTTTTTGGCCTGTCATAAAAATTCTAAATGCAACTAGTTACATTTTTAATTCAATCCAGTGTAACTGTGACTTCTTGAGTTCCTATTTTAATAATACTCTGGCCAATACTCTGGTGAGTTTAAAACACTGAGTTTATAACTATACGAAACTTTAACATTTTCTATATTCATGCCATAATCTTTCCAGTTACCTGTGGTATAACTAGGGCTTGAACTTTTTGGTTTTTATTTATTTTTTACCTCCCTTTGAATGTTAATTAGTAGTTGTTAAGCTGCCTCTGCATCCTAATATGGAGAAAACTACTAATTAAAGACTGAGTTTAAGATATGTTTTTCTTTCCTACAAATCAAGGCAATTTTAAAAGATGGACTTGTTATCAGTGTACTCTCCGTACTGGGTATTTTATGCTGAAAAAAAAAATGGTCAGGACAGCGAGTGAAAACAACAAAGGCACAATGATAAACTAGGTGACTGCAAGAATGAAATGCTATTGGGATCAGCAATGAGCAATTAACGTAATTTGTCACGTCTATTCAAAATAAAAATTAAGTGAAACAGAATCAGGCTTAGTCAAGACATGAAGGTAAAAACCAGTGACATTGTTTTGTAATTTAACCGCTTTTTCAGAGTTTAATGAGGAAACAGAATCATCTCAAAATAAGTTTAAAAGGTATTTCATGTGATCAAAAATAAAACCTGAAGACTTCAAACCCAAGATATAACTCATCTGAAATTAGGCTGGGTGTGTCATGGTTGTTTCCAGATAGCATGGAATAGAAGATTGGCTTTATCTTTCTTTATAAAGCTTAGGCAGGAAAAGTTCTAAACATCTCAACAAATATTTCTTTGGTAAGTAGAAACTTGATTCAGTTAGACTCTGAATCATTTTTATTCACTGCTTAAATGTCATTTTTTGTTGCAGTTACACCTAGGGAGATAAAATTCTCCTATGATATAGCGTGCACAATCCTGCAACTGTAATAAGCTCACAGACTGAATATATAATGAGAGGTGGCTATTTCCACAAAAAGCTCTGATAAGCGGAAATTGAATAAAGCAGAATATAGTTTTCCCAAGCTGGAGCAGTCGTGTTTACCAAAACATTTCTTGTCAACTAAATACCTGCTCCCCATATTTAGGTTTGCCAGAAAATGTAAAACAAATAAATAAATAAATAAATAAATAAATAAAAATGCCATGGCTTTATGAAGACACATTTTTACATACACATCCTGTAGTTGTGAACAATACTGCTAGTGGTAGTGGTAAGTGTCTGGTAAATGTATTCTTTCAGATCTAGACCAGTAAGTAATAAGCGTAGTACTCTTCCAGTATGCATACTACTAGTGATGCTTGTTTTATAACTGTTACTCAGCACACCTCTGTTTTTTAAAAATATGTGATGATTTGTGTTGTCTTGTAATTTTATCTGCAGTTTACATTTTGTAAATTATTTTAACTTTAACTATGAAGACGTTTATCTATCCAGTCATTGTTCAAAAACAATAAAAATGTTTGTTGATTTAGGTGTCTAACAAAATGGCAAGCATTAAAGAAGAAATACAATTCTTTGTCTCATTTATCACTGGTCCTTTGGGGAGTCTTGGTTGGTTTTGTCTGCAGTTCGTTTAAAGAAAAAATTGAGATTTGAGATGTGAGAATGGAAGATGATAACAAAAATGATATTCTGACCAGAGGCAGATTCCTAACTGGTTTAACTGAGAGCTCAACCCTTGGGGCAGTTTGTATTGTTTTTCATGGCACTGCTGGTGTAGGAGTTTCTGCAAAGGGGAAGAGTAGTAAATCACTTTCATACGTGCTGCCAAGGAAATCTTAGGCTATTTAATGGAATATACTGTATTTCAGTCAACATTATGCAATATTATGCATTTTATAATAAATGCATTTATATACTAAAATGCGAGCCTCTCTGATTCATCTTTAAGCATTCCTTTGCAGGTTTGTGTAAAGCTGGAAGGCTTTGTTAGGCCTGAGATCCCTACACATGTAAACCCATAAGACATTGAGACTGACCAGAAAACAAGCCTGAGTAACTGTGAGATTAGATTAGGCAGGATGGCAAAACCATTGTGAATCCATGTTCATGATGCAGAAACATGAACATACCCTGGTGTCAGAGACAAAAGAAACAAATACAATAGACATGTCAGAAATAATTCAGCTGAAGTCAATTTCATTTGTGAACTCAGCTCCTGAAGCAGAGAAATGGAGTGTGATGTTTTCTCCTCTATTCACAAGCCATAAGGTGCTGGATTGATACTTCATGGTTGCTATTAGTGTGGAGGGAATACCTGATACAGAAGAGAGAAGCATCTGTTCAATTCAGAGTCTCTTTTAGATGAGTAATCCAGTAGCATTAACAATAATTAAGACAAAAAAATATGTTTCTTGCTATTTAAATATAATTGACATGTTTCGCTGGGTTTGTGGATAATCTTGGCAGGCAAATCGACCGTCTGGCTACTATAAAGAAACAAAGTCATATTTTATTGCAGAGCAGTTCCAGTGATGTGTAGAGGTAGAACTCTACTTGATGACTATCTGTGGAATGTTGTTGTTATACCTCTATACCTCTAGTCACCCAGACCACTGCTCAGCACAATAAGCTTACAAAAACCTGTGTGGAGGAAAGTCCTGGTGATGCCTGGATATCACTGAAAACTTTAACAAGGCATAGCAGGACATTCAGGACAGTTGTTCAGGCCTCCACACAGAACTTTGTATCACCAGAGTTCAATGCCAGTGACATTTTACTGTTTTACTCATCCAACGCATCACCTCTTAAAGGACCACAGAGGAACTTTTCAATACTAAGCCAGTAAGAGACCACACAATGATCACTGGGACAAATCAAATCTAAACAGGCCTGGAGTCAAACATATTTTGCGATAGGGAATGGTAATTTCATTATTATTTGTTTATTTAGCAGACGCCTTTATCCAAGACGACTTACAGAAACTATTATTATTATTTTTATTATTATTATTATTATTTATTTCTTAGCAGACGCCCTTATCCAGGGCGATTTACAATCGTAAGCAAATACATTAAGTGTTCCAATACAAGTAATACAATAAGAGCAAGAAATACAATAACTTTTGTTCAAGCAAAGTACAAGTGTGACTGTCACAAAGACGGCCAGAGTGGGTGGCGTCAGACCAGAAAAGGAATACACAGACAGAGACGGTGGTTGTGATGAGCTGAGTGGCACGGCTGGTCCCGTCCTGCAGCGAAAAAGCTGCGGGGGCAGGTGGTCCCCCGACCTCCCCCTTCTTCATAGCCGGCAGCTCCCTCCTGTGGGGCTCCGGCCACAAGAACTCCTGCAGCGAAACTGCTGCTGGGGAAAGTGGTCTCCAGACCTCATCCCCCTTCTTCGTGGCCGGCAGCTCCCCTTTCTGGGGCTCCGGCCACCGTACTCCCTGCGGAGGTACGGGCAGCAGAGGCAGCTCCAGCTCCTCTGCTCCAGGCGGTGGCAGAGGCAGAGGCAGCTCCAGCTCCTCTGCTCCTGGCGGTGGTGGAGGCAGAGGCAGCTCCAGCTCCTCTGCTCCTGGCGGTGGTGGAGGCAGAGGCAGCTCCAGCTCCTCTGCTCCTTGCGGTGGTGGTGGCGGAGGCAGAGGCAGCTCCTGCTCCTCTGCTCCTTGCGGTGGTGGTGGCGGAGGCAGAGGCAGCTCCAGCTCCTCTGCTCCTGGCGGTGCTGGCTCCCTCTGCTGTGGCGGCTGGGCATGTGCACGCCGTGCTGCCTTCAGCAGCATAGCGAGAGGCTGCTGGGGGACACCAGCATCCTGCCCTTCTCCCCCCCAAAAATTTTCAGGGGGTTGAGCCTGTAACTCCTCCCCTTCTGGCTCTTGGGGCTGAACCAGCAGGCATTTTCCCTCTGCTGGTGGCTTGGGTCCCAGGGCTGTGGAAGCCCCGACTTGCCTCCCTTTGGGCTGTGGACGCCCCGACTCCTCCCTGTTGGGCTGTGGACGCCCCGACTCCTCCCTTTTGGGCTGTGGACGCACCGACTCCTCCCTTTTGGGCTGTGGACGCACCGACTCCCCCCTCTTGGGCTGTGGACGTTCGGGCTCCCCCCACTCAGGCGTAGGACGTTCGGGCTCCTCCCACTCAGGCGTAGGACGTTCGGGCTCCTCCCACTCAGGCGTAGGACGTTCGGGCTCCTCCCACTCAGGCGTAGGACGTTCGGGCTCCTCCCACTCAGGCGTAGGATGTTCGGGCTCCTTCCGCTTGGGCTCCTCCCATTTGGGCTGTGGATGCTCAGGCTCCTCCCATTTGGGCTGTGGAGGCAAAACCAGCAGGCATTCACCCTCTGCTGGTGGAGATGGGGACAGCAGGTACTCACCCTCTGCTGGTGGAGATGGGGACAGCAGGTACTCACCCTCTGCTGGTGGTCCTGCTACCTGGGCTGCTGTTCCATTTATGGTTGCCTCCAGGTAGCTGAGGACAAACTCCACACCTTCCTCCAAGGTGTTTGGGGTGTGTTCCTCCTGATATGCCTCCCATCTCTCACAGTCCATCATCCACAGAGCCCGGACGACCATGGGCAGAGACTGGGCCTCCAGCCCAGCATTCTCCAGGAACCAGCCCCGCAGTTTGATGGCGTCTTCTGCCATTGCCTTTTTTTTTTTTTTTTTTTTTTTTTTTTCTCTAAACAAAACCCCTCCTGGTCTGACGCTTGGAGGCGCGGCTATCCCACGATGACACCACGTGTCACAAAGACGGCCAGAGTGGGTGGCGTCAGACCAGAAAAGGAATACACAGACAGAGACGGTGGTTGTGATGAGCTGAGTGCAATGGCTGCACTCAGCGTTTAATAACAAAATAAAAGGTTTGAACAATGGAATACAAAACAGGACACGGCACTTGACGCCAAAATAAACAGACAGACAAAACGACTAAACACTTAACAAACGGTGCACGGAGACAAACAAACACGGTGAGTACAAACACTTTACGTTTACGATTTTACTACTACTTATTCCTCTCTCTCTCTCTCTCTCTCTCTCTCTCACCCGTTCTCCTCTTCCGAACACCCAACCACGAGTGACTAAAACGTGCATCTATATATACTGTTGTGCTGGGATTCAATTACTAATTAATCACTCACTTGAATCCCAGCACGTGAATTCATTACGTGCAACCCCGTGCCACACATTATACACATTTTATCTGCACGTGAAGTGATGTGCCATCCTCGTGCCTAAATATAATTATACACTTTAAACACACGTGAAACACAGACCCGTTTATATCCCGTGTACCAATCTATACACCAACATTAACAAACGCAACATACACACAAAACACACAAATGCACACAGGGGCGGGGCGCATTGCCACAGTGACAAACCACAATTCAATAATACAGCAGATAATAGTGATAGTTACATCAGGATATGATTAAATACAAAATACTACAGGTTAAACACTTGGCAGATTACAGTATTCTGAAGTACAGGATTAAATGCAGTAAAATAGGGGGCAGATAAGAGCAAAATAAAGCACATTTAAATGAAGGGTGATAGTGTCCCAGGATACAAACAAAGGAGTTCTACAGGTGCTGTTTGAAGAGGTGAGTCTTAAGGAGGCGTCGGAATGTGGTCAGGGACTGGGCAGTCCTGACATCTGTAGGAAGGTCATTCCACCACTGCGGAGCAAGGGTGGAGAAGGAGCGGGCTCTGGAGGCAGGGGAGCGTAACGGAGGTAGAGCCAGTCTTCTAGTGCAGGCGGAGCGGAGAGGACGAGTGGGGGTGTAGGGAGAGATGAGGGTCTGGAGGTAGCTGGGTGCAGTCTGGTCAAGGCATCTGTAGGCTAGTACAAGAGTCTTGAACTGGATGCGAGCGGTGATCGGGAGCCAGTGGAGTGAGCGGAGTAGTGGAGTAGCGTGGGAGAAGCGAGGCAGAGAGAACACTAGGCGGGCAGCAGAGTTCTGGATGAGCTGGAGCGGATGGGTGGCGGACGCAGGGAGGCCAGCCAGGAGGGAGTTGCAGTAGTCTAGGCGGGAGAGTACCAGGGCCTGGACCAGGAGCTGGGTAGCGTAGTTGGTGAGGAAGGGTCGGATTCTTCGGATGTTGCTCAGGAAGAATCGGCAAGTGCGTGCCAGAGTGGAGATGTGCTGGGAATAAGAGAGGCAGGGGTCCAGGGTGACTCCAAGGTTCTTAGCGGAGGAAGAGGGAGAGAGTGTGGTAGATTCCAGAGGAACAGAGATAGAGAGATCAGAGGAGGGGGAGGAGGAGGGAAAGAAAAGGAGGTCAGATTTAGAGAGGTTGAGTTTGAGGTGATGCGAGTGCATCCAGAAGGAAATAGCAGACAGACAGGTAGAGATACTGGAGGAGATGGTGGAATCAGAGGTGGGGAAGGAGAGGAAAATCTGAGAATCATCAGCATAGAAATGGTATGAGAAACCATAGGATGCGATGAGGGGGCCCAGGGAGCGGGTGTAGAGAGAGAATAGGAGAGGACCCAAGACTGACCCCTGGGGGACTCCAGTTAAGAGAGGGTGAGGTGTGGAGGTTGCTCCATGCCAGGTTACCTGGTAAGTGCGGTTGGAGAGGTAGGAGGAGAACCAGGCCAGAGCAGTGCCAGAGATCCCCAGGTCAGCGAGAGATGATAGTAGAATAGAGTGATCAACAGTGTCAAAGGCAGCAGAGATGTCAAGGAGAATTAGGACAGAGGAGAGAGAGGCAGCTCAGGCACACTTTAGTGAGTTGGTGACAGACAGGAGGGCGGTTTCAGTGGAGTGAGCAGAGCGGAAGCCAGATTGGAGAGGGTCAAGCAGAGAGTGGTTGGACAGGAAAGCAGAGAGCTGGTGGTGTACAGTCCGCTCGAGGGTTTTGGAGAGGAAGGGTAGAAGGGAGACAGGACGGTAGCTCTGGAGGGAGGTGGGGTCGAGGGTAGGTTTTTTGAGGAGGGGAGTGATGGAGGCTTTTTTGAAGGCTGAGGAAAAGATACCAGAAAGGAGAGAGGTGTTGAGGAGGGAGGAGATGAAGGGGAGTAGAGCAGGAGCAGCAGCTTGAAAGAGGTGAGTGGGGATGGGGTCCAAGGCACACATGGTGGGTTTGTGACCCTGGAGCAGGGAGGAGAGGTCAGAGTCTGAGTGGGGCAAGAAGGTGGAGAAGGAGGGCAAGTTAGTAGGGAATGTAGTGGGTGTAGGGGTTGGAGCAGGAGGGGGTGCGGGGGAGGGAGAGGTGTTAAAGAGTTTGCGGATATCTGAGATTTTAGAAGAGAAGAAGGAGGCAAAGTCATCAGGGGAGATAGAGGAGGGGGGAGGGTTTAGGAGGGAGGAGAAGATAGAGAATAGTTTACGTGGGTTGTTAGTGGAGGCTTGGATTACAGATTGGAAATAAGCACATTTAGCAGAGGAGAAAGTAGAGGAGAAGGAGGAGAGGAGAGTGCGGTAAAGGTCTAGGGCAGCAGGGAGTTTGGTTCTCTTCCATTTCTTTTCAGCAGATCGCAGTGCGATTCTTGCCGAGCGGAGCGCAGAGGAGAGCCAGGGATGGGGAGGGGAGGGGCGAGCAGGTCGGGAGGTGAGGGGACAGAGGGAGTCAAGGGAGGAGGTGAGTGAGGAGAAGAGGGTGGAGGTAGCAGAGTCTATGGAGAGTTGTGAAAAGGAGTCGATAGGAGGGAGGTGAGAGAGAGCAGTGGAGGCAAAGACAGAGGGGGAGAGAGATCGGAGGTTACGGCGAGAGGTGACAGTGGGGGTAGGAGGAGCAGGGAGAGGGGGGAGAGACAGAGAAAAAGAGATGAAATAGTGATCAGAGAGGTCCAGGGGGGTGACAGAGAGGGTGGAGGGGCAGCAGGCCCTGGAGAAGGTGAGGTCCAGTTGACGGCCAGCTTTGTGGGTAGGAGGGGACGGAGAGAGACAGAAGTCGAAGGAGTGGAGGAGAGGGAGGAATCCAGCAGAGTGGCTGGGGTTGGAGAGTTGGATGTTGAAGTCACCCAACAGGACAGTCGGGTAGACAGAGAGGGGAGGGAGGAGAGTAGATAGTCGAGTTCATCCAGAAAGTGAGTGAGAGGCCCAGGGGGGCGGTACAGAACAATGAGCAGGAGTTGACAGGGAGAGGTTAGTTGGACTGCATGAAATTCAAAGGTATTAACAGAGAGTGAGGAGAGATCGGAGGGGACAGAAAAGAGTAAGGAGGGAGAGAGGAGAAGACCTGTCCCACCTCCCCGTCCAGTGAGACGTGGGGTATGGGACAGGACGTAGAGAGAGGACAGGGCAGCAGGAGTAACAGTGTTATCAGGGGACAGCCAGGTTTCAGTGAGAGCAAGGAAATCGAGCGAGAGGTGGGAGGCAAAGGCAGATATGAAATCAGCTTTGTTAGCAGAAGAGTGACAGTTCCAGAGTGCACCAGAGAGTGTGCGGGAGGGGGGGAGAGGCAGAGAAATGAGGTTAGAGGGGTTGGAGGAGCAGCAGCGGAGGGAGGGCAGAGGACGAGGACGGGAGGACAGAACAGGGATGTGAGAGACAGTCATAGCAGGACAGGCAGGACAAAAGGCACAGTAGGCGCAGTGAGGTGGAGGGTACAAACCTGACTATGGTGTGTGAACTATGCATCAGCTGCAAAGTCACTTAAAATTACATCTCACCCGAAAGACGGAGCACAAGGAGGTTAAGTGACTTGCTCAGGGTCACACAATGAGTCAGTGGCTGAGGTGGGATTTGAACCGGGGACCTCCTGGTTACAAGCCCCGTTCTTTAACCACTGGACCACACAGCCTCCCATTAAATCCAAACTATGCTTTGAGGACCCTGTTGTGAAAGCCATACTACTGGTTTACTGATGAGGTTAAAAGCTCTATATATCCAGAAATGTAGACTAGCCCGGCTCTTTTGCATAGGGGTGTGCGGGCTCACCAGTTCATGCCCAGACTCCACCCTGCTGTTACTAAAGCATGTTACTAGCTGACAGAAAATAAGCCATTGAAGGGGTGTGGTACAGCTCTAACCTGGCTTAACAAAGTTAACAAAGCTTTGTAAACTTGTTGTAGATGTTGTCATTTGCTGTTGTGGATTGGGTTAAATTAGATGAATGCACCACCCTGTACTGTGTTCATTTTGCATGAATGAATCTTTTCCTTTTCTTGTTAGTTGCTCCACCAAGCTCAACTTGGATAAGATCTGGATTTTGTAAAGGATTCAGACTTGAATTGAAGATAGATAACGGCTGTCTCACTCACCAGTAAACTCTGCTTGAATGGAGAGAACACACTCTTGCCACAAGCTGTTTAAGGACTAAAGTGTTTCACATGGCCCAGGTTGATGTGAAATCTCATTTTAGCTGTATTTGAAAACATTGTATTTGATTTCCATTGGATTTCTGCCTATAGCAGACCGCCTTTGCTTAACAATATATCTGTTCCATCCTTCCAGCCGCTTGTTTAAAAGAATATTTTTTAAATCAAATGAATGGTACAGTCCTACATTTTCCAATCAACATTATTCTTCTGGTTTGAGATATGACTCACAGCATAATTTCATTTGCTGCTGGAAAATACATACAATTAGAAATGTTGTCAATTTCTTGATTACAGATATCTACTGAGGTATGACTAATAACTGTGCTTGTTTTATTTTTCCTGTGGGTAACAATTTATTGCTATATAAATTACGTTAAAATATGTCATAAAGTTTAGAAATATGACACTATGAATAACCGGTTTTCATAGCAGGGATAGAGCTACTACACAATTGAGAATACCTAAAAAGTTCTGGAAAGGATAAATCATTACCAAGATGAATGTGTAATGTTGTCTTAATCTCTATTAAATGTGAGAGTTGTGTGGTGGTTGTACAGTATGCTGTGATCAACAGACTACAAAATATAATTGCCCATGTCAATCTTAGTGTGTATGCCCAGGTTTTGACCTACAAGATGACAGGATGTGGAACATGGTACTAACCATAATCAAAATATGTTTTACAGTAAAATATATGACTAACGCTAGGATTGCATTTTAATTATGGGGCCACTCCCCTTATTGTGACTTTTGAAAAAGTAACAAATAACAAAACAAACAAACTGTGATACAGATAACTGAGTTATCCTAGTTTTTTTTGGTTATGTTCTGCTTTCTACTTTAAAACAAGTTAATGCACTGTGTGTCTTTTTACTTAGTTAACTAAACTATCTGAGGACTCATATACCTCTCCTTAAGATTCTGTAGATACTTTTAAATAGGTCTTTTAAATGGCAGCACCTCGTTAGTATTATTACCTTTAATCCACCAGGCCGTGGTCTTGAGTTGTAAGGCTGCTACACACCGGACACGATACGACAAGTGAAACTGTGAAGCGAGGCAACAAAATGAATAGAACCTATACTTTTAATAACTATCTTTCACACCACAGGCGACGCGACAGTCGATGCAGGGGCGACACTGGAGCGACGTGTAATAAATATAATTGAATCCTATTTTGTGCGATTTGTCGTGCGACAACTAGGGAATTGACCAATTAGAGAACAGCTTCAAAACACGTGGTCCAGCAGTATGAAGCCATGTCCAAAATGGCAGAGGAAAAAAGACTTGCCGTGGAAAAATACAAAGATCATTGGTTATAAAGATACAGATTTGAAAGGTAATATATGGGAGCCCATTCCAAAGGCACTGGATAAGTCTGGTATGTATGATTACATACCAGACTTATCCTTAATTACTTACTTAATTACTACATCATGCTCTAGAATATATACCAGTCTTGATCACAGTTTTGTCAATAGCAATTTTGTATAGTTTTATTGATCTGGCAGCTTTCCAATCTGTCGCATTGCCCCTGTGTTGCTTTTAGTGTGTATGGTCACATTGCTGCGAAAGTGTCCTGTCGCCCAATGAAAAATTGCATCATGTCTGGTGTGTGGTGGCCTTTTTACTGTATAATGACTATTTCCCATTGACAAAAACAATTGAATTAGTTGTAGTAGGTTTGCAAAGTAATTTAGTTCTGAAAGAGTTAAATACTCTAAAATGCCTTACTGATTAAAGGGCTGGACAGACGCATGAAAATCCCAGGAATGTGGAGCATAAATTGGCTGCCTAGCCCTTAAACTGTATAAAAGCTTCCTGTCATTTCAAGCAGGGATGGTGAGCTGGAAGGACGCAGGAGGTGGTGTCCGAATTAGAGCGTGTGAAAAGAGTGGTGAAATTGACGCGGAGCTGTCCAGGTGCTGAAAGCTGTTGTCGGTTTCCACAGAGAGAAAGAGGGAGGGAAAATCAGCCTATGCAAGAAGAAAGAGGAAGAATCCTTTTTGTTTCTTTTGTGGACATTTTAATTTTGAACAGCACTCTTGACTTTTCGGTTTGTTTGAAAAGGGAAACAATAAAGCTCCAGGTGTTACTGAATACTTACCTTGGTCGACTCTGTTACTCTCATATCACACTACAGTATACCACTATTTGGACCTCACAATTTTTTGGACAAACTGTCCTGTAATTAATTTTTTAATTTGGAATTTCATTATTTGAAGTTTTACACGTTGAAATTACGTAGTTTAGATAAGCAAAAGTGAAATGGATAAGCATTCAGCTTTCAAACTGCTGCTAGCGAGTTTGAGTTCACTGTGCTAGTTTCCCCATTAGTATTCAGGTCTGATACTTCCTTTCACCAGTCATGGGTAATTGCTGTCTAACAGCTTTCTCAGGGAGGTTGTTTATCAGCACAACATCTTTCGAGCATGCAGGGCTTGCAAGTTAGTAATTTTCTAAATAGATTGTAGAGTGTGTATAGGAAATATCATTCAATAAATACAATGCTGTGCAGAAGCAAAAAAAAACCATCTTCATCATCTGGTCCTAGGAGCTGCAGCTTTATTTTATTTTAAAGGAATATGCCAAGCAAATATAGCAAATTAATTGAATGCCCCCAAATAGAAAACAAACTACAGTTTACCTTTTCATGGCTGGTTTCACAGGCCCCCGATTTAGTAATAATTCCATATAAAGTTTAGGCAGGGTTTGGGAAACCAGTCTTATAAAAGTTTACTATAGTGAAAGCATAGCAAAGTGTAGCAAAGGACAGTAAAATCATGGTAAAATAATAAATGAGTATGTTAATAAGTGATGACATTATAATTTGAGGCATCTCCTACAAATTTGTGTTTGAAAACGGAGAAAGACCATTCTCGTTGCTCTCCCGTGAGTTTTTAAAAAAAACTGTTGAAAAAGCCAGGATTGGATAGAAAGATTTAATCTTGACAATAGCGTGGGGCAAGAAAGTTAGACCACACTTTTTCATGTGGCCTAAAACACTTTGTTCCACTAATCGATGTAATGATCCAATGCACTTGGCGAAACTGTAATCAGTATACAAACACAGAGTATTTTAACAGGCAGAATAACCTTTTAAGAGCTGGGGTGTAAAGAATTTAGAGGAAATTAATTATAACTGCTTAGCAACCAAGATGATGTATAGTAAATGAAGGAATCATCTGTTGCCGAGGACATCAGAAGTACCAACAGGTAACTGAATATCCAAGACAATACGATAATAATTCATAACCTGACCTAGTGTTTCTGAATAATTATTATTATTATTATTCATTTCTTAGCAGACGCCCTTATCCAGGGCGACTTACAATCGTAAGCAAATACATTTCAAGTATCACAGTACAAGTAATAATACAATAATCTGCATTATGGTAATCACATTTGTTCAACCTAATGCTGTTATGTACAATAATTCACACACACAATAAAAAATCTGTCAGTTGATTCATTCACATACACACATACACAAACAACAGTTTGTTAGTTAATTAAAATGTTGTTTATCCCTGCATTTAAACAGGCAATCATAAAAGAAAGTAAATACCAAAAGTCTTTCACGTTGTCTTGTTTTTCAAGTATTTCTTTGGAGTCCAATATGCCACCGTTCATAATCCCACTGTTTAAGTGGTCCAGAGCTGAAGAAAGATCAATATTTGTATTTTAATTTTTTGTTTGACTTAAAGGGAAAGGTAGTTGGTTATGAGGTCTTAAACTGATAACCAAGGCTTTAAAATCATTTTTCTTCTTATATGACGGCCCCCATTCATTGGACATCATTTGGCTCTTTGCGCATTCATTTTGAATATTTATTTCTTAGCAGACGCCCTTATCCAGATGTGAATAATGCTCTAGAACAGGGGTCAGCAACCTATGGCTCACGAGCCATACCTGGCTCTTCAAGTAACCAAATATGGCTCTAGATAACCTCATTCTGCAAACTTGGAATGAAAGATGCTTTGTAGTTGCTTTGTAGTCCAAAAAGTAGCTGTGTGACGCTGTCTGTAATATCGGTGGTGGGTACTGTACATTTTATAACATTGTTCTGCGGGAGTAAAAATGCAATTGTTTTAATTGTTAACATCTCTGTTTTTATCTACAGTAAACTGATATTACCAGGTGATTAATCACCATCATAATGCTTGATTTGACTTTTAACAATTGTCTTAACTTGCACATCTAAGATGAGTTTGGAACTTGCCTGAGGAAGAATCAGAAAAAAGAGAAAACAGATGCTTGCTATATTTTCCTTTCTGAGCTATAACATGAACTGCAAAACATAAGTGTAATTTTTGTTAGCAGCATCCCTTCTCAGAAGGTTAGGCGTGTTACAAACAAAACAATTATTCCATATTCAACCACAAGGACTTCATTTCTCCTTTCTCATAGACTCAGTTCACTTTTCAAGGGGACAAGCTACGCATTATTCGGGGTCCTATATCTCCCCTCTATAAATTTTCTCCGTACTTTACCACACCATTTTATTGGGAACTATCAGTAAATAAAGAGGCACATTTATTGTGAGGCAATTTTATGCAAAGAAGCTGTTCTATGTGATGTGTTCCAAGACCAGCTGTGCAGTTCATGGCCTATAGCGATAGCAATTAGTTAGTTGGCCATTAAATGGGAAGAAGAAAGCATTTATCAACTGAAACAGGCCACCGACGTCCCTCAATATCCAGGCTGAACTTCCCACAGAGGATTGGTTGGGCCAAAACCCAAATCCCAGAGACATTCATAGCCATTAATTTTCCTTCTCTGCAGTCTCTCATATATCTCTGCACTTACTCTTGGATATATCTATCCTAATATTCAAACCCATCCACTTGCTGTCCTGTAGTGACAGTCCAAAACAATCCCAATAGAAAACTAAAACATAGGGAATAAGCAGGGGCTACTCCCATATTAATCGCAAGCCTCCAGCTATTTTTGCTGCTTCAAACAACTAGTGAGACTAGCACAGGCAACCTGGATGTTTGTCTGTTAGCATCATATGGGATGGCACGCTAGAATGGTTTTAGTTATGGGATTTGTGAATTCCCATTAGTAGTTCATTTCTAAGGGTGATGCAGGGTGAGGTAGCTTTAAGTAGAAAGTGATGTATGTCAGAAGTGTAGCATTTTAAACCGAGATACAACATGGTACACAATTATCCATCAGAAATCCAAAGAGCACAGAAGTAATTATGTAGCAAAAGATGAAAATCATTGCAAGCAACAATCATTCTAAAACTGGCTATTTGTTGAATTGACTCGCAACATGGACAGTAGAGTAATCATGAGGAATTTGTAAAGGACCTCCTATCCAATATGGCTACCATGCTGTTTGCTTGATTGCTTCAAAACAGCTGAGTGGATGTCCTTGATAGTTTAGTAAATTAATAATACCCTTTATATAAAGATACCGTACTATACTGTATGTTTATTCAAGTTTGAAGAGGATCCAATCAATAATGGCTGATTGGTCACCATCTTTGGTTGTTTTGTTGTTATTTTTTACAGGTTTTAACACTATACTATGTGACAGACTTTGCTGAGCTACATGCACTTGAATGACTTTGTTTGTAAAACAGAATAATTTGTAAAACCCTGTGACAGAGAAAGAATGAATCTTGGTTATAAATCTCCCTCCCAACTTGTGAGAGCACGGCGTAGAGTGCCCTGGACTAGATGGTCAGACAATTCATTCCCAGGGTTAGGTGAAAGTCGGCCATCTAGAAAGGGGGTGGAGCTATGGTACAGCATGTCACTGCCTCAGAAAGAAATCGATGTGGCAACTGCGGATTGGAGGAGAAACAGTTGCACTCGCTAACCAAGGGGGCGTAACTGACGGTACAAAACGGGACATGGCGAGGCGCACGTTAGCACTCACTCTGGACTTGTGATCGAGTGTGTGTCTTGTGTGTGTTTAAAACTGTGTTTATTGTTTCAGGACTGAACACCATGGATTTAACTGAGCAATACACATCGTTGTGTACTGCCAGTTCTTAAAATCATAATTTCACTTTGTCACAAACCCATATCAGGCAGGATGAAAATTAGTCCAGGGGTTTGAAACAGGTCTACATCCCCCAGAATACCTTGAGGACTAAATGGCTACTGAGCCAATAATGAGGCGCATCTGGTCACAATATAGTGTATACAACCAGGTCTGAAACATTTGTTTGGGGGGGAGTGTGCAGCATATGACCTGTGTGGTCAGACAGAAAAGAAAGGTACTGTGTGAAAAGTGTGTGACTTAACTGGTAAACGGCTTAGTCGTCTGGTTCATGGTTAGGCTTTTGGTTTATTATAGTATTTTGTTTAAACTTTTTGTTTGTGGTTTGTTGTAAATAATAAAAGTGTGTGAAAGTGCACTTGTAGTTCTTGTATCTGGGTCTACAGTTTAAAGGGCGCAAACCAGCCTATGTATGTGTTTTTTGGTTTTTAGGAATGGTAACTTGTCCCTGCAGACCAGTTAATATTTGTGAATGAAAGCAGTGTCGTTCTGACTGCCAATGGCATTTGACAGTGTTATGGTATGTTTTTGTTTTATACGGTTAAGAAACTGTGAAAGGTAGGATCAAACGTGTTCATTATATACTTTAAATGGATGTCGGGAAGTTCACTGGGTATTAGGAGTAGTTCGATACGGAGAAAAACAAATGATTTGGGAGAGACATGCTTTTATAAATAAAATAATAAAATCTTAAGATTAACAGAGATAGTTAATTAGAGTAACAAATTGAGTAAAATCTAGATGTATTGGTACCGCAAATGTAGAAGCCTGTTGCTGAATAATTCAGGAAAGTAATACATCTTCAACAAAGGCCATATACTTTACAGACAAAGACTCACTGAGATAGCTATGGCCATTTGAAATTGTCATTATGAAGAAGAATATACCAGCCACACTAACGGATAGTGTCACTCTCTGAGCTACTGCAACCTGCTTAAACTCTTTATATACTGTAGCATATATTGGCAAACAGTCGAGGCTATGTGAAAAGTAACTGGAAACACTAGAAAGGGAGAAAATAAACGAGAATAGATTAGCTAGATTGTACGATTTATCAAGAGAGGCTGAAGGCTCCCCAAATGATTTAGTTGCAATCCTGGAGTCTCTAGATCCCCTTTGATTCTTTGGTTTGGAGCACAGCATCTTTCTGTATGCTAGCAGTAAATTGAATTTAGCAAAGAGAGGATTAGGAAATGTGTTAGTATTTCTCAGTTTCTCATATTTGCTAAATTTAATAACATGAAACTTAACAACAAACTTTTAAAAGAAAGTAGTCTACTATGAAATTCAATTTGGCAAATGTCAAGTTGGGTTTGTTACCTGCAACTAGAATCATTGAATTAGCTAATTTAAATGAAATGATCCAGTCTAGCCTATTGAAGTGTTTAAAATGGAGGTTGTTATGTGCAATACCACATGTCAGCAACTCCTGACAGGCTGAGTATGGGGCATTGTCATGTGTATTGTTACCGTAGGCATATCATTTGTATGTTGGTGTATTTTAATCAGCAGTTGTTTAACTTGCAAAGCAAACACATGAACAGACAAAACCAGGTGCTACAGATATTAATGTTTCCAGCTAAATTATAAGTGTTAAATGCTATATAATCCTAATACAAAAGCTTGTTTTGTACTCTAACAAAGCTGTCCCTATGGCAGTGAAGCAGAGGATAGTAGCTTAGTCCAGCACTTCAGTCACAGAAAGACACACCACTCTGCCTTCCAGCTCAAACCTCGCATATACTATACACTCCCTAAAGATGTATCCCAAAACAACCCAGTTACAGAGCATAAAGATAGGGTCTTCATTTAGCAGAGATGCTAATAAGGTGCCTCGGCACTCCCCTGCTGACTAGTCTATTCCTACACCGATCAGAGATCTAGTCCACAGCTGGATACAGTGTATAGTATATGGTATAGGGCAGCAGTGTGGAGTAGTGGTTAAGGCTCTGGACTCGAACCTGCGATCTCCAGGCTATAGGGCACATCCTGCGCGGAGCGCCTTTACTGGATGCGCCACTCGGGAGCCCCAGGCTCTGGACTCTTGACCGGAGGGTCGTGGGTTCAATCCCAGGTGGGGGACACTGCTGCTGTACCCTTGAGCAAGGTACTTTACCTAGATTGCTCCAGTAAAAACCCAATTGTATAAATGGGTAATTGTATGTAAAAAATAATGTGTAAAAATAATGTAATGGTATGTAAAAATAATGTGTAAAAAATAATGTAATTGTATGTAAAAATAATGTGATATCTTGTAACAATTGTAAGTCGCCCTGGATAAGGGCGTCTGCTAAGAAATACATTATAATAATAATAATACTGCCCCACACATTTAATTATAAACACTATAAGGTGGAAAAGACAGTGGGACACCACAAACTGCGTGTATAGGTTCATGTTTTCACACAAGTGCCTGTTGTTTCTACATCACTGAATTACTGACCGAAAATTTAAATGTTCACACCCAGGTTTTCCTGCAGGTAAAACCCAAATCTCAGAGACATTCATAGCCATTAATTGTTCTTCTCTGCAGTCTCTCATATTACTCTTGGATATATCTATCCTAATATTCAAACCCATCCACTTGCTGTCCTGTAGTGACAGTCCAAAACAATCCCAATAGAAAACTAAAACATAGGGAATAAGCAGGGGCTACTCCCATATTAATCGCAAGCCTCCAGCTATTTTTGCTGCTTCAAACAACTAGTGAGACTAGCACAGGCAACCTGGATGTTTGTCTGTTAGCATCATATGGGATGGCATGCTAGAATGGTTTTAGTTATGGGATTTGTGAATTCCCATTAGTAGTTCATTTCTAAGGGTGATGCAGGGTGAGGTAGCTTTAAGTAGAAAGTGATGTATGTCAGAAGTGTAGCATTTTAAACCGAGATACAACATGGTACACAATTATCCAATTATCCATTAAACTGCGTGTATAGGTTCATGTTTTCACACGAGTGCCTGTTGTTTCTACATCACTGAATTACTGACCGAAAATTTAAATGTTCACACCCAGGTTTTCCTGCAGGTAGGTATATAAAGGATATAAATGACAAATCTTGAGGTGTTTGAATAAATATGCACACGACTGTAAGTATTTTTTTAGTGTAACAGAAGAGCACAGCAGATACAATGTACTGTAGTTATTGTACCCGTAGTTTGATGTGTATACTTATTATTAACTATTAACTTTTAGCTTTTATCAGTGCAACCCTTAGATTCTCTGTCTGCAGTTTTCTTTCTCTTCCCTCTGTTACTACTCCGCGTCAGTCCTCGGGGGATTGCTGTCTTAGCTTTACCTCTGAAGACTGGGGTGATGTTCTCAAATTCATGTATGCATTTAACTGCCCATCTGTGAGACTCTCAACATGCGTTAGTTAGTGCATCACATTTATAACAATAGCTTTTTTTTCTTCATAACTCATTGAATCTACAGTGCTATGAATCACACAGGCACTTAACATGTTAGTGGAAGATGTCATTAAAGTTTCAGCTTCTGAAAACCAAGTTCTCCCCATGGCACTTGTAAAAACAAGATGTTCTCAACTCATTGTGTTATCTGGTTATGTCGTTCAGTAGAAGAGTGGTTTTGGTATAATTGTATGTATTGATCCATCCCATTGTGATGATATTTCAGCAGTGTGGAGTAGTGGTTAGGGCTCTGGACTCTTGACCGAAGGGTCATGGGTTCAATCCCAGCTGGGGGATACTGCTGCTGTACCCTTGAGCAAGGTACTTTACCTAGATTACTCCAGTAAAAACCCAACTGTATAAATGGGTAATTGTATGTAAAAATAATGTGATATCTTGTAACAATTGTAAGTCGCCCTGGATAAAGGCGTCGGCTAAGAAATAAATCAGAATAATATTTCTATGGTAACTACCAAGATACCATTCTACCTATGTAACTGCCCTTGTGCTATTTTTGCCCCTCAACAGTACCAAAACATTGACTTGCTTTTCACTAAAGGGAATGTTTAAAATAAATTACATTATAAATCAACATATTTGTAGTCATACAGTAACATATATCTTACATTTTTAATTCTGTGTTTTGCTCTCTTAACAACATCAATGTTAACAAATGTACTTAATGTGTAAATCTTTTTGCACAATATATTTAAGTACACAAGTGTATCAGAAAGGGGTTATGTTTAGAGTTAGGATTGGGTTAGGGTTATATCATGCAAAAATTAAACATTTTAACTATGCATAATAGCATTTTAGTTCTGTGTAAGTAAATAAATAATTATTGTAAAGAGTTACTGTGACGGGGTGCCCACTCCTTGTGCTTATTAATTTATGTATGTATATATTTGTATTGTATTATTCTGTGTATTTGTGTACTGGCAGACGATAAAATAATGGTTGTCTTGTAAAATATGGTTTTCATGGATGGGATTGAATCCCCATCTCGAGTAGCTTGTGGGAATGTGGCTGGATCCTTAATAAGGTAATTGATTAATGGATAATTAAGGCTCCAGCCACAGTATAAAAGACCCACTGCAGGCTCAGACCGGAGAAGAGTTTTAGAGGAGTAAGGGTGAGAGCGAATGCTACCAAGTGAGCAAAGCACGGTACTCGCTTTGGGGGGTATTTTACTTTGGCCAACGTGCCCTTTGCTTTGGTGTCAGTGTTTTGGTTTTGTTTAAATCTTTTATTTTGAATTAAAATACAAGCGCAGCCGTGCCGTTTTGCCCCGTACCATTTGTGTTTCTGTTTCATTTCCTGGTCTGACGTCACCCCTGCAGCCCTCACTGCCCGTATCATTTGTGTTTCTGTTTCATTTCCTGGTCTGACATCGCCACTGCAGCCCTCACTGCCACAGTTACCAAAAACAAAAAGTTTCTTCTTTTAAATAAGTAAAGTTTCTTCTTTTAAATAGGGTTTACACCAGTCATTTTACAATTGATTTTCCTAAAGAAGAAACTAGCGAAACAAGAGTAAAATACATATTTGGTGATTTTACATTAAAATGTGTTTACCCAGCTAGATTGCAACAAAACAAATGGTTATGTTGCCTTGCATTACTCTTTTAACATAAACTCTTAACTCCTTCTCAGTAATCATAGTAGCACATATTAATAATGTATCTGAAAAGTTTCCACATTTAATTAACATGTTGTTACTTTAAGTGGTCTCTGGAATTCATTTATTTGAAAGGCAATTTATGAAAACTGTTACAACATCTCAAACATAAAATTACATTTTCAGGGTGCTGATGGCAGCTTGCTATTTTCCTGCTTTTTTTTTATTTGACTGAATTATTTCTGTTACACCTACTCTGAAAATAATTTGCAAAATCTATAAACCCATAATTGTATCTATTAGAAACTTATGAAATCTAAAATGCAACAGAGGTCAAAAGGGAATATCAATAACGTCAATGATGCAAAAAAATGTTCCTTATAATACAGTTTAATCATTTTGAATGCCAATTTATCACCAAAGTTACTCACCTCACTTGAGACCCAGTAATAGCAATTACGTGTGTGCACCGTAGGAATATGAAGATTAGTAGCTTATATAAAGAGATCATTATTTTTCTAATGGATTTAAAAACAAAGATAAATATCTGTTATATTTTTTCATTTGTCATCGGAATTCTAAAATAATATTAAAGGTAATGTTGTGGATATTTTTCACAGTGTATTCATATTTATTCATATGGAAAAGGATATGACTTGTCTGTTACTTTCGTGTTTAATATATAAACAGAAGGGGGCAATGGGGTCTAAATATAACCGTCATTCACCTCTATATCAATTCTTCTGGGGTTTTTTTTTTGTCGATGGAAAATACAATAGAAAGGGGTCAGTGTTTGAGCAGTTTATTAAGAGGTATTAAGATGTCCTGATGTTTCGATAATTAAAATAGACAAACTGTCAACTTCTGCTCCAGTGTATCTGAATTGTAAATATGTATTATTTCACTGCATGATGTTGTATATTTGAGAGTAATGCTGCAGTCTTTAACCATGATTTGCAATACACCCAAAGCCAGCCTTCATTCTGTATTTACAGCCTAACCTCCCAGAAACGGAGAATCTTATCAGAAAGTGATACCAATTGTCTGCCCTAACTAAAATTGACATATTTCTAAAGGTTCAAATATCATTAAGATTAGCATAGGGTAACTCACAAAGGTTCCACATTAGAAGATTGATTTCCCTGAACTCAACAATATATTAAATGTATTGACATTCTTATCACATTAATTCTGTTTTGAATTACAGTTCATTCTGTTCTGTGTAGTCAATCATAATATATATATATATATATATATATATATATATATATATATATATATATATATATATATACACAGTACTGTTCAAAAGTTTTAGGCAGGTGTGAAAAAATGCTGTAAAGTAAGAATGCTTTCAAAAATAGACATGTTAATAGATTATATTTATCAATTAACTAAATGCAAAGTGAGTGAACAGAAGAAAAATCTAAATCAAATCCATATTTGGTGTGACCACCCTTTGCCTTCAAAACAGCATCAATTCTTCTAGGTACACTTGCACAAAGTCAGGGATTTTGTAGGCATATAGTCAGGTGTATGATTAAACAATTATACCAAACAGGTGCTAATGATCATCAATTCAATATGTAGGTTGAAACACAATCATTAACTGAAACAAAAACAGCTGTGTAGGAGGAATAAAACTGGGTGAGGAACAGCCAAACTCAGCTAACAAGGTGAGGCTGCTGAAGACAGTTTACTGTCAAAAGTCATACACCATGGCAAGACTGAGCACAGCAACAAGACACAAGGTAGTTATACTGCATCAGCAAGGTCTCTCCCAGGCAGAAATTTCAAGGCAGACAGGGGTTTCCAGATGTGCTGTCCAAGCTCTTTTGAAGAAGCACAAAGAAACGGGCAACGTTGAGGACCGTAGACGCAGTGGTCGGCCAAGGAAACTTACTGCAGCAGATGAAAGACACATCATGCTTACTTCCCTTCGCAATCAGAAGATGTCCAGCAGTGCCATCAGCTCAGAATTGGCAGAAAACAGTGGGACCCTGGTACACCCATCTACTGTCCGGAGAAGTCTGGTCAGAAGTGGCCTTCATGGAAGACTTGCGGCCAAAAAGCCATACCTCCGACGTGGAAACAAGGCCAAGTGACTCAACTATGCACGAAAACACAGGAACTGGGGTGCAGAAAAATGGCAGCAGGTGCTCTGGACTGATGAGTCAAAATTTGAAATATTTGGCTGTAGCAGAAGGCAGTTTGTTTGCCGAAGGGCTGGAGAGCGGTACACGAATGAGTGTCTGCAGGCAACAGTGAAGCATGGTGGAGGTTCCTTGCAAGTTCTGCAAATGGAGTTGGGGATTTGGTCAGAATTAATGGTCTCCTCAATGCTGAGAAGTACAGGCAGATACTTATCCATCATGCAATACCATCAGGGAGGCATCTGATTGGCCCCAAATGTATTCTGCAGCATGACAACGACCCCAAACATACAGCGAAAGTCATTAAGAACTATCTTCAGCGTAAAGAAGAACAAGGAGTCCTGGAAGTGATGGTATGGCCCCCACAGAGCCCTGATCTCAACATCATCGAGTCTGTCTGGGATTACATGAAGAGAGAGAAGCAACTGAGGCTGCCTAAATCCACAGAAGAACTGTGGTTAGTTCTCCAAGATGATTGGGCCAACCTACCTGCCGAGTTCCTTCAAAAACTGTGTGCAAGTATACCTAGAAGAATTGATGCTGTTTTGAAGGCAAAGGGTGGTCACACCAAATATTGATTTGATGTAGATTTTTCTTCTGTTCACTCACTTTGCATTTTGTTAATTGATAAATATAAACTATTAACATGTCTATTTTTGAAAGCATTCTTACTTTACAGCATTTTTTCACACCTGCCTAAAACTTTTGCACAGTACTGTATATATATATATATATATATATATATATTTTTTTTTTCTTTTGTATGCTTCCCTCCACCAGGCCCATTCCATTTATAGTATAAAATATAGTATATATTCTAAAGGTTAGATCCAAATATAGTATATAGTATATGAAACTAGTATACTTGAACTGGTCTTATATACTGAATTATATAATATTTAATCTTAGTGTTGTTTAATTGGAATACATAACCACATACATACAGTGAACCAATTATTCTTCTTAGTAGGTTATATTACCTGTAGGGACTCCTGTTATAAAATACTGGTATAAAGTACTTGTCTTTTCCTCAGCAGCAGCATGCCTACTGCTGAGAGAACAGTGGGCTAAGGTAAAAATGTGAACAGGGACTCAGGGAGATCAAATACCTGTTCAGCTCAATTCAAATCTAAAAGTCATATTATAACCCAACTGGAGCTACCTGTCAGTTTAATACAGTCATTGCAGTAAAACCGAACTACAGTACAACACACCAATGCCTACAATGGGTTTATAGTAGGGTTTAGGGGTACAGATGCCTATAGATGTGCGGACCGGTTCCTTTGAAACTGGGTACCCGGTTCCTGCTTTGGAACCGACAAACCGGATACAAATATCAGGGATCCAGTTCCGGTGAGTACTATTATGTTTTTAATAAAACTGATTATTAAAAACATTACTTTCTGTCAAAAATACATTTGATAACTATATTGACACATTCGCACTTAGAAAAAAGGTCTGCAATGTATTATTACAGCACTAACAGGATTTCTTATTATATTTATTTCCCTGGAGAATAATTCAGTCTCATTTTTATATGAAGGGATGATCTGATCTTGTTCAGATTGGCTTCTGGTAAAGTGAATTTTCTGCACCTTGACAAGACCATTCACAAGACAACCCCAAGCTGAACACGACAAGATTTCAGCTATCTAAAAATGTAATTTAACCCCAAGCCAATGGGGTCGTATGCTGACCCTGTTTGCACATACCATGCAGTTAAAGATTTTTTAAATTGTAAGCTTTGTGAAATGTGCAATTAACAAGGTTCATATAAAAGCACACAATGGCTTTCACTGTTGTAATAACATTGTTATTGTGCAAATTGGAGGTTATTGATTATTTTGATTAGCGATTTCATAGATTGCACAATATTGTCAGAGCATCGCAAAAGCTGCATCATTTATGGATCATATCTTATATGTACAGTGTCCCTTCTGCTCACACATTGACATACGGACTGATGGTTTGATTGGCTGCAGATTCGATGAGAGGCCACAGACGATCAGTGTTTTATTGACAATATTATATATTAAAAAAATTAGTAAAAATAAATTAGTTATGAATAGTTTTTATTAACGTTTAAAAGGCAAAGTGTGAAGCATGGTGAGTATTAAAAAAAAAGAAGAAACCTTTTAAAACAATAAATATAATTCTAACTGAATACTTACTTTCATCGTTTCACTGTAAATTATGGATCATAATAAAAGGAAATACTGTATAACACAAGTGTACACTTGGTACATATTAGAACTCTTGCAATACCATGGATTCTAATTAAATCCACAGTGTTCTCACTCTTTCAGCTCTGTACGTCCTTTGTTACATTTAAAGCAAACCTGGGGGTTTATGAAATTCATCTCGTTCTAAATTACACTGTATTGTTTTCATCCATCATAGCTTGTCCCTCATATGCCGTTAACCTTATACATGTCTCTTGTGTGAGCCCAGAGTGATAGATGCGTAGATATTGCTTCTGTTCTTTGCCATTTAATTACATTTTTATTTCAAGTTCAATTTTCTGGATTTAAGTTGCACGATTTGCCCATCATAATATATAGAAAGTATGCAAGTCAAATACAAGTACTGTATGTTGTCAAATCAATCCCTGTAGTAGGTATAAAGAGCTTGCAAGACCGTTGCTGGTGTATCAGGAAAATATAATGTTACAAGACTAGAAGTGTATCCTTGTGATACTGTACATGTTCTGGTCTTACAGTATTTCTCATACACCTCTTTCTGCAAATAAATTGTAATAGTCAGGTACAATGATATTACATTTTCACATGTTATCATACCAACAATATTACAATTGTATAAACTAATACATGCTGGTAATCCATTGCAGTGCCATGGTACCTTATCAGTATCATTGTCCTACAGTATAAGAATCACCGTGAAGCATTTGTTCCAAATTTATTTTTTAACATTGCTGGCAAAGCTGTGGTCTGAAAGTGGTTCTGCTTAGGCTTTTTTCAGGGTAAGACAGAAGTATTTAAAGCTTTTTAGGGGTATAATACTAGGTGGATTTCAACTGCTAGCATTCTTGCCCACACGAATAGTTCTACATAACATATAGCACCATGGGTTAGATATAAGGCCCGTCATGTACGAAAACAAACATGAAACACGAGTCTCTTTATTGCATTACTCTGTAAAAAATACAGATCTAGAGTAATACTGATGATTTAAAATGATCAGTATGTTAACGTTGACCTTTATGTAATTCAATCCAAGGTCAAATCCAGCTTTATCTTTGCCTGGATACAATTGGAATAGACGGGCCCATTAGAAGATGTTAGATATGACTTTTAAAGAAAAAGAATCTGAAATAGGTCTTTTTGTAAAGTGAACCTAAAGCTAATGTTATGCATTATCCCATAAGGTTTAATATATTCATAGTTTGAAATTGTGCAGACCTGATATACGAACGGTTCTTGTAATTTTTTTTTTCCCTTTCAGCTGAGGTCTGGTGCACAAATATAAAGCATTTCTGCTGATCATCATGCAAAGCATCTATTGAGCTCAAGGCTGTGTGAATACTATGCTTTCCATGGTAACTGAAGCATATATTACTGCCCAAGCAGATAGCAGATAAATGTTTCTGCTACTGCTGTTTACTGTCATGCCCTGGGCTTTTTCATTTCATGCAGCCTGCAACTTGTAACTGGGAATGGCTTTGTATATGTGTTGGCATGTATGCTTTGAATAGAAAGTGCACATGACTTGCAACATATTGCATGTCTACACCAGGGGAACACATAGCAAAACTAATTTATTAGAATTTGTTTGTGTGACTGTCTGGGGCTGGTCTTAACTTATGTTCAAAAGAATCAGATCCATTGGACCAAATTTTTTTTAATTTTTATTAAATGGAGGATAATGAATGAAAATGAGTTGAATACGCAGAATATACAACTGGTAATGGCAGAATAATCCCAGAGCTTTGGCTGAACTGTTATTTTGTATTTTTTATATAAGAACTTGTTAAGAAATCATTTCTAAAGGTTAGATCCAAATTATCCTATGGGGTCATCATCTGATTACTGGAGAAAAATAAACAATGAGAGGTCAGAAAACAAATCTCAAATGATAGACGACGCCGCCTAGACCCAAATGAACGCTCTGCTTCTCCTGTGTTAATTCTCTGGGATAAAGTCAAAGATCACAGGGTCAAACCATGTAGCAATGTTTATCTGAAAAGATGAAAATTCAATATGAATCTGAGAAGCAGAAAGAGGAGGTCAAAGGTCGAGGCTTTTACTATCAAATGCACAGGAGCTTTCGGCCTATCAGAACACCAGTTTTGAGTCACATATCAACCTGATTCCTGACATCAACCATACAATGTTGACTTTTTACCATACTTTAATATTTAATTAAACTGCAGGCTTGTTTTGTATTCGGTGTTAACTTTATTGCAATTTACCAAACATTTTAATCCAAACCTAACTTGTGATTAGCTGATTAATCTTTTAATTCATTATATTAATTAAAAGTTTAATTATTATTATTATTATTATTATTATTATTATTATTATTATTATTATTATTATTATTATTATTATTATTATTACTATTAGTCGTAGTAGTCGTAGTAGTCGTAGTAGTAGTATTATACATGGTGAATGATAATTTTTCTATAAACTTCTGTGTTTTATAGTCTTATTATACACGGTGGTGGCACGAGACACCTATGTAATAAGATTAAGCGATGCAATACCCATGTATACGATTGCCCGTGTATAATAAGATAAACTGCTAACCTCATTTTTTTTAAATCAGACCTTACCACCAGTACATGAACACAACAAAACACTGTCAATACCAAAACAAACAATGTCCTGCAGATTTAAAATTCTATCCGCAGAAGACAGGGAGAAGTTTGTGGAAGAGCAGAATAATGGCAATGCTCTTAGAAAAACAATAAGCGACATTAGACCGATAGCCCTCATAACAGAATGATGAGAAAATCATCCAGCTCCACCTTCTAAAAAAGCCAACCAATTTTTCTACTCTGATTCTTAGTAATAATATATGTAGTTTGCCCGTCCAGAAAATAATAAAAAAAAAGATTCATAAAATAGTTCTACAATTTTTGTCTATTATGTCACCATGTATTATAACCAGGGATCCTAGTTTCTTAGATCCTAGACTCACGCTCATGCTGTACATTACCTTCAGGAATGCATTTGAAGATTATTTTCATGGGCTTTCACTCAGTCTGAGTGTAGGTAACTAAAAAAGACTCCAGAGGAAATATCACACAATCATCTCTAGTCATCATTCGCGAGTTACAGTACTTACTGTTAAACTGACTGGTCTTCATTTTTATTTGACTTTGGTAGCAATAAATCCAGACCAAACTCTAAAGTTAAGTGATCCCTTTTTTCTTTGCTGTTGCATGAAGTTCATGGACATTCACTGATGCGTGGAACCAGTGAAAATGTAATGGGCAGTGCTGTGTGATACACTTGCATTACGGATTCCAACCCCTGTCAGTGAGATGTGGTTAAAAGCTCTATAACCAAGATCGCTGATGGGCCTGGCTTTTTCATAGGGGTAAAGGTGTTAGTTTGTGGTGTGCATGGTTGGCGTTTTGCACCCAGCATCCTCCTGCTGGTGCTGGTACCCTGATCCCTTAGGTTGGCTGCAGATGTTCTCCAAGGTTAAAGGGGGTAGAGTATACAGAGCTACAGAGGATGCATGGATGCATAAAGTACAGTGGCAATGGGGCGAATCAATAGGCGAAACGATAAGGCTATGAGACGTGATCGTGAAAACCACGTATGTATTCTCTCTATTAAACACACAGACACACATACATGCATGCATGCATACATACACACACACGGTATTCCATTGGTTTGTATATAATGTCCGTGCCGATATCCGTGCCAAAAACAAGACCTGACAGCCCCACATTGTACTTTTTAACTATTAGACTAAATATTTACTTAAAAACTGCTGCTATAATCATGATTAATTTATTATTACTAGTGTTAGCACACACCAGATAATCGTAAATCAGCATTTTATATGTGAAGTTATCTAAATAAATGTTCATTCTACATGTCAAAATACATCATTTTAAATTAAGTTTACAAATTATACTCAAAATAGATATTCCCATTATTTTTTATTTCATTTCCATTTGGTTGCTGCTCGCAGGTGAGAGAGCCGTCTCGCTGTACGCTAGTAGTTTCCATAGCAGCGAATTATGCTTCCATTAATTTTTCGTGATCTCGTTAACATGTGTTTTGAAGTTCCCCTTATTTAGTCTGAGGCAGGAAGTGATGTAGATGACCTGCGACAATTAAGCTTTTAACGAGAAATGCGTTCATTAACGACCTCATCGACTCAATTTCAAAACATTAACGGATTGATTTAATTAACACATTTCGTTTGAAAATCACTTGCTACTAAAGCTCTTGTTACTATACCACGAGTTTGATACAATAACACAGGTTTTTGAAAATCCTGCCCTGCATACCGTGTCAAGTGTATATGTATACCATGTCAAGTGTATCTGTCTCTGACATGTGTAACCCTAATAAGAGATTTTACTTTGAAAGAAAACTCTAGGAGTCTCGAGAGCTACTGAAGAGTAATTGTCCTTATAACAGAGAAGCCAGTGTTCTCTCTATGTTCACTATTATGTAATATCAGCAGAGCGAGCTGAGGGTGATGTGTAAAGCTTAGCAATTGTAGCTTTTGTTCTGGTATGCTTTTACCAGAAATACTCCAACTTTCTACAGCAGGCAATCGGCTCCCTAATCTAATCGATAACGAGTTTAGTCTCAGTCGCCTCTGTGAAAGTGTGTGTGTGTGTGTGTGTGCGTGTGTGTGTGTGTATAAAGAGCGGACAAGCACTCAATTAGGGGTTTCTTATTTTGAAGAGTAAAGTGCTGTTTATACTCTGAGAATACTCTGAGACTGTTTTGAAATAGTATCCAGGCATCTGACAATAGGGAATTCCTATGTTAATGGGTAGGTTATGTTTTGGATTGTGGTTTTTTGCGACAGTATTTCTTTTGATAGTTCCCTAATAAAAGCACTTGAGTCCAGTGTTTGTGTCAAAGCTTTCCATTTTCTCTTCATACATCACTCACTCTCACACCTCTGCCAGCCATCCTATCACAATATTGTTCATTGAGAATAAGTTTAAAAAATAAATAGTTTTCTATTAATAAAATACATAGACTGCAAATATAATATTTGTAATGCACTATATAATGTAAAATCCATATTATACTATGGTTTAAAATGTATATTCTGGATTTATTTCATTAATGAAATCAACTAGCAGGACAGGAATCTATAAAATAAAAAGTGGTGTTGTGAATGTTGCCTGGTTGCTTAATGCAGCAGCTTAACTATCCAGTCATTCCTGGAGAATGTAGGAGCTGCCCTAACATTACAGTATATACAGCAACCTCAATTTATCATCACTATTTCAGTATGTTAGCTCAAGCATGTGAGAATAAGGTAGCAGATGGCATACTGATGGACATTCACTGGAGATAGAAAAATGTGCTTTGGAACCAAGATTTTGTACAAAGTAGCTGGAATGTTATATATAGAAAGTAGTTCAGTTGATATAAAAATTACATTTTAGCTGTAGTAAATCTCCAGTGTTTTCTAAGCTGCAATTGGACAACACAATCCCAAAATACATCTCACTGTGTTTGTTTTTTGTTATCATGAGGGTATTGAAATGCTATTTGTAGGGATTTGAAACAAAAAAGCCTACAAAATTAGAACGACCATTTTACCACAAATGCATTTTGTCGTCAGATAACTTTCCAATGAAACACTTTAAGTAATTCACAACCTTAAAATGACCTTCAGTGTAACTGGGGTGAACCCATTTGTGAGTGATTCACTCTTAAGAAAGCTTAGTCAGCTCAGCAAAGCTGTATTACCTGAAAAATTGTGTACTAACAGCCCTATCAATTCTATATAGCATGTGCAGTTTGTGTAACTCCAGACACGCAATCCATTGTAATTGATACAAAGCGACTGGGGCTCTATGAAATAAAAAATGACACTGGAACCAAAAAAGGGGAAAACAAATCACAACAAAAAGGTGATGAATCTAGCATGGCCCATCTCCCTGGATAAGGATATAATGCATTGCCCTTGGCTATACTTTTTTTTTTATTATTTTCCCCTCGGACTCATAAAATATCGACTGTAATTATCTGGATTATATGACTGATAACATGTTGTTATTTATTATTTACTAAGTATCTCCCTTTGTCATCAAATTTCCTTTCTCTTTTGTTGTGGACTAGAGGCTAAAAGCCAGGATACATTTTTTTTGTCAGACCTCGAAACTGGAGTCGAGTCTACTGCCAAGTTTGCACTAGCTGCCTTATAAATCGCTCACTTTGCCATTATTAAGCATGATTTTTCATGCCATTTACCACGCTTTCATTACGCTTTACGTTGCTATGTTTTTTCTTTAATATACTGCACCTTTCATAAAGGCACTGAAAACTTTGTTTTCTAATTTGGAGGTGGGTTTAGGACAAGGATTTCTTTTGCTGGCAGCTGTTGAAGCAGCCAGCTGAAAATGGTCCAGCAATTGTTTCTTACATAAAAAGAGATGATGTTGCTTGAAATGTTGCCATGCAAACCCCCAGGTTTTAAATATAAGTGCTTAGAAATCTTCCTCTCAATTTACAAGCATCCTTATTTTATTATCCCTAACAAGTATTATAATGCAGATCTAAATGTTCCGTAAAAACAAAACAACAAAATGTTCTTTTAGATGAAAATGCATTTTTAAAAATTGGTTTTAGTTTGCAATGCATGCTTTTGTTTTTTTTTTTTTTTTTTCTTGTAAATAAGTTTCGAGCGGGAAGTATAATGCATTTACTTTGTGGAAGAATTTCTACTTTTATACAGGTTGCGTGTTATATAGTGTGCAGTATAATCAGATTATAATATTCTAGATATTATGATGTTTTAAGGGTTTGTTTGTTTGCTTGTTTTCAATAAAATGCTACCTTTTTCTTAACTATACAATTTTTGTTTTGTATTACTTGACAAACTGTGCCTACTTAAGCTACAGTTGACCCATCCGCACCTGTGAAAATTTAATATCTAATATGAGCAAAACCAGCATACTCAGGACCATAAAGAGATTTTCACACGTTATCCATTTGGGATGGAGAACACGCTACCCATGGATATAACAATGTGAACCAAAACTCATTTCAACACACTGTCATTAAACTTAAATGTACTGCTATTGAGTATTGTATTGTTATGGATTTATTTTTATTTTATATGAGTTTTGGTCATTCTCTTTCTCATCCACTTATCATACTTACTACATGTTCTTACTGGACTTTACTCATATAAGCAAATATTTACTATAAGTTTTAACTGTTCTAAGTCAAACGTCCTCTAACTTATACCTAGTGTTTGCAGTTTATTCCAAATTTTACAGAAACATTACAGGATTTTATTTTAACTGGATGTCGGTTTTATACTGATTTATACCAGATTTTTGTCTGTTATTCAATATTTTCCTGGTACTATTTTCTAGGAAATGCACAATATTTTGATGAAAATGCAGTTTTATTTTGACTCCGACATTATAATAAGCAGACCTACACTGTATCCTAGGATACAGCAGTCGTTTAGAAGTCAGAAGATCAAATAGCGTTCAAACATGGTTCTCTGTCACTTCACAAACACATTATCACCTGATTATGTTGGCCAATCAAAGTCTGATTATTGTGGCACATGCTGGGCGTAGTAAATACTAGCTTGATCAAAAACTAAATTGAAATACTTGCACAAAAATATAATATTTTTAGTGGATGAGGAATGGGGAGAAAACATAAATTAACTAATGAATATTCAAAAGAAAATAAGTGTTTCAAAGTATACAAAAAGCAAAAATAGCAGAAGTGGGTAAGATGAGGCAAAGGATGCATAGCGCTGCAAATACTGTTGCATTGAGGTACATGTTCACACTGACAATAAAGGTAACATACTGAAAAATAAACTAAAACAAGAAAGTGAACTGAGAGACAAGATTGATGTTTTCAATATGCTTTTTAAACTTATAAAAATTAATTATTTTATTATCCAAAATGTGAATTTGTTCTCAAATGTGTGGATATACTGTAGATATAGGAAATATATTTATATTATACTATATACTATATTAAATATGTATAGCCAATTGGAGTACAGATTAAACGTGATTTATATGCCATCAAACAGAGTTTTGTTAATAAAGTGCTTGGGGGCAGGGTTATATTCAAAGACAAAGTATAAATAAACTCATGTAATCTGCAGCTGTTTTATATGGCTTCTAAATCCCCTGTGTAATAAAGGTTCTAACAAAAGTTAAGACTGCTTCTCAAGGTTTAAATGGACAAGCTTATTTATTCATTCTACCACTTTTACTCGGCTGTTATTGAGTCAGAAAAACTCTTAACTTTAAAGTCTATGCAAAAGTTAGCATTATACCCTCCTATTAAATTAAAATTGAGTGCTGCTAAGCACACTGCACACACACCAGTAACTTCTATAATGTCTATAACGTTTAAAACATTTACATTACGGACTTACGGATATGTTTTAACGGACTGTTTCTTGAAGAGTGTTTAGAAACATTATGTTCATTTAAACAGTGCTTTCAAAATGATAATAAACTAATAAACCATCTGTGAAACAGTTGAAACTGGGTTCCATGAACTGCAGCCTTGAAAATTATTTTTTTTGTGTGATTATGTAAGTATAATGCATTTTACCAGATTGTATTGTTCTTACCGGGCGGCACGGTGGTGTAGTGGCTAGCGCTGCTGCCTCACAGCGCCAGGGTCCTGGGTTCGAATCCGGCCTAGGGTACTGTCTGTGTGGAGTTTGCATGTTCTCCCCGTGTTCGTGTGGATTTTCTCTGGGTACTCCAGTTTACTCCCACAGTACAAAGACATGCTGTCCGGGTTGATTGGTCAATCTAAATTGCCCTCTGTGTGAGTGTGTGTGTTGTGCGATGGACTGGCGTCCCATCCAGGGTGTAGTCTCGCCTTGCGCCCTGTGTATGCCGAGTTAGTCTCCGGCTCACCGCAACCCTGTAAAGGAGTAAGTGGTTAATGATGATGGATGGATGTATTGTTCTTACTGTCCTCATCCTATATTCAGAAAATGTTGATTCATTGGTTGAACCAGCACCAGTTGTTTGGAACTACCAATAAGGTATTTAAAGTGCAAATAGCATTTGCATTAGAGTAACACTTGATTATTTTGGGGTTTTAGAGAAACGTCACTGAGGGGTCAAGGCATGTCACTGGTAGCCACGGAAACAGCATTACCAAAATACTATAGGAAGTCCGAGAGTAAATACACAGTAAGTAGAGACACTAAATGAAAAGTGTTACCAATAGTTCTTAGCACTTTCCCAGGTCATGCTAAAAAATATCTAAATCAACGACACCCAAAACTGCTCAGAATAATTGCAAATATCATATAAGGGAAAATAAAAATAAAAATTATTTTCCAAACTACTATCCATGTCTTATTAGTTTGAACCTATAATGTTAACTGAAAGCTGTCCAAAAATATTTGAATTTTTACATGACAGGGTTTAGGCCCCCTCCGATATTTGCATTCGACAATGACAGCATTCTGTCTCATTCTTGGATGAAAAAAGGGGGAGCAGCTTGTTATGTATTTGATGCAAACTGTAAAATCAAGGTGCTGTGTAGTACCTTGGAATCATTTGCTTGGCACTTGAAGCAGAAAGAATACCCCTCCCTATTGTTTTCTAATTACCTGTAGTGGCTCTACGGTGTGCTGTTAATGACTAAGGAGGGTTGCTCTGTTTTAACGATTTCTATCCTAGTAATAGGGTTTGTGACTTTCTTTCTAGGGGAATATTTTTGTCCTGTGTAATCTCACACAAATGAGCAAAACCAGAAAGTTACTGATGTATTGACTTTAAAAATGTTTAAAAAATAACACTAAGTTGCTAAAGATCTTTAACAACAAATCACAATTTCAAGAAGTATGTTAAGAACATACACCCACTGCCACAGCGTAGTTGCAGGTGTGCTACTATTGCCCCGCAGTACAGAACCATTACTATTAAAGATCATTTAGCCAGGTAAATGCCTGGAGTTTCCTACATTGTGTAAAAAACTTGATATTATAATAATTGTTATTAATGCAATAACTGCTTCCAACACTCTGGGATAACTCATTTTGAAACCTTAGAATTTGAAATCATGAATTTAAATGAACAAGAGGATTTGGAGTGTTATTTAATTTACATGCAGTAACCTACAGCTACAAATCAGTATTATGCATGTATCAACACAAGAGATATATTACTTCATTGCATTTGTTCAGGCATTTTTAAATAAGCAGAACCATTGGTACTGGAGGATAAGTTCTGAAACAAGACCATTCAATTAGTGCATTTCAGAGACTCTTCTAATAATGGATCCAAAGCAGTCTTTACCACTGAGCATCAAACTGCACTGCTACTGTCATCTGGAGGGTCAGTTGCCATGGTAGCAGGATCTATGTTGTCTCCACGACTACCGAACTGTGTAGTAACTTAATATTGGTTCCCTCAGTAAACAAATATCTGATTTTAAAGAAAGGAAAAGGAGGAAATCTGATGCGATTAAAGCTACTACAATAAACATTTTACTATGATTTTTTTAAACAATCCTGTTACTATGTGATTCTCTGTTGTTGTTTCTGTTATGATCATTATTTGAAATGCTTACTAATTATTCTAGGAATTTATTGTTTCAGTAAAGCCCTCTCAATGCTCATCGTGAGAGTGATAGTGATGCTCAGGCTTCAATGTAAAAATGCAAGGATGTTCCTGTCAATGAAATGATTCGATTTGCAGGTACATTTTATGGTGGCTACTTAGATCAATTATTGTGATCGCGACATAACATATTTCAACCATTTTTTTTTTTTACTCTTCTTAATGAGCTACTGAATTTCTGTCAGAAACTTTGAGCTTTACATTTCACAACAGTGTTTTTGGTTTCCTAATAACAACAAACATGGAGGGCATCTCAGGAAAAAAAATGTTGCTTCTTAGAATATAAATATTCACGATCAGTTAGATGTCAAAGCAATAAATAATTATACCATAATCATGGATTTGAAAAAAGTATATGACAGTATTCCCCCTTGAAATACTTCTTAACTCTTTGTTTAGTCATTTTATCTTACTGTTATTCCAAAATAGAAAACTAGAATAACTAGGATATCTAGCAGACTTGAAGTACTGGTGAATCATTATCTCAGAGTCTTCATATTTTTTTTCTTATTTTCTTATTTAATAGGAAATTAATGTAAAAATATAACAGCAGGGAGCATCACTCTGTTGAATCTGTAAGTACTGATCTGAACAATGAAGAGAGGTCTGCCAGAAATACAATCAAAGAGCCTGCGTGGTAATTAAGAAAACTGTTTTTGTTTAGTTTAGTTTAGTTTTGTTTTGTTTTTAAATTTAGTAGCCAGTTGTTTTATTTTCTCCCAATTTAGAATATCCAATTATTTTTAGGCTCAGCTCACTGCTACCACCCCCACACTGACTCGCGAGGGTGAAGACAAACACACGTTGTCCTCCGAAGCATGTGCAGACCCACCAAGCAGCCACCTCAGAGCTACAGTGCTGGAGGACAACCGACCAAAAACCCTCCCCCTCCTGGGCAGCGCTCAGCAAATTGTGCACCGCCCCCTGGGAGCTCCCGTCATAGTCGGCAGTGAAATAGCCTGGACTCAAACCGGCGACGTCCAGGCTATAGGGCGCATCCTACACTCCACGTGGAGCACCTTTACCGGACGCGCCACTCGGGAGCCCCTTAAGGAAACAGTTTTTTAAAAAGATGTTTGCTTTTTGTTTTTCAGTAGATTCTACAACTTTTTTAGCCATTAAGTTGCTTAGGGGTCAATTTGCTCAACCTTCACCCTGACAGAATAATCCACAGATGGATTTTATTAGAGTATTTTACAACACTGGGGAATCTCCCTGGATGTCATAAAAAAAAGCTGGTCCTTAGTTCAAAACACATTGGGCTAGATTATCGATCCTATTTACTCTCTTCATAGCACCATTTAAAAAAAAAAAGACCCAATAAAGATACCAAAGTAGAAAATAAACTGAGAAATGTATAAGTAGTTTTAGAATAGTTACTGGTGTTTTTTGGTTTTTTTTCCCTTTCACTAGAAAGTGGACTAATGACGATCTGGAACTCACAATCACTCATAAAGCAAACATAGCAAGGTTAGGGTATCAAAGAGTACCTTGATTCTTTCTTAACCACAAGGCCCACACTGTAATATATAGTATATATATATTACATAGTATATATATATATATATATATATATATTTTAAATTGCTTGGTAGTGTGCAACACACTCTGACTCTAATCACATGATAGAAAGAGTGCTGTATCCGCCACTGTTAAATTAAATTAGGAACAAGCCTCTCGTTTAACATTTAATACATCTATGTTGTGCCACACAATTTAGTAAACAGCTTCTGGTAAACTCCAAAGGAGAAGGGAACAAGAACACCTGTCTCACTATGTTATATTCCCAGGTGGTTGAAGATTTGCGTCACCTCATCAGTACCAGGGCTGTCTTTGACTCCCTGACTAATTGGATGAATCTAATATATATATATATGATACAGGAGTGTGCAACACTACAGGTACATTTAACATTAATTACAATATATCTAAATTGTGGAAAGCATAGTGCTCTGTGATTATATTATATAGAAATGCTATTGTAGTCATAGAAGTTGCTAGGAGTTAACTGATTCATTTTTTTTTTTTTTTTTTTTTACGTACAGCAGTGGTACAGCTTACAGGTGGATAGTAATTATTCTCCACTGACTTCTTCATTAACATTACGCTGATAATATTGTTTACCTTTCAGTCGCACTGCTGTTCTACACAGAAACCAGCGGAAGGTTTTATTTCATGATAAATAACTTGTAAGTAAATCTTTTAATATAATAAAAACCTTTTAATCATTTGAGCAAATTGCCAGAAATACAGATAAACGGTTATTACAACTAATTTACATAGATGCACACAAACTTACGTGACTAATTACTAGGCTTTACTGTGGGTGTGCATATTGATTTCAAATATGCACAGAGATTTTACTTGCTGGCTTTATCGGTGCTTCCCAGTTTTGAAAGTGCATGTTATTTGTTTTAATTTGCATTTTAATGGCAGGTCAGTTTTATTATTTTGCAGCTGCAGCTTTTGCCAAGCAATTTAGGGGAATGCATGAAATTAAGTGATACATTGAGGGTGTACGTTTCTGAAATGTGAAGAAAATAGGGCTAATGGATGTATGAATATGCTGATATAGACATTTTTATTCCACACTCCCCTAATGGGCTCTGTGAAATTGTTATATTGTAGTACTAAACATGTACATTTGAAGGCTGAATGGTATTTGAGTAGGTTTTCTGTGTGCATTATAAGCTACATACCATATTACGAACAGGTACATTAAAAAAACTAATTAGTCTAATTATGCCTGCTTCTTTTTCCTTAGAGTATGATCTGAACCCTTTTCTTAATTACGATTGTGGGCCCTTGTACAGTTAAAGAGTGTTAAGCACTACTAGAGGGGGTGGCTGTAAAGAAAGGAAAGGGAGTATTTAACTGTTCAAAAACAGTGATGGATTGAAATTGCTCTTTGTGTACCAAGGTTATGAAAGTCAGATAGTGATTGTGAGTCTCTGGATTTCTGTCTGTATAAAAATAGGCAGTATTTAGATTTGCAGTTAAATGAGATTATCTAGCAGCTGAGATGAATTGTTATTGTTTTTCGAAGCAGAACATTTTTTTCTGCTTTGTTTTTAAGTTGCTTGTAAACCGCCATTATGGAGAATGTTGAAAAATGTTGTAACACTTCATTTTAGCATCCAATAACATATAACATGTATTTCCATATGAACAACCACACAGTTTCACATAGATGTATTTTTTAAGGTGTGGCTCTGTTCATGATAAATTAATGTTATGATGTGGGTTTATTATGAATGTATGGAAGCCGGGAATGTGTCAATAATGTCAATGGTAGCCAAGGAGACTGCATTAGCAGAATAAGAAAGTGCAAGAAAATGTAGAAATTCTGGCAACTTGTAAAACAGTTCAAACCCCTTATCAATATTATTGTCAATTTCAGCAATGGCATTCAGAATTGTATTGTAAAAAAGGAATGTAAAAAAAAAATGTCATTCAAAATACTTTTATTTAAAATTACCAATTTTCTTTACAAAGATGAAGACCTCCAAAAAAAGGAGAAAACACATGAGATAGTCCTGCTAGCTGTTGTTTTGCTTTTTTATAAATACTGGCAGATCAAACGTCTCAAACAATCAGGCACTAATCACTGCCTCACTCACACAGGGCCTGCAGAGGCCAGCACAAATCAAGAGAAATCCTTCCCATCTAGCCCCACACTGTCTGGGGAGCGCAGTCCATGAAAGTGACCTGTCTTTGTGTGGATCATCTGTCTTTGTTGAGCAGCCCTTTGGTCTGGCGCCAGGCAGCCATCCATCCAAGAAAAGGAGGAGTAAATTAGATTTGATGTCAGAGGTGAAACATATTATAAACCAGTTGCTTGACACTCTTCATGTCCAATGGGGTATAGGGCGTAGGCCATGGTGGGAGCAAAATATTCTCTGTTTATCTCATTTTATCTTTTAACAGATTAACTGTATTTTAACAGAAGGATGCATCTAACACAAGTTCAAGTTTTCCGGTAAGAGCTGTCTGAATTAAATCAGAATATAGAACTACTAAAAGACACTTAACAAGTGACCAACCCTTTGACTTTTCCAATGTCTTTTAGTCAAACCATTTATTAAGTTAATTTTAGTATCCCTAAATTTCATGGTCATGGATGATAAATTAGAATATAGTTTTCAGAAAATGGTACTTGTGTTTACAGTTGGAACAGTAAATCCATTAACAGTATTCTGATTATGTTTCAAAAGACTTAATGCTTTTTTTTTTATTTTACCCCTTCTTTTCTACCCAATTTAACCTCACCGCTGCAGCCTGAGTTCAACCTGTTGGATGTTAGCAAGCTGCCAAGTGTAACGGGCAGTGTTGTGTGATACCACCGGCGTTATGGATTCTGTCAGATGAGATGAGGTTCAAAGCTCTAAAACCAAAAATGCAGATGAGCCCACCTCTTTTGCATTGTGGTTAAGACGCTTGCAGTGTGCAGCGTTGCCAGTTCGCACCCAGCTCCGCCCTGTTACATTGGTGCCGTTGTCACAGGAAATAAGTTAGCTGGGAAATAAGTTAGCATTTGCCTTTTTGAGCCTTTCTACGCATGCGCGAATCTTAGAACTTAAAGGCAAGAACTTATTTCCTGTGACACCGTGACCCGGATCTCATAGAGTAGCTGCAGCCAATGGTCAACATTATAGAGGGGAAGAGTGTAACAGGCAATGTTGGGAGATACACTGCCAATTCAGATTCTGTCCCCTCTCTGAGAGGTGAGATAAGATCACGAATGTAGACTTTGCATTCTGGTTAAGACGCTCGCTTGTGGTGTACTGGGTCGCTGGTTCATGCCCAGCCTCCACCCTGTTACACAAGCCTGAAATTATCAGAAGAGGTTGTTGAAGTGCTTTAAGATAAACTGCCGAGATGATGTTCCTCTCTAAACCCAAAGGCCAATGCAGTGCTTCCCAAGATCCATGCTTGTATGACTCACCTTGAACTCCAAGCAGCAGTGTTTTTACCAGGTGAGCCACTGGGGACCCTTGTGTTTACATGCCTTCTGAAATCCAAATCAGAAAACACACAGAATGACATAAGAGGTACACAGGAAATGTGTCTTTTACTTGTCAGCGTCTTTAACAACTTTTTTTTTTTTTTTTTTATGAATACCCAATTTATGGTTCCCAACCATCCTCCTAGGGCCCCTGAGATTAACTCTCAAAATCCCTATATTTGCAACACTGTAATTACTGAAACTCACACCTCTACCCAGCATCAGCAGTGATTGCAGATTACAGGTTATGAATTAGATTAATTATAAAAACTGCCTATTCGCTGGAGCAGTTTATCTTGGGAGCCTGATTAACTAAACACTGTCATTTAGGATTTGGTGTCATCGTTATATTATTCTTGTGCTTCAACAGCAGTACAGAACTATACACACTGTTTAGCTAGTTTGTTTTTTTAATGCATTTTTGATAACACTTTAAATTGTCTCTAAGGACACTGTAACTAGGCTGTAATTCCATGTGTTGTTACATAGGAATTACATTGTAAAAATACAACCACGTGTTTAAATTCTGTGTCATTACAAAAGACGCTACCAACCTTTTTCATTTTGTTGCTGAGCATGTTGCATTGTAACTACACAACCATGTGCATAATTACTCTGCTATTACAGCGGAGTTACAGACACTCCGTGCTAATGTGTCTTTTTAATTAATACTGTTTTCTAGGAAATACACAATATTTTGATTAAAATGCTGTTTTATTTTGACTCGGACATTGTAATAAGCAGCCCTACACTATCTATGATACAGCAGACATTTAGACGTCAGAACCCTATACTGTGTTGGGCTACCATCTGCCCTGAGATATTATAGAAAGGTAGGTAGAGAATCGTAAAGATTAATTTGTTGTTCAGGTTCATCCCAAACATGCCTAATTCAACTGAGAGCTGGGGATTGTGGTGGCCATGGAAGGTGGATGGGTGCATTATCATCTTGAAATTAGGTATTGCCATTGTTGACTTAATCTGTAACCATGCTTAATTATACACCATCACAAACTTTACAGTCAATCAGATCGCTCCATTGGCATAGGATATGTCACGATACACTACAGCTTTTGATTTCCGTTGTTTATGAAATGGAGCAAGTTTAAATTGAAAAAAAAAAACATTCCATCACTATGGTAACAGTGACGATTACCAGAGAAGAAAGCAAAGTAAAAAGCAAAAATGATTACATTTATTCGGGTGTCCAAGAAATAAAAGAAAAATAAAGTTGTTGTTTTTTTTTAAATATAAAGTAATGGTGTATAATAGCGATTATTTGTTTTCAAGTGCAAGTGCACTGAAGTCGCAGGGTAAACATTCCAAATTCTGAATGTTTACCTCCTTCTACACTGCACATAAAAACTATTTATCGCTTTAGTAATGGGATTTGTTCGGCCTTCCAGAGTTATTAAGGGAATCAAAGTATACCAGGAGAACTTTCCCCACACCAGGGTGATGCCAAATCCAGTCTGGTAGACCGGTCTTATGTCTGAATTCCTGCATAATTTTAAATGATTTTGTTCAAATGTGTTATTTGATAAATGAAATACTGTGTACAATCCACAGTGTTTGCCCATTTAATGTTCTTTTGGGGTGCCTGAGCTGCTTGTTTGTTTGGGAGAAAAACATAAGAAAGAAATAACCTGCTGTGTAAGGGAGTATGGCTTCAAACAATTATATAAGCTGAGGAATAAATATGTTTTCATAAACTCACACAATACACATTTTTGTTCATTTTCATTTGTTTGCAGTGTCCCAGGAAAGATGAAAGTTGTGGTGTCAGCATCATTGTGCTATATTTCCATTCATTACTTGAGAAAGAGAGCCCTGCTGGATTAATAAAGAATTGTAGGGCATTAGTTACTCTCAGCCCAGATGTGCTTCTAATTCCAATGGAGGCACTTTCCCGGTAAGGCTGGGACCAGAACACAGAGTGATTCAGTAAGTTCTCAAAATGCACTTACGCGAAACAGGCCCGTTGGTCTTATCTGAGATTAGATAAGTGGTTTCTCAGCAAGAAAGAGAAAATGACTGTAGCCATTGTAACACTCCCACTGCTGGTTATTAGGGGCTTGCACAGTTATACAATGGCAAGACTTTTAATACTACTAGTGGTAGTGGGATGTTTTTTTAAAAAATAATCAGAATGATTCTGTGTGACCTATGTTTCAGAGCCCCTGAAGTTGTGAGAACAGCCTCTTGCTAAATTGGGTAAAATGGCCCATTGGAAAGCAATGCATCTCCATGTAGTTGCAGCTGAAAATCAGATTTGTGGCCTAACATCGGCGGAATTCATCGGAAGTGAACAACATTAAAGTTAACTATTGGTTTTGATCACAGTTCAAGCGTCCACATAGGTTTTTGGAATTAAAGAAAAAATCTTGCTGCAGACTTTTCAATGGAGCCTGTGATGTTTCTATCGCACTGCAACGTCATTGTGCATGTAACGTGAGAGCTTAGCTGCATACCATGTAGGGGTCCTGCAGCGCAGCAGACTGAACATGCGATATATGATGTACATATATAATTCATCCTACAAATCCTCATTGAGAATTCCCCTGTAACGCAATCCCCTCTCCCCTTTAAATCACAGATTCAATTAATCTAGTTGCTGTAATGCTGGTGTTTTCAACACCAGCTGGGTATTCAGTAAGAAACAGTAATCGTATTTCATGTTGCAATTCCAAATCCTGGTCACCAGACGTTGCTGTATTTCTTGTCAGGGTAAACTAAACAGTTTCTTCTGTTTCTTCAGAATGATGTAGTAGATTAATTAATTGAAATATCAGTCAGTTCAGTACTGGAGACATTCAGTGGTAACATTTAAAAAGCTTCTCTGGTATATTTCCGCAGTTTCTACAGCTCATTAAACCAGAAAATGGCAGAACCTGAACTAATGAGTGCACAATATTAGGGTGAGCAGTAGTGTTAAACAGGTTATTAGGTTCATAGACTAATAAACACAAGCAACTGAAATGTATTGTAGACATAGAGAAGTTTAAATACAGATGCAGTTGAGTTGATGAAAATATGTTCTTTTTAAGCCTTTTAAAACCACCATCTCTTAAGGCCAGGTAACACGGGGGATGACAGATGTTGCCAGCTTCTTGCCTCGTGTGACCACCCTGATCAACACCCAGGCGACATCCCAGTGACACACTGTCGACATCTCTCCCACTTGGGACAATGTTCTATTTTTCACGCAACACAAGGGCAACATTTTCAATACCAGCGAATCATATTTCATAGTATTGCCACATGATAATAAGGATATCGAAGACCCTAAAGTCAGACAGAGAGCGTATATGACATCCAATTAATTATATGTAGTCTATAGATCTGCAATACAGTGTGTATGTGGATAAGTTACTGTCCATGATTACAATAACATATTTAAGCTATGAATACATGTATCTTACAATAATAAAATACATGTGTGCGTATTTTTTAAAATGTTTCATTTTAAATTAATTTGCCATGTATGCAGTATGCCTGTCATTCCTACATTAACCCCCAATCATAACATCTTTCATTTTAAAAGTAAAGTGAAATTCAAAAATCTCAGGTATGCCTTCTTGCTCTTGCATTATGATTGGGTTGTATTTCTTTGTTGCCTGTGTGTTTCCAGCTTGTCGACCTCATGCCTGTCTCTCATGTGACCACCGCAAACTGCAAGGCAACACGCAGGCAACAAATGTGTTCCTCTTGTTGCCATCAACAAAAGTTGCCCATGTGACCTGTTCTTTATAGTGCTTAGTAGCCTATTAAGTTTATTACTGTTTTTAAAACATGGCAATTAGGTAATGTCATTGGTGCTTGCCCTCAGATTAGGGTTCTGTTGTTTAAAAAAAGTGTAAGAAGTGTTATTTCTCAAGCTTTACATTCCCATATGGAAAGAAAACACATTTTAAACTTGTGTTTGGGGATGCCATACAGTAAACAGTAGTATTAATTAGTTTTAGTTTCTCATGCCATGTCTGTATATTTTATTTTTGTCCAAATGTTTTTTTTTTTTTGTTTGTTTGATTTTTTTAGGAATTACAATAGTTATCTTTTAAATAAGTTGCTATCATATACAGATTTTTTTACTGTAACTAGCCATCATTTTTGGTGCCACTGTACAACATAAGAGCATCCATAAAGAGTTAATGAATTACCCAGCAAGGAACAGGATGTGAGCTGACATTCAATCAGGTAAAGCACGATATTGATTGATCTACATAGTTCAGTTCAATATCACCCTTACCACATGAGGAGGGTGGAAGCTGGAACACTAATTAATTAACGTGGTGAATTTCCAGTTGATCAATTACCTGTTGGCAACTATATATACAGTCATTAGCTACAACCTTTCAGTTTCCACTTCCCTTGTGTCGCTATTGTCTATATCAAAGGAAGCCTTATTTTTTCCAATGCCCTGAAACACAGTAGTTTCTCTTGAGTTCATTTGTGAACTGCAAGGTCCCTTATCTCTCATTTGGAATATAGTTACAGTATAATGTACAGAATATTACAGATTTTTTTTTTCACATACAATAGTTAGAGACAATTCAGTCTTCAATTAAACCCTCTTTGTTAGTAGACCTGTATGCACTGTCAGGCATTGGATTTTCATAAAATATAATGATTGTGTCACTGTTTAGATCAGCTACAGCTTCTTTTAATGATGTACTTTCGCAACTTTTGCAGGCTTAGAATTAGCAATCGCATGCATACTTCAACAGTAATACTAGAATAAAACCTAGCTGGGGATCTGTTTTAATGATGTGTATAAACCTTGGACTTTACTGTATTTTAATGCTAACTATTAACCATAAAAGAGCAGCGTTATTGAGATCTGACACTGTTTAGATCATTGAAACCAGGTGACTGCCATAATGAATCAGTTTGAAGAGACTTTGAAATAATTCAAATGATAGATTTGAAGAGTTGATATTGTTTATTAGATTAACTGCTATGACACAGAGTGTGTATGTCACAGCTAAGCTAGCAAACTGCATACACTCATCAGATCTATGATCATGATTACCTTGATTAACACAGCAAAAATATATATATATTTTGATAACGAGTAATTTTATTAGTTATAACAGCAAAAGAAAAACATATTTTTGTATCTATATTGCTTTTACAAGAAGGAGTGAGGGAGGGATGTGAACTATGCTGGAGAGTTGTCAATGATATGTTTGGATCCTACAACTTTTAACCTATAATTATAGGTTTATCATTCATTTTGAGTGTATAAGCCCATACAGCAACACACTGCCTCATTTCACTAACAAAAAATGCAACTTCTGTGAAATAATTTCTAGTCATATCAAAATCGAATTTAATTGCATTTGCATATCTGTTTTGGTGTCGTGTTTATTAATTGGCAGTCTGTGTTTGGATTCAAATTCTCCATTTTTTTTATTGTTCCCATAGGAATGGGTATTTGCAGATCTATTTTCATTATTCTTCAAGGAAGGTATGATTAGCACAACTTTTCAATAAGGGAGACGTAATTACTTTTGGAAAATTGAAAGTTCCATAGTGATAAAATTAATGACTGTTGATTTATTAGTCCAACTGTGCTGTTCAATTATTTAGTTCTACATTTGCATAAAAACTATTTTGCTGGAGTCAATCTAGCATAGATACAAGTTCTGACACTGCTGTCTGCATTCTCATTGAAATCTCTGTGTAATAGGCTCCATATTGGAGCCAATATTCCTATTCTGCAGTAAACAAAAAGGTAGACTTTCACTTTGGTTGTAGCCATGCATATTTCATGTATTAAATGTCAGCGACCGAATCTCATACACAATCAATATGCCAAGTTTACATTAAGATTTATATACACTGTTTAAGCTATTTCCATATGTAAATTAGTCAATTGCATTTCATTTGCATATCATTATTTTTATATTTTCTGATATTATGCTTGTATTTCAAAAGAGCAAAGTATAATATAACATTTAAATAATTTACATATCCAGATTAGGTTAAAAATAAATCTTTACTTGCATCCTATAAAGAATTAACTAATTTTGCTTCATGAAGTCAAATGAAACCTGGTGAATAATGATACGTTAACATATTGAATTACATACCGCTTTGTAGTTTTTTTATACTTAAGGAAAAACTGAAAAAAATTGAAAAATGTCACATTTCAAAATCTAACATGAAGTACTGTACTACTATTATGGCTTCCAGTAGGCTTTGGTGATATAATTGTTATTTCTTTGATTACATGATGATCTCAATTATGTTCATATTTTTCTTTACAATACTTCATGAGAGGTTGCCTGTGGTGTACAGAACACTGCAAGGATTTTGTCCTGGTCTACCCACTAAATCGACGGTGTTTGCTGTTGTGTTTAATCAACCATGTTTATAGGAAAAATGGGAAAAAAATGGGAAAATGTTTCCACAGTCTACTTAAGGCAAATCAGAAATCTGTAGCAACTGTGGAGTTTTTAACTGCGTGTGTTGTCAGTTTCAGAAACAGTGCTGATCTCTTTCACATATATGGTAATAAAAACTACAATGTAAGAAAGATGATTTATTGTTTTTCCCCAAAACGGGAAGAGATCCCCTTATTAGAAACTTTTTTATTGAGGCGCTGAAAAGGTTAAACACAGTTCCAGCCTAAGGAAGCCAGATGTTATCCCTAGCGCATATCATTTGTAATGGCCATTTGATACATTTATATCACTTATTGTTAGTGTGATACATGGGTTCTTCTTTAACAGAAGATTGATTATTTAAAACCAGGTAGTTTGTTTCCATAAAATGTGTTATAAAATATTTATTTTCTGGTTTGTATTAATGACATCTAATCAATTATTAATCTAGTATTTCCTCACTTACCCTTGGTCCTATTAGGCATGCTTCTCCTTTATAGCAAACATACTGTACTGTATGGACATTTGCTGATAATAATACTAGAAAGTAAGATAACTCTTTGACTGACCCTATGCTACTTGCAGTTGTAATAGTCTCATATTGTATTTATATGATGGTTCAGTGATAAAGTAATTATGCCACTATTTAAAGTTTACATTTAAAAGGTCAATGCGTGAAGTCTCAGAGTTGTTGACCATCTGCCATGAACAACCAATACAAAAAACTAATTTATAGAAATCCAAGAGGAATTTTATTTCGTACCAATGCACAGATAACACAGTCATTTTCCAATACACATCAGCCTGCTACCTAATGTTTTATTCGCAAGCACAAGGGAGCCCGCTGCTCCTTAGCAACCAGTATGGTTTGGAGAATCAGTTATGCGTTCGATATGTTTTATTTCACTGTAATTTGTGGTCCCTGTGGGTGGCATTTGAAAGTATTCGTCACACTGAATGGAGTCTGTTTCAGTTAAAGAAATCCATTGTGTTACAAAGAAATAGCACAGTGACATAAAAGTAAATGGGCCATCCAGTTACCTTGGGATGTCCTTAAACGAAAAATGCTGTTGTCAATTTCTCTAGAGGCATAGCACTTGGCTAATAAACATCTACAGACGTGCTCAAATTTGTTGGTACCCCTCCACAAAAAACGAAGAATGCACAATTTTCTCTGAAATAACTTGAAACTGACAAAAGTAATTGGCATCCACCATTGTTTATTCCATATTTAATAGAAATCAGACTTTGCTTTTGATTTTTTATTCAACATAATATTGTAAATAATAAAACAAATGAAAATGGCATGGACAAAAATGATGGGACCGCTAACCAAATATTTTGTTGCACAACCTTTAGAGGCAATCACTGCAATCAAACGTTTTCTGTAGCTCTCAATGAGACTTCTGCACCTGTTAACAGGTAGTTTGGCCCACTCTTCCTGAGCAAACTGCTCCAGCTGTCTCAGGTTTGATGGGTGCCTTCTCCAGACTGCAAGTTTCAGCTCTTTCCATAGATGTTCGATAGGATTCAGATCAGGACTCATAGAAGGCCACTTCAGAATAGTCCAATGTTTTGTTCTTATCCATTCTTGGGTGCTTTTAGCTGTGTGTTTTGGGTCATTATCCTGTTGGAGGACCCATGACCTGCGACTGAGACAGAGCTTTCTGACACTGGGCAGTACGTTTCGCTCCAGAATGCCTTGATAGTCTTGAGATTTCATTATGCCCTGCACAGATTCAAGGCACCCTGTGCCAGGCGCAGCAAAGCAGCCCCAAAACATAACCGAGCCTCCTCCATGTTTCACTGTAGGTATGGTGTTCTTTTCTTTGAAAGCTTCATTTTTTCGTCTGTGAACATAGAGCTGATGTGACTTGCCAAAAAGCTCCAGTTTTGACTCATCTGTCCAAAGGACATTCTCCCAGAAGGATTGTGGCTTGTCAATATGCATTTTAGCAAATTCCAGTCTGGCTTTTTATGTTTTTCTTTCAAAAGTGGAGTCCTCCTGGGTCTTCTTCCATGGAGCCCACATTCGCTCAAAAAGCGACGGATGGTGCGATCAGAAACTGATGTACCTTCACCTTGGAGTTCAGCTTGTATCTCTTTGGCAGTTATCCTTGGTTCTTTTTCTACCATTCGCACTATCCTTCTGTTCAATCTGGGGTCGATTTTCCTCTTGCGGCCGCGCCCAGGGAGGTTGGCTACAGTTCCATGGACCTTAAACTTCTTAATAATATTTGCAACTGTTGTCACAGGAACATCAAGCTGCTTGGAGATGGTCTTGTAGCCTTTACCTTTACCATGCTTGTCTATTATTTTCTTTCTGATCTCCTCAGACAACTCTCTCCTTTGCTTTCTCTGGTCCATGTTCAGTGTGGTGCACACAATGATACCAAACAGCACAGTGACTACTTTTCTCCATTTAAATAGGCTGAATGACTGATTACAAGATTGGAGACATGTGTGATACTAATTAAAGAAACTAATTAGTTTGAAATATCACTATAATCCAATTATTTATTATCTTTTCTAAGGGGTACCAACAAATGTGTCCAGGCCATTTTAGAATATCTTTGTAGAATAAACAATAATTCATCTCTTTTCACAGCTTCTTTGCTTTATTCTATGACATACCAAAGGCATGCAAGTATACATGATAAAATAGCTTTTAATTTCATCACTTTTCAGGAGGAATGAAGCATTATTTCAATGAGCTGTAAGGGTACCAACAAATTTGAGCACGTCTGTATGTAATGTGTACAGTTGAAATTAATAGCACACTTAATTGTTAGATTCGCAAGAACACATTACTTTTGAGAATATAGGCTTTAGACTGTGGCAAGTGATATCTGAATACAGTAGCAAAATTAACTGTGCTTTCTTCATATACCCATTGTATGATTGTAGAGTTTGCAAAGCTGTTCTAACTAAAGCTTTAGAAACATTTTCAAAACCAAAAGGTTTTCTTTTGGTTTTCGATATGTAACAGGGTGGAGACTGGACCGGTGACCACACGCATATTAACTATTATGCAATAGAACTGAGCTTGTCTGCATTCTTGGTTATAAAGATTTTAACATCTCATTTCACTGACAGGGGACAGAATCTGTAACGGCAGTGCATCACACAACACTGCCCATTACACAAACTTTGTTTTCACTTTTTCCTACTACAATAGTTAATTCCTGTAAGCCTTACATTTGTGTTTTGTGCAGTAACAACATATGTGCTAACAAAGGTGTTCCTCTTCATTTCAGGAGAGTACAATACATTTTATGTTGAATAAAGATGTTTAAATCAGTTTGGCTAATTAATACTCTAAATTATGAACACATCTTAGTTATTTTCAGCTCCTAATTTCTAAGGGAAAATAGTCTTCCTTTTAAGTTAAAGATTAGCGTAAAATATGTATATAGTCAATGGAACATAACATATGTTAAACTGCTTTGTCCACCGATTTTATATCTTTAGGTAGTTAAAGGCAAAGCAATTGACAGTTGTTACTACACTAAGGGTAAGATTGTTCAAGGTCTTCACACCAAAATGCAAATCAAACCGTTAATCATTTCAAGTTACTCGATACTAGTTGTTAACATTTAACTATTATTGTGTTTGCCTTTCTTTTCACAAACATAAAGATCCTGATAAATCTATGTGCACAGTGTATCTGAAATATACATTATCTTAGGTGGGAAACGTTCTGTTTGCTCAATTACTGAGGTGAAACAGAGGTGTTTAATGGCAGAAAGTGGGTTTACTGGCAATATTTTTTTGATAACACAGGACTGTTACGCTTTCCTTTGTTTAACAGTTAATATAGACTTTCTTTAGCATTTTTCATGCACTTCTTCCACATGAATGTAAATATAATGAACACAATTCTAGAAATTGTTATTAGAAACTGTCTTAATGGCCCCTTATTTGTGATGATTTAGTTTAGGGATCCATTATATGTGGATATTTGTTTTGTGCCTCACAAATACAATACTTTTCTTAACTTTTCTGAAATACTTGTAACGGTGTTAAATATATCAATTCGTATATTGACATATCATAATGTTCTTTTAATCTTTATTAAGATACTGTACTATGTAATTTTACTCATCAGGAATATGGGCCATCATCTTCCTCTACTGCTCCTGCTGATCATGTGTAAAAGCCTGGAGGCCTGGAATTGCACAGTAAGCTGTAACTGCACAGACTTCACCAGCTCATGCTGTGGACCTCAGAAAACTCGACTTCTCCCAATAATTGGACATCAAAATGCCACTGAATTAGTTTTGGATTCCTGTGGCAGCTTTCCCATGGATAATAACACCCTACAGAACTTCAGATCGCTGGAGGAACTGACAGTTAAGAGAACCAGCCTCCTTTACCTTGACGCTCATGCATTCCACAGCCTTCCCATGCTGCAAACTTTAAATCTAACACAAGTCAACCTGAGTAATGCAGCAATGCATCAAAACGCCTTTGCCAGCCTGATGATAAGAAGATTGTTCCTCGCGAACAACCGACTGGATCAGATCCGACGTGGGATGTTTGCTGGTCTGATGAATCTGGAGCATCTTGACCTTTCCGGTAACAGCCTCAGGTCGATTGAGGAAAACGCATTAGTGAACTTGGTGAGCCTTCGCTTCCTCAATCTGGACAACAACCACTTTGTCACGATTACCCCTTACTGGTTTGGTGTAATGTTCAGGAATAACTCCTTTCCTGTGGTTAGTCTCATTGGAAACACATTGACCTGTGATTGCAAGTACAGAGGAATGGCCCTACCTGAATACCAGTGGTTCAGCAGATCAGTGATTTTAACCAACTTCTCATTTATGGTGAACCTCACTGTTGAAGAATGCAGCCCACCTCGGGTTGAAGAGGTCTATAAAGAGGTAACTGTGAGGGATCTGCAGCCCCTAACTCTGTCTTGCCCATTCAGTGGGTTTCCTCGCCCAAGGGTCAGTTGGATACTTCCCAGTGGATTACAATTATTTAACAAGTCATTTCCTCCATTTTATAATGAAGATGGAACCTTGCATGTACAATTAGTGCAATCCAAGTTTGCTGGACTTTACGCTTGCATGGCTACAAATGTGGAAGGGACAGCTGTTGGCTTGCGTAACATTGTGGTGTCACCCACTCCCAAGCCACCCTTCATCACCAACCGACCTGTCACCTTTCCTACTCCTCAGACCCCTACAATCAGCAGGAGTCTGTGGGTATTGCTGTGGACAGGAATAGTCTTTATATGCATCATTTTTCTTATCATACTGTTTTGCATGCTAAGGGTCGTCTGCAGGTACCTAAATCAGCACCTCCGCAATGATGTTTCCTTCAACAGGTTTGTTGATACTCCAAATATCCTAACTCTTCCAGAGAACCCCCAGCCCATCCCTCACATAGAGGAGAGACATGGCCATGTGCATTGGTCAAGGGAGAATGGTGATGATACTGTCCCCAGAGTGGCCGTGCACACTGATGGAAGCTACCCACACCATCAACAGACTGCTACAGAACTTGTGTAACTATAAACTGATGCAATAAAATGTGCATCTAGGTTTTGTTTTCGGTACTCTTTTAATAGTGTGGCAATATGCACAGAAACTATTTTTAAATTTAAAATGTAGTACTAAAATTAGGCAAACATTTAGACGTTTTTCCAGTTTCACATTTTTTAATATCGAATAGATATAATAAATACATATTGAATTATTGTAATTATAGTAGAAATATTTCAAAATATTTATGTAATTTATATAAATCTAGTGATTTAATGTATGTGTTTATCAATAAAGATTACATTGTATTGCAAATGTGGGGAATTTAAATTCATTTTAATAGCTTTTTTTAATGTTTTCTTATAAATCATTCATGGTGGTTATGCATACTGCTGGTCCAATATATATAGTATATAATTGAGAAACAATAATACAACTTAATATTGTAGGAAAAAACCCAAACTACTCAAAATGAAGGGAAAATTCATATAGTTTAGGCTACTTTCTCTTTGTTTATAAAATGTATATTGTAAATGTATATTGTTTCTTAACACCTGTTGATAAGCAAAATTTGTTTCCTTACAATGTGAATGGCTTTTATTTAATGAGACAATATAAAACATTTTTTTGTTTAATGCACTGGCTTTGAAAATCAATTGAGTGCTTTTTAATTGATGCTGTACTATGCTGTACAGTCTGGTTTGTTATTTAGGTGCAGAAAAACACACAGAGCAGGTCACAGCCAATGCATGAATGCACAACCCGATTTCCTTCTGCTCACTGGCATTCAGTCCTTACCCTGTTCTTTTATGCAGCTTGAATGGGACCGCTGAGACTATAAGTCAATGAATCCGAACCTCTGATTTTCTAAAGACCTGCTTTGCAATCTTTTGTTAAAAACCAATCCACCAACCAGAAAGCTCAATTTGCACTAGCAGAGCCTTAATGAGAGCTGAAATTGGGTCTCACTGTACTTACCTTTCAAACACCACAGTTTTATAAAACTACTTTGCCAGACCACTTCATTAGGACCTGTACCGAATATCCGGTTGGGTCACCGTCTACTCCAGGGGTGGACTGTGACCCACAAGGTCCTGGAAGGTGTTTTGAGTGATAGAAATCCATTTGGGCATTAATATTTAATGCCAAGAATTAGTAGCAGGCAACCACACAAGGAATGTTTTTCGACCTTCCAGAGTAATTAAAAAGGTTGTGAACACGTCTTTAATCCTGGAACCTGCTTTATCAACCAACCAACAATACAATGTTTTTAGGTTATCTCAGTATAATGACTTGTACAGTCCTGCTTTGCTCTTATTTACAGCAAAGCCACTTCCGACATTAAGGCCACCATTTGCATTCCCAACATACCAAGTTAAATGAACTCTCTAATGAGACTATCATGGTGCAAACTACCAACCTTTTGGGAAGTTTAACTTATATATTTTTCAAACTAAATTAGAACAGAGTGAATTAAACAGTTCAATAAATTGTTAAATAAATAGGCTAAACTGCAAACTTTATAAATAGTGAAAATCCCATGATTAATTTGTTACAAGAAATAGGCTTTTGTCATAAGGTCTCCCCACTATTGTGTTGTTCTCTTGACTGGCATTTATAGAGGGGGAAAACCTGAGGCCTTGTTATTCTGGACTTAAGTTCTGTTACATGTGTCAGTTATACTGTGGAGATTTCCCTTTCTAGCTGAAATGGTAGATGTATCAAAACGTTCAGCTATTATTTTAATTAAAATCATCAAGCAATATTCATATCCGGTCTGGTTGTCTTTGTTTATACATGTGTTTAAACTTTTATGTTTTACTTTTTTTTAGTTTTGTTCTTAAATGTTAAAATTACACACTGAGCATTTGAAATTGTACTCATAGGAAGCACAGTTAATTAGTATTGCCGGTGTTTATAGAATGAACTTTGCAGGTTACTTTCTCAGGTAAAATATATTATTAGTTGTTGTCTGCTTCATTACTATTTATCCTGAGGTTAACTTGGGCAGGATAATTAGCAGTGCAGTATTATTTCTCCCTGTGTTGTAAAGACTGCAGTCATGTCAGAGGTTATAATTATAATGATTGCTGCTTAGCCTCATTGAATGTTATGTATCATAATAATACTGTTTTTAAATTAGCATTTCAATACTGTGGACATCCCTTTTTGTACTTGTATTATTTAAAAAAAACAGATGGTTCAATATATATATATACTGTACTGTGGAAGACTGCTTCAAAATGTCTTTATTTTCACATCTGTCAAAACCAGCTTTCTTATGACAATTAAAGACAAGTTAATAAAGTTCCTTATTAGCTCAGGCACTTTGCATGGTAACTGACCTTTATGCTGTCTAAAAGCCCCATTCTGACTATCACTGATTGGTCTAGCAGCAGAAATGGGTTTTGTCATTGACTCAGGCAATGCATTGCAATATTAATTGTTTCTTACAACTCTTTGAAGCTGAACTCCTTTATAAATTATTTATTATCAAATATAAAATACTGAAATTAGCTTTCAGTGCTCTAGTAATTTCGTTAAGGTCTTGCACTACCCTTTACTTTAGGGACATGCATAGCACCACAGAGTTTATTCACAGTATGGAAATTACTTAAGAGCAGTAAACATTAGAGATTCCCACCATGTTGTTTTCACAAACAGGCACTTTCGTTTGGGTGAGATGAATGCAGTCGTTGTTTAAATCTCAGTCTTGGCAGGAGGCACACAGGAAGTGGTGCAGTCTCCTTTGCTCTTGAGTCCGCTGGGATTAGTTCCTCTCATCGTGGTTCAGTGACTCTACTGGTCAGGCACCTGACGGGTCCAGGACATGTTACCTATAGGGTTGAGAAGCATGGTAACATTCATTGCTTTGGTTTGGTGGATGAACAGACGCGATTGGCTTGGCTGTGGAAACAGAGGGTGTCCGCCAATCTTCAGTCCTTTTAATAGGTGAATGTGTTGCAGGGGTATGGCAACATTCAAATTAGGCATTACAGTGTGTATACAATGGGGGTTAAATAAATCAGAATGTATTTTTAAAATTGTTTGGCCCATTTTGTGTAATGTGTATTGAGAGATCCTTTACAACAGGGATAGTACAAATGCCCCATACCAGTATTTTTTAAGTCAAATTGCGCATTGGGCAGTCAGTTATATTAATATCTTCGATACCTGTGCTCCCTAGTGTAAATGAAATACAGAAAGATGAGCAGCTTCTCTCATGTTATAAGGTTGTGTCAGCCCCATGATATTATTACACATAAATCAGTCTGCAACCCTAAGAAAGATCAAGAAGCATAATCACAGGACGACACTGCAGCACCTGACAGTGATCTATAGGGTGTAGTCATCTTCCCTCCTTCTAGAAGCCTATTATGTTATCAATTCACTGATGGGCCCTAAACTAAACATATCAATGATAGCTGTTACAGATAACATGGCAATAAATGCTGGCAGTTTCATTCAAGACCACAGCGGGTATGATTTATTGTTCCTAACTGCCTTTCTTCTTAAAACCTGACATATTACTTACTGAAAAAACTTAGCAACCCAAGGTGTCCATAAAATCAATTTCTTTGAATTGTTAATATGGCATTCTGAATAAAAAATAAATAAAAAATACTATAAATAATTATAATGTGATCCTTTAGGACTGGTTAGTGCATTTTCTCTCTGACAAGAAAGTAGAAGAGTACTGCACACAATGGATCTCTAAGCTTTTTACTCCAATTTGTCCAAATTTATTTCTGAAAGGAAAAAACAGCAATTACAATTGTAAAATGAATAAGAGACAACCTAAGACTGCTAAATGTTTCTGGCTTGGTTACTTTATTGGGCATGTGTTTTTTTTCTTCCTTATATGACCCTTGGTATATTAAAAAAGAAAAACATCTATTATTAAGAGAATAATTATTATTTTAAAAAAAAGTTTAGCTGGTTGATATTATTATTATTTATTTCTTAGCAGGCACCCTTATCCAGGGTGATAAAACATGCCGACTTCAGTCTTGCGTTCTTTTGACAATGTTTGTTTCATGTACTTTTTAGTCAAATACAGTGTGGAGTAGTGGTTAGAGCTCTGGACTCTTGAGCGGAGGGTTGTGGGTTCAATCTCAGGTAGGGGACACTGCTGCTGTTCTCTTGAGCAAGGTACTTTACCTAGATTGCTCCAGTAAAAACCCAACTGTATAAATGGGTAATTGTATGTAAAAATAATGTGATATCTTGTAACAATTGTAAGTCGCCCTGGATGAGGGCATATGCTAATAAATAAATAAAAATACAATACCCTTGTCCTGTCATGTATTCCCTGGATAGTAATATGCTCAATTTAAGGTTTCAGATCATTAGGTTGGAAGCTACTTCTCCCATTGACCTCTGTTCAATTTGTTTCAAGAGGTTAGCGGCATGTTCTTGGTGTGTGTGCCACAGTAATCTCTGCTGGAGAAGTGAACACAAGTCCACTCAGATAAAATTACATTACGAATTCAGAGGACTTGGAAAATCACCTGTGAAGAAAAGCTTGGTAAGATCAGTGTCAGGATACGAGGCACTAAGAGTCACCAAGCTATTTATTTTCAAGCTCAGGAATACTAAAGACCTTTAAAGAAATCATGGGGATAAGTAAAAAAAAAATGTATCCAATGTAATATTGACTGTAACACATACTATATATACTGCCTTCACCCCTGTATTATAGGATTGTAAAGGGTATAGCTATAGTTATGAGCCATAGTTATGAGAATGTTTATTTTACAGATCTCATTTCATTTTTATTGAGTGTAGTAATGTTATTGAGTGGGTCAATAAATTGCCTCTCGTTGACCACTGGGATTAATTCAGAATTGTATTTAGCTCCACCACTAATAATATATTAAAATTGACCCCTGTGCTATTGTGTTCTGTCTCATAATGAGAATGCAAGTGATAGTGGAGTGGCATTATGGGGAAAATGGGAGCCCTAATAACCGTACATGCAATACAAATAATAGAGTAATAAAAATGCAATAAAAATCACATGGAGTATTTTCCTTTGTCACAATATACAAACTGAAATTGTAATGTAAGCCTTAGCTGGATTTGTTGTAAGTTCCACCCTCTGTTCCATATAATTAACATTCCATGATGGTATTCTGTACTGAATCAATAAACCAGTTTCCTTGTCCCTGGGTAATAAATACAATATAATATATGCATCCCACACTGACTGCCTTAGTCTCCATATATAACCAACACTCCCAACTAGTGGTATGTACCCCTGCCCTAGTTACAAAAGTGTTCAGGCTCTTGTATAGACTCATGAAAGCTGCACTGTGAGAGCTATATGGTCTGATTCCTGAAGTTTTGCCCAGTTTACAGTAGACGTTATACAAGAAATAGCTAGTTAATGTTAACTAAGGAGCTCCGTCTACATGGACAGTTTGTTTTTCCTTTTAGAAGGATGCTGAAGAAACTGTCAAGTCTGAAAGGAATGAAACAACTCTTCATAAAACCAAGAATGAACTCAAAAAATGTTCACCAGTTTGACCTCCAGTATCTGTAGATTTATATAGCTTTACTTGCAAAAATGCAAGTTCTGATTTTAACTCTTTGATCACTTTTATTTCTTTATCTAAGCACATTAAAAGACAAAATAAATAATTTCTTCATGAATATATTTCCTAATAAAACAAAACATTACTGAATCATGCACAGCGTTCGATGAAGGTATAAATGTACGGTCTGTAAAATGACAACTTAATGAAAAACAACCAAATTAGCAGATACTAACACAGGGCTGCAAATCGTTTTGAAAACTGGTGCTAAACTGTTTTGAAAGTTAAGCACCAGAGAGACCAGTGCTAAATTATCAAACCCCGCTCTAATCAAGCCCCGCTCACAACTTCCCACACGACACAAACCTTCTCTCCTGTGTATGTGGGTGGGTCATGCAAGTAATGCAGACCCAAAGAAAAACTATCATCTACGGTTGCTAAGGAATAAAATAAATAAATAAAAAATAACATGTCACATATACAGCACACAGAGACACAATACCAACTGCAGCACAGACACACAGATACAGTACAGACACACACACACTATCCCAACTGCAGCACAGACACAATACCAACTGCAGCACAGACACACAGATACAGCACACAGACACAAACACACAATACCAACTGCAGCACAGACACACAGATACAGCACACAGACACACACACACACAATCCCAACTGCAGCACAGACACACAGATACAGTACACACACACACACAATACCAACTGCACCACAGACACGCAGATACAGCACACAGACACACACACACAGTCCCAGCTGCAGCACAGACACAGTACAGACACACACACACAATCCCAACTGCAGGACAGACACACAGATACAGCACACAAACAATCCTAACTGCAGCACAGACAGAGAGATACAGCACACAGACACACACACATACAATCTTAACTGCGGCACAGACACACACACACTGAAATGCAGGTGTAGACCAGCATGTATTATTATTATTATTATTTATTTCTTAGCAGACGCCCTTATCCAGGGCGACTTACAATTGTTACAAGATATCACATTATACATTATTTCACATATCACATTATTTTTACATACAATTACCCATTTATACAGTTGGGTTTTTATTGTAGCAATCTAGGTAAAGTACCTTGCTCAAGGGTACAACAGCAGTGTCCCCCACTGGGGATTGAACCCATAACCCTCTGGTCAAGAGTCCAGAGCCCTAACCACTACTCCACACTGCTGCCCTGTAGTTGTGACGTGACTCTCCCTTTGCCTCTCTCAGGCCTATGAGCCACCAGTGTTTAAAGAATAAAACCTATAGACATTCCTATTTATTAGCAGTACCACAACCACTGAGCAAGGGATTTAACAGCTAATTCACTATCATGCTGTACTGTTCTCCTTGGAGTATGGGGTTCAAATCCAGGTAATTCCTTCCTTCCTTTATTTTAAAATAATGAAGTACCAATCACTTACCGAACACAAAATAAATAATAAATAATGAATAATGAATAAACGTCACCTGCAATTAAAGACCTCCAAACACATCCAGTACCAGCACATAACCTTCCAAGTCTTGTATTGCTATAAACAGGGTGTGTGCACTTTCTAATTCTAAACCCTGCATTGCACAGCCTACAAGAGCAACCCTGACTGATGATATAAAATAATATAACATCTAATCATACAATATTGTGTAGTATATTAATTGAAAACATATTACCGATACAAGCTGGTGTCGTTCAGTATTTAGGGATTTCCAAGCAGCGTTGACTCCATGAATCTACTGGTTATCTGTTGGCAAAAAAATATAAAACAAATGAATAATTTTTTAAACACACACATGGGAAAACTAAAAGTTAAGTTAAGTAGGGCGAACATACTAGAAAACAAAATTCATATAAACAAGGTTAAAAGAGTGCCCTTAGTAATGACATTCAAATATTTCTAAACAAATTTGGAAAGACCTATGCATTCTTCACAGTGCATAAATTATGAAGATGTTCCCTAAAGCACTAATGGTAGTTTTACAAAAGAGATGCTAATTTAGCAAATATTTTAGTTTTTAATAAATAAGAAGATAATATAGAATTTAAAAGACGTAAACATATGCAAATGAAAATGTAAAGTACAGAGGGAAAACTATACAGTAGTTAGAAAGTGTCATGCAGAATAGCAAGTTAATTTATGTTAGATTTTACCAAAATGTCATGAAATATAACATGGGTGAGACACTGGTACAACATTATATAAAATAATACAAAATCACCTATTGAATATAAGAAATAATAACATAAAAAAATACATAACATGAAGACACAGTATCTGATTAGAAAAAGAAATAAAACAAAAGAGAAAGACATGCCAAGAATGACTTGTAGATTTAGAACAGATCCAATTAGAAAATACATTGATAAAAGAAGAAGAAAGGGGTACACAGGAAAGGAGTGTGAGAAAAAGCACAGCCTCTGCTGCTCCTATTGTCCTAAGAATGGGTAACATTTTAGGATCCCACTGCACTTGTAAGATGGCTTAACCGCTAAACTCTTTTTTACCAAGATATTCAGTAAATAAGGGAGCTGAAACTGAACATACCGTGTTCACCGTGACACTGACAAACTGACAAGCCCATTTTGAGGGGGACACTCAGATTTTCAGAACACTGTCTGGAATTCAAAAACAACCGTTGCACGTAATAAACAAGGAAACAGGGTGCATTCACCTGGTTTAACAAGCTCTGTCCATCATAACCTTTGCAAAACAATAGCAAACGCTTCCTCTTGGATTTCTTCTTCCACAAACTAACATATTAAATGAAATATACCTCTTTCACATAGAGATACGTCCCCGCTGTACCTCATTAATTCGACACACAGATACAGTGCACTCAAAACATTATTTTAGTTCCACCTTTATTTTCCATTTGTGTGTCAAATATTACAGTTATATTTGACTCTTATGAAAACCTAACCAGATCTCAAGAAATAAGCTCTCTTCAGGCTTTATATCAGGGGTGGCCAAAGTTAGCCCTTCCATTCCTGTTTTTTTTTCCAGCCCAGTTCTAAATTGTTGAATTGAACCAATTAAAACTCCACCCAAATGCTGAAGTAGTTAATTATCTAATTTTACCTGTTAAACCTGGCATGGAATAGCCCTCCAGGGTGATTGGACACCTCTGCTCTATATGAATGAAGTAGTATATGACTAAATTATTTTTTTTTAATAGTTATGATGGACCAGGGGTAGTCATCTTTCTGTTTCAGTGACTTTCTGAAAAATTACAGTCTACATTAATGATGTCTGTTAGCTGTAAACGTTTTTCTCATGGTGACATTTTTACTATTAATGGGATTACACTGTGCGCTGAGCACAAGATAATTGTAATCCTTGGTACTGTGACCGAACTGTAAAGGTTATGTGTAGCCCTTCTAGAGGTTTCGTATTACTGGAAAATTGCATCTTCTGAGCCTGAAGAAAATGAATGGCCTTGCTTTGGTTGCTTTACCTATGATTACATTCATTTGGGCTTTCTGTCTTCTTATCAAAGAACTGACGCTATGTTTAACTGTTGTTGGCTATCGCTGAGTATCAGACTTACATTTTCTAATACTTTTCAGAACTACATTTGTAGCATTGCATTATTACAGAGTTATTAGACTATTTTTCTTGTGTTCTGCTCACACATTGGCAAGGGTACATACCCAAGGGCCTAGCAAAGCAAAGCATACCAAAGCCCAACAGCACTATATCATGCTGCCAAAGTAAAAAGATAAAAGTAGTTAGTCTGTTATTATGCACCTATTTGGAAGTTTTACAAACAATGCCTGTACCACTTAGGATTTCCTTTAAGACTTGACCTAGTCATAAAGCAGCCCATTCCCTCTTCCACCCCAAATAGAAATGTTCCACACTAACAGTGCAGCCAATTACTGACTCATTTTGTGAATCTAGTTTGTTTGTGTTTTACTGTCAGTATGATGTCTGGTTTTGTTGCCAACAGCAGCAGGCGGGTCATCTAAGATGATTCAGGAGAGAGTTTGGTGGTTCAAACATACCTCGCTTGGGAATACAACTGTCATTTTTTTCCCATGTTCTCACTCCTTTTGTTCAGTACACCATATATTATGTATCCCTAGAGAGTTACCAAGAGGCTCAAACATAGATTGAACAAAAGAGACAGTAGCATTTCTTTTTAAAATAAAAACTGCCTGCTGTACAACCGTGGGTCTGGTAGAACAGAAATGCTGCCTATTTCTGTGTGGTAAGGTGTGTCTTCTTCAGTAATTTATTTATTGTGACGCAATAGGAAACTATGTAAATGAACCCTCATCCATGCAGTTACATTGCTAACAGTTTAATTATGGCCATGCAGTTAGAATACAGCCCCAGATGAAACTTGCATCACAGTTGAATTTGACATGATTTATAAGCCATGTTTAGTTCAAACTCAGATATCTCGTGTGAACGACCCTCAATACAATAACTTTCATTTTTTTCACACGTTTTTTCATGTGTAAGTTCATTCACTTTACTGTAATTGGAAATTCTTATTTTGTTTTCTTTCTTAAATGTACTGGTGTGGTGTTATTTTGGGGTACGTGTTAAAACGTGGTGCGCCGTGTACTGAGCTTGCCTGGGCATGAGCAAATGATTTTAGCTCAGAAAACAAGGAAACGCCCATCTGAATGGGGTACGATGTACTGAGTTTGGTCCTTAAAGTTCTTTTTTAAATAATTTTTTTTCACAATTCAGCAAATGTATGTGACTTTAACTGATGAGCAACAAATTGGGTTATCTAAAATTGTAAACATATACGATTTTGTGGGTGATCTACAGTTTGTGTTGTTCGTAGTGATTTGTGCAGTCATCAATCACAGCACAGCATGAAATGTATATATTTAAAGCCAGCACACATCAGTAGCCTATTCAATACTTTCTTGCTTCACATTGTACTGTATACCGCTATCAGTGTATATATTGAAAAAACAAAAAAAAGGACTGGTACATAAACTGGCAGATGCATTAAAAATACAAGCATATCACTTTTTGACAGCATACTATTTTCTGACCTTACATAGGTCACGTTTTGGTACATGTACCACATTCCAACCATGTACCACTTTCTGGCCCTACACTGGTACAATATCATCCACTCACCACTTCAGAGCAGTTTAAAAGTGCATATTTCCCACCAAATGCTTAAAAACAACAATAACTTTGATTTCATTTTAAACTTTGTTTTTCATGAACGGTTATTTTGTGTCACTTTTGTTATAGAGTTGTAGAAAACATGCTTACCTTTTGTATTTTTCAGTTGAATATTTGGTACTATGGCAAACTGTGCTGGAGGTTCAGGTTTGGTCACGTGACCAAACCTGGCCCTCAGGACAAAGGAGAATTACTATTTTTTTTAAAAATATTTGAAATAATGAAATATAATGGTATGTTTTGAATGTAAAAGGTGTTTTCTTGGTGATAATGAAATTATTTTATTGGATGGTTTATATTTTGTTAGATATGGATGTTTTTTTTCCATGGTTTGTTGTTTAAAATGCATTATTGTTTGGGGTTATTTTTTTTATTATTATTTAAAAACTTTTTTTTTTCAGTTATAAAGGGAAAATATGTTAACAGACATTTATATTTAGAAATGTTTATTTTTAATAATTATTTTTTGACCTTAGGTCATGTGACCACTGCCAAACGATAAAAGGAGAGGGGGCCATTTGCCCCCTCTGTAATTACCTTGTTGAAACTAATGACCATTGCATTGACTCTAAATCGAATAAATTCGTTTGCACCTGGGTGAAACTACTCTTGGACTCAAATCTGTGTAAATAAAAAGCACTATTTTCCTGAAAACACATCTGCCTTGGCTGTATGTGGTTACTCTCAGCGTCATAAAACCCAAAGTATTTCATAAATGAAATTAGCCAGTGGCATCACCTGGTAACGTTAGGGATGAATACACTTGGCCAGTACAAACATGAGCCAAAAGCTGATGTTTACTAATGCTGGCTGTGTGTAAATATTCCCTCTGTATAGAGACGCTGCTAATTGATTATTATCTATATTATCTATAATCACTAAAAGGACCCCTTTCTAAGCTCTGAATGTAGAATAATCAGGTCTATTCAATTGATCTGATCAGCAGAATATATACACTCAACAGGGCCCTCTCCAGAACCTTTAAAGACATCTTGATTAATGACCTAAACGTCTTATGTTTTGAGATTGCCATTAAGAGATCATATTGTATATGTTGCTCTTAACTGTTTGTACAAGCGACTGCTGTTCTCCATTTCCTATTCAAATGTATTGTTCCTGCCACTTATGTAGCAGTACAAACCTTTTTTTTTGCTGCTACCCCAAAGCCTTCAGTGTTTTCAAGGGACAATAGAATAATATGAAATAAACAAACTACCCTGTCTCATAAAATAATCATCTAGAAATGAAAAAAGGGAAGCTTTGATTCATGGTAGTGAGTGAAGTTAGATTCTTCCGACTGACACCAAACCAGATAGGGCTTAAACAAATTCACTGAAGCATGAATAAATGATAAAGATCTTATGAAGAATTTGAGGATTCTTGGAGAGATCCATCATTACATCAAATTAAAATTTCTAATATACCATACCATAAATAACCCAGTATAGTTTAAGACCTCCATGCATTTTCATATACACAAGAGCAGAAACATTCAAATACTCTCTACAGAGACCAGTGTGGGGGAAACAATCAAACAGGCCAATGCTTGGTTGAATAATCAAAAAATGTAAATTCTGGTCACCACACTACCAAGAATCCAATGAAGAGCAAGCAGACTAATCCCATGAATAAAATGAATGAGAGAAAGGTTAATGAAACCAAATGTATTTAGCCTGGAACGAAGAAGAATACAGAGGGACTTGAATGACATTTTTCAAGATCAGCCAAAAGAGGTGGTTTGCTGGTAATGCACAGCAGTGCTCTAGATGATGCTGGCCCTTAATAATATAAAGACACTTTGGCTAATTTAGCCTATGTTGATTTCATGTGTATCATTTACTTCTCAGATATGCCCAATTTATTTCCATACCACAAGGAAAATGTGTCTTTTTTTTCCTTTGCTGGAGGTAATGGTTCACATAACACTATCATTTTAGATTGCACTAAATTAATGAGATGTCAAGTCTATTGTCCTAAATTTTATTTTATAAAGTTAGAATATAGGTTATCTGCAATGCACTCATTTGAAACACTTACTACTGAGGCAATTACATGATTTATACTCTGGCTACTTTTTTTCTTACTATTAGCACACTGCAGCTCACAGAAAAATCAATTCTGTTGTGGCCTGTCTAGGGCTCCTCACCCAAGGGAATAATGTATGCTTCCTATTAAGAAATTGGCTCATGTATCCATGAAATCAGTTAATTATTTTGAAAGTTTCTAAGTTACGTTGTATTATTTTATCATAAGAGAAAAAAGCTGTTCTTAAGAGCTTGTAATGAATGACCCGATGGCTAGATAGGCACATTGTATGTGTGCATAAAGACACTGACTACAAGCCCGCTAGGGGGGGATTCCCCTTTAGCGAAACTGTAGCATGTCTGCCTTTAGTGCCGAGGGTCGGCAGTTCAAATCCAGACGGCAGAGGAGGTAAAAAAGGCAGACATGCCACAGTTTCACCAAAGCAGGCATGTAGTCAGTGTCTTTATTCACACATACAATGTGCCTATCCTGCCATCAGTCATTCATTACAAGCTGACAAGGAGGGTTTCTAATGGTAATGGCTGGAATGGTGTTTTCTACTGCCCAATTATTTTTCATTGTCATGTCTTGGTTTCATTCAATAGCAAAAAACTGGGCTTAAAAGCAACTTTGTACCAAGGGGTTGCTTTGTGAGAAAAGTCACAGCAATATTTCTTGCTCTCAAAACTCAGTTTAAGCCATTATTAAATATAAGGTCTTATTCACTGTACTGCATGGATTTTCATTTTTGTTTATCAAAGGACTAAATATCACTTGCACAGGCCAGCTTAGAATATATTGGTGCCAGCAAACTGCAGCTGTTACTGAGAGGGAATTAAAAAACTAAAAATCGAAAAGCACTCAAAACCCCTAAAGGAAAGCTGCAGTGCTGCAATAAGCAGAGCGGCTGTCACTGTTTAGAGCTCTGGGGCTTTACAGCTGCGTATTCACAACAGATTTCAACAGCTTCTTGTACAGGTCAGGGGGTCATTTCCAGCAGGCTGGAGAGCACAGCTGAGCACCAGCTGCCTATCTGCGTATCACCTCCTCTTTAAAATACAGATTTCACGGGAACCTTACAATTGTGATGGAAATAGGGTGTGAAAAGTGGTCTTAGTGGTCAGCTGACAGGAGGCAGCACTCTTAACTCTATTGGCAGCAGTGTGGAGTAGTGGTTAGGGCTCTGGACTCTTGACCGGAGGGCTGTGGGTTCAATCCCAGGTGGGGGACACTGCTGCTGTTCCCTTGAGCAATGTACTTTACCTAGATTGCTCCAGTAAAAACCCAACTGTATAAATGGGTAATTGTATGTAAAAATAATGTGATATCTTGTAACAATTGTAAGTCGCCCTGGATACGAGTGTCTGCTAAGAAAAAAATAATAATAAAGTCATTGACTTCAGTCCCCATTGGTGGCTCAGTCATGGCTCTACCACAATGATGTCAGAAGTGGCTGTCTCAAGATCACATACCTATACTTCTTTATGCACAAAAGCTTTTAATATGAATTTTACTATCACAACTTACCATGCTGTTGTACAGAATGCATATTTATAAACATCTTGTGTTTACACACGGGTGCAATGGCTAGCCGCTAATATGTAGATGAACAATCTTATTTTGGCTTACTTTTCCAATGGATGAAAGGCTTCAGTTGTACAATGTCCTAAATGCAGGTAACCATTCAAATTATTTTAATTGTTATAAATACGTCTCTTGCTTGAGCCAATGAGTCAATGAGGCAAGAGTTTGCTCTCTCTCACAATGTATCTTTGCCTGTTATTCTCAGGAAGGGGAGCCGAGGGAATTTCAAACAGCCAGTTACAGACAAGATTAATGTCAGAAGGGATACAGAAGGCAAACTAACAAAGGCAGGTACTGTGCAGTTATTTATAATGTCAAGAAAACTAACTAAGCATAAGCAGCATGATGAGTAATTTGATTTCAGATTCAACTTGCCTCAGGATGAATTATTTTCAATGCATTCATTCAATATTGGCTGCTTTCCAGCTGTGAAATGTCAGCTTTTTCAGATGGGCACAGTAAAAACATGAAGTACTGGCACTCTGATACTTATTAAGCATGTATTGCATCACTTATTGCTCCAGCTGTAACTACCTTTTAGGATGGAAACAAGCTGTACAGTTTCAAACTAAGCCCTGAAATTTCCACAGGTTTATTTCTGACAAAACTTGTGGACCTGTGTCCTAGTAGAACAACCCTCAAGTGTGCAGCACATTGGCCTGTCAGACTGCCTGTCTGCAGAGAGAGAGTTCATTAAATAGAGCGCTCACTACAAGGGCCATCTAGCTGCAAGGACCTTCACATCTAACAGAAGGGAATAAAAAATCCTCCTGACCAGCCTTCCCCCATCACAGTCTGGCAAGCGTCATCAACCAGCCTTATTGTGTGCTTGCAAAGAAATGTACCCCATTATCAGACTATTTGTTTCAAACAAATCTGTCTTTTAAATCATAGTATTTTAGTGCATTGTGGAACAAGATTCTTCAAGATTAATAACTCATATCAACGTATGCACTATAACACACTATATAAGGCACTATAATGTTTTCAAGGCTGGTGCAGGGAAGCCATTACTTGAAGTGGCTTAAAAACCGAGTACGACTACTTGTGTATTACTAGTACAAAGATGGACCACCTCACTAGTTACAGATACCCGTGTAGTCCTGTTATGAACAGGATCTTTTTCCTTTTTCATTTTCAAGGTTTCAGATGCTTGGCTACGCCTTCACAGTTCTGTTATCCAGATCTTCTCTCCTCCTTCAAGGTTGGTATTGTTCTAGTAATTATACTTTGTGCACACATCCCAAACCCTTCTATTTAAATCAGGGCCAACTAAAATGTTTAAATTTTATCATCTGTCAAAACTCTAAAGCTAATGTTTTGGTATAATAATCCAGAAATTCTATAACTGTCATGTAAATTATAACCACAGACAAAATACAGGTTGCATGCTTCAGTTTTGATACATATTTGCAATGTGTATTACGGTTTTATGCAGTCCATGATATAATAGAGGTTTTGAACACAGAGCTAACACAATGCATTCACTTTAGATTTAAACATATTTGGAGAAATTGGTCCAATTCTTCACGACAATGGCTGCATTATCATCCAATATATACTGTTTTCTCCCTGCTAAAAGTAACTTTTTTAATTAGGGTTTAACCTGATTTAACTGGACAGAAAAATGCTGCCCAGTAATTGAGTTATTAACCTGACCAAGCCCTTCAGTAACAACGTGTACCTATTATAAATATAGTTTTCTGTATAGACAACTCTACTCAGAGGTTCAAGGGATCTTTAATACTTCCGGGTTATTAGTATCACATCCCCTTTAATGGAGTGATAATAATTAGAGCTTTCTTTTTTTCAGCTTATTAGCCTTACCAACATTTTCATCTTTTCACTAGTAATGTCCTCTGTGTATATTGCTGCAATGTGGAGATTTTTTGAAGTGCCACGCTGCAGTTTTAGAAAGTTGAAGATGCAGTTATTGAAGAAAGACTATTGATTTGAAATCATTATCTCATTAGTAGAGTTCAAAGTAAATGTAAATAACTTAAAAACGCTCAATCAGAAAAAAGCTATACAACTAAGTCAAGTCAACTGCCATTGCAGTTTAAAAGTATGTTCAAAGTTTTGCAGATAAGTATAAAAGCTCAGTTCTAAAATCCCAGTTTGAACACTGCTTCGGAGGGATAAGTACCAGCCTCTGGGGGTATCTTGTGCAGTGCTGTCATTGTCATCTACCTGCCACTCAATGGGGAACTGATTGACTTGTATGTATCAGGTTGAATATAAATGATTTCCCCAGATGCATAAAGCTTCGTTTATCAAGTCCATCAATGTGTCCTACCTCGGCCAAAAGGGCAACAAGAGACATCCATATTTAAAGAAAAGCAACATTTCATTCCTAGGAATGATCTATACATATTTTGTGATCCCTCAGTTGATAAATAAGAACTGATTTATCTTTGAGAAGGTGAGGGATGATTCCTGTGTGGTTGATGGTTCTTTTGATAAATGTGAACTGACTTCACTTCAAGTTGCACGGTTTTGGGAAATAGCAGCATGGTGTGATGTCATTCCATCTCTGATCAGAACTGCTTGAATGCTGCAAGTTGGTTATTAACAGCAACTGTTATCTGCCCCAGTTTATAAATGACAAATCCCATTTAGTTTAATCTTGAAGAGAACTTTAGCATAGAGGGACTATTTTCAGTTTGTTTCCCTGTCGCTCAACAAAATCCTAAAAGTTCAAAAATTACAACACCAGAATGCATTGACTCTGAAGCTCGTGCTTCATTTCAATAAATCACTTCATTTCCATTACTTTGCACTACGTTCAGCCACCAGAGAGAAACGCATCCCAGTAGAAACAACACAATACCTGACTCATTGAGCTATACCAGATTGACCTAGATGTGCTTTGTATATTGTTTTGTTGTATGATGACTGTAATAAGTCATACATTTAATTCTGCTATGAGCAAAATGTGACAATCTGACTCTGCTTCGTTGTTTTTGCCCCCGAAGAACGTTCTTGAAAGTAAGATGCAATACATTTTGAATATCACATATGCATTTGAATGTGTTTCGAGGTATTCTACTATATGTAAGTAATTAAACTAAGCTGTAGGGACAAAATACACATAGAATGCGGGCGCAGTGAGATAGTACTGTAAAGAGCACCAGACAGGCTTAAAGAATTTAATCTATTCAGTCTTGAACAAAGAAGACTACACGGCGATCTGATTCAAACATTCAAAATTCTAAAGGTATTGACAATGTCGACCCAAGGGACTTTTTCGACCTGAAAAAAGAAACAAGGACCAGGGGTCACAAATGGAGATTAGATAAAGGGGCATTCAAAACAGAAAATAGGAGGCACTTTTTAACACAGAGAATTGTGAGGGTCTGGAACCAACTCCCCAGTAATGTTGTAGAAGTTGACACCCTGGGATCCTTCAAGAAGCTGCTTGATAAGATTCTGGAATCAATAAGCTACTAACAACCAAACAAGCAAGATGGGACGAATGGCCTCCTCTCATTTCTAAACTTTCTTATGTTCTTTTGTAAGGAATGCTTGAATTAACTAACAGTTTGTATGCTGCATAATTTGTTTACTGTAGCTAAGAAGGATATAATGAAAAGTCTTCAAAAAATATTAGTCTTTGCTTTTAGTTCAGTTGCATCTGGATAGGCACTCATTACTAAGGGAATGCATTAAGTGCAAATTTGTACTGGAAGAGAGAGCAATTTTGTAAATAGAGTTTAATCATACATCAAATATTGCAGGCTTTTCTGATAAAATGTGGTAGGTCTTATCGTGGGTTCATGGATTTCATGAATTTAAAACAATATAGCCTTTCATAGTCATAGGTCAAATGCTTTTAGAGTTTAAAAAAAAAAAACAGTGCACACACACACACACAGAATAATTTTAAATAGCACAGGACCTGAACGGTTACAAATATGTGTATAAAATCACAAGTCTTTTGCATTATAGACAGAAATGTCATGTGAAATCTCTATAGGAGATGATATATGATATATATTTGGTGAAGATCGGCGCATTGTGAATTGATCAAATATTATATTGTGTAAGTTTCAACAAGTATAAACCTTTTTTTATTTTAATTATATATTTTTAAAATAAATCAAGAAAGTGTATCAAGAAAGTGCAATACATGTAAACAAGAATACATATTAAGCTTATACATATTACCATATAACCAAGCATATACATATTACCATACAAATAATATATAAAGCAACCCTGCTGACATCATCTATTTCAGTAAATGAGTTGTGTTTGTGCAAGTAAATATTACTTACATGCATTCATTACATTTGGCTGCTTACCTTGCGTCTCAACAAAGGTAATCTAGCCATTGGGTTCTGATTAGTGTGTGCAACACTGGCATATCCAGGCTTCTTTGTTCTTTTTGGGCAGCATTGGGCTTCCCTCGGCCAATTAAGCCTGAGAGTAGGTGGAGAGTGGGAGGCAGTTAATGTGCCTCTATGGAAGCTTAACATCTCTACAGTAATAATAGAGAAAATATGGTTCTGTGCTTTTTCTCGTTATGAAGGACATTTTAAAAGAATACTTCATTCCCATTACCTCTGCAAGTTGTTCGCCCAGGCTGTTGTACGAGTAATGGGTCTTCTTCAATACTTAAAACATTCTTCTAAAACTTCCTGTAATTTTATATAAAAAATAAAATGACTTTGCAAGACCATAGAACAATTGTTTTTCCAACCACTGAATTTAGTATTCTTTCAAAGAAGGCAAGGTAATGAAAATAAAGATCTTAGAAGATATGTCATTTTTTTTTCTTTTACTTTTGGTTAAGGTTATAAATACGGATGTACTCGGACAAGAGAATTAAGCTGAGGGAACAAAGAAGCCACTTTTATGCAGCACAGTTTCCTCAAAGTAGGTCTCCCAGTCTCCTTGAACCAGGTTTTAAGCCACTGTTCCTGAAAAAGAGAGCTTGTGTTCCCTCAGCTTTATTCAGCAATGGATCTGAGAATGTTGATTTCTATTGAAAACAAAGGAGGTATAAACATTTCATAGTCTGGATGAAAATCAAGGTTGAAAATTGTCATGATATGCAGTGGTGGGGATAAATGAGTTAAATGGAAAAACTTAATGATTGTCATAAATTAAAATTACACAAGGGATATAAAGCTTACTTGCGTATAATCAATACCCTGTAAGTGCATTCTATCAAAATGGCACATTTATTTCATCTTGTTTTGTGGGTGGAAAATCAGTAAAATCTGTAACACAATTAAATGGAGGGCAGCTTGTGAATTAATCTATTGCTAATTAGAATTAATAGTATCCTCTGTAATCTGGTTAATTCATAGTATGTCCGTGAGAGAAAACTTTGCTGCTACTCCCCTCTTCACAAAGCAGAACTTAAATACAGTAGTCTCTCTAAGATGGAGTTAGCCACCAGACACAATATGAATCAATAAATAAATAAATACACATGCATTACTTGTCATGACGCACGTGCATCAACATAGGAAATGAACTGAATAAGTAAAAGAAAACCAATAGGGAAGTGTATGTCAATAAACTATAATAATAAAGTAACAAACAAACTAACGTTAATAAAAGTAAAGCAAAACAACACGGTCAAAAAGCTTAAATTGCTATGTACTATGAAATTAGCTGCCGGGTGTGTTTTGGTCTATCACAATGGCAGAGGCAAAAATAATGGCCGTTACTGAGGATTAACTTAACATTAATAAACTATTTGTTTATTTATTTATTATTATTTGTTTATTTAGCAGACGCCTTTATCCAAGGCGACTTACAGAGACTAAGGTGTGTGAACTATGTATCACCTGAAGAGTCACTTACAATTACGTCTCACCCGAAAGACGGAGCACAAGGAGGTTAAGTGACTTGCTCGGGGTCACACAGTGAGTCAGTGGCTGAGGTGGGATTTGAACTGGGGACCTCCTAGTTACAAACCCGTTTCTTTAACCACTGAACCACTGTCAAACTATTTGTGTGGTTATCCAGCCCTGATGGGTTAACCAATAGATTCCACACACAACCTGTATAGAATTATTCCAGATTGCTTGCATGTTGTTGCTAGGGTTGTTAACATGTTTGAACATTTTTTTAAGTAAATATAAATAAAAATAATACACACAAAAGCAACAAACAGACAACATTACAAAAATATTAAAAGTTAAAAAAAAAAACGTCTATTATATCCTGTCAGTCACCTTCTGCCACTAACATAATAACATTTTGTTTTCTTAGATGATGGCAGTGGAGTAGCAAACTCTTATCTTTTGACACATGGGTATCAGGGTTCTGCACCTTGTTTGCATTGTATTGAACTAGTTTCTTTAACTAATCATTTGTTGCAATTTTTATTTAATGAAGAAAACTTCTCAAACTCAAAATACTTGGCTACAGTGCTTTAGACCTTTAGTCCATTCTTGACTTCCCTAATTTCTGTTTTTATTTTTATGCACAACTGTCTTAATAATCTAATGTCCATGGTGGTAGTAACATTGAATAAAAAATGTATTAAAAAAATATTTTTAAATAAATACACTGTAGGTTCTACAGAGTTCCCTGGTTCATCTAAGTCTCTACAAGTATGCAAAGAGAAGATTAATTTACTAAATGTTTTGCTTCTTTAACATGAAGAAAAAGAACAGGACAGAGAAGGGGTTTTACTATCTTCTGACTATTCTTTATATATATATATATATATATATATATATATATATATATATATATATATATATATATATAAAGAATATATGTCATGTTAGTCTCCAGATATGTACACAGATATAAGGTCAAACTTACAAAAAACAAAGTCAAGTATCTTCTTGAGTGTACTGCAAAGTGCAATTAGTCTATTAGTGGTGAGTGATTGGGAATGGGATATAAAGTTCCCATAGTCTGTGCATTATGAAGACGTAGTAGTTGCCCCAGCTATTATTCTAACTTGACATGAGTAACTATTATGATTCTCAGTAGAATGCAGGTCTTTGGTAAAGATTTAAAACCTGAATTTGATTAGATGGTTTACCCAAATTTGCCCTCACCGTCCCTTTGCTGAACACAAAACTTGTCCTTAGAGCTTTTGTTTTTCAGTCTATGATCTAGTTACTTAAAAAATGCTTTTTATTGTAATATTAACAATTCCATTTTAATTGTTGAACTTATTACTGAGTGTGACTCAATGGGTTCTCATATTTGTTAAATAATAAGACAAAAATCTAACTTTTAACCTGGGCGGTTTTAGGTTGCACTCCACTTCAAGTCATACATTCATATGCCAGCTTCCAGGGATAAGAATAACATCTCTCAAGAGCATCAGCCAAGAAAAAGGAGGCAATTGAGTGTGAGTAATCAGTTGAATCAGCCAAAGTGATTCTTTTTGCTCCCTTTTGCAGATTTAGGTTCGTGAAGGCTGAATAATACGTTTCTTTGATAGGCTGGAAAAAGGGCAGCCTCTGCGTCACTTGGGTCAAACAAGTCTTTTAATGTCTCTGAGGAGCTGATAAACATAAAAGGGTGGAATTGCTTTACTTGAGGACCCTCAATATCCTGCTTGAAATTAGGATTGATTCGTCCGGGGTTTTTTTGTTTTGTTTTGTTTTTTTTAATAAGAAAACATTAGGCTTGAAGTCCTTCTTGTTAGATTATAAATGGATTTTGGAAGTTATTTGGTTTTAATGTCAAATGGGCAGTACTTATAATTTGGGGATAATTTATAGTAGAACACTACCAGGTGTTGGACAAAAAGTTGGTACTAAACTTACAAACGGGTGACTAGGGTGGTACAATAATGGTGCCGCCTTCCAAAATCTTCAAAGCCCTAAATTTGTCCAGTTTGTACGCACAATCTAACCGGATTCAGGTAACCTATCTGAGGTATCAATTCCCAAATCCTCTACAGTATATACTCAAGATAAAATGAGAGATGGTATGAGCCAGAGAACAGGGCCTGCAAGCAGCAGAGCTCAATTACAGAATCACAGCCTTCCAGGCTGCTCCCAGCTTTGGCATCTGGCCATCTCAACACAAACCTGGAGAGCCACACTCTACTTCCCCAAGAGTTCAATGCAAAGGGACAGTACCACAACTGACACAGTCCTTACCAGCATGATACTCTACACTCTTGTATAGCTATGTCAGTTTTCGCCCACTTGAAATTTAGCATGCACTATTCATTTAGAATGTCTGAAATCCTATGAGGAGGAGGAAGAAAACATGGTCTAACACCCAACCAGTGCAAGTCAGGCGAATGGGATGGTAGCATCAAAATTAACAAGCTGCTGTCAGGGACTTATATATTTAAAAAATGGGCATGTAGGGCAGTGTGTGGTGGGATCCTGTCACATGAGGAAAGAGGTTGCTGCTGAGAATTATTAGTATGTAAAAGCTTCAGAACTACTGTCTGAATAATGTGAAGGAAAATAAATCTGACTACTTACTTGTCATAAGGCTTCAGGTTAAAGAGAATATCTGCTGCCTTGAATTGAAAAGTTCCTTTAAACTCAAGCCGTAAAGTGCTGGTGTTGAAATTTAGATACAATTGAAGCTGCCAGCACTTGACATCCTTCAGGTGACAAACCAGAATCAGTCCCTCATAGTACAGTGGTATGGAGCTGCTGGAGATTTGTTGTATAGGAATATGTCATTTTTTTTTTATAAAACATAATCTGTACTTTGTGTTGAATGAAGGTTGTGGTTACTGTGTACTGTAATATGGAATGTAGAGTTTTCAAACATGCTGTCCATTTTTGGATTCTTTGCCCTTTGCGAGTTTCATTTAATTAGTTCCATTCTCCAACAGATATTATTATTTGTCAAGACCTCTTTTTCTAGTTTCTATGACTCCTTTGAGTACCAACTTAATTGAGCTGCAGAAGGCCTAAAACACTATTGCAAATACTGCAAATTACTGGAATAATTGACTGCACCTTGACATGACACTGTTTCATAGGAAAACCACAGCTTTACATCCATAACTTTAAACAGCCAATAATGCCAGATAGCGGTCCTCCATAAAATAAAGAGACATAAATGATCCCTGTCTCAAGGAAATGAAGCCTTCAAATGAACAATACAATTCCATATAATCTCTGTTCATTTTGAGTGCAGGGCTGTCCAAATGGTGCCTCTTGATCCATATATGGTTCATTGAGCTCCACTGTATCCCATTTAAGGTTGTTAATGGGTTTCAAAAACACTAACAGTAACAAGTGTGGAGTCACTGCATATTACACATGTTGGTATGTGAAATGAGCAGGAGACTTTTCAACAAGCGTTTAAAAGTATGTAACAGTGTGCTACCGATGAAGCCCATCTTTGCTTCAGCAGCACGGAGTTTGACTAGCTTAAATCATTTATATTGTGGTCACTCAGGCATTAAGATCATTAAGGCTCCTCTTTGACAGCTGAGACTGGCTGGAAATGAGTGGCAGACTGCTAAATGTCAATTTCAATGTGAATCAGGTGTGACTCGGGAAGCCAGCCAGAAAGAATTGAGGTGTAAAGAGTCCCCTTTATAAACAGACCCAGTGGAAGATAGAAAATAAGGGGGGTCTCAAATGGGCAGATTTGGAGCTCCAGGATCCACTGCAATGTCACCTTGACTGGAAGGCATTTTTTTCTCTTAACTATATTCCACAATTACTTTATATTCTATATATATATATATATATATATATATGTGTGTGTGTGTGTGTATATATATGTCTGAGGTAAAACATAAGGAAATACAGGGCTACATTCCCAATATTATTATTGGTCAGTAACCCTTCTTCTGGCTTCTATGACCTCTGGGTAATAACTTAATTTACCAGTAGGTCTGTTTGAAGCCCCCTGTCTGAAGTAGATCATAAGAAACTTCAGGGTCAGGTTCTCAAACCTATTTGCTCCAAAACATCATAAGCACGATTTTTTCAGATAGTAACAAATGCATCCTAAAAAGTTACCAAATCAGAAATAAACAACTCAGATATTTAATTTGGGGACTTGAGAGTCGTCTGAAGTTGTTTCTTTTGCATTTTAGAACTGTAAATGGTGTCAAACCAGATCTTTCCCCAGCCGGCCAAGAATGGAGAAGCAAAACCTCAGCAAACATATACAGCCCTCCATCACTATTGTTACCTGTTTTCTACACACAGACCAGTATTTCTGACATGATCATTTTAGTAACACTTTAGTAACAAGGTAGTTCTAGGACTGGGGTTCAGGAGGTATAGAATCATGGGTGGGTATTTCAGAACAAGTCACATATATTATAATCAAATTGATAGATGACACAAAAAAACCCTAGCTTTCTTTTTAATGTATTTTTCCAAAAACAATAGATATCGGAAAATGAAAATCTGATAACGATAGAGACAGAAAACTGTCAATCACGAGATGGATAACAACACAGAGGATACAGAAGTCTATAAAAGACATCAGACATTAATCATGGAAGAGACAATTTACAAATAAGACAAACGATAGTTCATAGGTATAACATTGAAGATCAATCATATTGACTGGGGAGGGGGGCTTGAGAAAACAAGTTGCCCTCTGCTGGGAAGGGACCGAGGTCATAGGAGGCTGTGTGGTCCAGTGGTTAAAGAAAAGGGCTTATAACCAGGAGATCCCCGCTTCAAATCCCACCTCAGCCACTGACTCATTGTGTGACCCTGAGCAAGTCACTTAACCTCCTTGTGCTCCGTCTTTCGGGTGAGATGTAATTGTAAGTGACTCTGCAGCTGATGCATAGTTCACACACCCTAGTCTCTGTAAGTCGCCTTGGATAAAGGCGTCTGCCAAATAAACTAATATTTAATATATTTTATTTTTCATCCCACAAAAGAAAATACCCGAACAGGAGACTGTCGTACTTTCCTGATGGTTTTCTTTTCCTTTAAGCACAGTGGATTACTATAAAATGCCCACAGGCACCAAAAATAATGTTTCCTGAGATCTCGTAATTCTCATAGACAGCAAACAGAGAGAACTCAAGTGTAAGCAAGGGATACTTGGGACCAAATTCTCAAGGCTATTTATTTCAAAATCATCATCTGCATGTATGTTTTCCTGAAATTATAATTATAAAAAGGAATAAAAAAGACTTCTCAAGTCTGTAAGTGAAATGTCTGAGTTGTTTATTTCTGTTTTGTACATTTTTTAGTATGTTTTTCTTTCTGGATTTTTGTTTGTTTGTTTGTTTGTTTGCTGAAGACAATTTGGAGTAAATTGCTATAATCCAGCCCTTTATGTCTGATTTACGCCTGAGTTCTTTCTGACATATCTCTATTTTGGTTACAGAGGAACAACTCAGACACAGCTGGCTGTTAGAAATATATGAAAGCCCTCATTAAACTCTCCCCTACTATGGTTTGATGCTTCTCTTAATGTATCAGATTTCTCAGGTCCTGAACTCTATATTAGTTTGCAGTATGGTTAAAATAAAACTTGTCATTTGTCTACTGAAAACCCTGCAGCAATGTCTCTTTTTATCTAAAGCAATTTTCAAGAGTCTCAAAATTAGACGGCGTTGATTTTATCAATGAAAGAAAGTAAAACTATTTTGCACAGAAAGCAGTCATTTAAGTTAACGTCAAAATGGATATTGCAAAAAAAAGAAACAAAGTTAATATTAATGACATGCAAATGAAAGAAGGTTTTTTGTGGCTATGAGTTACAGTGACCATGGTGTACCTGCCTCAGACTGACTTTTATTTAGGAAAATCTTCTTCTACTGACAGAAAAGCTTCAGAGACAAAGAGGTGAGCTTTCTGTGGTAACAGGTTAAATCGGTGACTGTCTTTCAGTGTTTTTCCCAATGAGAACATACATGTCAAAATGATGAGTCCATAAGGAAAATAAGGCTGAAGGGCAAGTCAGGGTCACATGAATATCCTCTGGTTTAAAGACCAGGATGCAATTCTTTAAAATGGTTTCCTGGCAACAGCCCCACCACCAGGAATTAATGTACATTAAAACAAATTTACCATGAGGGCATTTATTAAACATGGATGCTAAATGCAACACAGTAATTTGCTAGATGGGCCAAATGGTGTCACACTTACTTAAAGAGAATATTTTCATGGATTGTACTTGTACTTGATATACCTGTAGTCATTAATATTTGAAAAGGCTTTGTCTTCAATTATTGATTCAAGACTTCTCTCGTGGATGTATATGACCTATGTATGTAGACAGCTGGTAAAGTTTTTTGATGCTTATGCAACCATGCATTAACAAGTTGGTAAACTGAAAAAAATATCTTATTTAAGAAGTAATATCAGACCACAGCAGACGTTACAAGACAGATGTTTATGGCAAACTAGAACTGAAGAGCAACTCCTGAACTCAAAATCAAAGCACTGTATCAAAAATTGAAAAAAAACACACAATAAATAAGTAATTGCAATAAGAAATAACAATAATAATTTGAAAAATCAAGCACAAAAAAATAAGAACATGTAATTTTAGCTATTTCCACAAGCCTACAACATAAAAAAAATACATTTGAATCAAGGGCACATTCAGGTATTGCTTCATCCAATACCAAATTTCTTTCCAGCTACAACAAACTAAGCTTTAATCAACACATTCTTAAGTTCTCAGGAAACTCATGCCTTTATTTCTGTGTTCCCTTCATCGCGTCACCCTTTGCTTTTGGATCAGCTCTGTATGTAAATGCCTTTTGCTACATTAGCTTGAGCATTCACGCCAGGCTACATCTTGGGTTTTACTTCAACGCTTTCTTTCTAATACTACTGTGTCACAATGACCCTCAGAATAACATTAAAGAAAAGCCCCAAGGCCAGCAGAATACCAGAGAGAGAGAGAGAGAGAGAGAGCGTCTTTTATGTCTGGGATACGTGACTGGGGGACTGAGTGCTGCTTGTACGTTGGGGATTATCGGATTGCTCCACACAGCATACAAAGTCTTAGTGGTTGGAATTCAAGACAATGCACCCTGGATTTGAAGTGCTTCTTTAGGTGCTGTTTTTAAGCAGCACCCCAGTGTTGTGAAGGCCTGAAGAATATTTGTGTTGTTTCAGGACTATTCATAACTGGTGTAGATGACTCAAAACTAGACAGCAATGTGAAATAAGCAAGCCCCTAATTTATTCTGCAATCCCACGCAGTTCACTTCAGTTCCAGGGATTGGTAGAATCCTAAATACATTCAGCGGCCAGATACAAAATAATAAATCACAGTATCACATGGTCCACATTCTGAAGAACAACCAACCGTGGATGGAACTCTGAAAACATCCAGCAGTTGCTGACAGGTGACATTGCTTAAGTGACATACTGGCAAACTAGGGAAGTTAGGTGATGTAAATTGCCTGTCAAGTTGGTAAACTTTCCAATGTAATACAAAATGAGTTTTCAGAAGGCTAAACTGAGGAAGAATACAATAAACAGAGACCACAGAATTATATTTTTATCAGTTAATTAAAAGCATGATGCACGTTATAGATAATTTCCTGTTCCGATTTGTATGATAACAAAATTTCCTCTATCCCTGAGATGAAGTGATTCATTTTTCTGAAAAGAGAAAAAAAAAAACACTGTGTGCCAGTATGTTGTTCTCTCACAGAGAAAAGCTTTTGTGGTCATGACCTAGGGTTTAATGCATTGACTGTAGCACTGTTTGGAGCATTTGATTCTACTTTATGACTCAGTTAAAGAGTGACTAGCGGGTTTTCTGAAAAATATATTGTCACACGTCCCCACGTGTTGCTACAACTGTTTAAATAACGTACCTAACCATTTTTATTTGTTAACATCCTGACAACTTTTTACACTTATAACTATAAAGTCTGTTTCAAAGCTCTTTTCAAAATGGCTGCTGTAGTGCACCAATAGTGTAAGGATTATTGCCCACATTGTCAAACAGGTAACACAGCAATAACGATCCATGCCTGTTCGTTTGTTTTTTTAATCGCTCTTCTTGCAGTGATTTAGAGCAGGGGTAGTCAACCATTGGCACTCGCAATCCATTTTATTGCAGGACCCCTGTTTGGAGGTCAATTAAATATTTAAGGCTCCAGTTAGAACAAAGTCCTGCAATGGAATGGTTTGGATGTTCCTCAGGTTGCCTACCCTTGATTTAGAGGACAGGCCTCAAACCTCAGTGCACTACAGCAGCCATTTTGAAAAGAGCTTTGAAACAGACTTTAAAGTTATAAGTGCAAAAAGTTGTCAGGATGTTAATAATGAAAAGAGAAATTACAGGTAGGTTATTTAAACAGGTGTAGCAACACGTGGGGATGTATAACTGTGACAGAGAAAGAATGAATCTTGGTTATAAATCTCTCTCCCGATCTGTGTAAAGGTGTAAAGGGAACACAGTGCCCTTGACTGGATGGTCAGACAATTCATTCCAAGGGTTAGGTGGAAGTCGGCCATCTAGAAAGGGGGCAGAGCTACAGTACACCAAGTCATCGCCCCAGAACGGAAGCAATGTGGCAACCGCGGATTGGAGGAGAAACGGTTGCACTCGCTAACCAAAGGGGCGTGACTGACAGTACAAAAGGGGACGTGGCTAGGTGATCTGTTCCTTTTGTTATGGTTAAGAGCAAACCGTAAAAGGAAAAACTGTAAACTAACCGTGAATGTTTTGTTTGTTTATCGTGTCTAATAATACTTGTTTGTTCTTGTTAGACAGATGTCACTTAAGGCCAGCACCAAGCCCAGACAACACTGCACAACTGTTCACAAATAAATTGTATTTCACCATGCGCACTTTAGCACTCACTCTGGACATGTGATTGTGTGTTTAAAACTGTGTTTATTGTTTCGTGACTGAACCCCATGGATTTAACTGAGCAATACACAGTGTTGTGTACTGCCAGTTCTCATTATTATTTACTGTTGTCAAGTGACTTTGCATTACAATTAAAACTATCATTTCACCAGTAACTTTGTTGGTTGTCATTCTACCCCTGTGCACTGCAGACCACTTTGCCACAGTAACGTTATATATTCTGGAACCCCACTATTTACTCTTTAAGTCCCAAGCAGACAAGTGGCCATATCAAAATGCCATCAATTAAATTGTGTGTTCAATAAAAGTGTTTTGTTTACTGGTAACTTTCTGTAAGTTTATCGGTTTACAATATCTTTACTGCAAAAAACAGTCTCTTAAAATCTAACCCTCATAAGGTAACCTGGGGTCCATTTGGACCCCACAGTGCTTTAGTATCAGTTATTATGTGGATCTACTGACTTTATTTTTGTTTCCTTTTAGGTAGTTGTCAGGCACCCATGTTACACCATGCAAAGGATAATTCTAGTCCAGGTAGCCTGGTTTAATTTCCCAAATTATTTTAGGTTCTGGGTCCATATGGACCAAAAGCGTAGTGTATCGGTGGGCCCGACCTTGTCACGTGAATATCTCAGGCACCGTAATAGCTAGCTGAAGGCTTGTTTGAAAGTACAGATTTGGAGCTTTCCAGTGATGTATCGTATGTCCTGAACACACATTCCTAAGCGAAACTACAGCAAACCAAAACTAAGGCTTCAGTCATGTGACATGAGTCAGCTCCGAAGTTTTGTTTGTTGCTTTTTACTCGGTCGCTTCAACGTCATTTAAAAGCTCAGGCTTTGTGCTTTCCATTGATGTCAGGCATGCCCGTCTGCATACTTTCTACCACCCCCTCATTCAGTGCTCCAGTGCTGAGACATGCAGCAAATCGGTAGGTGTGGTCAAGTGCTTGTAACTCAAAAACGGAACTAGGAACGAGGAAGCTTGGGACTTTCCAATGATATCTTACATGCCCGGATGACATTTTCCTAGAATAAACTATAGCGTCCAGAATACAGTGGTGCCTTCACTTGCTAGGAGACAGCTGTGGCATTGGACGTCTTATCCATTTTGCATAGCATAAACATTATACCAAACGATGGCTAGAAGTAAAGGAAAAACAAAATAAAGTGTTCATATACACATTTTCATTCATTCATTTACTCCAGTTGTTAGTTATATGTTGTTTTATTGCTGGTGTCCGGTTGGACCCCAGGTTACCAGGAAAGTCAGTTTTCCAACGTGTACTTATGAGGATTAACTGCTGCACTTTTGCTCAAAATTTCTACATTTTTTTTTATTTTATTGTATTGATTTTTTAACAGTGGAGATACTGGTAATATACTGTATCTTGTTTTGAGTGCACTGGTTTTCTATTGGGGACATTCACTGTCACTGCCTGGAGAGCTCCTTTCTCAGGTGACTACAATGATAATGGTTTTGTATTAAGAGGCAATAGTAGCACAATGGTATGAGCCAATACAAACTGATCATTCCTTATGCGTATGAAGTGTAGAAGTTTTGAGACACCAGAATCTAATAATGAAACAAGTTTAAATCCAGCACCAATTTAAAAGTAATTTAAATAATAATGCACCTATTTTTGTCTATCACAGTATTCAAAACTGTTCCCACTTCAACTTTGAGTGCTTTCTGTAAGGACATGACCTTTCTCATTGCTTCCAAGGCAGTCTTCTGATCCTGCCCTGTAGTTCAGCTCTACTCAAACTGCTTGTCACACAAGGTCCCTGAAATACACAAGAGCTCTAATCCCTAATATTGACAATCATCCAAGACAGCCCTGAAGATGCTTTAGGTCTTGTAGGTTATCACACAACATATGCAGTGCAATGTTTATATTGTATTTCTATATTTTTTATAACATATAGTTAAATAAAAGTAATAAAACAGTATAGCTAATCTTGATATGACGTCATTGCCATTTTATACAAGCTATCAGATACAAAGAAATTGCAGACAGCTGTATATATACAGTATATATATCTGAGGGAATTTGTTTTTCTTTGTTTATGTATTCCTTTTATGTGTGCAGGTGACCCAGTTTGGGCTATGTTGCTTAAATATTCACTTATTACATTTTTCTCTAACTCAGTCCTACTAACAATTAGCAAAAACAACATGTATTAATATGATTGTAGTCATATTCATAAAGAGCTGCATGTCTCGTACATTTCTAAAGAGTTATCAAAGGTTATTAACAGAACTTTTATCTCAATTTCCTAGTCATTCTTCTGACTGGTGGACTTGTAATCTGTGACTGGCAGCTACTGTGACTGCAATAGACACTTGGACGAGTTTTTTGACAGAAACAGGACCTAATGCTGAGGAACCCCATGACTGATGAATACACAGGCGCATTGCCAAGTCACCAGGGAACATTCTCCATGAGCAATTAACTATCTGTCCAGAAGTGCTATCCTGAATCTGAGTTTCCCCCATTGCTAATAGGAGTCTGGCAGGTTCCAATAAGACCGCTCACCCCCGCCTTGTCACTTTTCACATAATGTCCCTTCAAATCAGTCTTTACTTTGATTTCCAATCCACTGAACAGGGACCATTAGTAGATAAGTAGTCAAAGGACTATATTCTAATCTAAACAGTGGCAGATATGATTACTGCAGCTGTCATATCTTTGCGTACCAAGGTTATGTCAAAACTTTATGGAGTCTCTTTAATGCACTTTTGTCTTTATAAACCTTGGTAACACTTTATTTGAATTGCCTTTCTTTTTTGTTTAAACTTTTAATAACTTAGTGTGACATAGTTAAAAGCTCCTTAAAAACTAATGCAGACGTGCCGAAACTCTTTTGTAAAGTAGTTAAGACGCATGCTTGTGGTGCCGTGACCATGGATTTGCTCCCAGCCTGCTAGGGTATCATATCCACATCGTGCATTCTGAACCTGAACAGCTTGCTGCTGTTCAAAGCTGCATTAAGATTAAAGCTCTATTTTGAATTCTGGCAGGCAGGCAGGCAGGCAGGCAGGCAAGTAGGAAAAAGCACAGCTCTGAAAGACTGTGCTCACTGGAAAAACCTGAAGGTGCATCTGAAGTAAACAGTGCAAGTCTTTGAAATGCTGCTGCTGCAGCTGATGGTTATGTGAGTTCTAGTATATGATCTATCACCCAGCAATAAGGATACACACAAGGCCTTCACTGCCATTTGATATAATGTGAAAACATGATAGTATTGGTTATATCAAACACAATTAAAAGTTGCATCCCCCTCTACTATTCAATGCAAATTGACTTGATTAAAATAAAGGTATGCAAATAACATGAAGAGGTTGTCCTTGTACTTTTTAAGACAAATAAAAGACTGTTAAACAGTAAGTGTCTCCTTTCCTATTTATGATGGAATCCTTCTGAGTGTTTTAACTGCAGTTACTCACATACTGTGTTCAGGGCCTTTCAGCTGGGTATAGGAGCTGCTCTTCAGTTCTAATTGGCCTGCTTTAGATATATGTAACCAGACTAGACCAACCAAAGTTTGTTTTTCTAATGTATAGACATTTTGACATTTTAGTTCAGGTGCTTACGCTGTGGTTGTACAATTAGCTGAATAACTGAATTTGAGGATTATTGAATTGCAAAATAACAATGAGAATTGTATTTAAAATATATTCAACTATTTTTTTAGGGACACAAATTAATATCCTATATTTGTATATGGGAATGGTAGTGAAGTGTGTTAATTGGATATCCTTAGGGAGTTTACCCTCATTTTATAATGTATGCATTCATAAATAACCATCTGTTTAAACCATATATAAACAATGTTAATTTATCTTCCTTTATGGATTAAGTGAATTCAGTTATTGCAATTATATATATATATATATATATATATATATATATATATATATATATATATATATATATATATAAGATGTGCTCAAATTTGTTGGTACCCTTACAGCTCATTGAAATAATGCTTCATTCCTCCTGAAAAGTGATGAAATTAAAAGCTATTTTATCATGTATACTTGCATGCCTTTGGTATGTCATAGAATAAAGCAAAGAAGCTGTGAAAAGAGATGAATTATTGTTTATTCTACAAAGATATTCTAAAATGGCCTGGACACATTTGTTGGTACCCATAAATAATTGGATTATAGTGATATTTCAAACTAATTAGTTTCTTTAATTAGTATCACACATGTCTCCAATCTTGTAATCAGTCATTCAGCCTATTTAAATGGAGAAAAGTAGTCACTGTGCTGTTTGGTATTATTGTGTGCACCACACTGAACATGGACCAGAGAAAGCAAAGGAGAGAGTTGTCTGAGGAGATCAGAAAGAAAATAATAGACAAGCATGGTAAAGGTAAAGGCTACAAGACCATCTCCAAGCAGCTTGATGTTCCTGTGACAACAGTTGCAAATATTATTAAGAAGTTTAAGGTCCATGGAACTGTAGCCAACCTCCCTGGGCGCGACCGCAAGAGGAAAATCAACCCCAGAGTGAACAGAAGGATAGTGCGAATGGTAGAAAAAGAACCAAGGATAACTGCCAAAGAGATACAAGTTGAACTCCAAGGTGAAGGTACGTCAGTTTCTGATCGCACCATCCGTCGCTTTTTGAGCGAAAGTGGGCTCCATGGAAGAAGACCCAGGAGGACTCCACTTTTGAAAGAAAAACATAAAAAAGCCAGACTGGAATTTGCTAAAATGCATATTGACAAGCCACAATCCTTCTGGGAGAATGTCCTTTGGACAGATGAGCCAAAACTGGAGCTTTTTGGCAAGTCACATCAGCTCTATTTTCACAGACGAAAAAATTAAGCTTTCAAAGAAAAGAACACCATACCTACAGTGAAACATGGAGGAGGCTCGGTTATGTTTTGGGGCTGCTTTGCTGTGCATAGCACAGGGTGCCTTGAATCCGTGCAGGGCACAATGAAATCTCAAGACTATCAAGGCATTCTGGAGCGAAACGTACTGCCCAGTGTCAGAAAGCTCTGTCTCAGTCGCAGGTCATGGGTCCTCCAACAGGATAATGACCCAAAACACACAGCTAAAAGCACCCAAGAATGGATAAGAACAAAACATTGGACTATTCTGAAGTGGCCTTCTATGAGTCCTGATCTGAATCCTATCGAACATCTATGGAAAGAGCTGAAACTTGCAGTCTGGAGAAGGCACCCATCAAACCTGAGACAGCTGGAGCAGCTTGCTCAGGAAGAGTGGGCCAAACTACCTGTTAACAGGTGCAGAAGTCTCATTGAGAGCTACAGAAAACGTTTGATTGCAGTGATTGCCTCTAAAGGTTTTGCAACAAAATATTAGGTTAGCGGTCCCATCATTTTTGTCCATGCCATTTTCATTTGTTTTATTATTTACAATATTATGTTGAATAAAAAATCAAAAGCAAAGTCTGATTTCTATTAAATATGGAATAAACAATGGCAGATGCCAATTACTTTTGTCAGTTTCAAGTTATTTCAGAGAAAATTGTGCATTCTTCATTTTTTGTGGAGGGGTACCAACAAATTTGAGCACGTCTGTATATAAGCAGCATGTCTAATTAAAACATTTAGATCAACTACTAGTACAGAGTGCCCCCATTAGCAGACATAGCTCATGTAGTGGAGTTGCTTCTCCCATGCAACTCCAATACTCCGCTCACTCGACTGGCTACCGATCACCGCTCGCATCCAGTTCAAGACTCTTGTACTAGCCTACAGATGCCTTGACCAGACTGCACCCAGCTACCTCCAGACCCTCATCTCTCCCTACACCCCCACTCGACCTCTCTGCTCCGCCTGCACTAGAAGACTTTTTATTTATTTATTTATTATTTTATTATTATTTATTTTTTTTATTATTTATTTCTTAGCAGACGTCCTTATCCAGGGCGACTTACAATTGTTACAAGATATCACATTATTTTCACATACAGTTACCCATTTATACAGCTGGGTTTTTACTGGAGCAATCTAGGTAAAGTACCTTGCTCAAGGGTACAGCAGCAGTGTTCCCCACCTGGGATTGAACCCACAACCCTCCGGTCAAGTCCAGAGCCCTAACCACTACTCCCCTGGAATACTGTATTATTAATATTTTAACACTAAATGTGTACCTTGAACTTTGGGGTCTATTTTAATCTAAACAATAGCAGATCTTAATATATAAACCTGATTTTTTATTGTATATAGAAATGTTATAAAGCGGGTCAATATATCTCCGCTCCTGTGTCTTTATAACTGTTAAGGCTTTTTATACACAACAAACCTGCAAATAAATGATTATTTATACTAAATATACCATAATTAAACATTCTTCAATGCCCAGAAGAATCTGGCACCAGATTGTCTTGCTAATGACAAAGTGGGTTGGCAGAAAAATGTTTTCCATGATGTCACAGCATATGTACAAGAGATTAAAATCATGTTTAATTCCTTCAGGTCCTGCAGTACTGTCTGTAAGATATATTTGGTTTTGTTGTTTTGTTTATATTTCCACCAGGTGTCAGCCCAGATAAAGATATCGATCGGTGTCTTAAAACACAGTACGCAAAGGAAAAATGCCCAAAGAGAAAAAGGTTGCACGATTGAATGTATTTGTCAAAAAACACTGGTGGCATTTCCGAGCTGTCATTAAGTTACTCAGCTCTGTTACGCATGCCTCAGCAGGGGTTTGCTCACCAAATGTCAGTGAGATTCTAAAGCTATCCATATTGTTGTTAAATTAAATACCTGTCTATCTGTAGAATTCTTTGCAGTGTGTGCAAGCCATCATAGGACATAGGTTACTGCTTCACTTCCTAGGTCATTTCTACTCAGCAGTGTCTTTGGGGTCAAAGCATCTTACTGGCTGCAGCTGGTTTGTTACTGACAGGAAAGAAGGCCCTGAAATGGGTAGCCATGAAAGTGCAAGATTATCTAAAAGCAAGGCCTTCAAACAGAGACTTCTTAGCCTACTGTAGTATGTAAATACATGGTTGTTAAAACATGTTTCTGTCAAAAACAATGAGCTATATAATGAATGGCTGTGTATGGTCTGGAAATTGTATGCATTATTGCCAGGCTGTTGTAAGATGCAAACAAAAGCAGCCGTTGCCAGCAGTGTGATGGGTTAATAAGACACACAGAAGACAGGAGTGGATTTCTGCAGATAAATATGACACAGTTCAAGCTCTTTTCTCAACAATGGCAGACAGTAATGGAGGATGAGTGTCGCAGCCTCTGGAATTGCTAGGGTAACAAGGTACTGAGTGCATTATTGTCATGATCTTCACCTCTGTGATGTGAACTCTGATCCAGTTCATCTCTGAGGAGGTGAATCATCCATCACACATCCTGCACTCTGACTGCATAACAGAATACAAGATCGGACAAGACAATGGGAGGTCAGGAGATCCATGTGGATAGTGCCAGACAGACCTGTCAGACCTGTGGAATAGCTTGCAGCTGGATAACAAGAATGATCATTTAAGTGTGGGCTTTCCACAGAACTGAATGCATGTCTGCCATTGCACCCACACCGATATATTTAATGTGAGTGTGAATTGGGATTGGTATGGAAATGTATTTTGGAACGTAGACTGTATCGGTATAGTTTACTGGGTTAGGAATAGCTTAATGGGGAGGTGAACTGGGATGGTATGGTGTATAGGTGAAGTGAAAAGGAAATCTGTTTAGTTAACTGGGAATTGGAATTGGAATTGGAAAGGCTTACTGGGCTTGTGAAAGGAGATTACTATGATTTAGGGACTGGTTGCTTACTGGGAAAGTAAAATGTTAACATGGACTGGGATTAGCATAATTTACTTGGAATGAGGACTCAACTGTCATTAGTTAATGGTAATTGAGACTGGGATTGGTAAAATTTACTGGAATGCATCTTTGACTCACTGTAAAACTGAGTGACAATGATTCAAAAATAGAAAGACATATGTGTTGTTACTAATAGCCAGCTTTGGGGTTTAATTACAAAAAGCTACTAGATTACCAAAAGAAAATTTGATTTTAGACTCCAGTGTTGTGCCAGTACAAAGTACTACATTGGCATAATTTAGTTTTTCAATGTCTCTTAATGAAATATCAAAAGATGTCTTTCAATTACATATAAACGTTTCACTTCCACTAGTAAAGTGAAGGGAAAGCCATTATCTTTCATGTTTGATTGCAGTGGGATATCTTTGTGTATAGATGTGTACCAGCAGATGGTAGCATTGTGCAAGTAATGAAAGTGCAACATGAGACTAATACACAGGCCAATGAAATGTACCTGCATTCATGTAGAGCAGACTTTTCCATCTAGTTGTCTCTGAAAATTCCCAAAATTGATTGCTCACATGCGCTGATAAGTCGAATAACTTAACTTTTAAATCGAAAGTGCCATACCAATACAAAGAAGTAAAAAATAAACCAAATATATGTGTTTATTTAGTTTGCTTTGTTTATCAGAAAGTTATATTTCCTTATTAGTTGGTCAAGATAGGGAGAGGCCACGAGGCCAACTAGGAAGGAATGGTCTTGGGTTTGCACATGCATCTCATTCCACAGTATTTGTTGCATATTATTATTTTTTTATTTAGCAGATGCCTTTATCCAAGGCAACTTACAGAGACTAGGGTGTGTGAACTATGCATCAGCTGCAGAGTCACTTACAACTACGTCTCACCTGAAAGACAGAGCACAAGGAGGTTAAGTGACTTGCTCAGGGTTACACAATGAGTCAGTGGCTGAAGTGGGATTTGAACCGGGGATCTCCGGGTTACAAGCCCTTTCTTTAACCACTGGACCACACAGCCTCCTAGTGAAATTTCTATACATGTCCACAAAGTATTTCACCTTAAATTGACTCATATGGTGGTAGCAGCTCCCATACATGTATGTTTTTCTGAAGTATATATTATATAGAAACCCCTGCCATACTGTCAATAGAAGGTAGAACACCGCTGACAGCCAGGACAGCACTGATTCAAGGTGATGTGAAGATCCTTCCATGATTATCACCAAGCATCCTGCTTCCTTCAAATAATGAGTGTCTTGGGTCATTAGAATTCATCTAATGATGTTTGTTAAAATTTGAGGGGTTCTTCTTACTCAGATATCGCCTTGGATAAAAGTGTCTGCCAAATAAATAATAATAATAATAATAATAATAATAATAATAATAATAATAATAATAATAATAATTGTTTTATTTTTATTTTTTTTAAGTCTGTTGAAGGTTCAGGAGTTCAGGAGTTGCTCTTCAGTTTTAGTTGCCTGCCATAGACAAGTAATGCAGGCTAGATCAGTTTTTATACCAGTAAGCACCAGCACCATCTTGTGTACTGCATTGTATAGGCAGCAAAAAAAGAAAATTAGATCACTGAGTCTTACTTTTATATATGCTGCTCTAGCCAATGTTATCTTGGCAGGCAAGTATGGCTGAACAGCATCTCCTGGAGTCAGAGGAAAACACCCAAACACAGACTTACTATCTAAAATACTTGATTAAATGCACCAAGAATGATAGCCAATATAATAAAATATAAATACATAAATACTTTTGAAGCAACTCTTTAATTAATATTTATGTTTAATCTACTGATTAATAACATTGTAAAAAAAAAAAGGAAGAGGACAGAAAAAAGAATTAAGCTACTTACTCTTTAATCATTTATGTGAATTCTAACTTACTAATTGAAGGGAAAAGACACTTTGATCAATGTTTACCGTAATGGTGTTTTGGTATTCCTGAAATTGTTTTCCCAGATCATAAAAAAAAAAAAACATATGCCTTTAAGATCACTTTGCCTTTAAGATCACTTTGGCTTGAGGATACTCAGTAGTAACTGGGCATGGTGTGGGGAGGAGGTCTGGTTACCAGCAGGCAATGTAGAGGAATCATTTTCCTCAGTGTGTGAATGGGCTTCACTCAAAGCTGTCCTGAGAAATGCTTATCTAACAGATAGAGGATTAGCAGGAGCACTGGGATAGGATCTAAATACATGTAAGTGCCACTTCTTATGTGAGTAAGCTTTTTATTGCATGAAGTTATGTATTTATTTCTTTTTATTTTGTAAAGTAGTGGATATTCCAAAGTTGTAACTAATCCAGCTATTTATAGATGACTGTGGTATTTTTGGTAATTACATTGGGTTTCCATGCATCATTATTATAGTTACTTCTTGTTTTAAATGAATAGATGTGATTAGGAATAATATGCTACAGCTCAGCAGTAAAGTAACATTTGGTACAGTATTTCATGAAAAACAATGTGTCAAATTTACTTGCAGTTGCATCTTCTAAGAAAAAACAGTGTTAACAAGTGTAAATGTATTAAAAAACAAGGTGCATTTAGTAGGGTGGAGAAAACTCAAATCTAAGCCAGGAATACATTTGAGTAAAGAGTATTCATCTCTTTGTGTGTGGCTTTAGAATAAGGTTTAATAGCCAAAACAGGAAGGTGTGGTCCTAAAACCAGAGCTAGCTTTGCAGGTATCAAAGAGGAGTTGCTCTTGTTTGGAAGGTATCTGGGAAAAGAGACACACAATATATTCTGGCAGACACACAGGTATTAACATATGGAACAAGAAAGGGTTGAAAGTGGTTATCATAACCAATGCAGCATTATATTATATTACATATGTTTTATTATTATTATTTATGTCCTAGTGGCTATGAAAAAATGCTTTAGATAATAAAAACGATACACTCAAACAGTTTCTCTACAAAACAAGTGGTACAGTTATAGTTTTACACAAAATCTTTTTTTTAAGATGTTAGTATTGTTTACATATAGTATTAATAATAACATTATCTATCTTGAAGTTTGTAGTGTAAGTTACATTCTTTCTCAGTATATTTTTTTATACAGATGTTCATTAAATACCATTCATGGTTGCACACTGGTAGTGGTCCGTGGAAAAGCTCCAAATCATTCCTTATTTTTGGAAAAGATAGCTCTAGCAGCACCATACAGCCGTACACAGAACATCTGTGACAATTTGTAGGACTTCAGTTACTGTAGTTCTTTTGAGAAGTACTTACTCAACCAATGTCTGAGTGTGAGGGGTGTAATCTGTAGTTGTCCTTGGTTTATTATAATACAATGTAATTCTAAGATAAGTTATAACAATGTATTCTATAACCTGAATTAACTGGGCACAGGAAGGGGCTGGTTGCAGGTTCCTCTGACATTGACTTGTGTTGAAACATACATATTCTGATATGTACTGGTTGAAAAGAGCAGATGGCTACTGAATTCAGGTTGAAGTTAGTTTTACCTCAACAAATATCAATGATATAGAAATTGTGAACATGTGGGTTCATGTGTTTTACCTAACCACAGACCACATGGACAGATTATATAGCAGCTGCTCAAAGTCCATATGCCCACACAAATCAAAAACCTAAGCTTCAAAATTCTGACATGACTGGCCTATAGGTTCTGTAAAGAGCTCAACTGTGTTATATTTGTGTGAATTGTAGTAATCCATAAAAAATATATAAATGTTTGCACTTAGTTAAATGTAGGTTAAAATGTGCAGTTTTGAAAGAAACATGTATTTTCTGGTAGAATTTTAGATTAAAGGAAGCTCTCAGTTTCCATTCAGTGTTTTCTGTGTCAAAGCATGTTGTTGACAGGAAAGAACCTATGACCAAGCAAGGGCAACACTAACTGAAAGCATGGCTTGCAAACAGAGATTTATTTAACAAATTGTAGCACAATATATCATGTTATAAATATATTTTCATACTACTGGGATGTAAATGGTAATCCAGCGCAAGTATGGGAAATGTATGTAATAGAAGAATCCCAAATAGGTCAATTAAAAATCCCTTTACCTTAACATTCTAAAATGAACTGTTTGTTACCTTTGCTCATAAATTCATCTATTTGCGATACGTTTTGTCTGGGGTTGTATATACATGCTGTGCCCATTAAGAGGTCATTAAACATTTGTTTCCATTCCCAACTCTTATCCATTTGGAATTCTCAGTAGGGCATCCATTAATGGACGGGGCTAAACATAAACTCCATTATCCTCAATATTCACACACATTGTAATGTATTCCTTTTATCTCCTAGGCCTGGTGGTTCTCATTCTTAATAGAAAGCCGCAGGATGGAAATGGCTTTAGAGGACATTGCTCTTGGGGACCAGTCCCGTTCACAGTCCCATGACTTTCTGACAGAGAGTACGATCTTCAGCTTGTCCAGGAGCGAATCTCTGTGGACCACAGCGTCTCGAAGCGCCTGGGAGACCTACAACAAACCCATCATCGTCATGTCTGTCGGTGGGGCCATCCTGATCTTCGGAATGGTACTGTCCGGCTTGTGGTTTGGCAGCATCTACCCCAAGTCAACAAACATCCTGGGTCCGGGTTTCTTCTCCATCGGTTTAATGATTCTGGTCATTGGATTAGTTTGGGTTCCTGTCATGAGAGAGAAACAAAAACAAAAATCTGTATCAAGGCTTTTCACCAATCATAAACACGTCTTCTTACACTTATAGGTAATTAAAGCTGCTACAGTGCTTGATGCACAACTCAACTCATGTGCTGGTCAAAACCCCTTCTGCTGGTGTGTCATGGACCATTTTGGCTGCCAATAGTGTGTGAACTCATCTTTGAATGACGCTCCACTGGGAACAGCTAGAAACTTGGGAAAGCCAAACAATGCCCTCAGCACACTTCTAACATGGCTGTATAGTGTTGTCACAACAAGCTTTTAAAATGCACTGCTTATTGTATATGTGTCTTTCTATTACCAATATGTAGCAGCAAAACAACTTTGGGGGATAGGGTAATAAAAAGGTATGTTGATTTACATTACAATGCACGATGGTTTAATATGAATGTATTAAAACATATAATTTTAGAAGCTGCTTCAAGACTCACTTTAATGTCCAGAAATTGGTTTGAAAATCTGACTGTATAACTGTATTTTTTTGTACTTGCTGTGACATTCAGAATCATTGCTACTATATTGAAATAGACCAAATATGCTTCCTGAGACACCTATATCCATCTATTTTGCATCAAAATAGCTTTGCCCTGTTTGGTACAGTGGTATCTTGTTTGCTTGCTGTGGAAATAGACTCCAGGCTTATAATAAAGAATGGACTTCAGGATGTCTGAAATAATATGTTCAACAGAACATTGAAAGTGGTTTGATTTATATTTTGAATCCTTTTTGTTAACCCTATCAGCCCTGAGAACTACTATGACAACCAAAATGTAGGTTTGTTCTTACCTTTACTTGCTACAGTACTTAAGGATTCACCAACACCAAACAGATGTCCAGAGCCAGTAGGTTGCATCTTACAGCTAATGGGTAATAATTCAAAGGAAGTAAAAAAAATTACCATAATTTAACTGGCAAGCTACTGTTCTTTATAAGATGATAAGGAGCTGTGTTTGTGTTGAGAGAGCCCCAATAGTGTCTGATGGATTATGAATGTCAAAATTTAGCATGAACTGTGCAGAAAAGTGTCACAGTTTGAGTATTAATGTCTTATCTTGATAGAACAAGGACGATGTGTACTCTTGATCCATGTGTGTAAACGTGTGTGTGATAGAGGTTATCTGTGTTATTTTATTCACCCATAACCAGATCAAGTGGGTGTGTACATGTCTGTATGTGTCTTTGCATGTCTTTGTCAATGATTTAAGCTCACCACCAAGTAAGCTTTTCCTTTCAAAGAACACACTGATCTATATTTTCTTATGGATTAGTAACTCTGTGTGAGCAAACCCCCCTTTTTGCACTTTTATGAACATATAGATAAAGATGGTTTCATATAGTGATTGAAATACAAACAGTACATACATGTGTTGGAGGTTCCTACTATTAAATTATAAAAATGAACTGCACTCTAAAAGCTGTGCTTTATTTTTAGGTCTTAAAATCAATGTCTTTTACCTTCAAACCTAATCTCAGGTTACAGAGGAAATCACATCAGGCACCACTGTGCTCTAAAATAACTTAGGATTTGCTTTCAGTTCAGTTTGCTCTGGGTTTAATTCTGCAAATACCTTTTTGTTAGTTTAAAAAAAGAGGGCAATTATACCTGTTCCTTTATGGTCTATCAGCCTGAAGCCAGTTAAAGTGGAAATTTGATCTATACATTTAGTAGTACTGAGATTGGGGAATTAGAAAGACTGAGGGGGAAATTGTCCAGAACTTGGACAACATCCCTCCTAATCTTGGAATGGTGTTATCTTTCCAAAACTCACAATAGGCAGTAATGACTGTGTTCCTAAAAGCCACCTCAGAGGTTTATTTTGGAATTGTCTTTGATGGCAACTGTTGTAGCCCATATAAAAATAGTATAGTACCATCCAAAAACACTACAGCTTTGCACAGTATACTGGTGTTAATGGTTGGTACTATATGGGGTTAAGGAATTGTCTTTGAAAACTGAATGTTTACAGTACCTAACCATAATAAAGTTGTAAATCTCTACAGATTAAAAAAAAAAATACTTATGTTGGGCTCATCTGATTCTTAGCTGTCCAGTTATGCACTGAATGTATCACAAAAATATACTCTTACAGCATAATACTGTATTAGTTCATAGAAGAACAAACAACACGTTGTCTTCAGAGCTGTTATCTGCATTGCTGTTTAAAGGATAGCGTGATCCATGTTTGACAGAGGCACCTGTCTTCAAATGGTGTGATTGCTTTCACTCAAGCAGAAATAACCATGACTGAGGCAGACACTGTTGCAGACAACAAAGGCTTTGCAACGATGGACATTGGATCACATCATGGTTCATCAGAAGCAATCATTTATCAGAACTTTTTTCCAAAATCAGCACATGTTGAGTGTCAGAGAAGCTCCCATTAAATGGGCCTCTCTGGGTTTATCATAGTTAAGCAAGCTGACCTGAGATGGTTTCTAGGAGCATCTAAAGTATTATCAGCACCCATATTGGCAGCATTAAAGAAAGGCTTTAAATCATTTTTATTTACTCCTAGCAGCTTTCAAGGACCTGCCTTCCTTTGCACTGAGAATCATTTGGTTCTCCTTATAAAGGTTTACCATAGTATTTTTCCATGGTAATTTAGCAGTTTCCCCATGTTTGTACCACAGTTTACCACTGTTTAACATGGTATATATATATATATAAAGGGGATACTTTCTTAAGGGTCTTCACTTTTAATTCAGAATATGCACATATTTCAAATACAACATAATAAACTATACAGGCTATACAGATAAACAATTGCACCCTGGTACATTTGCTATGGGTCACATGGTCTAATTGCATAGTCCAAAAAAAAATAATCACCCAACAAAAACGTTAGGATTTTATATTTACTGCATGACATTGTAATGATCCATGTTAACATTATTTTACATATGTTTTAACGCTAAGCTTGGTTGATAGAGAAGTCTATAGCAAAAAAGAACACATCACACCTCGAAAGAATGCAAACAGTCCGTGACGTAGAGGAAGGCGGTGCTTGAGACAGGTATCTCGCTCAGGTGAATGCAGAGCGTGCGCCGCAAACTTTTAATACACCCTTCCTGATCTGTTGTAAGAAAAAAAAAACATCCAGATATTGGACAAGATGCCTGTTAAAAGCATGACGAGGTGTTTCCCGTTATTCTGGATGGGTTTAGGGTTTGATATTACTGGGTTAACATTGATTTTGATAGGGGTTTTTGCCCATGTCCAGCTGAGCGGCAGAGACTTTGGAGATTGTCTCATTTACACAGGCTCGATCATTATTTTCCTCAGCCTGATTTGGTGGGTTTTGTGGTATGCTGGAAATATCGAAGTATCTCTTGAAGGCATGGAAAAGGAAAACTCTACCAAGAAAAATAGATTTTCCCAATGGGCCAGGAAGTTTTCGGAGAGATTTCCCAAAAAAGGGCTAAAGACTCTTGAAACGAGAGAAAAACAGAGTATCGGGGGAAAGGACCTGATTAACGAAGCACCGTCCTTCTGCACTCCGACACGAATTGTCTGGGACACACCGGCCTCTTTTGTGTATGAAAACGTTTGTTTGGACACGAGTCTCGAGATCTGCCAGCACGAGGAAAAGCATTTGGAGTTGGATACTTTAAAAAGGTCTGGAACGCTGTTGGCGAGCATCAAAGAGGATAAAGCTGAGAGGCTAGTGTAACCTCACGCTTTAAATTAGGGTAAGTTATATACGTGTCTGTGTTATTGTTTTTGTATCAGTAGTTGAGCTAGCGTTTGGAATGATAAAACAGACAATATGCCGTTAACTCTAAACAACTCCCAATATATGGACAATATACATCACAAATGTCTCACATCTGAACATTTTACAACTCTATAATAAAGACAGGATAGTTTATTTACGGCTATGTGTCGGTAGACTCCGATAACAAACAGTTCCTTATTTAACTCAGTTAATAACTGTGACCTGGATCGCATGGCCTACTTAAACTAAAAAAAAAACAAAAAAAAAAAAAACATATCTAACCACCTGACCGTACTTTCTTTTCTGAAAGCGGTAGTGAAAATCAATGTGTGTAGTGCCTGGTCTGTTAAAGACGGTGGTCTTTGTATTTTATTACACTTTGAATTTGAAAGTGATACTTCTGCGTTCAGTGTTATGTAAATCAGATATAACTGCCGAATAAAGACATTCTTATACATGTTGTAATTGTTAGAGATTCACTATATAGTATCAAGTATTGAGGACTCCACCCACGATTGATATAAGTGTGAATTGTCTCTTAATGGTCACATTAAAGATAGATGGGTGTGTGCTTAGACTTCGGGTCGAAACGTTTGTCATTGAATTTTAGTATGTACAGTATTTATTTAAATCAAGAAAAACGCTCGCTGTCACACATCCATTAACATTTCAGCACCATTGAATGGGTTAACAGTCTGACCCAACCATCCCATCGTTTTCCTCATTTTAAAGTACGTTTAGTACATATTATCCCTGACATTGGCGACAGCAGTGGGGCATATTCTTTTTTGAAGGGTCTAGGTGGCACAGTGGATATGGTCAGTTGGAAAACTCTTTTGGACATTTTGTCCACATCACAAAAGTGCTATACATTTCTGCACAAGTGGCAGTCTCCTAAACAGTAGCCTAATGTTTAAAGGAGCACATCTGTTTTTATTCTTTAATGCCATAAAATGTAATCAAGAAAATCACATGAAATTGCTGACTCATTGTCACTTAGTACTTGGTGTGGATTACACAACTGGACAGCATTTAGTGCTAAGTGGTGCATGCTTTTAATGCTTTTTATTTTAAGTGATGTGCTACAGTAAATGCAAAATCTGCACTTTCCATTAGTTTAACACATTTCCATTCTAAAAACTGTATCATCTGATTTGTGGTTTTGTTTACGTACAACAGGTTTATAGGTCCAGAATAGGCCGCACAGGGAAGTTTTATAGTAGCATTTTACAGATTGAGGTAATGCCTGTCTAGAAACTGTATCATGCTTTGTATCACCAGATGAATCCCATTGTAAATTGTGTGACCCGTATTCCAATGAGCTTTTAAATGAATACATTGAACATTTTAATGGTTTAATTGAATAATTTAGCACTTGGTTGAAACAAAACTGACCGTCACAGGCAGAATTAAAAAGTTTCCATGGAAAGTACGTCATGCCTCAAATTAAAGTGCATGTAAAAAGGTTTTGAATGTAGGTGTGTGAATAGCCAGAAACACACTAATAGGTAACAGCATTATTGTTTTAAAACCATACAGGGCACTAGACCTTTTAATACTGCTTTGTGTTTGCTAACACGGCTGTACAGTCCAAAATAATATATATGTTTTTGTTTTCTTTACTTTCTAGGTGTCTTGAAACTGCTTTGAACCAACCACTGTTGCTGTTTGACCTACATTCTAAATATGGATGGCTTACCTTCTGCAGAGATAGCTTGGACTGATGGTACTGGTACATTGCAGCTAAATGGGCATTTTGTCTCAAAGCTTTAACCAGGCTGGCTACTGTATATTTATACAAATGGCTGGAAATATGTTACATAAAGAAGAAAGATAAGCATATTTGGGAATGGAAGTTATTTGGTAATAGTGAAAGCGGTTTTTTTTGTATTTTTGCATAAATCAATTTTGCATGTAAATATTGGGGGGGGGTTGTTTTGTTTTGTTTTTAAAGTAAAATAAATAAGTTACTGGAGTATGACAAATAAAATAATTCTGGGGAAAATCTGAATGTTTCCTAATGTCTTCTGCAGGGATAAATCCAAACAAATAAACGGGGGGGGGCATTCCTTTCCCCATGCCTAACCCACTCCCTATGTGGACAAGTATGCCTAATTATGGACATTAGATTACTGATATATAGATATCTGGACTAAACAAAGAAAATAAAGGTGTTTTCATGACTTCCTTCGATTGTTTAACCCCTCCTGTCCTCTGCTGACCACCTTTTAAAAGCGATATTACAATTTAAGGGGGGAGATGCAAGAAGAAAAAGCTTGGTCTCGTCGGTAATCCAAATCGAGAAGGATGGTTCTTCAGAGATCATATTCTTGCTGATCACAGCTTAGGAATGAAGATCAAACAGCAGGGCAAGGTATTCACAGTAATAACACAGCTGCATTGTAGTTTTGTGGTAATGTATAGCTTGTTTGTATCTTTTCATAAGCTATACTGACTGAACTACAATGGATTACAAAAGTTACAAGCATGACCCAGGATGTCTTTTTTAAAAGGGATACACTCCTAATAGAAAACCAAACAATGGGCTCATGTTTTTTTTCTTTATGTGTACCTTTTTCTTAGAAAAATAGTGTTGCCTGGCCAGGCTTACTGCTGCTAAAAATAAGACCGCAGGTGAAACGAGTATTGTCCCACATTCTGAGGGATTTGCTACAGATTGGCATAGTTACACACATTGCCCGAGATTCACTGGGAATTGTTGACAATGGCCGGTTAATGTTCGAAGTACTCTACATTTATGTTAAGAAAACAACATCTCCCAAAATGAGCAGCTATTGACGTCAACGACCGGGCACTGTTATCAGAGCCCAAGAGCAACGGCCAGTGACAGCATTGGCTAATTTCCGATCTTTGGCTGTAACATAGGCATTAATTGTAGTTTCCTCTGCAATACCCTAAGTATTGCCTAAGTGTACTAGTAAATAAACCAACCTTGTTTCTACTGGCAGAGGATTTTTTTTTCCAGTTACATACAATCGGCCAAAAGGTTATGTCAGTTATGCAATTTGACATGCTTTCAGTAAGTCAATTTTGTTGATACACAATGTAATTCTTGCTCTTGAAAGTCTACAGTATAATTAGTGACTGAGCAAGAAGTAAAACACTGTCTGCTTGTTTCATAGACATAAAGTAGATAAATATCAAATCAAAATACAGTAGTTATTTGATACTTTTTTAAAAGCCTTTAAGCATTGCAGCAGGTTTATTAACTTTTATACCAGTGTGAATTGTTTCTTGAGATTTTCATAATGTTGCTATTTTATTCCCCTCAAAATGGAGCCCATGGGGCTGTATCCCTGTGAAATAATTTTTGTTCTCTTAAAGCAACCTTTCATGAAGACCTTGATCGAGATATTTTAACATTTGTCTAAAATTTTACAAACATTCTTTGACCGTTCCACAATTCTGCAGTTCTAGTGTAGAAATAAGGTGCTGTATTCTATATTGTTCTATGGTATAATGCTGCAAATGTAAAGGTTACTTGCATCAAGGTTCTGGTGAAATTATAGCAAAGACGTGATTCACGGTTATGTCACCAGAACCCCAAGATGCCAATTTTAACCTAGAGTAATCGCAGTAGCTCAATTTGATATGTATTTCTTCTTTTAAGAATTTCTGAATTCTTGACGTAAAAGCAGTTTTCTAGTTCAAAGGAATACAGAACATCTTTGCTCTGCGTCATTCCATATTATTTTAATTTCAAAGGGAGTTCTTTGCCTGTGACCACAATAATACAGATTTCTGTTTGGCCATTTCATCAGTGGCAGGGTGTTCTGGAAATCTTTTTGAAGGTGATATAACATGCCAGTAAACACACACCCACACAGACACACCTGTGAGAAGGTCAAAGTCTTTTTTTAATGAGGTGGTCTTCCAACCTATTCAAAGTGTTATTGCAAGTTTTACTGCATGTCTGACTCAAACTAATAACTTGTGTTTGATACAAAAAAGAATGAAAAATACAGACAACTAGCGTGTGAGAAGCAGCAAGTAAAGCCCTTGTTTGTGATATAAACTGGATCCGTGTTTAACTGTCAGTAACCTATTAACCACCCTACAAGCTTGGCAACATTTGTTTCACCTTTCTGGGAAAAAAAAAATCCTTAAACTTACACCAGTAGGCTGTATAGTGCAAAAGCTGAAATATGTGCTATCACTGAATAACCACCCTCTGAAAAGAAAAGCGACAGTTAATTCAATTAGTGGATTCAAACTTTTGTCAGCATTCAACCAAACTTTGTTGAGGCACAGTATGTATATATGGTAAACCCAAGGCTTTGAAAATGGTTAATCATTTTAATAATGCAGTGCTGTGTTTGGGATGTCCCGTGGTTTTTGGTAGTGTTGAATGGTGCCATAAAACGGGGAAACAATGCAGGTCACAGTGATCCAGTATTCTGTGCCACAGATTCAACCACGTGGGGGGGAGGGGGGAAGGAAGAGGAGGAGGAGGAGTGAAGAAGCTTGGGGAACGTAAAAAAACTTGACTGTCAATAAATTCAAAAACGTATCCAACACCTTGTGCGCTTCATTTTCTGTAAACCGTTGAAATCCCAACAGTCACAGGACTCAAATTCTTATTCTTATAGAGGTATTGTGCCACCCTATATGAATAATAATCACCAGCTGTCTAGCTAGCACACATTGTAATCAAATGCAAAAGGGAATTGCATTCCATAAACACATTTATGAATTGTTACATGCCAAATAATTAGACAAGGAAGGAGGGAATACAAAAAACTGGGCAGGTATTACTGGCACCATTGAAGTAATTTAACCATCTTTGTTCGCCATCCCATGACAAGTCAGGTAAGGTAACATTTTGAATGTTTAAATACCACGTTATCAGTTTTCTCACCTGACAATGAATACTGCAAACTAAAGCTATATTGTTCCCTTACATTTTTTTTTATTACATTTGCAGTCATATTGCAGGCAACACAGAGTAGGTGTTTATTAGATGGCACAACTAAAACAGACATGTTGGCTAAGCTAGCCTGTATCTATGATTGACAACTAAGACTGAAGAGCACCTTAAAAACAGATGAATAAAAATACTTAAAAAAAAAAAAAAAAACCAGCAGGCTATTTGAGATCATAAACAGTAACAATGAAAATGTCAGTTAAAGCTACTTAACACTTCAGCAGTTGAGGACAGTCTTTAGTGATTTAGCTTCAGGCAACATTTAAGATCTAGCACAATGATAAAACATCCAAGTGAAAATGCTTTTTAAAATTTACAATGGATTACTATTCCTTTAATTCCAGTTAGTACAGGTTTAGGGTGGTTTGGGGGCAGTTGGCTTAAGACAGTGATGAATGATGAGGACTTGTCACATAAGAATAAATTATCTGACCTAACATCTGCATAATTAATGTAGCAAGCAGTTATTGTTTCCAGGTTTCCCACATCAGGAATAAGCCCTGGCCCATTACTGACTGATCCTGTTTTCTGGAGCAATCCTCTCACTTTGTTTTTCATCAAGAAGGGAAGACTGTCCGGTGAATGAAATTGCACCACACCTCTTTTTTTTTATTGTCATTGAAGTATAGCTGCTCTTTGCATACTTCCCTTTTTTGGTCCCAGCAACAGATGATCTTTTTACCCCAACTCTGCAGGCTACAAATTCCCCTCACTGTTGTGTCACAAGGGCCAGTTATGGATGAACCCTTGGGTCTTGAGCGCTCCTTTTTTTAACTGCACAAGCCTGGGTAACTATTTACTAACTTTTTACTTTTTATGGATGTTAATCGTGTAGAGTTTAAACACATAAGAAGGTTATGATCTAGTAGATCTTTGAGTAAACCTAATTGTTATCATTCATAGGCTTTGACTCCCCAACCACCCAGCTTCTGTGTGAAACTGAACAACATTCCTATTTGTCACACCTTGGTCGCGGAGAGGGAGGGGGGGGACAAGCTTTAAATAATTGGAAAACAAGTTTTCCTTTGTTGTTTGAAAACAATTGAGCCTTTATAAAAAGTCTACTTTGATAGATTTACGTTTGATAGTCTTGAATCTGTTCTTTATTGGTTTCTTAAACAACAGCAGTGTATATACAGAATATCATACAGTGTTGTATGGACAAGCTGATATCTACTCCACGAGTGCTCAGAACAGGGTTTCTTGGCCACTTGTATAGTTAAATAAGAAGAATTAAAAAGTACAGCTAATTTTAATGTAATTGCCTTTCCAGCTCATCTATCTGATACAATGACATTTCAAACGCCTGTATCACATCAATAGCAGTATCCTCTATACTATATTTTAAGAGATGAATGCATATATTGTTTAATTCGAGTAATTTTATTTTCAGAATTAATGCGTGGTCATCCTTAGTTCGGTAACCGACGCCCTTAATAAACAGTTCGCAGTAATGAAACATTCTCGCTGTGTGTGTCAACCATGCATTAAATTTCAAGGAACATAACAAACAAAGGTGAGTTGGCAGGAAATATGTACATCAGTCCAACCTATATTTACTCGGAAAGAGTTTATTTTACCAACAAGTGAATGAGTAAGGATCTTGAAGCAGTGAACTGCGCATTTTATATAAAGGATCTTTACATTAAAGTGCACTAAAACTTTAGAGATGTATTAATTGATATCACCTAATCTTTAACCATACATATCACCTAATGATCTGGTATCAGTTGATTTCACAAATAACATTTTGACTGAGATATTAGTTTTATAATTTTATAATTAATACAATTTAATATCAATATTTTCATTTTTATTCTAACATTCACCCATCAGCAATAGAAAGAAAGAAAGAAAGAAAGAAAGAAAGAAAGAAAGAAAGAAAGAAATAATTATATTTCGCTATAGTAAAATTACGAATCCTTAGGTCATTGTAATGAAATGACATATTCTACACGTTAAAATACAATCGTTGTTAAAAAAAAAAACAAACAAAAAAAAAACATTACAAAGTATTCTGCTTTGAATATCAAAAACAATACAAGTGACATGACAGTAGTCATATGTTAACCACGGGTTATAACATTCAGTCAGTTTGGGAGGCGTGTGAAATTTGCAGAGAAACTCCCCGTGTGTTTGATTATAAAGGGACACCTGTTTTGGTACACCTGAGCACTTCTTCAAATGTCCCGCGTGTGCCTTGCATAAAGCACAATTCGTGATGGGATGCTCAAAAATTGTGGGGCGATGTTTTCCTATCTTTGTGATTGCTATAGTGTTTGATGTTGTTGGGATTGTTCTCCTTTTACTTGGGATTTTTGCCCATTTCACATTTTGGGACTTTTTCATTTATACCGGAGCGATCATCATATCGCTGAGCCTCATCTTTTGGATATGCTGGTATAGTGTCAACCTTGAACCGTCTGAAGAGCTGCGCTTAGCTTGAAATGTTCTCACTTATCTTTAGAATTGTTGAACTACAAGCAATACTAGTGAAACCGTGAACATTTCTAGAGTAAAGGATTCCCTGGAAATCCCCCTGCTGAACAGAAGCCACCCCGAGAGATTTGAATACTAAAAGGTTTGTTTTAAAAGCAGCACACGTCTGTGAGGATTATCAAGTAGAACTGGTTGTCTTGTAAAAGTGGTTTTAAAATGGGAAGTGTCCCTTTTATTTCTTAAATGCAAATCACGGGATGTGGGAGAGAGGAATCCCTGCAGAGGGTGACATGAAAAACTTTCCTTTAAAAAAAAGGTTGCAGTTAATGATTATTACTTGTGTGATGTAACTACGAATTTTCGTTCAATGTAAAATACATATATAAGATAATGTTAAAGAAGTGCGTAATAATGGAAACTGACATAGTAAAAAAAAAAAAAAAAAAAACACATACTAAAACGCACACTTTGTCAGATGGGTCAATCTTATGTTTTACTAGAAAAGAACCAAGTTTTGTGTTTAAATCAAAATATCACTACTATTAGTAAGTAAGGTATGTGGTTTGGCTTGTATAATGAAGTGCTGGACAAACATGGGTTTTAATGTATGACGTTCTTTCAAATAGTCTTTAATTTTGAATTAGCTGAAAAACAAAACATCTTTGGAGTGAAATAAACCCGGTAGAACCCAATTAAATTACCTATATGTGCGGGTTTTTTTTTAAATATAATTTAGATTACTTTACGTGAATACATTTCTGCTACCTAATGCATTTAAAGCAGTTGTTCGCTATTGTATGTATTAGCGCTCCTTGTCCAAGCGCTAATACATACAGCAGTCAATAGCATTCAAATCTCACAGCCCTTTGTGGTGTGCTTACTACTTTTGTTGTCAACGCTTAGTAACAGAACATACACACCTATTAATCTTCACAGTTTTTTTTTTTTTAAATAAGAGCATGCAAATTATTTACTTCTTTGAAATCGTGTAGTTGTATCCATAGTCCTGCCTCCTAACGTCCAAGGTGCATTGATACCTTTTTACACCAAGGTTGAGAAATAACTCCCACCTGCATCAATGTCAAATGTCACATTGTATTTGATATTTATGAAATTAATTTGAAAACATTTTATTTATTTTTTCTTTAGGAACGAGTTTAACTCAAGATTGAAAGGTCATGCACTATTGAAGGAACTGACTACAAAGAATGAAGATATATACCTTTGCACTTAATTAACACTTTATTGTTTGCAATATAGCCAAAGTAGACATAAGGCTGCACATTAAAAGAAACCATTCAAGCTATTTATTTCACACAGAAAATGAACATTTATGGACAATTATGGATTTTCTGTTGGACTTTTGGGTAACATTGATTTACAGTGAATGTCCTCCAATGTTTTTAAATTGAGACCTCAAGTCTAAACCATGAGATCATAATCGGTCTGTTTTGTCTGTGTGCCATACTATTTGTAAATGCGATGCCATCGTCACAACCAATGAGGAATTTAAATACCACTGATACTGTTCACAAATGTTTACTGTTGTTCAGTGTAATCTGCGTTTGAGGTTAACTTTTTTTAGTTGTAATGTAATTTAAATATAACTATCTTGATCTTTTAATATATGTGTGTACTGTATGTACCCATGTGTGTATTCATGTGTTTTTATTGATATTGCTTGGATGTATAATTGTTGTATTGTTTCTTATTGAGAATTTAAAAAGGGAGCAACAGGACAGTTCCACGCCCTCTCTGTCTGGCTGTACCACTCAATCAACGAAATGTTAATGACAGAAGATATTCAGAAACATCACTTGATTGTTAGTGCTCACAATAAAGTGTTGTTTGTGAATGTGGCCAAAACACAGTGGGTTAGTTTTCCTAATGTGTGCTTATCGAGTGTTTAGACAGGACTTATTACACACATGCAAAGTGTGCCTGGGTTAAAGTGCTTTTAACAACATTTCAACCCATAAACTCTCTTTGTTACCTTATCTTGTTATACTGACTATTAGTTTCTACCTGCATCATTGTTTGATATACCCATCTGTTCAACTGTTCAACTGTGAATGGTAGGACATTGAATACGATTTAAAAGCATTTCTTTACAATATTTTACAACAGGTGGAAACTGACATCCACTTTTCAATTAAGAGCTATTTTTAATCTGAACCAGTTGAATACCTTCTTTGTCAGAGCTAGCTGCTAGTGTCACGAATACCTGTAAAACTGGACCTGTAGACCGCACAGGGAAGCCAAACCAAAATTACTTTTGTTTTGAGCTATTAAGATTGCCATCGCTTTCATTCACAACAATCAAACATCTGGCTGGTGCAATAGTGGTACCATGCAATAAATTACCAGTGTTTATTGGTACGTAAATATGAAAATGTTACCCCAATGGTACTGGTCTACCATTGTACAGAGTCTTTGGATTTTAATAGTTGCCACTATATTGCCATTGAAGATCGACTGAATCCTGGTTGAGATCAATATTTCAAGCTCGTTTTTTTCTCATTTCGATATCTTGATTTATAAGCAGTGTGCAGTAGTGGTTAGGGCTCTGGACTCTTGACCAGAGGGTCATGGGTTCAATCCCCAGTGGGGGACACTGCTGCTGTACCCTTGAGCAAGGTACTTTACCTAGATTGCTCCAGTAAAAACCCAACTGTATAAATGGGTGATTGTATGTAAAAATAATGTGATATCTTGTAATAATTGTAAGTCGTCCTGGATAAGGGCGTCTGCTAAGAAATAAATAATAATAATAATAATGGAATAGTGCAGTTAACTCTGCCTTGGAAATAGTGTCAAACGGGCAATAGAACAGGTGCATCGATCTCTAATATAACACAAATCACAAACCCGACACAGATCCACACACTGAAGAAAAGAAAGCGCTCCAACGCCAAAGTCCATGAAAACCAACAGGTCACTTTTATGCACATAACAGGCTAAGACAGTTGACAAACTGTGCAGAAAGAACACAGTGCTTGTATTTCTTTATTTCTATATCAAAAGTGTTTATTTTTCTTGAAGTTGAAAGTTATCTGCAAAATGTAACTTATATACATATTCAGCTTCAAAGTTAATTTTGAGTAAAGTACCTTTTTAGAATTCTTTTCTGTTGTTTATTTTCCACAATCCCATTATTACACCAGTGCTATCTCATATGTTACTAAAACTGCAGTACACTTTAAAATAGCTTCATTTGCAAAGGGAATCTGAATTAATCCAGTCAACAAAAAGACTTGTATTGGAAAAAATTTAGTTCTTTCAGGAGTTTCCTGGCTAGTAAGAGCTACCTTTAAAACTACAACAAAGCTAAGCTACTGGTATATCCATTGTATTATTGCAATTTTGTAATTATGGAATGGAAAGCTATTGAGCAAACACAGAAACATTTGTTACCTACACAATTCTATTTATGCACATTGCGCATTAGTAAATAAATGATTGTATTTCTACAAACTGTATGACCTACAGTGAATTTCCACTCGAACCCTTATCAACCAGGAAACTACTGTAGGTGTAAGTCCCTGCACTCATCTTTAAAAGGGTAATTGAGTTTCTAAATATACTGCAAAAGAAGACACACAGCATTCTTTGAATTTTTTTAACCTGTAATCTTTGCGAGTGAAACCATTCGAAGACCATATAATTACCTGAACTGGCAACACAATAGCACACTGGTGTATGCTGGTTAGAACTGGTGGGTTGATGGTTTTCAGCTGGTCGTACTGGTTCAGGAGACTTGGTGCTGGTTGAGGAGCTGGTTAAACTGGTCCAACAAATTACTCCATTAAAATCCATTAACTGTAACATTCTAGTCAGCTGTTTGTTGGCTACATTCCTAAGTGAATCTATTTGCTGTCTGATTTTATGTACCTGCCTTTATATACGGTGCCCAATAAGTCAGAAATGTTTGCTTCAATTCCCATGTACTAGTTGGTTACCAGCTCGCCAGCAGTTGCTGGAATTTTCTAGGGTGGTACTGATATAGTACTGTCTGCATGGCATACCATTGTAGCTGCCCATGTACTAGATCTTTAGGTAATGGCATTTTTTAAGTTTTAAAAGCTTCTTCGCTATACAGTACAATAGTAAGAGCTTATCAATGTGAAAGCATTGTCAAAGTATGGCAAACACAGAGTACTATAGTAATAATGTGATAGTTAATTATGGTAGACATAGCAAATGCATAGTTGTAACCATTGACAATAATGATGGTAAAATGCAAAATGGCAGAATCTTTGTTAGCATAGCTTTGTTAGCAACTGAAATTTTTCATCATACCAACTTGTTAGACTTGTTTATAGCTGCAGCTCTTCTATGAAATGCTATTTTAAGGTGTTCTTTGTCAGAGCTAGCTGACAGTGACTTAAATACTCCTAAACCTGTGAGAACACAGGGGAGCAAATCAACAAGACCATTTCAATCAGTACATGTATACTTCTGTCTTAAATACCACAGCAGTTCCAAATGAACTAGTTTCACACAACTTTCGTATTTTGTTTTTTGTCACCTTCAGATTTATGGTTCGGTGAATTAGTCTCCCTAATAGATACAATTTATACCTTATCCCTAAATAATGTGTTATCAACACACGTTGACCATGTGACTGCCTTCACGTGATTCACAAATACATTTTCATCACATGGTGATCATACATTTTATAGGCAGTGTGGAAAGGCTATTATTGACTCGTACAGAGGTGTTGATAGGGTTTCTCAACCTAGATTTGAGCCATTAAACTTTTTTTTTTTTTTACTGTATTCCAAATATTGATCCAGGACTAACTTTTCTTAGCATTTGAACACCAGAAAAGACTATATAACACTCTAAACTGTATGTGATTGCCGTATTACCTGTTTCAATCACTGAAAACAATGAAAATGTGCTGAACTTGTTTTTTGTTGTTTAAATACATGTTGACACATCCTAAGGGTATAATTCTCCTGTCAAAGAGTCCAATCAGTTACTTAAACTTCACACCAGACAGAAAGCTGGAAGCTCTTGCACTCCAAATAATGTGAAGTTAAGCTAAAAACACAGACTTACAGTTAAATACTGGCACTGTATTTCATCAGCAGTGACATGCTATATAACTTAAAAGGTAAACATTAATTGCTATGTAGACATAAAAAGAGAAGTAACTAAGCAAAGCATTCAGAAGGACTCTGGCACATTAGCTGTGTACCATATCTGCTTTACATTTTGAGCAATTTAAGCTAACAATTGGTTACTGACGTGTGAGAGAGGTGCATTTCTCCCATTTATGGGAATTTCTATTCTCATACTTACAAAACCCAGCTAGAATAATTAAACCTGATCTTCCTTTAGTACCGTTACATAACACACACTCATGTTTACATTGGAATACATTAATTGAAGAGCCGACTATGTCATCACCTGATACTGAGGTGGCAAACCTCTTGTCAGTCTGAAATACCTTAAGGTTACAATAATGTTTGGGGAAAATACATTATTCATAAACATGGTCAATTCAAAAAAAGAAAATCTCTCACCACAGCAATTCGTCACAACAGCCTGAGAGATGTAAATTGCTCTCTTTAATTGTGAGGTCGGCAAGAACCAGTTTGATTGCAAGCATGGTACAGAGAAACACATGTTAGAAAGTATGTAAGGAGAGGCATGACATGTCTACGTTTAATGAATCTCCTTAAAAAATGTAATTACAGTTCCTATGTAAACTGTGTGTCAAACTGTAACACTTGACATTATTTTCCTACATTTTAAAAACACAGCCGTTATACACATGGTGCTGTGTACTTATGAAACAACAGCTCTAATTACAAAATGAGCAATGTGAGCAGTTTCTCTTACAGTGAATTTATATGTTTAAATAAATATTGGACTGCAAACTACAAATGCAATTCGAGCATTCTGTGCAGTTAGCAAGCTTACCCAAAACAGCAGTAATGTCTGGTAGGTCAAATACTATTGCATTTCTTCACTTCCAACGTATCAGATTTCCTGCTGTAAACCTCTAGCGAGACCACTACATTAGAAAAGTAGCATTCAAACAGAGCAGTAAAGTGAAACTTAATTGAATCTATTGATTGTATATGGCTTTCATTTACATGTGGCTGATGTTGAACAGCCTTTATCCTTGCCATTACAAATGACTTGGTGGTCATAATAATAGATTATTTATAGTACACCCTGCTATTGATGTGGTACAGCCATCTGAAATATGTTTGTATTAGATAGCTTGTATAAAATAGCTTTATTGAGATTAGCTTTAGATTTGTTATAATTATTTTAACCATATATTAAACAATACTGTAGGGTGCTGTGGCCCTGTGCAGTGGATATCAGCTTGTATTTTATAGCACTCTGTACAATACATCTTCAATATATATATACATTTGGTGTATTTGAGAGAACTTCAGTTTAAACTACTGAGTTGTTTGGTTGTAGTTTTGTAAAACTGTATACAGAGGAGGCCACGGAACTGGATTTTTTGTTTATGTTGTTAGTGCATTAAGGTCTCCTTGGCGACCAAAGGAGCTATGAAGAGTAACAGTGCATTTCTTTTGTCCAACTACTAAGCAAAGGATGCAATGTGGCATATAGCATAAGTTAATTCCTTGTTTTGTCCTGTCAGCAATCTCACATACTCTTTTTTTTTTATATATATATATATATATATATATATATATATATATATATATATATATATATATATATATATATATGCTACATCCTACAACATACAATATATAACTCTCCACAGCATACAATACATCCTACAACATACAATATATAACTCTCCACAGCTAAAATATAAATCATAGACCTTATAGCAATGCATCCAATATAAACTGGATATAAATTCAAATATATGCTTACCTTCCAGTATATGGAAGTGTAGTGTAGGGGATAGGAACAATAAGAACTGTCTTCAAAAGGCAGAGACTCCTAAATATGACCAAACAGCAATCAGTTTTTCAGAGACCCTTAGAGCATGGACCACATCAGCTTGCAAGGTCAAGATCAAGTTCATATAGGATTTTTCCTTCATTGAATACATCAGGAGTCCCAATTAAATCTGATCATCAATCTACCTTGACAGTTCTTATATTTGAGTTGATATATTCTAGAAGGATCCGGTCAACTCTTTTTCAAACTAATTGGAGTTTATAAAAAACATTCACAATTAACCATATATTTCCTCTGAGCAGTACACCATTTCACCTTTTCAGATTAGTTTACTTTCATATACAGGTATGTATGTTTAACAATTTATCGAACAAAGACTGTAGGGGTTTATCATAAGCCCTTGTTTGAAAGTACAGTGGTCAGTTCAGTTATTTTCATTTAAATTTAGGCTATAATGAACATGTTAAATATAATAGCCTTATTTAACTGTGCCATGCTTGGACTAAACCTGACCTCTCTGTTTCTAAAAATTCGCCTGCACAAGCAGGTTTCAGACATCCTGTTTATTTGCCAAGTCTAGTGTTTTAATTAATATGAAACTCCACTGTAAGCGCTTTTCCAAATTCACTACATGAAGTCATTTTTTGGCTCTCAAACATTATCCCAATTATAGTCGCTACCTATCTGATAAGGACTGATACTGTAGACAACTTTTCTAATTTAAATGAAATGCTCGCTTCGGTTTCAGCTTTCATTCATTTCTATAATATAATGAAGAGAGTTAATTTTGCTCATTATAGAGAGGCCTTAGATTCAAAACTGTTGACGACCAGTAAATCTCGCTTTGATTGCCAAAACCTATTTTTTCATGCCCAGTACTGCTTTTGCTTGTAAGCAGGTGAAGAAGGGGTCACAAGTTTACTGTATAAAGTTATCCAATACAGGTTACTCCTTATTATCTTACTTTCAAACTTTGTAGTAAAACCTTTATACAAACCAAACATTTATAGTATTTAGTTTAATTGATATTTTAATGTCTAAAAGACTTTTTGTTTAGTTGGAGACAAACTGAACTAATTCTTAAATTGATCAGATTAAATGAACACCATCTAAAATGTGTCTTAACAATCTGTCTACAACATTGTCAATGTCAAGTTTCTGTTGTAGTAAACTTTTAATATGTTCTTTCAACAGTTTAGCTTTAAATTATTATTTATTTCTTAACAGACACCCTTATCCAGGGCAACTTACAATTGTTACAAGATATCATATTATTTTTACATACAATTACATTTTTTAAACATTATTTTTTACAAACAATTACCCATTTATAAAGCTGGGTTTTTACTAGAGCAATCTAGGTAAAGTACCTTGCTCAAGGGTACAGCAGCAGTGTTCACCACCTGGGATTGAACCCACGACCCTCCGGGCAAGAGTCCAGAGCCCTAACCACTACTCCACACTGAAGTCATTTAAGCTTTCAATGGAGGGTCCAGTTATTTTCATCTATTGTTAACATGTAGAATGTAATAGTTTTATAGTGACTGAACTAAATCTGACTTCCTTCTTTGTTCATACAAAATCCAGTTGAAGCAGGTTTTAAGGCATCCTGAACTTTCAGGTAGGCCTGACCTTTTAATACCAGGAGCTCTCTTTTTCAGACCTTACACAGACTTATTCAAAAGGATACAAAATACAGGATCCTACAACATTACTATTAGCAATGTATTTCATTCTATAGCATCCAATCCATATATAATAAGTCAGCTTGTTCCCAGCAAGATTCAAATTCTCCTCCTGGCTCAGCTCGAAGTGGCTCTGTGAACACCACAACAGGCCTGTGCATCCAGCGTTTTACATCATAGGTGTGGGCAACCAGGGCCTTTACTTGATACCTGCAAAAACTTAAAGATGGGCTCCCATCTCTACATTCTCATTCCTATCGTCAATGGGCAAACTATGGAATTTACAGACCCATTATTCAAAACCATATTGCTTTAGCCAAATAACCAGTCTCCCAAATGGATATATGAAACCTTGCTTTAGGTAAACTTCTGGTTGATTTAAAAGTCTAAGCCAAGGACTTTAACTAACAGGAAAGGTTAAATTAATTAATTAATTTGAGAAACTTTTTTTCTTATATTAAGTGGAGATAGACTAAGGGCATAGGCTAGGAGATGTCCTGACCCAGACAGTGGTGAGGGTATGGAATGGGTTACCTCACCATGTTGTTGTTGCTGAATCATTTTCAGCTTCACAGGGTTTAGATTTCAGTTACTAGTAGCTGGACAGGCCAAGTGGCCTGCTGTCGTTCGTAAGTCTTGTTATGCTCTTATGTTCTTATAAAAAACTGTATACCAAAAAAAAGAAAAAAAAGGTAGGGCCTTTTGAATAGCTGAAAATAGATAGGTTTCAGAATATCTTCTTTAGATAACGATAATATTTGACTGAATTAGGGCTTCAGCAGCATCTACACGCAATCTGGCAGTATTTAAATTGCCTGCTCCGGGAGTATGTGTGCCTTCAGGATAAGCTAATGATGTGTGCTCCAAAAGATCCACCTCTGGATTCTCCTGGAAAATCTCTTATCCCTATTTCCTTAACTGAATCTCCTGAAATGTAATACAGCTGCTCATTTCCCTTTTTTTTAATGGCCAATAATATGTTTTACATTTCTTCATCCCTGGTGTTGATCTGTAGCCTCAAAAATGTTAAACTGTTTTTTTGTGCTAAAAGGAATTAAAATGAAGGAATTAAAAAGCTAGCTGCTTTAAAGATAAATAAAACACATTCAGTATAGTGGAAGCACCATTCCAAGGTATACAGCAACATCAAAGCAGCACCTTAAAGCTTAAAGATACCCATAGTGATGTAAAATTTATGTGTAGATGCTCACAGATATGATTCTCAGACAAATTGAAAACCAACAGAAAGCTCACCATTAATAAAAAAAAATATGTGTAAGCTTGCAGGGCAATATAACAAGCAGCAGCCAGTTTAAAATGAATGTTAATGAAATTAGATCAAACATTCGGGAAATGTGAATCTCTGGTTGTGCCTTAATGTGTTTTTTTTTTTATTTTATTTAATTGAAATGGTAATTTCCTCTGCTCACTGAAGAGCCATCTGTATTCTTGCCCTAAACACGGTACCTTTTACAGAGGTTTATTACTGTAATAATCCAGTTCTCAAACTCAAACCAATTATCTGATCAGCGTGTTATTGACTGGAATTGAAAATTTATGAATTTTATAATCAAAAGCAAAAAAATGATTCCAAAGCTCACAAAACATTATTTTTCAGTGAAAATGAAACTAACACAAAATACTGTTTAGTTTGTATTTTTGTACAGAACAGTAAAAGGAAAAAGACACAGTCATTGAAAAAGCCACTTATCAAAACTAATATATTACTAAGTTTAATTTTCATTTAAGGAAATGCTAAATATACTGAATCATACAGTACTGTCTTAAAGAGGACAGGGACATAGACAGTTAATTCTAGCACTAGCACCAGACATTAAAGATACAACTAACTGATAGTTACCACCTAGTTGAATTAGGATTATTGGCGACCCAACAGACATCAAGATTCAAGTACTTAATTATACCACTGTTAAATTCAATCATGTGTGTACAGTAAATGACAGAATAGCCTTTCACACAAATACTACAAAAAGGCTAGACTGTACCACTCCCCCACACACACACAGTTGATGAGTATCATTAAGAGAGAGAACAATGTTCTTCACATTTACAGTGCCTCTGTTCTCAAATGTTAGTACAGGAGGGAAATTCTAGATGAACAAGATTCTTTATCAGCACTCACACCCTTAGGCCCCCACATCTTTGGTAGATTCCTATGAAAAACTATAGCAATGAGTTCCTTTACAGTGTTTGCACAATCCGCTGTGACATGGTGGAAAATTCCATGCAGATTCCACAGCAGTCATATTCTATGCCACCTTCAGACAGTCATGGAGGAAATGTTCTACTTATTATTATTTATTTCTTAGCAGACGCCCTTAGCAGGGCAACTTACAATTGTTACAAGATATCACATTATTTTATTTTTTACATACAATTACCCATTTATACAGTTGGGTTTTTACTGGCGCAATCTAGGTAAAGTACCTTGCTCAAGGGTACAGCAGCAGTATCCCATTGAACCCACAACCCTCCGGTCAAGAGTCCAGAGCCCTAACCACTACTCCACACTGCTGCCCATGGTCAGCTACTCTACAGAAACCCCTCATCTTCAGCATTTTGAAGTGCAGTCTAATAACAATTAAACCATTAAACATCATCTTATCTAGCTCCTAAATCACACTATAGATAACAGTAATCATACAGTACTTTCATGGGTGCCAAATATACATTTTTTTGTATACTTCCCAATGATAATTTCACCTACTGATATTCTCAATAATGGTTTCACAGTCTCCCACTCATAAACTTTTTTTTTTTTTTTTTTTTTTGTCAGCTTGAAATCCTACCTCGTCCCTAGAATTACAGAATTGTCTAAGCTTTTAAGAATCTCAAAGTTCTGTCCTAAACATTTGCTGTTTTTTATTTAATTTCAAACACAACAAAAAGTCACATTTGTTCAAATAATGAATGAAAGAGATTGAAGTAAGCTATAAACCAGGTCCATTAAACTCGTATTAATGGTGCCTGTCTATTAGCTCACCACACATACTTTCTACACTTGTGACAGTTACTGTCAAATATAATTCAAATGAAGCTCATTAAGATTTAAAACATTCCATATAGACTTCAGGGTAAAATAGTAACAGCTAGAAAACACAAGGAACATTTTAACAGCAATGTGATTATTTCTTATTAAATTAGGGCCAAATGGGACAAGGGACAAGCCTTGATGGATCAAACTGCCTCGACTATTTCCCAAACTCATTCTTATGTGTGGTCAGGAAAAATAATTGGAAAATCATGTTTAAGTGTCCATATTCCAGTTACCAAAACAGGTCAAAGAATCAACCCAAGTGAACCCAAGTGATTCTTTTCTGCTTTGGGAGCCTGTGGTTTTACATGGAAGAGCATTACCAGACTGGCGAAAGTGCAATAAGATCCCTAAATGGACGGTAAAAGCTTCTCGATGCAATTATCATCCTACTGGTATTGTATGTTTAATACATGTGCCTTGAAAACAATCCATGTGATATAATAGCTGTAGATTAAAGCACTTCAATATTTAAAGATATGCTGCTTTTAAAAAATAAAGCTTGTTTTTATAGCTTTCTGAGCCAAGAAACCATCTGACTGTAAAGAACAGAACATTCATTTTTAAATAAGAATAATGAGGGGACACTGAATAAGCATCCGCCTTGTCTAAAGCAGCAATAACTGTTCAATCTGGTGGTTACTGGTTAATTCAGGTTTCTCTGTAAAGCTCTCATTCTTTCCTTATTTTAATTTGCCCTATTGTGAACTTAGCTGGAACTGAACCCCCTGTATACAAATACTATAGTACCGTTCAAAACCAGGTTTCCAATAGTATATTACAAACTAGTGGCTCCTCTGCCTAGCCCCCCTTTCTTTGTTTTTCAGCCCAAACCTTTATGGAAATTCTAATTTACTGTAGTATTTACAACAGTACTATAGGAAACTAGTGTTTTTAAATAGAACTCTGGCATTTTTTTACTAAAACAACGACGGCAAACGATATTCTGGCATTATCACAGTGATTTAATTCAGGCCATAAATGATCAGTTAGACAAACAATTATAACACAAAACCAGGGTTTAGCATAATAACATGATATGATACTTACACTCATTGCTTTCACAAAACATTCTTTTGACATTTATTCGAATTGTTATTATAGTTGCATGGGAAAAGTGCAAAATTACTGTGCAGATTACTGCGGCAGACTTTTAGAACACAATAGCAACCATTGTAATTACTGCATAATAAGTATCATTATAATATCAAGCTAAGAACACAGGACTTCAAAAACTTTTGTACCAAATCAGAAACTTTAGTACCACAGTGACACCTGCTGTTGAAAACTAGTAAATTAAAACAGGAGCCAAAATTATATGAAAAATAAATATGATCTGCCACTGGCCATTATCAAACTAATATTTTACTCACTCAAGATAAAGACTACAGGATATTATACCCAATAGCATAATATGTTTTCTCATGACATTTTTTTGTGTGTCTCTACTGCACTGAGCAACAGTAAAAGGGTCCTGTATTCTAGTCCCCTGCTGCTCTGAATTATATTGCAAACTTCATCCCCATTTTGATAATGGTTCATACCAATGACCCTTCAACATGAGTCTGTCTGTACCCATGCAGCACGTATTACCCTGTAAGAATCCATTAGCCAAAATGTTTTTGTCCATTTGACTTCTTACAGTTTTACCACAGAATTGGATAAGCAACTAGTGGTTTTCCATAATAGCATTTATGTGAATGTTACCCTTTGTGGTTCTTAAGTAGGTTTTTAAAACAACTTTCAGTTAGTAATACAGTTTTATAATCTACATTGGCCCCTTGCAAAGGTTTGCAAATTTGACATCACCAACAGTGTTTTTCAAAGTGTTAAAACCATCTACAGTATTAGCTGTCCCTTGACTGATCAGCTGGCCATATATAGTGTCACCTCCCTGTGAAACAGAAAGTTCTGTTCCTAAACAGAGGTGGTGTCAAAACTCAATGATCCCTCAAGCACCACATTTCACTGCTTGCTCCTGCCCTGCTTCCTGCACACTGAGCCAAAACGCATGCCCACTTCACTTTCACACTTACGTTTTGGCAGGCAGTATATATCTAGATACTCCAACTGTGAGGACATTGTTTAGCATATTATGAGAGTATCAGAGGCTGGGTATACATGAAGGTGCCTGTCCACACTTATGTGATTACATATATCTAGAGGACCACTGATCCCACTGTTCTTAAAGTTCTTGAAAATATAAAATCTGGAGATACAGTATATGAATATAAGGGTCCCTGTAAAGAAACATGTTATATATATATATATATATATATATATATATATATATATATATGTGTGTGTGTGTGTGTGTGTGTGTGTGCTATAATTTCTTCTATAATTTCAAATCTCTTTTAAAAAATGAAGTTATTGCAGAATTATGACATGAGGGGTAGTTTATTCATTGTGCCCCATGATATGTATCTGATTTTCTTCTATTGTTAATGTCTGGCTTTTATAACCCCATTTGTGTGTTTTTGAGTCTCTTTTATGTAAAATAGTGCTTTATAATAGGGCTTACTTCTGCTTCTGAGAGTTTCCAGTCTTGTCATTGTTAAAACATTGTGGAAACAGCTGGGATAAGATTGGTAGTGGATTGTAGACTAGGAACTATTGACCATTAGATGAACTAATTCCCTTCCTTTATAAGTTATAATGACATTTATAATTGCACTACATCCTGTACTCTAAATGAAACCCATACAGAGTATCATGGTCTTGCTTGCAGGATATAGTTAATGGAATTCTGTACTATTGTATTATAATTTTAATTCACTTACAACAAAGGCTCTGTATCAAATTGTCTGTAACAGACTTAAAAAAAAAAAAATTAAAATAAATTTGCAACAAAAAAATCTAATAGACACAACACATTTTCCTTTTAATCTTGCTGTAAATTACATTTTTTTAGACTTTATTTTCATGCAGGGAAGCCCATCTGTTCTGCCACAATTATTCCATAGGTTGAGGATAACACTGCTTCTGTTTCCTGTCCAAGTGTACTTCCTGTTGAGGATTTTAAGTAAATATACTCAGTTTTGTAGTTTTTAAAAGTATCTGCTTTGCTAAAATGCTTGTTCTGGTTTGCTCAGAAAACTATTAATGTAAGTAAGTCAAAGTAAATGTGATTTGCTTTTTTAGTTACTTTCAAGCAGATATGTGCTTACCATAAATTACTAAGCATTGAATACAGTGTCCCGTGTCCCATGAGTGCCAGGACACTTTCTTCTCTGGTAAAACAATAGCACAAATAAAGTGGATGTCACGTGTAAATGGAGGTAAATGCTGGTAGTCTACTTTACTGTGAACACTATCCAGTGCATGAAAAGGAATGTTTTAAAAACACGTTCTACCCAGGTAAATAAAAATGAACTCTCAATGTTTGTTAAAAGCTTTGATTTAAGAGACAAGAACTTCATGAAAGATGTTGTGCTAGATTAATTATAGTTTGGCCCAGGGACCAGAGGGGGTCTAATTGAGACCCGGGGGCCTAAAATCATTCAAAATGTATGGCAGTGCCATGGCTGCACAGTATAATGGCTATGGCACTAACATAATTTTTATTTAATCCAGACCAGGCAAAGACAGGAATGCATTTTGTTTCATATAGATTGGTTAAATGGTTGATTTATTGATTAGTTTAAGACTGACTGAGGGTCAGTGTCCTGGCTCAAGAATCATGCATACTTGTAATAATTCCACAGAAAGAATCTCTGCTACTGTAGACAGTTTGAAAAAATGAAGGCAGGAATACACCCCAGTAAATAAATGCTTTGTTTTAAGCATGCTTTTAGCAGTTATTAGCACTACAAGAAATATTGCCAGTTCTTAATGTCAGTTCTGGTTCAACAATTGTTCTCATACATTATGGAAATCCATTAAATACATGCTAGTAACATGTGTGAGTAATGTGTTCCAGCTAATCCAATTCAGATGTAACCCCTTAACCTCCACAATTGTTACATTTTTCCCTAAAATATCTAAAGCTAGTCTATCACAGACCCCTTTATCTCTGATCTCCATGGGCCCAATATCGTAATGTTCAATCAGACATTTCTCCTGCCCTGAAACATACATATCAGAATCATTTCAAAGGTGCAAAATAATATTGGACTGAGCACAATGTTGAGGAAAATGACTTAAAATATGGTTTTAATCCTATTATAAGGAATATATCGGTTATATTATATAAGAAGAGCCTACCAGGAATTATTAGGCAACTGTATTTTATTTATTAAAAAAACACAAATGTGATATATAGTAGGAAAATTATAAATTAATATGGCATGAGTGGAGTCCACCTTTAATGATCATATGTGTCACATGTATTAATCCTATATAATATTCTTGTGTAATGTTTAGCTGATGCAGGACTTTTGTATCCAAAACGTCCTGAAGAAATTGTATTTATGTTTTTCTATTTTGCAAGGGTTCCTCAATTCTTGCCTTTTAAAGTTTCTTATTATATATATATATATATATTCATTTTGTTAGATACAGTCAAGTACAAAAACTTTGCTAAAATGTTTTTTTATGTTCCTATTTTTCCTAAAGACACTAGGTGGCGCTGTAGGACAATTAATCAAATAGAGATTATTGAACAATAAATTAGAATATGATGATATCATTAACCATTGTACCATCACACTGTTACAAAAGGTTTATCTCATATACCACATTCTTACTATTTGTTATTGATTTCTTAATAAACTTTTTTTATTTTTCCTGCTTAATTTTCTTTTTTTTTTATAAAACATTGTATTTTTTTTTGTTTAATTCATTACTTTGTTATATTTTACAAAAATAATAATTATAATACATGTTTACACTTTGTATTTGAGTGTATATGCAGTAACATAGCTGCCTTCTTACAGTAGTGTAAGAACTTATCTCATTGATTACATCATTTGTCCACTCCCTTATTCCTGTTCATATAAATTAAAACAATATGTATCTACCCCTGGGAGTTCGGAATATATTTGTGTATGGCTAATCTGTTGTGTGATCTTTGGTGTTTATATACTCCATTGCCTTTGACCAATATTTACAATATTACAGCCCTTAGTGTAAAATACTTGAAACATCTGGCCCTATTGGCATACATACAACAGTTAAAAATGAATTGGAAGTCATTGGAATGGTTTATCCAATCAGGAGAGTAGTAGAACACAAACCATCGATTTTTGTCTTCTGAATGGGAGCACCAATATTACTGTTGCTGCCTGCCTTGCGTCACAATGCACAGTGAATCCTGGTGAACTCGACATTGCTTTAATGAAAGAATTCTCCAGGTCAGGTGTGACCTCCTTGATATCAAGGTCCCCAATCATATGCAAATGTATTCAGTACAAAAATGCATGAGGCATCTGTGGAGGTGGTGCTTAAATACGGGCCATTTGCGAATGAAGTGAAGCTAAAGCACAATGAATAAGAATATGCATTGTTTTGGGTACTGATTAAAATGAAAAAATAGATGTAGGCAATATTATAGCTTGTTTGGATTATGATTGTTACAAAAAGCAAGGTAGTATTCTGTTGTTAAATGATCTGAACTTTACCAGGAATATTGTGAAAGACTGTGATATAGAGTTGATAGCAGGCTGATGTAAAATAATCCCCTTCCTTCTCTTGGGCACAACTGGCAGATATCATGAGTACAGCACAGCTTGCAATTATCATTCTGGATGTGTACCAGTCTGCCGTCAAACAGCTCTCCCCAATGCCCTGCTTTTTCTTTTTTACACTGTGAAATGGGAAGGAGGCTATGTGAAGAGCTTTTGGACAGTGTGACGCTTTAAAAAAATGGAGCATTCTGTCACCTGGACTGTAAGCACAGCTCAGATGGATTGACCTTCCTTACAGCTAGAGACCCAAAATAATGTTTATATTTCTGAATGTATGTACATTTGTCCTAGTTTAGGGTCCAGTTCATTTAACTAAAACAAATCATTATATGAAAATAAACAATGAAAATTTGCAGCAATTTGTATTTTGATTGGATGTGTTCCTCACCAATGCATTTTCTTTTCACCTAATTAAAAAGGGTATTGATTAAGGGCCTTATAGTAGGTCTTGCTTTGATCAGTCTATACCAGGCCTCATATGGGTTTTTAGAGCATTTTACAGCACCGGGGAATCGCCCTGGATTGAATCAACCACCCATCTGGGGTTATCATGGGATTATCCCTAAAAACAAAACTGTGGATGTAATCTAGGGTGCCCTAGTACTGTAAAATGCTCTAAACCCCAAGCAATTAACTCTTGACTTCCTACACGCGTACACAATTGTTACAATTAATTAAATGAGAGCTTAAATCTCTCCAATACAGAACCCAAACTGTACTGCAATCTCTATCCTTTTTTTTAGTTTACACAGAAAGCACAATTAAAATATGTTTTTACATACGCATACCAGACATTTACACATCTAGAGAAATTCAGATCCGAGTGTGATGAAACTTGGTTCGGACTTTCTTTAACACAAGGTATTGTGCGTATCAGTATCTGTGATTATGGAAGCATCTGTAAGTCACACATATGAATATGGTATGGATGTAACAAGTCCCGAGATTTGTTTCTTAATGATATTGATAGCTCTAACTTTACAACTGTGGCTGGGGATGTATTTTACTGTTACAGCATTATTGACTGATGTCATGTTTTTTAATGGTGGTGACATTAGTGAAATACTTTTGACAAACATTTAGACTACAAGTCTTTCTCGGTGTCTTCAAATAAATGTTTGTCAAATTTTACAATTATTTTAGTATTACTTTAAATGATGATAAAGTATGCTATGTACAAACAAATACACTGGAATCATATTAATTTGTTGTAATAATCAACAATTTCACACTAAAATAGTTTTTTTTTGTTTCTAATGAGTACAGTTTCCTATTCCTGTGTTTTCTATAGAAAGTCGGCCTTGTTGAAATGATTGTTGCAGTTTGTTTGTTTACATTCCTCAGAGGTAGTTTTAGCTGTAGAGCCCCCTTCTCCCCTCCCCCCCTCCCCCTTCCCACTGACCCCTGCTTGCCACTCACTCACTCTGTGATTCAAATAGGATTGTTTGTGATAGTATTTTTAGCAGTAGTGGGATAAAAAGAACTGAAATGGGGGAAGGGAGTCACCATGGTTTCTTTCTTTGCACTGTATATTGAGAACCTTTTACAGGATTGATGTATAAAACTGGTGTTTTCAACATGGACTTTCAGACTAATAATAAGTAATAGTTTTTAACCTATAGGGCCGTGTGGCAACAGGTAACCTTCTAATATTGGGAGCAAGTTTGGTTATTTTGGGTGGGATTGTGCCCTATATTTTTGTTTGTTATTTGTTTATTTTAAGGTGTTTTGAAAGGGCTTTTGTATAATTTCCTCTTTTTACCCAGTAGGAATATATTTTGAAGGATTTTAAACTAATACATGATAAAAGATTGTTCCTAAGTGCTGTAAATTACAACACGAGTGTTACAGGAAATAAAATGCACAGGGGAACATGTCACTGCCTTAAAAATGTATTTTAAAAAAGATTCTTCCTGAAGGCATGAGTGGGGGCTTTGTTTTATCTACTGATCGTGGTTTCATTTTGCGTACACAAGTAGATGGTGGAATGTTAACGTTAGAGTGCCTTTTGGAATATCCAAGTGGCCCGATATCACAAACTGCATAGCCTTTTTTTTAAGCCCTCAGCTAATACTTTTCCACCAACATTTAAGGATTATAATAACATTATTTCAGGCCATGTTTAAAATTCCATGAGGGAGAATGTTACCCTCAGTAATTCCCACACAAGAATAACACCAAGCCAGTATTCATGTCAAGCGTTATCCTTGGTGAGATGTACAGTACAACATTTGCACATAGGCTTCAATCCTCTTTGGGTGCCAATAACATTCATATATATATTTCCATTAGTAATTCCCCTGTATCTGTCTGTATCAGTCCACTGATGAATACTTTAGGAAATCTTTTAACCTTTAATTTTGTTTTGTGAAAGTTAAATTTTGCAATAATAATATCTATCTCTCTATCTATCTATCTATCTATCTATCTATCTATCTATATATATTATAACAGATCTTACAGTGCATTGCTCTTATTATTTTTGATTATTGTCATATATGTATGTAAAGTGCTTTGTGATCCCCGAAAGGCGCTATATAAAATCAATAAATTATTATTACATTATTATTATTATCTTATTATTGTATATTGTGTTTGCTTAGTACTGTAATTCCAAACAATATGCCAGCGTCATTATTATTATTATTATTATTATTATTATTATTATTATTATTATTATTATTATTATTATTATTATAGCTGCACAGTGACAAATATTAAGACACACATGCAAGGTATATAATGTAGTGTTTGCCACTTTCTCCTTTCAAAAAAAAAAAAAACATTTTTCGAGACACTGACACGTTCCATTGTATTTTGCTTCCCGTAACACTTTCGTTGTAATTTACAGCACTTAGGAACAATCATTTGTCATGTATTAGTTAAAAAGCTTTCAAAAGATACTCCTACTGGGTAAAAAGAGATTACAATTAAACGACAGTGCCACGTCCACGGACCAGTGCTCTGCTGTATTTGACACCTGTTTATCTCCTGTCGTTAGGTGCTGATTGATCTTATCTACTCCACCCCCCCAAAATCCTGTGTTTACAAACAGTTCTTGCATAGGTCACTGGCCAGTCGCCACTGATGATGTCACTGAAAAAGCACATGTTTGTTTGTAACTTCGATACCCTTGGAAGAAAAAACTCTCCAATACAGAACCCAACACATAAGGGTTCTCCCGCAATTCAGACATGCGTTTGTTTTTGCAAGCTCTTGTGTTTTAAATGTATTAAAGTGTTCGTATGCCAAACTCATCGTATTGTGACCTCCATAATAGACCGAGCCACTTGTGCATTATGGGTACCACGGTTTGTAAAACTGCAAGCTGCCGCAGACATTTGTGTCTCTCTCAACAGACGGAATGGATTTACAATGGGATTTGTCATTGTTCTGTATTTTTAGATTAGATGAATGAAGAAAGATATTTTACTTAAAAATAAAATAAATAAAAAAATAATTAAAAAATCATTTACATTACGCTTACAAGCAGGCTCGTCTTATATATGCAGTAGTCTGTTATCCACACTAGTTGTGGAATGAAAAAAAAAACTGGAAGTCTATTTCTGCCTTCTGAGTTAAGTAGTATAATGTATTGGCCTCAGAAAATAGGTGGTTTCCCAAAATGTGGACGCTCCATGAAATAATGTTTATTCAGCAAAATGTCTGCTGATATGGCGTGTATATCTATGAATAATCTAAGGAAGGTTTGCACCCTCTGTCTCGTAGTAGTAATACGATGAAAACGACTAGTGAAGTCCTCTCCACCATAACAAAAATACCATTTGTTGTTTTCCTATTCACCTTTCATTCGGCTGCGATCCTGCACTGCAACCTAACTGCACTCTTTTTCGACCGACCATATTTTTTTCCCATTGGTAGCTGCCGTGTGTTCCTATCTCGACTTTCGGTTGCCGTTGGCTGAACTGCCTTGCCAATCAATCTGCGCCCTCCCCCGCTGAGCCGGTTTGGTTGGCACGCTCTCCTTCCCTTTCTCTCTGTCTCGCGGCGGTGAGTTGGAGCCGCTGTCCCTGGTCTGGCACGTTCCCTGTTATATTTTTCTGTTTAAATTGGATTCCCCTCTTTTTTAAAATTTCAAATTTGAAAACCAATTCGGAACCCATATATAGGAGCTGTATTTTTTTTATTCATTTGTAAATTTACCTGTCTTCTGTAAGATGGCGGTGATGAGAGGGGTGTCCGTGCCGGCAGTTGCCCGACTCGAGGGCCGTGAGTTCGAATATCTTATGAAGAAACGCTCGGTGACCATCGGGCGGAATTCGTCGCAGGGCTCCGTGGACGTAAGCATGGGCCACTCGAGCTTCATCTCCCGCCGGCATTTAGAAATCTTCACAGCCGGGGAGGATGGGGCCGGCGGCGGCGACTTCTACCTGCGCTGCCTCGGCAAAAACGGGGTGTTCGTGGATGGGGTGTTTCAGAGACGGGGTGCTCCGCCACTGCAGCTTCCGAGAGTGTGAGTACCGTAGTCGCTGGTATTATTATTATTGTTTATATTGTTGTTTTTCATTGCACGTGTGAGTGGAATGAAGAAGCGTGAAATACAGACAATCCCAAATGCATATATATATATATATATATATATATATATATATATATATATATATATATATATATATAATATATTTAGCTCAAAGAGCCAGCTGCCCAATGTTTCGATATGTTGTACATATCTTTCTCAAGGGAGAAAATATATATATAGTGTGTGTGTATAACATGAGAAGGCTAACGCGTTACTTTCTATAAATATTGTGGTTTGTTTTACTTCTGGGTATCAAGTAAACGTTAATAAATCGGGTATCGATGGTGCAATTTCTCAAATATAAACGCTTCCACTACAAAAAATGATAATAAAGATTTAAATATAATGTATTCAGTTTCATTCCTTCATTAATTTGTGTCCAAAAGGTTGCCACTAATTTGTTAAACGGTATCAGTTACCTGATTAGTGTACCGCTCAGGTCAGTTAACTTCAACGTCAGTGTTTGAAATCACAACATGGCAAATGTCAAAGTGTAGTAGGCAGACATTTTTGTTATAGTAAACAATGCACATGTCTACTTTATTGATATATTCTATTGTGTACAGTGAATGATTATTATTCACATTGGAAATACGGATGCTACAACACTATCCATGGAATGGATTTCACATTGTTATGCTTGAGTTAGAAATGTTACTGTATACAGTTTTAGAGCACATCCCCTATGTTAGTCTTGTACTTTATTTTACTGTCTGGTTCTGTTTATGTATATTGTGCCGCCTTTTCAATGGACCCAGTGTTATTGAAGGGTCGTAATTCTGTTTACATCAACGTGTGTATCTATTTAAACAATTTTTGGGGGAGGGCATTCAAATATGTGGTTGCTTTTAAAGGGAGAATGAACTACAGGTTTCATTTAAAAGCTTTTTTTAAAAATCTGTTTTATTTATTTATTTATTTATTTATTTATTTATTTAAACTGTTTGAACCAGCTCTACATAAGGCTTTTATTTTTATTTATTTATTATTATAAATGAAAGACATTTAATCAGCCTCTTGCAAATATGGGGATTATGGAAGTTAGACACTAGAATTCAAATGCTTATGTGTGGGTCCGAGACCAGAAACATCTGGCTGTTAAATAAAGCAACTGGTCTGGAGTAAATATTCTAAATTGTAGCAAAGTTTATAAAGGCAAGAAATCAGTAATTTGTTGTTTTGCATCACTGTTTACAGTAGTGTGTAAAAAAATGGTTGCCCAGCCATGTGGACAAGTGCCTCAGGCAAACTTGGTTTCATTGTAAACAATGCAGTGCATCTTCAGTTAGAGTACAGTGAAAAGTCTTGAGTTCTCAACAGCAACAAACAATCCTTTAATGTGGTCTTCCAGTAACACCAGCTTTTAAATTTGTGCATAGTAACACCACACACACACACAAAGTATACTTCTCAAAAGAAGGTAATACTTTTGAAGACAATTTATAAAGCATTTATTTCAACATGCATGTGGTATTCTACTAGTAATATAAATATGTTGTCCAGTCAATTTATTGTATTTACATTTGGTATTTTTTACAAATTCTGAACAAAGTTGTTATACACTGCTTTATGTGATAGTGTTCTGTGATGATAGATGTCATTGATTTGTAAACAACCTCTAAGTATACTAAATCATAGGTATATGAATGTGTTCACATTTTCATTATTCTTGCTATTCTCTTTGAACTGTAAATATTTAAGGACATGGGAAGCAAATCCTGCTCAAGTATTCGATTCTGAATCATATTCATAAAGTGTGTTTATTTGTGGTAGTAAACTGATTATTGTTTCCTTTTCCTTGGGTTTAAATAGATAAATGCAGAATGAGTCACAAACTGTCAGGATCAGTTTTACAACAGCCTTAAAAATGGTTCCTGAGAGTAAATATTCTCTTATTTCTTAATTTGTTTAAACTAAGAATGTTTAAGAGAATGTCATTATTGAATAAGTCTTTCTCCTCCAGAAGGGGATAAGGGTTGCATGACTTTTCCTCAGACAAGCTCTAGACTGCAGTTCTGTTCATATTTTTTTAATTTTAACTGAATGACTCATTTCCTAAACAGTGACTTTTATACAAACTGCATGAATCAGTTTTGGCAATATTTAGCAGTCTGACTTAACAAATGTGCCAGTAATTGCAGAAGTCATGTTGGAAAGGGTTTTTGAACTTTGTTACATTTTCTGGGCTGCAATGCATCTTCAAGATTCAAGCAGTCAGTCTTGTTTGTTTGAAAGTATAGGAAGTGCTTGTTTGGGATTCTTGATGTCTGTGTATAGTAAGTTATGTGGCTTATGTGGTTCAGAGCCTTTTACTGCTGTCCGACGTTAATCACTGTTAAAGTTTACAAAGACTGACTGGTTTATACATAACTAGCGAATTCAAGGCTTGGCAAGGTCAGAAGTAAATTTTAAATTTGTGTTGACTGTTTGTTTTCCTAAATAAGATATATGCCAGATTTTGAAATTTGATAAGTTGGCAGTTATATTCTTGAAACAATATTATGTCTTGCATAAACCTGTGTTTCATTTTTATTTAAAAAAAATAAATAAATAAATAAATAAAATAAAGTTGGTGAATAGTGTCAGTTTGCCCAAACCACGGGAACTGTTAGCATTTTGGATGTCTGCACTCATGAACAATCGCTCAGAGATCATGTTAGAATTTCATCATATCTTTATTCTTTATTTGTTGATTATGGAGTTTTTAATGAAAAACGTATAAAGAATAGAAAATAAAGATGAAGAAATTCTTACATCATCTCTGAGTTTGTGTTCGTGAGCACGGATGTCCAACATGCTAACCATTTATTGATTACTATGAGGTCGACGCACCTGATTTATAGAACTTGAAGAGGTTTAAATTAAGCACAAGGGTATACACGGAAATAGCCAAACCACAGGAAGGCATATTGTTTAGACCAGTAGATCAATTGATGTTTGATATTTATTCACAGTTCTTGTTATTGTTGATCAAATAGATAAAATCTCTAACCACAATATGCAGGTATTGACGGTTTAACCTCTTCCTGACCAGCATAGGGAGGGATTTTATTTGTGACCAGAACGCAAATAAAGTGGTTACAACTGTCAAGTACAGTACATGACCTGGTTAGCAAGCCAAACATTCAGATGTGACGTATAAGTTATACCAGTGTTACTATTTGGCGTCCTACTTTTTCTAATTGTACCCAGTAAACTGGGTTTCATGCCATTCTCAAACAGCCTAGTACATTTTTTTTATTATTTTTTAAAAATATTTCCTGAGCTGGGCTAAATGGTTTCATGGAAATAAAACTCCAGTACTTTTTTGTAATTTATTTTTTATTTTTCAGATCTAAGTACATTCATATACTTTTTTTTTCACAGAGGCAATCATTTTTTAAAAAAGAAGTCTATTTTACATTTATACAGAAAGATAGACTTTCAGTTGAAATATATATTTTTTTTTTCTCTGCATTGGTTCTACAGTATTGTGTAACTTAACTTCCATATTAAAATGTCATCTGCTGTTGAACAAAATGCCTCTTTAAAGCCGACTAGCCTTAGTTAAGAGGGCTAGAAAATATTGTTAGATTACTGTGTTTACCAGAGTGGCAGGATAATATTAACAGTATAACATTCAATCGAAAGTACAGTGTACTGTTTGTTCTTGGTTGGTAACCTTCCATTAACAGTGAATTAACTGAAAAGAGCAGTAGGATGTCATGGCAACTTGCCTTTTATCTAGAGTGTCTTTAGTTGCTAAGAGTTTCCACATGGCTTAGGTGCATAATTCTAGAACTTAGGCTATTTGCTTTCTTGCGGCATGGTACTGTTTGGGGATGCGGTATATGAAGCATAAAATATTCCCCCCAAAAAGTGTGAAGTTGTTGCCTAAAGTAACTTGTTTGCTATAGGAACAAAAGTTAAAGCTTTGAACAAATCTTTCATTACATTACACTACATAGAAAAAGTCATTACTTTACACAAAGTATAGTTGCATTCAGGGTAGCAGAATGTCCAAAATCTTTGGGGAGAAAGAGCATTATTGTGGTTTGTAAAGAGGATATCATCACTGTTAAAACAAAAATTCCTTTATTTGTTTATTGGAAAAATGTAAAATTATTTTCTTTCTTTGTTTCATTAAATATTTTTACTAATTTAGGGAAACCTGCATTATTTTTATAATGTATTTATTTATTTTAAATATGTTAGCGTTAGTAATGTAATTTACCAAAAAAATGACTTGTAGAATACACACAGGCAGTCGAATTGGGTACTGTAGCGCACCAGACTGTTCTGGGAGGGAGTTTTATTAACCCTTTAAGGACTGTGATCGTGTAAATGCGATCATACTGAAGTGTCATTCTGGGCCTGTGATTGGGTAAACATGATAAACACACTTTATTTATTTTACTTACTGGGCCACCATACTTTGCATATCATTGAATAGGGGAGGGATTGAATTTCACTGCCAGAGTTTTTTTTCACTGAGACTGGCAGTTAATTTTTACAGCAGCACGCAGAAACAAATCATAACTGGAACTTGTTTTCAGTTAAGAAAAAAAGGAAAACACTGTAAATCTGATGTATTTGACTTGGTTATATTTATTCAGTCACATGTTTTAATATATATGTTTTTACAACATTTATAAATATCAAGAAATTAATATAAGCAGATAACTAAGTTGTTTTTTCTCAAGTTGCTTTAGATGAAAGTCATTACGACGGTACGTTTTAAACAACATCTATGAAAATAAGACAACTATTGGATACTACTCAAAAGTTTTATAAAAGCACATCATATCAAACATCTGCACAGCCGAAACACTGTAAATGAACAATTAAACATAAAGGGGTTTATTTTTTAATTTCCTACATATAAAGCACTACTTTAAAAAATGAAAAACTATGACGAAATAAACATTTCAAAAAGAAACTAGTGTGTGAACAGGTATATGTACATACAAAACTGTAAAAACGAAAATAGTTTTTAATTTAAAACAAATGTGTTTCTCTTGCGTGTGTGTCATTCGCAGCAAAGAATCCAGGTTGAGCTGCAGCAGCCTGCTGTGTTAAGGTGGTATACGTGAGTAAAATATTGGAACAACCTCTAGTCTCAAGACTGAAAGCAGGAGACAGGATACAGGGGCTAACAAAACTATTTTATTAATTAAACAGGTTCCGTGTTTGGGTCAGGACCACACCACAAACAATAAATCCTTCCTCCTGTCTCTATCGTAAAAACTTGCTCTCTTCACACACACACACACACACACACACAGTGAAGAGAGTGGACCACTACTCTCATCGGGTGCAGGCTCTAGATGACATGATCCGTTGTGGAAGACAGCAAAGGAAATAAGGTACAACTTAAGTGTGCAAGTACTGTCGAGTTACTATACATATATTGACACAAAAAAGTAACCGAAAACACTAATTTCACACAGTATATCAAAAACGAAAGCCCCGAAAAAAACGATTTACATAAAACTCGAAAATAGCTAAAACTAAGCACCGAAAAATACAAATGACCCAAAAAACAGAAGCCCTACTTATACTATAACTGTGTTCTTTATTTAAATGTGCTATTGAGGAGTGAAGTGTATTTCTTGATCAGCTTTTCGGACCCTGTGGAGACCAGTAGTGATAACAATAGCTTTTACTTTCTGGACTGAGTTGACCTTCTGATAACTTACTATGTGCTGTACTTTATTTATAAGAGTGTACACACCTCTGCTAGTTTTAGTACAGACAATGTGTTGATACTTAATCAGACCTTCTTTCTCTAAACATCCATAGTGTGCTGTTAGCCACATTCACATTAGAGAGTATGCTGGTCTAGTGAGTCGTGTCTTCCCTTCAGTTAGTTCTTATCCTTAAATTAGCTTTATCCCTCATTGACTAATATTAATATGTTACATTTTTGTAACTACTAGTCTCACAATTATCCATGCTTACCAGTGAGTTGTTACATGGTGTTTGTTGTAGGTCACGGCAACATACTTCATTATGTTACTGAAGCATAATGTGTTGTCTATATATCCTTGTAAGTAGCACTATTACTGTATATCTTGGAAATGTGGCTGCCTTGAACAACATCTTTAAGTTGCATCTTGTCTGCATTAATATTTCTATTTCTAACTAACTTATTATTTTTACTTTCATTTTCAACTTTCCCCTTTACATATCATAAACCACCCACAGGTTATGTTAATGCTAGATAGATGCCTATGGAATATGGTGTGCATTATAACACTCATAGGAGTGAAGTTACATCAGGCTTGTTTACTAAATGCAGTTCATCCAAGTAGTTGCTGTAATTAAATGATACACCCTTTTTTGGGAACTTTTGTGCTGACGCTTTCTCCTGCCTAAGAATTCTTAGAAAATTACAAAACTTGGAGGTGATTTATTGGAAACCTTTGTACCTTGTTTGTTGGGCCTAAATATATGTACACAGCTCCATTAATTCAGGATTCAGTGACTTACATGTTTTTTGTGTGTGTTTGCTTTTCATAGACATAAACCACTTGATTACACCAGTGCTAATCAGCACCATAAACTTTCTTGATTGTAGGGAGCAATGTGGTGAATGGCTTGGGTCTACATTTCCCACAGGTTTTTCACCTCCAGTGTTGCTGCAGTGGCTTGGTTTATATTGTGTCAATCCCTGCCAAAGTATACTTTCACTGCAAGCTATGCACGCGCCATAATCATTTTGTGGGAATTGTATTACAAAGAATCTAGTCTATAAAACACTTTAAAATGTAATTGTTTGTCATCATAATTTACTGTATGTTTCTTTGTGTTTTATTAGATGATAAAGAAACACCCTGCTGGCATCTCATGCGGTCGTACTTGAACTGTAAAACAAAAGCTAAGAAGCGGGAAATGCTCTATTTCTGTAGGAGATGTTTCTTTGTATTCTTAGGATCAGGAGCTTCAAATTCCAGTGGCATTACATGAGCAACTTTGATGAATCGCTGTCTGGTTTCTACCGGCAGATGTGACGGGCAGCTTTATAAGCTCCTTCCAATCGATTGCTGCATTCCAGTTCTTTTGTGTCCTTTTTTTTTTGTTTTTTGCTATGGTGAAAAGTGTTTTGGTTTCTGCAGTAACTAGTGCTTAGATTGCATTGCCATCAAATCTCTTGAGCACTAAATATGTTCGGATCCCTCAGATAATCCTTCACTCTTCAAAAATAGACAAAACATTTTAATAAGGAAGGGACCCCACAAGTGCAGCCTGTCCCAAATGTACTACCAAATTAGAATGACAGTAGTTTGTTCTGCGTTTTACCTCAAAAAATTAGCTTCCACAAAAGTGGCTGCTAAGACTTGTCTTAATGAAAATCTGATATTTTAAGGGCTGGAAGAATGGTTGCATACATGCATAAAAAGCCCACAAACTAGAATTTTATTTGCGTCTCATGCAACCAAGTTGGATGATTAGTGTATCAACATTTGATTACCAACACAAAGGCCAAATCTGAATTTCTATTTCAACTGACTGTTTTGCAGAAAACTTAACATCCATATTCAATAAACAATTTTACACAGAAACCGCAACCCAAGTTTATGCTTCATTTGGAACCCACACATTGAGGTGTCCTATCTTGATACAGTCAATATGCAGTGAAACCTGAATTAACCCTCTGTGGCATGGTGTATGTTTAAACCTACACATTAAAAACTATTGTTTTTAAAGGCTTAAATAGTAAGAGACAAGAGGATGTTGTAAAAAAAAAAAGAAAAAAAGAAAAAGTGTGAAAGTTTAGACTCCAAGCCAGCAGATGGTGCTGGGAACCTCAGGCTCTACTTGAAACAACTAAACAGCTTGACTTCCTGTTGTGGAATGGTGCCCATGGAAATCTGAAAGGTAAGCTTTATTGGAAAAAAAAAAAAAAATCCTACTTTGGCTGCTTGAGGTATTGATTGTATATATTATATTTTATGTAGCTACTAAATTTGAGGAGATATGCGTAAATATACAGATGTATTTCTAAACATACACTGTACACATGTCTTGAGGCTTACTATATCTAATATAAATGTGTAATCCATCTCCTCTTTGTAGGTAGCAAATAGGATGGCTGATATAAAACCCTCTGTTTTATGAATGTAAACATCAAACTGCCTGTATTCCTGCAGATAGCAGTGGTGAGGAAAATAGCTCTGAAACATATGTGCCTAGAGATAGTGAACAGTAAGGTGAGGTAGCAATGTGTTTGGGTTCAACCATTACACACAGTTTCATCTAACAATGTTGTTATTATTATTATTATTATTATTATTATTATTATTATTATTATTATTATTATTATTATGTCCCTTATAGGTATGCCTGGGTCAAGGAAGTACTGGAGCTCAAAATGCTACATGTAGCTGATGTTATGTCACTTCATCGGTGGGAGAACGTCAAGTGAAACCTCCACTTCCCTGACAATTCTAAAATATCAGAAGGCAATACTGACCATCTTATCAAACCGCAGGAAATGCTTGAACCACTCCATGGAAACTTGAACAAGATCCCGATGGAAGTGTGTCTTTCAATAGATGAGCAAATTGTTCCTTTTCAAGGGACAAAGTAGCCTAAAGCAATATAACCCTAAGAAGCTAAAGAAGTGGGGTTACAATCTTTTTCTTCTTACTGGGCCTAGTGGCATAGCCTATGATTTTGGAGTGATGCAGGACCAGCAGACATCTAGCCCATTTGCCCAGACATCCATGCCAGTGGAAATGTAGTGCTTCAGCTTGCCTAAATACCACCACATTGCAACTATCAGATTTACTTTGACAATTGGTTTTGCAGCCCTGAACTGGAAATAGAACTAGCAAAAATGGGCATCCAGACTTTGTGTACAGTCAGGCTGAATCGAATCCCAAACAATAGAATGCCAACGGATTTGCACCTAAAAAAAAGGACAGGGATCATTTGTAGAGAAGACTGCAACTGTATATGTTGATTTGAAACTTGTAAAATGGCAAGATAACAGGTTTGTTCACTTGCTGAGCACATTTGCGTGAGCATATCCAGAAAATCATGTCAAAAGATGACAAGAAAACTAAACAGCGAGTTGATGTAAAAGTGTCCATCTTTCGTGAAGATATACAACAAGTCCATGGACGGGGTGGACTTGTTGGATTCTTTTGTTGCACTGTATTGCACCAAACTTCGCTCCAAGAAATATTACTTATACATTTTTTTTTCACATGATGGATTTGTGTTGTGTGGTTGCCTGGCTATGGTATCACCATGCCAGTGATGACCGTGGTGTCGGCAGTTGTCTATATTTATTTGACTTCAAGACTGATGTAGCACAATCCTATGTTGGCTGGGCAAAGCCAAAAAGAGAGGAAGACCAAGTGGTAGCCAAGAAAATGAAGCAACCATTTAGAGGAGGAAATTCTCTGCAGTTCCTAATTTGGATTGCAGAAGAGACAAGTTTGGTCACTGGCCTGCCTATTAAAAAAACTCACAAAGGTGAAGTGTCAGAAAAGTGAAACATTTCTGTGCTTCGTCCCTAATCGGAATTGCTTTTTTGAATTTCATAACTGAGCTTCCAATAAGAGATGTAGACTAGCAGCGGTGGGGATGTTACTCCAGTTCTCAAGAGACTGGACTGAATGAGAGAATCTAATCTTCAAAGATTGTTTTAAAAACATTTAGTTTGCCCCAAAAAGGCATTACCTTGAATGAATTTTGTCTCCGTATTGACCACAACGTGATAAAAGGATGTTAAGAATATTGTTGCAGTTTTATTTGATCCACTTTAAAGACTTAAGTTAGACAGAGAAAGAACATCTATAAGTAACTTGTTTTAGAATGGCACTTTTTTTTTTTTACGTTTCTTTCAAGTAACATTTTAGCAACTGATATTTCTGATTGCAGCTCTAATGGTCAATGTATGTTTAAAAATACATGTTCATTTTTTGATAAGAAAAAAATATACAAAATCTGTGGCCAGATTCATGTTTCTGGGATCTAAATCAATAAACAATATTTTAAAATATTTTCTGTTGTATTTATTATGGTGTGTACCCAGGGGTGTGGAATTCATAACGCCAGATGCCCGTGAAAACAAGATTTGCCATTATACTTTGCCCGTTAGACAAGTTTGTTCTGTTGCTAGAAAAACACTGTGGGTATATTTCTGGAGAGCCAGGTAAGTTTCTGAAAACTGAATTGTGGAAGTCTAGCACCTACACACAAACATTTTAAAAGTGTTTACATCCCACCCCTATCATTTCTGATTGGCTAGCTGTGGAAAAACCTGATCTACTATTGGTTACAAAGAAACCCAGAAATGTATGCCAAGAGAGCCTCTGGCAAGGCACAGACTAACACATTTATTTTGTAAATTTTAGCAAATAAGTGATGCTGCTTTCTTAATACATGAACCTGACATTTAAATGCAACAGTCTGGTAAAGTTCCAAAAAAAACAAACAGGGCTTCCGAGTGGCGCATCCAATAAAGGCGCTCCATGAGTGCAGGATGAGCCCTATAGCCTGGAGATCGCAGGTTCGAATCCAGGCCATGTCGTTGCTGACCGTGACCGGGGGTTCCTAGGGGGCGGCGCTCAATTGGCCAAGTGCCGCCCGGGTAGGGAGGGCTTAGGTCGGCAAAGCAATCCACGGTTCACCGCACACCAGCGATCTCTGGTTGATAGGGCGCCTGCGGGTGTGCTAGATTTTAGTGTTGCTAACCTAGTTTGCCATTTGACATACCAGATTTAAACGCTATATTAAAAAATAACTTTTTTTTTTTTTACTAGATTTGAACAGAAGAGATGTTTATAATGATAGAAATGAAATGCTTATATATGAAATTATCTATGCAGTACTTTATTTTAAAATAAGACTGTAAATCTCATGACAATGTGTATGCATTAATTCATTTCATGTATTTATTTTTCAGTGGGAGTAGTGCAGGGAAAGAATGTTGCCCTTCAAAAACAAAAAAAAAAAGCCATCGGGATATGAAACCAGGATCACCCTGCTGCCACATTCCAGTTAGCCGTCATGGGACAAGATGTTAGATGAGGAAAAATAGCTGTGGGAAAAAAAAGTATATCATAGAAGTAAACAAAATGTTGTCTTTGCAGAATTTGGTGGAGCCTACTGTAAATACTGCATGCATTTTGGTAGAAAAACAGCAAAAAAAAAATCAGAGAAACTTGACAGGTTATACCAAGTCCTTTTAAAAATGTGGGGTTCAGCAGTTACAAAACAAACCACGTCGGAATTCCACAAAGCAGCTGTAATAGTTGGGAATGATTTTGTATCTGTGATGCAACCAACTAAAACACCTGTACATCAGGAATTGAATTCAGCTTATAGAGAGAGTGAAAAAAAAACAAAAACAGGCAGAAGCTATTTTTATATTTGAATAACTCCCAAGTATTGCTTATTTTAGTTGTACTTTTAGTATGTCACTTTAATTTACTCCAAACTGCACTGAAAGGAACATTTCCTTAAAGTAAGTTATACATTTGTTGATGTGGGGTCACAGGGAACCTTTTGTGTATTTTGAAGAATTTAGTGAACCAGTCATGCTACAAGGCTAGATCTGCCCCTGTTAATCACTAATTGATTGATTGTGTTCACTGTTAAATAATACCAAAATCCTACAAGTTATATTCTACTTTTTTTGTGCGACAGGGAGGGGACAGGTAGATTTTTCTAGCATTTTGTCCCTTGGGACAATAAGTTTTTTTTTTCAAACATTGCACACCCCTGGTACCATAGATTGTTAACTGGTCACCAGAGTACAGTTTTGGCATTCACATTTATTGAAGAACGATCTGGGGGTTTGGTTTTACAAGACACATCTCTAATAACACGACAAGTCAAACATTCACAAAATCAGAAGTTGATTCGTCCATGAGAAACAAATTAAATTCTGGAAAAAAAAGAAACAAAAAAATACTTGAAATTTGATAAATTTATTTGTGTTATTATTAATACCTTGTAATGTATCCAGTGTTAGTGAATTATCTACGGCAAGAGGTGTTGTTTAATAGGCCTGGAGAAGAGCACTGGGTGGCCATCACACAACACATACTTTCACTGCTAGGAATGTGACGCTGCCGAATGCTTCCCATTTTTCTAGTAAAGTGATTTTTGTGGTTTCAAGCAATGTCATTCAAGCATGTACAAATGAAATGAGGCCACCTGTAACCATATTTCAGCCTGCTCACTGCAGCCTTTATTTTTTTTTGTGAATAAATGCACTTGTGGCAGCAGGTGTAAATAAAACCTAGGTTGTGTGGATATGAGATGTATGTGATAAAAGGATCCTAGGATTGTAGATTGTGTCACTGACACCACCTCCTAGCTTGTGTCATATGTCGTGTAAATATTGCAGATGGTCCTACCCAAAAAATCTCTGGCAGGTATCCGGGGGGGGGGGGGGGGGAAAGCAAGCAAGCAACTTTGACATATAAAGAGCAAGCTGTTTGATCACCACAGCTCAGTTACAAAGGGGGATTGGCTACATTTTTTTTATTGCAATGTCAATGTAATGGACTCAGTTTCGCTTTACATACATACAGACGTGCTCAAATTTGTTGGTACCCCTCCACAAAAAACAAAGAATGCACAATTTTCTCTGAAATAACTTGAAACTGACAAAAGTAATTGGCATCCACCATTGGTTATTCCATATTTAATAGAAATCAGACTTTGCTTTTGATTTTTTATTCAACATAATATTGTAAATAATAAAACAATTGAAAATGGCATGGACAAAAATGATGGGACCGCTAACCTAATATTTTGTTGCACAACCTTTAGAGGCAATCACTGCAATCAAACGTTTTCTGTAGCTCTCAATGAGACTTCTGCACCTGTTAACAGGTAGTTTGGCCCACTCTTCCTGAGCAAACTGCTCCAGCTGTCTCAGGTTTGATGGGTGCCTTCTCCACACTGCAAGTTTCAGCTCTTTCCATAGATGTTTGATAGGATTCAGATCAGGACTCATAGAAGGCCACTTGAGAATAGTCCAATGTTTTGTTCTTATCCATTCTTGGGTGCTTTTAGCTGTGTGTTTTGGGTCATTATCCTGTTGGAGGACCCATGACCTGCGACTGAGACAGAGCTTTCTGACACTGGGCAGTACGTTTCGCTCCAGAATGCCTTGATAGTCTTGAGATTTCATTGTGCCCTGCACAGATTCAAGGCACCCTGTGCCAGGCGCAGCAAAGCATCCCCAAAACATAACCGAGCCTCCTCCATGTTTCACTGTAGGTATGGTGTTCTTTTCTTTGAAAGCTTCATTTTTTCGTCTGTGAACATAGAGCTGATGTGACTTGCCGAAAAGCTCCAGTTTTGACTCATCTGTCCAATGGACATTCTCCCAGAAGGATTGTGGCTTGTCAATATGCATTTTAGCAAATTCCAGTCTGGCTTTATGTTTTTCTTTCAAAAGTGGAGTCCTCCTGGGTCTTCCATGGAGCCCACTTTCGCTCAAAAAGCGACAGATGGTGCGATCAGAAACTGACAGACCTTCACCTTGGAGTTCAGCTTGTATCTCTTTGGCAGTTATCCTTGGTTCTTTTTCTACCATTCGCACTATCCTTCTGTTCAATCTGGGGTCGATTTTCCTCTTGCGGCCGCGCCCAGGGAGGTTGGCTACAGTTCCATGGACCTTAAACTTCTTAATAATATTTGCAACTGTTGTCACAGGAACATCAAGCTGCTTGGAGATGGTCTTGTAGCCTTTACCTTTACCATGCTTGTCTATTATTTTCTTTCTGATCTCCTCAGACAACTCTCTCCTTTGCTTTCTCTGGTCCATGTTCAGTGTGGTGCACACAATGATACCAAACAGCACAGTGACTACTTCTCTCCATTTAAATAGGCTGAATGACTGATTACAAGATTGGAGACATGTGTGATACTAATTAAAGAAACTAATTAGTTTGAAATATCACTATAATCCAATTATTTATTATCTTTTCTAAGGGGTACCAACAAATGTGTCCAGGCCATTTTAGAATATCTTTGTATCAGCTCCTTTGCTTTATTCTATGACATACCAAAGGCATGCAAGTATACATGATAAAATAGCTTTTAATTTCATCACTTTTCAGGAGGAATGAAGCATTATTTCAATGAGCTGTAAGGGTACCAACAAATTTGAGCACGTCTGTATATACACATGGCTATATTTAACATGTTATTAATTAATTGGTTAACCTGTTTGGTTTTTAGGAAAAACTGGAAACTGGATGTTTTTAAAACAAGATCACATTTAGGTTGTATTTCCAGCTGTTTGAGTTTAAATGTGCAAAAGTTTTCAAAAAGCACAATCTATTTTCTGTCAGTGGGAAAATAAGAATAACTGAATCTTTCTTTCTTTCTTTCTTTCTTTCTTTTTTAGGTGTACCTTCAGGTTTCCAAGTACAAATATCAAGATCACATTTACAGCCCTATCAAGCGACAAGAAGGAAAAACGGGAAGCGCCAGAGTCACCAATAAAGCCAGTGCAGCCCCAGATCTCGCCCTTAACAATAAACATTCCAGACAACATAGCACATCTAATGAGTCCGCTGCCTTCCCCTACAGGAACCATCAGGTATGCTTGTGTTACTCGGCACAGGGTGACAGTCACTGAATTGTATTGTTCATATCTGCTGCTTAAGACTGCTGTGCATTCATACAATCTAGCTTTTTGAAAATGTTTAAAATGTTAGTTTTTTTAAAAGAAACAAATGTGTTTTCATAGACAGAGCTCTACAAAACACTAAACATATTTGCCATTTATTTTACCCAGTATGATTTTCAGCTATGGGATACCCAGTGGTTTGGAGTTCCTTTTGTAGTTATCCAATGCTGATGTCCTATGTCGTCCTGACGTTCCACAGATAATGTTATCAATATGGAACAAGTCTTGCAGGATGAAATAAGTAGTGCAAGACACAATGTGTAGTTTTTCATGAGATTAAAAGTGAAAGTGCCTGTAAGATCTCCAGATCCAGGAAACTATTTTCATCTCCTCAATGCTTCACCTACTCAAGCACATTTTTTTTTTTGTCTATCCAAGAATACTGATTTCCGACTGATCTTTATTGTGTTTAATTCCAAACAGGAATACAATGTTTAAAATCTCAATTGAAAAAACGTTTTGCAAATGAGTACTGGTTACACCATGTTTGTGGTTTAACAAAACAAAACCCACAACTTTAATTGTGTTTTCTGCAGTGCTGCAAACTCCTGCCCATCGAGTCCGCGAGGAGCCGGGTCATCAGGGTACAGAATGGGTCGTGTTATTCCATCCGACCTACAGCTAATGGACAACTCGCAGTCAGAAAATGACAAGGAGGCATCTGGGGGAGATAGCCCAAAGGTACTGCACCGCAGTTTAAAATGTGATCATAGCTTGTTTGCAGTCTTACAAGAACCATACTTATCATTATATGTGTTGAACTTTAACACAATGTGTCTGCTTACTTTCTTGGCCTATCTAGATGAACAACTTTCTGAATGAAATGATTTCCTGATTGATGATGAAAAGAAGCAAAATGTCTAACCTTGCCATTCCATTAAAATCATAATGCACCCCCAGACCCAAGAGAACAAGCTGCCAAATTTAGATCTCATGCCTTGAGTAGCAGTGTTTCAACACTAGAACACTTACCAAAGAAAGACAAAGCTAAAATCTGAAAGTTTAACCCTTTAATGCCTATATGATGCACTGTTTTGCCACCCTCTATCACATTGTGTTCATAATCCATCCTCAAAAGGCAACATTTTCATATGCAGTAGTACATTGTGTTGCTGTCCAGGTGTACAATTTGTTTTTGCAAGCAAGGAATGGCTAATTTAAAAATAATAATAAAATAATCTCTACTTAAAGAACCATACTTAAGTAAAACTATTAATGGTTGATTCCAGTACCTGAAGTTTATTACATTAAACTGGTGAGTTGGCTGCTATGGGAAGAAAGCATTGAATGTTTCCTTGAGGTTATGTGTAATAAACAGCGGTGGAAGCTACTATTGCATGATACAATCTTATTCCTTTTTTGTTTGCAGGATGATTCAAAGCCACCATACTCTTATGCACAACTAATAGTACAAGCTATTACAATGGCACAGGATAAGCAGCTTACACTAAATGGAATTTACACACACATCACCAAAAATTATCCATACTACAGGACAGCAGACAAAGGCTGGCAGGTAACTGTAATCTATAATATAATACCTTGTATTAACTGTATTGTGCTCCACAATTTCTTGAACAGAGAAATTAAATCATTATATTAAAGCATAGTATTTTACAAGTTGCATCATTTTATTTATTGATCAATAAATATATCTATCTATCTATCTCTATCTCTATATATCTATATCTCTATATATCTATATATATATATATATATATATATATACTGTGTGTGTAATATACAGTACTGTGCAAAAGTTTTAGGCAGTTGTGAAAAAATGCTGTAAAGTAAGAATGCTTTCAAAAATAGACATGTTAATAGTTTATATTTATCAATTAACAAAATGCAAAGCGAGTGAACAGAAGAAAAATCTACATCAAATCAATATTTGGTGTGACCACCCTTTGCCTTCAAAACAGCATCAATTCTTCTAGGTACACTTGCACAGTTTTTGAAGGAACTCGGCATGTAGGTTGGCCCGAACATCTTGGAGAACTAACCACAGTTCTTCTGTGGATTTAGGCAGCCTCAGTTGCTTCTCTCTCTTCATGTAATCCCAGACAGACTCGATGATGTTGAGATCAGGGCTCTGTGGGTGCCATACCATCACTTCCAGGACTCCTTGTTCTTCTTTACGCTGAAGATAGTTCTTAATGACTTTCGCTGTATGTTAAGCATGATGTGTCTTTCATCTGCTTCAGTAAGTTTCCTTGGCCGACCACTGCGTCTACGGTCCTCAACATTGCCCGTTTCTTTGTGCTTCTTCAAAAGAGCTTGGACAGCACATCTGGAAACCCCTGTCTGCCTTGAAATTTCTGCCTGGGAGAGACCTTGCTGATGCAGTATAACTACCTTGTGTCTTGTTGCTGTGCTCAGTCTTGCCATGGTGTATGACTTTTGACAGTAAACTGTTTTCAGCAACCTCACCTTGTTAGCTGAGTTTGGCTGTTCTTCACCCAGTTTTATTCCTCCTACACAGCTGTTTCTGTTTCAGTTAATGATTGTGTTTCAACCTACATATTGAATTGATGATCATTAGCACCTGTTTGGTATAATTGTTTAATCATACACCTGACTATATGCCTACAAAATCCCTGACTTTGTGCAAGTGTACCTAGAAGAATTGATGCTGTTTTGAAGGCAAAGGGTGGTCACACCAAATATGGATTTGATTTAGATTTTTCTTCTGTTCACTCACTTTGCATTTAGTTAATTGATAAATATAATCTATTAACATGTCTATTTTTGAAAGCATTCTTACTTAACAGCATTTTTTCACACCTGCCTAAAACTTTTGCACAGTACTATATATATATATATAATAATGTGATATACTTAGGTGAAATTAATAAGTCCTTGATAGTGTGCATAACATTTATTAACCCGTTTTGCCTTTTAAATATACATTGTACTTTCTTTAAGGTTTCACTAACAATTAATATTCATATTTTGTCTTTTAGAATTCGATTCGTCACAATCTTTCACTGAATCGTTACTTTATTAAAGTACCCCGCTCGCAAGAAGAACCAGGAAAAGGTTCATTTTGGAGGATAGATCCTGCTTCAGAGAGCAAACTGATAGAGCAGGCCTTTAGGAAACGAAGGCCAAGGGGAGTACCCTGTTTTCGAACTCCTTTAGGACCTCTCTCATCTAGGTAATCAAGTGTTTTTTTTTTTTTTAAGGCATTCCCTATTAACAGCTTTCAGAGTGACTACACAAATTTGATTTCTGGAGTTTCAAAACTAAGTCAGCATTAAAAACTGATATTATGACTTAAACAGTTGTCATAATTTGCTGCAACTGGTGTTGTTGTGAATGCTGGCATAGAGGGAAGCACAAGACATGTGCATTTATGTAAATGTTGGGTTTAGTGCTCTTAGTGTCACCCTGCAGCCGTTAGGTTATACTGCTGCTAAGACAATTTAATAATGCAAGGCAATAGGCTGTAGCTGCAGTGTTTTTCTTTTGCGGGCAGGGGGTGTGTAAATCCCCCTATTTTTAAAGACCTCTGAGGAGCCTGGACTTGGTCTGTACATCAGGTTTCACTTTACTACTTTTGTTTTCTAACATATCTCCCGCTCTCTTGCAGAAGTGCCCCAGCCTCTCCAAATCACTCTGGAGTGTTATCTGCACACTCTAGTGGTGTGCAGACCCCAGAGAGCCTCTCTCGAGAAGGTTCCCCTGTCCCAATGGAACCGGAGCCCGCTGCTGTAGTGCAGCCTAAATTAGCAGTAATACAGGAAGCACGATTTGCCCAGAGTGCACCTGGTAAGAGTCAAGTCACTCACAACAGAAATATTACATTACCCTTAGGAATAACAGGTAACCATTATTTTTTTTGTAAATGTTAAATCTACAGTAGGAAACGCACAGTGCTGTTACATTGACAGCTATTACTAAGTGTATGCTGAAAAAAGACTTGTGGCTGAAAATGTTACAGCTTTTCATAGAATTGTAGTTTCTTTATTTTTAACTATAGTTGTTTATCTTGTGTGTTTTATAAGCTAAGCGTGAAACAAAATGATAAAACCTAAATGTTCACTTTCTCCTATTATCTTTTATTTTTGTATTTTTTTTTTTTTTTTTTTATATGCAGGTTCCCCTTTAAATAGCCAGCCAGTCTTAATAACAGTCCAACGACAATTGCCACAGACCATTAAACCTGTCACATACACTGTTGCCACCCCAGTGACAACATCAACATCCCAGCAACCAGTTATGCAAACAGTTCACCTTGTCCACCAGTTACCAGCTGTGTCGGTTACTAGTGTTGCCGGATTAGCACCAGCAAACACATACACGGTGGCAGGCCAGACAATGGTCGCTCAGGCAGCACTGTTTAAGCCTAAAGTGGAACCGCAAGAAAATGGAGCGCACAAAGAAGTAAAAGGCAAGTGTGTGTGTGGTTTTTTTTGTTTTTTTTTTTAAATCTATGAATTTCAGTAGAAGGCATGGATAATTTTGCTTCTGAGGAAAATGTTAAGCACATTTAGGAAGTAATTACAAATTTATATGTATAAACACACATGGGTTTATTGCCTATTTCATTTTTTTTTTTTTTTTTTTATATCTCTATCCCTTTATAGAAGTATTTTGTATGATTAGTTTGGTTACAAAAAAAAAGAAATAGCAGGAGACTTGATTTTAAAATGAGTTAATTGAAATAATGTGTTTTTTTCTGGATATGAAAGAAAATTGCAGTATACTTATTTTCTGTGTTTGGTTTTCCAGTGAAAGTAGAACCTGTTCCTGCCATTGCCCACGCTACTATAGGAGTTCCAAGTCGTATCATTCAGACCTCTCAGGCATCACCTTTACAGACAGTTACAATTGTGCAACAAGCCCCTCTTGGACAGCACCAGCTACCAATCAAAGCAATCACACAGAACGGAACCCATGTAGTCCCTATCACCACAGCCATACAGGGACATGTCAACACAGGTAAGAAGGTTTGTTTAATGTCAAATTGATCGTGGTTAGGGTAGATTATGAATTACATTTTATTTGTTTTCCTTTTTCAGCTGTTGCAAGCCCACTACACATGTTGGCAACTCATGCCTCTGCATCAGCCTCTCTTCCAACGAAACGGCAAAATGGAGATCAGGCAGAACAACCAGAACTTAAACGTATCAAAACAGAAGAAGAAAGCATAGTCATTGCAATAAACATGGACACTCCCACTGTAAGTGAACAAGGCAACCAGAACTAAAGACTTTGAGGTATTGCCCTTTTTTATATCGACTCCAATGTGCCAAAAGGAGAAGATTAACGTAACCATCTTTGAACTTTGGAATGTGTTACCACCCTATGGGTTAAAAAAAAAAAGAAAAAAAAGAAAAATGGGGGGGTGGGGGGGGGGAAGAAGGTTCCCTGTGAGGAGACACAGGAAGCCTTAAAAACACATGACTAATTTAGGAGTGAAGATCAAACTGATTGAACGTTGTGGCCCAGCTTAAGAGGCTGTATTGTACCTCCTGCTCAGCTACCTCAGTGTACACTGGGAAATGGAGAGAGGAGGAGGAGGAGCTCAAAAATAAATGACACTTATCTGAGGTTCTCATTTCACTGTTTGAATGGACTGACCAAACACAAGTGTAACAGAGCATGACAAGCGCTTAGTGTAAACCAGAGTTTAAACAATAGTGTATTCCGCAAAGGGAACAAATGTGTGGAGCCATTTTCTATATCGGCAGCTAGCCTTTCATATTGACCTACCTAATGCAGTTGTTAGTAGATATGCAGTATTTTGTTGTTCATATGTGGAAACTAGGATCTTTTTAGGGTGTTTTTTTATTTTTATTTCTGTAGGCAAAAACAATGGGGTCACCAACATTTCAAATCACTCCATTTGTACTTCGGAATCACACGCTGTTTTCGTATGTGGGATTTTTATGTTCAGTGAAAATGTCGTTTTTTATTTTTACCTTTTTTTATTTTTAATCTATCAATGGAGTGGTTTACTTTTGTCTATTCTGTTAAATCCAAATTAAGCTATGTTATTACACCTACAGATTTGCATATTTTAACAGATAACTGATAAAAATGAATCTGAAATGTTTCCATGTGTAGTGATCAGATGCTTCATCAAGCTTGCATGTAACCGATTTAGAGAAAATGTAACTGAGCCGTAAACTGAAAAAAGAACTGCTATGATTATGACCAGAGCTGCACTTGAATAACCGTTTCCCTTTTTTTTTTCTCTCTCGCTATGTTCAGCTGTGTGTGTTACTTTGTGTTGGCATTGGCAGTCCCTTGCTTGATTATTTTCTTATGTTCAAGCTACAGAAAACAGTCTCTTCAGATTGTATTTGTTCAGTGCAAAAAAAAAGTGATTATATGTTTGTTCTGCTTCAGTGGGTAAATGCTTTTTTTTTTTTTCTTTTATAAATTAATTTAAAAACCTTATCTGAGAATGTGTCTGTAAAGTTGGGCTATTGTCAGTCCCTATTTACTTGACTCAAAACAGAACCTGTGGAAAGGAAATATGTACAATAAATTCCTATGAGAAGCTAGTTGTAAGAATACTCAGCACAAATCAACCTGGTGAGGATACCTGAATGTGTTATGCTAATTTCAGGTTTTATTAGTTTTAAAACCATGTTCATATTTAAAAGAATGTACCAATTATGATTTAAAACCTAGGCATAGAAATAAAATGTTTGATGCTATTGGTACGGTTAAAACCATTTTATACATTGAACAGTTCCCTAGTTTATTGTTTGATACTGGTTCAGTTTGCCTCTTCAGGTTGAATGCACAATTTCAAACAAGTGGATGAAGACCCTTTTAATGTGTGTTACACATTTATAAAGCATCTATGCTTGTTTTAGTCAATCAGAACACAAAAAAAGGCTGTTCAACATAAATTAGCCACCACATGAAGGTGTGTGCATTATAGTTAGTCCTACCTGTGAGAGTCTGCTTTAAGTTTGGAATGTTATGTAACTTTAGTGAGGTAAAAACAAATCCTTATTAATTATTTAAATTAAACCAACTTTTGATAATGCCATATCAGAATATTAATAATTTTAGTTATTTAAAATAACTTTAAAATGCTAACGCATGGAAATTGAAATGTCAATACCTGTATAATGCAATGAGGAGTGCTCTCCCTAGTGGTCACTATTGCATTTAAATGTCATTTTAAATACTGAATAATATACATACTGGACAAGATGCAGTACCCATAAGATCTAATAATTTGATTAGAAGCTTTCTGAATATGATGTATGTTGCTCAAAGTGAGCTAGATTTTTACTTTAATTGTTAGGTGTCTTCCTTTCATCATTTTATAATATTGCATATTTTACTCAATCTATGCAGTCTCATATTGTAAATTCACATTTGAAGAGGAAGTTAAAAAACAGCTAAAAAGCATGCCAATATGTATTTTTTTTTTTTTCCTTTGTTTAAACTGCATTCTTGCTGAAGGTGCATATTTGCTGCTCTCTGCTCCCTTATCCTGCCTCCCGCTCTTGCTGCTGTTGCGCATGCAAAGGGTCCCCCATCTTGTCCAGGGCTACTGGTTATTTGTTTCAATTTAATTTTTAAAAAATAGGCTCTTGACAGCCGTTAGATTATTTTTGTTTATTTATTTATTTTTAGTCTTTACTGACATTGGTTTGGATTGAAAAACTGAATGACTTGTTTTTAGCAATCCAGCTTTCTGATATTTTGGATAAAAGATTGTAAAGGACATGTGCTGATTTATTAGGAACATACACACCATTCTCGAATTGAAGAGGATAAAATCAAATCTTCAGCATATAACTATAAAAGCACTTCAGAAGGTATAAAATAGGATTAAATTGTTGCATATGGTAATGGCCTAAAAATACGGTTGGATCAGCTATATTAAGAAAATGTCCTATTCCCATGATCACCTGCTGTGAACATCGCCAGAAGCTAGAACATGATGTACAATGAAAAATATAAAACCTGAAATGGACATTCAATATGTTATAAGAATTAGGTAATCCTGGTGTACATTTAAGGAATAATCTCTACTACAAAACACCAAGTTTCAGTTTTCGCTCTTATATTCCAGTTCTGAAATTTACAACTAATCTGAAATTGAATCTATTGGTAATTATGCAATATGGCATAACAGAGGGGGTGTGTCATCGTGGGATAGCGCCACACCTCCAGTTAATTGTGAGGCCGTGGGCACTTTTTAAAGAACCAGATGAATTTCATTACCTATGGGTCAACAACTTACTTTTTTTTGACGTTTTAAAAATGTATTTTGTGCATAACAAATATTTCAATACAAGTTTAAGTGTTAGTAATTAGTTTTAATTAGAAATTACATAAAACATGGTAAGGTTTTTGTACATGATGTGTATTGACCAGTGAGCTTTATTTTAAAAGTAATTGTGCAGCATTAAATGTCTTCCTTACACCAAGAAATATATTTGTTTAACTGTCAATCCATACAGATTTCATGGTCATTTTTTTACTTAATACTTTAAATTTTGTAGTGACGACTCATTATTGCAAAACAGACTTGTCAATGTCCCAACTTAAGAAATGCAGTTCTTAAATAACCAGCATGGAAAATGCAAGCCAATTGTGTAGCATGTTCACTACATACAAATGCACACTTCGAAAGAATTTTTAATTTAATTGCTTGTGATTTTGATATACACTGCTCTGCTTTTCTTATCGTATGAACCTTTAAAATTGGACACTGGTCCTCAAATTGGGTTACAGGCATGACATAATATTGTGCATAAATTAATCCCTTCTCAAAACAGCATACATTCCAGTTCATTCTCCTTGTAATCTATGAAACTGGTAGGGAGTGTAAACATTTTAGATTAACAGAAAGGGTATATTAATGCTTTTAAAATTCACCTTGTGTATCCAACAGAAAACAGAATTCTCCTGCTAGTCTGTGCTTGAAAACATTTGGTAGAACAGCCAAATCGCAGCATTGAACATTTCTGATGTTTCAATTTACATCAAAACAGTATGTACATTTTCATTAACTTATACAATATGTTTCTATTTATGGTACCCTGATAACCACTAACTGACTATATACTACTTCTAAACTCCTTCCAGGTCTTAATCTAAGGCTATTAAAGCAAAAGCTCTTGAAGAGTCAAAGCTTTGTTTTCCATTAGTAAAAGGTGCTAACACTTTTCGCTTACTTGCTTGATTTGGCACTTCTAAGCAAGTGAAATACATCTATTAATGGTTAGCACACTTCAGATTTGTGGAAGTCTTCACCTTAATGGCAAACTTAATTTAGTGTAAAGGAAAACAGACCTGCACATATGAATAACCAATGGCAGTATGAAATGGAAAACCACTTACTTACCAGCAAAGAATTACCCTCTACACATACACACCAAGTTCAGTTGGATGGTTTTATACAATGAGAGAAATGTGTCTAGTGCCTTTCTATATCTATAGATATAGATCTCCTCCTTAAATCAACCTGAAGACATTCCTGTGCTAAATTAGGTGGTGTTAGTTGATATAAAGGGTCATGTTCTACAGATCTTGCAGAATCATAACTATTTTTTAAAAAATATAGCAAAATCCACAGGCTACCTCATTTAGTATGAACAGCAAAGGTACCCAACAAAAACAAAAAAAAACAGCATTGAGCTTCCTTTTTCCATTTGCAATAAAAAAGCACCTGTCCTTTGAAAAGATATGCCCCCTCGGCACATTTGACTGTGAAACTGAAAAAGACACAAGCAGTTTTGTTTTAAAAGTTCACGTCCACCGGTGCCAGTCAAAAAAGTAATATGTTTAATATTTCTCTGCAAAAACAATTGTTTCTTCAAAATCACATGACACTGTTCAGTCCTCTGTATGGTGTTCCTGTAGTGCTTAGCCATACTTCCATTGATGTCCATTCTATTCCTGTGAGCGTACAATTGAAATCAATAAAAGGATTTATCATAAGTCCTCTTGAAGGTAGCAGGTAAGCCCTCAGCATTTCTGTTTCAGTCAAATCTTTTCATCTGTCATTTCCAAAAACTGGGCATACACATCCCTTGAGCATTCTCCTTTTTGGTTGAATAAGAATTTGTAGTAGCTGCCATCTGCACAGATAGCTAGAAGAGGAACAGGTTGTTATTTTATGGTCATTAGATTACATTACAGATTTTGGTCTTGGCAGTTATATATTGAAATACTACAGGAAATCCTGAGGTTGCAGTATAACTGGTACTTCCACCAGGGGTCCATGGAGACCAGTTATTAGCCATATTAACACCAATTCAGTGTTTTACAATTCAGTCACAGTAAAACAGGTGTTAATCCAATTTGTTAGTAGTCTAGTTTTTAAATAGCATAACTTTACTTTTTCATAGAACTACACACCAAAGTACACGTTAATTACAGGTTAGCCTCACACATTAAGAAGTTAGATTAAACTAGTCTTCCAAACTGTTTTAAGAAACATGTTGTGTCATGCTACATGTGAAGCACTGCTCATTAGAGAGCTGAAACACAGGTTCACTATTTCAAAGAACTTGCCTTACCTATTACTGCATTCTGTTCTGTGCCAAAGGCACAGACGCAGGGAGAGCCTGAGGGAACCTGAAACTTGGAGAAGCTCCATTTGGAGCTGAAATATTTTGGAAGGAAGCTTGCGGATGCCAAACTGCAAAACCAAAGGGAAGGAGGAAAGAAAAAGCTGCATCAAAATCCCAAAAAAAAAAAACATTTTTGCATTGCTTGGCCTTAAATCAGCCCATATGGAACATATCGGCCCATAGCAAAGCTTTTTAATACAGCCAATATAAAGGAAAAGAATGCGATCAAAAGGTAACACTCTACTACTGCCTTCTTCAATGTACTGGTTTATTCATGATAAGCAAATCTGAAGATTCAAGTAAGGCCACCTAAATTGTTTCTCTCTGAGGAACGATGTTTAGTAAGACACTTAACTCACCTTGACTGTTTGTTTCTTTTTGGGTCCTCTGCTGCAAAGATATGTACCGTGCCATGATCGCTCGATACACAAATTAGGGACGCATCCTGATTAAAATTTATGCTGCACAGAAAAAGAAAGTCTTTTAGCACTTTTACAGTCTACACATTTAAAAGAGCAACTGTTATATTTGCAAAACCATCAATCCAAAAACAAACCAAAAAAAGTTAATTTGGTCTGGAAACAGATTACCTCCCACAGCAAGTACAGTAAATAAGACATTTAGCCCATGAATGTCTTTATTCTTCATACAAAACCGCAAGCAGATTTATTTATTTAGTATAATCCAAGTTAAAGCTTATATTAGAACTGAAGGCCAGAAGACTAGGCTGTCCCAGGTTCCCAATTTATAACTTGACCCAAGTGTGAAAGAAATGAACCTAAAAACAACAAAAACTGTTGATACCACCATAAAAACAAAACAAACAAACAAAAAAATATTGGCCTTTGGCTGGAAGTTATTGGATGTAAATGCTTCTAAAAGTGGATGTTTTCAAGAGTAGCTCATGATTGGCCTCAATACTATTGTATACTATAGTATTGGAAAAGAAGTAAGAAGTATGCCACTAATAATTTCAAGAGAATTTGTATGTGGTATATAAGACTGTGCATTATGTTGGAAGTTCAGAATACACTTTTACAGTTTATGGTGTTCTACACAGTACTGTATACTGTGGTATTTTGTATAAGGTGCACATTACAATCAGGGTACACTCAGGCAAAACAATAAAAAGAAAGCTGGACTCCCATCAGTTTGCCCATCTCAGTGAACAGGTATGGCACAGGTTGTAGATACTAGAAATGTAACACATGTAGGCTTACCAGTAAATGCTTGCTGCCTGTGATCCTCTCCTCAGCTCCTGAATTAGGTGCCCAGATGTAGTGTCAAATATCCTTATTAGTGTCCCCTACACAATAAACAAGTGTTTTTATTTAAACATTGAGTGATTTTTGAGTTAATTGAAACACATCTTTGACTCTGCTTGATATTTTTGGAAGCCTTGTCTTTCACTCTTTCTTGTCCAGGTGATATACTGTACTATCTACGTTTTCAGTGCCCCATCTCTATAAATTGCTGAACAGCCTTCTGCGCTTACTTTCTCTGAAGCAGTGGCGATCCGTGTCCCTTGTAAGTTGAGGGCTATGCAGCTCAAGGCTCCTTCGTGTGCAGGGATATCCACAGGAGGCTTCTCTGTGTTGGCCAAGTCCACTATCTGCACACGTCCTGTGTGAGAGCCAGGGAATGCCAGCAGGGAGTTGTTGCTGTTCGGACATAATACGCAAAGACCTGTCGAGAGAGCGGATTACTGCATTGAGACTCAAGACAGGCATTAATGACATCAGCTACTCCATTACCTTTAAACAGAACCTTCTCTAGGCAAGATAAATCAATAACATAAAGAGATACCAAATACAAATTAAGATAAGAAGCGAACAACGATTGCTATCATCTGCTTTTTTGTTGTGTATTCTTTTTTTTCCTTCATGTATTTTCTCGAGAATAATAAATGGCAGGTAGAGTGTTATAATGCTGTAATTCTACTGAGGGGATTTCAAGGAAATAAGCATGCTGGTGTATTTAGCTGCTTTGTCAGGGATTCGGGTTTCAGGAATGGGTAAAGTGCATGGCAGGGGGACGGACAAAAAAGTATTGGCAAATCATTACTGCTGCAGTAAACCTGGTACTGTTGTAAGTGTAAACTTGCACATCCATTTCGAAAACAGCAGAAAAATACAGATTTTTTTGTTCTCTGTATTCATTCCCTGAGCAGGTATAGCTCAAGCAGCCATGTCATCTACCCCATATAATCTTGTGTATTACAGTCAGCACTCACATATCTGACCCTATAAAATTTTGACTTTTTTCAGGGAACACAAAAAAGATACAATATCAAAAATACATATCTGAAAGGACTGTGTTTTAAAATAAAGTAGGCTTCCATTTAGATGTACTGTATTGGTTTTGTTCATAAAGTACTATATTATCAACAGAAGTAGTATTTTAATTCAGAATGATATGATTCTGAAAATATCACTTGCCAAAACTAAAGCGACAACACATTAACTGTAATACAGTACATACTTTTAAATCCAGGGATGTTATTTGCTTAATTAACACATGAGCCACACCTGTGTGAAAGCCCTTGCTTGCAATATACTTGGTGTCCCCCATTTACCCAGGTGTTTCCATTTTTTTGTCCACTACCTGCATATGTGTGTGTGTGTGTATATATATATATATATATATATATATATATATATATATATATATATATATATATATATATAAATAAAATGGGGATTGATTTTATTCTTAATACAAGGGCGGTAAACCGTGACTGGCGTGTATCTGGGTAACGGATATCCAAGTGCTGACTCTACTGTCCAAATTCATTTGACGCATCTCCTAAACTGAATTTTAGTCTCAAAGTATAATTATACACCAAAACAATTAAATAATTAGACCAATAAGTGGAATCATTTACAGAATCCACAATATAAAATCATTAGTAGCTGGACTAAACGACTGACCTTTGGGGTTGTAGCAGGTCTCAAATACATGCAGCTGATGGGGGTTGTGGGTAAAGGTGAAGACTTTTATCATGGAGTCTAGAACCACCACAATCCTGGAACAAACAGACAGATTCACCATCATTTAGCAAGAACTGAAACCGATACTTAACAGAAGCTAGCTCCCCATTTCCCAAACCTAAAATGGACTTGGGGGAGTAATGCAGCACTGCACGCTATGTTTTTTTACCCAGTATGCTGAATTGGATTGCAAGCTCTTATCGCTGAAGATGCAGCCTTGTATACTGCAAATCAGAACATAGCAGTTCATTTTTACGTTGCAACATAGCTCATTGTAGTAAGATTATATTTTGACACTGCAATGAGACCTAGCATGGTCCTTCAAAGAGCAGCAATCCAGGCTCCCGTGTGGCGCATCCAGTAAAGACGCTCTGTATGGAGTGCAGGATGTGCCCTATAGTCTGGACATCGCGAGTTCGAGTCCAGGCTATTCCTTTGCTGACCGAGGATGGGAGCTTCCAAGGGCGGCGCTCAATTGGCCGAGCGCCACCAGGGGGGAGGGAGGGTTAGGTCGGCCAGGGTGTCCTCGGCTCACCGTGCACCAGCGACCCCTGTAGTCTGGCCGGGCGCCTGCGGGCTTGCCTGTAAACTGCCCGAGAGCTGCATTGTCCTCCGACGCTGTAGCTCTTGGGTGGCTGCATGGTGAGTCCGCAGTGTGAAAAAAAGCGGTTGGCTGACGGCACATGCTATGGAGGACAGCGTGTGTTCGTCTTCACCCTCCCGAGTCAGCGCAGGTGTGCTAGCGGTGAGCCTAAAAATAATTGGCCATTCCAAATTGAGAGAAAATAATAAAAAATAATTGGCAATGACTAAATTTAAAAAAAAAAAAAAAAAAAAAAAAAAAAAAAAAGCAGCAATCCATTCTGCCCAGTCTAGTTCATGGGAATATTAAAAAAAAAAAAAATCCTGCTCCAGTACAATAAAAAGGTGAAACAGGGTTCAAATGGGTCCCCGGGGATTGTAAGAAACGTTATGCATATATATGACTTAATATTCCATAGGAACCTGCTCAGTATTTGAGGTTTAAAAAAGTAAGATTATGTAAATGTATATGGAAACCGCATGTCTTCTGAACTGGAATTATCCAGCGCAAAGGCCCCAGGGTTTTCTAATCTGGCTCTACACTAGTCCTGGCAGCACACTCACTGCCAGTGGTTGGCTAAATTATTCCAGTATGTTGGTGGCTCACATTTGAAAAGGCACCAGACACATTTTTTTTTTATTTTTAAGTGCAGGAGAACGTATACAAAGTTCCTGACAGGCTTTACTGTACTTCTATAAAAGAGAGAGCGAGAGAGATTAGATTGTTTATTTGGCAAGGTATGCTGTACCATTCCTGTGCAAGCCAATGTATAAAGTCAATGATTTCCACAATGTGTGTTTCTGTACTAACTGTATTCCCAGCATATGTATCAGACAAGACTGGAAAAAATTGTGTCAACAGGGGGACCTCTCGCCTGTATTATAATATTCTGAGGAAACTGGCGAGAATGCAAATAAATCAAGAGACCTGGTGTAAAGAAAAGTAGAAACCAAGTCAAGCTGACCTTTAAAACAAACAAAGACACGCATGTTTTGTCCAGGCAGTTGTCTGCTTGCCTTGAATAGTTTTAGAGTGAGGTTTTAAGCTATGGAAGAAACAGAAATGTATATTACTATATATAGTAAACAATGAAATATTTACCGATCTCGCCGTAGCTTCACTGCTTTGACTTCTGTGGAAAATTCGATTTCAATGACCGTCTTCTTTTTCAAATCGTCCCATATCATCACTGCGGAAAACAAACAGCACAGGAGTAATTATAAAGATCCAGAGATTCAAAGCAGTGGAACACCAGATACTTCAATATCCATACCTTTATTAGGGGGGTACTTTGGCTTTTTTCCACCTCCAACTAGTGCTAAATAGTTACATCGGAACAACATTTCAACATGACCAACACCGCCCTCCAGGAACTCTGAAATAAAAAGAAGATATCAAACTGGGGTTTCCAAAAGATACATTAACTAAATATAATAAATTGCAGAATATAGCATGCCCTTTAAATGGATGAGGTCTTAATATCTAGATAATAATCTGTTTCAGCTACACCTGACTGCATTCTAGATGTAAAATGGCATTTTTAACTTTAAATGGAATTAAAAAAAGACAATTTACTGCCAAAAACATAATTTATTGTACCAAACCCGTTTGCAATCCCTTGATAACCAACCATGAACTTGCACATTAATAAATCTGTACCTTAATGTGAAATATAACACATTTGACTGCTAAACACAATATAAATGTCATGCGTCAAGAATGTATTGGAACTGCAATTTGTCTTCGTGGTTACTGCCATTCTTAGCACGCCACAGGGCATCACAAAAGGATTTGAAACTTATTAAACCGACTAAAGGGAAAGGGGAGAGATGGCTAAACATAACAGAATGGGGCTAACAGGCCCTCTATTTTTATTGCAGTAGTAACTACTATTTTACTTTTAAAAAATCTTCAATTTGCATTTTAGCATAAAGGCCTTGATGAATGTGTTCCAATGTGTCTGAACTTTGGCCAGAACAAGCTACCCTCACTTTCATAACTAACAGACCAAAAACCAAATGTGCACACAGCTGATGGCATCAATACCATGCAACTCAAGCTTTGCTTTGTCTACACCACTGTACTTCTTCCAAGTTTACAAATACAGAGCTGTGCCTGGGGTTGCAATAAACAGATGCAGTACACTGTATACATTCCACATTGTTAAGCCTCATCGTATTCCACGCCACGCCAGGTGGAGCTTGTTAAGACTGATGTCAGTAAACATTTGCCTGATGAGTAACATGGATTTAGTTATTAAAGAAATAAAGCTTTTTTCATGCACAATATTTATATTACAAAAAGACGCTTCAGAGTTTGTATATCCTCTCCCCCCCTCATTTTATTTATACACTGTCATGACTACAAAGGGTTTTTTTTAGTGTTACATTTAAATGGAATCAGTTGAATATGTATATAAATATTCATGTGTGTATTTTCTATAAATAGTCGGCTGATCCTATTCAAAACGTGACCATCAAAGCAGTGCTGGTCACCACGATCAAAGGGTGGAATTCAATCCTTTACCTTGTTTTTCTTTTTCTTTCAGGGGATCGGAGTTGTAAACGCGGAAGCCGTTTTCCATTCCACACGCAAAACACCCTGCAACGAGAAGCAAAGAACCAACTGAGCACCCCACGCGGTTATCTATCCAATGAAATACCCAGCCAAGCTCGACATCAAAAGGGACTTTCCAATAGCAGTCTACTGTCTTTGTGTGTGTGTGTGTGTGTGTGTGTGTGTGTATATATATATATATATATATATTTATATATATATATATATATATATCTCAAACATTTTGGAATATTGACTTCCACTGTAACAAAAACTGATTGTTTTCAAGGCAGGATTACAGAAAAACTAATTGAATTGAGGTGAGCATCTCATAAGGTTCATGCTTTCCTACAGTTTCTCAACCACAACTGTACCTTTGGGAATGGCAATTAGTACAGCTTCTTAAGAATTGGTGCCACTGTATTGCCATGATCTTGACAAAGCAGTGATACTGTACTCTACTATTACCCCGTTCACACTACAGACTTTGAATATGAATACTGACTTTTTCCTGTGTTTGGAAAAATGCATATCCTCTGAAATGATGTGCATTAAAGTCAAAACCAAGTAACAGGAACAGCTGACTGAGGCTATTTTTCCATGTCTTGGTTTTACAGAACAATGATGCACTAACTGGTGATGAGCGTGCCATTGTTTGAGTAACAGCCAGCTGAAGCTTTAGATACTAAACAAGGCGACACTCCATTCAGAAAAGCTGACAGGAATGCTTGGTTATTTACAATAACCCACAGGCAACAGAAAATCTGATAAACCCAATACAGTACCATGGTGGTCCAAAAAGGTAAAAAAAAAAAAATACCAACCACCACAGTACCTAAACCTACTGTTGCTGAACATTTTTTGATACTCTGCTGTCAAAGCTCATCTGATTGAAGATGTATTGTTTCTGTAAATCAGTATGCTGAGTTACAAAATACTTTGTTCTGAGTTTTTATACGTTCAGCTTCTGTAGTTCGACCGGGTTTTGTTGTGTTACAGTAGCACTACAATGGAGCTAAATAGCAGCTGAACAAACACATTTTTGACTCCATGTGTCAAATGCATTTCCGGGTTACAGGAAGTTCCTTAGAGCTCTACCTTCTGTTGTGTGTCCTTGTGTCAAAAGCATCCAAACAAACAAAATGCAGTCTAGTGATGGCAGTACGATTTTTATGTATCATTTTAAATCTTGGATTATTTAAATGTATTGATAGTATGAAAGTTATGGACTATAGTCATCATAGGCCTTTAAATACTGAATAAACCATAATTTGAGGATTGTATTTATGTTTGTCAATGAAGCAAGCAAAAATATTCTCTTTTATTGATCTATGCCCAGAAACTATAAAAACACACAGGCACCACTTGCTTGTGATAAATTACAAAGCTATCCTGACATGATCAAGTATCATTCTTAGGGAACTACAGATGTAAAAACAAATGACAAATGTTAAGATCATTATCCTAACCCAATAATAATGTGGATGCTTTGATTAGTAATTTACTCCAGACTTCAGAGCAACATTTGGGTGTTTTTTTTATTATTTTTTTTTACATCCGATTTATTCCCCTTGGATATATAAATAATTGAATCACTGGTAACTGGAAAGCTATAGCATCCGAGTCATTGTTACCAGCAATTTCATTTTACAGTTGTTCACAAAGCAAGGTTAATTACCTCTATCAGAAAAATATATATATATGCCTGGCCTGCTTATCACATCAGACAGTGACAGCAACCACACCATCAATAACCTGGGTAGATGGGTGACCTGGCCTGTCACCTCCAGTACACTGGTTAGAATGTGATTTTAAACCATGTATTAAACCTAAGCATGATTCGCACAGGACTAAAAACCATGTGTCCTCAGAATCAGTCAAAAGCAGAGGACGTCTAGTAACCTCCCAGCCGTGGATTTGTTTTTATTAAGGAAAGTCATTAAATTCAAAATGAAATTTTATGTCGTGGCCAGAGAAAGTGCTTTTGTGCATGATTTGTAAATAATGAATCAGGTGTAAACAACTCATTTCATTGTACCTTATTTTTCAAAGGCTAGAACAACCATTTCATCCTTTGTGTGATAAGTATTTCCATATATATCTTCAAACGCACCGTTAAAAGCATTCGCCAATTATTTATTGTGTTTTTGCCCATCCCCAATTTGGTTACGCCCAATCGTAGCGTTTTACTGAACTGAAGAATCTAAGGACAGATCGTACCAATTGTAATATTATATTATGATTTATTGTGAAAGCTGACGTTGCTTTGAGGCGAATACCCCGGAAATGCTGTATCAATTCTAACATAACACTCACATGGTCGATTCGCACAGAAGTAAAAAGATGCAGAATGCCTGAGTTTGAAATTTTACAGGCCCAATGTCCTGTAAAAAAAATCAGAGGACCTCCGAGAAAATTATCTGGGATAAAAAGAAATGGACGGTGCTCACGAGACTAAATTTAACCAATGTCTGTACTAATTCCGAAACCACCCGTTATGTGGCGATTTTTAAACCTGTGTGAATGCGGCTCTCGTCGCACCTTGAGATCAGTGAGTGTTAAATTTTTGGTATTTCTAGAAGTCATCTAAAATCAGGAGGGGCAAGGGCCTTCAGTTGTCATACTCCCTGCCTTTGGAACGCCCAAGTCCTATCAGGAATGCTGGCCCACTCAAATCTTTCAAATCTAATTTAAAAACATTTGTTTGCATTAGCTTATTTTTGAGCTGGATTGATTAGTTTTTATTGTAAAGTGCCCTGGGATGCTCCACATGAACATTGCTGTATAAAAACAAGTTGTACTGTATTGTTTTCTATCTTTCTTAATGAACACAAAAATAAAAACAGTCCAACGACACATTTCCATCAGCACCATAAAACTGAATCTCATCTCGTTCCAATGTCAAACTCTGGGGCTGCAGCCAGTTCCATTCAGAGTCTACAACACAATCTGAATCTGAAGGTTACACAAAGGTCAAAGATTGTCCCTATCGCACTTTTCGACAATAGCCATTTTCTAAATTCACCTACCTTCAACATTATGTGACAGCAACTAAACCTGTAACCAAACCTCCCATTAACTGTGATACAGGAGATACTCAGGATCACAAAACATGACCCCTTTCACAAGACATTACGAACATTAACCAAAATAGTGGCTTTCCTACATTCTATGTCCTCAATCAAATGTATTGACAAATTAAAATGGTGTCTTACTTTTACAGAAATGTGTGTGTTTCATATTTACCCTTAATGGGTACATTTATCAACCTATGGCTACAGTGTGTATATTTGTGCTGTACACTAGTTCCAGTCACAATGTTTCAAAGGCTCTGTTAATGGTTACCGTACCGGAAACATCATAATAATGATTGTGCAAAGTTTTAAAGGCAGCAGTTCCAAAAATGTGGGTGTCAGCAGCAATAAAAATACACAGCAATGTCTGGAGCAAGGAAGTGTGACAAAGTGGTTAAAGCACAGGACTAGAGAGACAGGAAATCCTGAGTATGATAGACGATTCCCAGCTTTGTCAAGTCACCTGACACCTTTGTGCTTCAGCTAAACACAGTTCCTTCTCAGCTGGAAATTAAGGCATGTGTACCGAACACACAGGATAAATAATCAGTCATACAGTATACTGTAACTGGTGTTTTTCAATTTTGTCAACCTCTGTATATATAATACCAACAATGTTAAAATCCAAGTTTTAGTGGGATAGATTTATACATTTTACCTGTATTTTAGTATTGAATCAAATTAAAAGGTGGTGGTAATCTCAGATCTGAGGGGTGTGGCTGATTTGAAGAATTCCTCTGTATTGGAGTCATGTTGGCTGCACTTTCTATCAGGCATCAGACAAGACAAACTGCACTTCACAGGCAGACTTACAGAAGCTCTTCAAATGAAAGATCACCTGGGCTTCAGCCTGCCATCTGCTAGCAATGCCTCTGTCTGGAGCATCAGAAAGAGTAACGAGATGCCTATTGTCTTAATCCCTTAGCATGACCAGGACTGCGTCTGCACTTTGGTACAGTTTGAGTCACAATGGGCATGACGGCTGGTCTGAGAGGCTTTAACAGGTCGGATTTTTTAATGTTCGGTTGGAGGTGCGTTCGATCCGAGTTATGCCCCAATGGCACTTGGCTATTAATAATGTAGAAACAATACTCCAATAATAACAGCAACAATAAGAATGTTCCATTAACTGATTACGTGGAATATCGGTTACCCCCAGCTTCATCCCTTTAATTTAAATATTAAGCTAAAATGCCTTGACACATTTTGGTTGGCTGTGCAAAAAACGAAACAATCGCACTTCACCATAAAACCGATAATTATACAGACATTTCACTTTTCATCTGATTGATTCTGCTCGTCAATTCACGCTATATACTGTACTGTACAGATAATGGACCTCGCGCAGAATGCAGAAGGATTCTGAGGCAGAAGGATGTGGGTTTGTTTTACCTAGAATTTCTAGCGATGTTATTGTAAATCAAATAGGATACGAATCCATCTACAGTACCTCGACTCCCCTAGCGTATGCTTAGTCACAAATCGGAATACACTTGTTTGTTTACAGGATCAATACATAATGGAACGGCTAACTTACAAAATCTAACAAATATAATCACATGCTTTTATTTTTGATTACTGTTATTTATGGTTTTGGTACTGTGGTTCCTATACTGAAAAGTACCAGTACGCTAAAGCATTAATGTGTGCAATTGTGGGGCCCCCGTGATGAGCAGACTGACAATAGCAAGCATCAATTATCACTCCCGTTTTTAATTGTTCTGAAAAAATGACATGCAACTACTGTACAGGTACACACAGCAAGCAATCATTTTTCAATACCTTTCCTCCATTTCGCTGGGCTGGTTACAGTAGTTTAACCAACGCAAACTAAACAGTTACTTTCCAATATTTTTTCCTGTAGAAACATTCATAACAAGTGTATAAAAAACGATGGATGGGTGGATGTATTATTAGCTGTACCGAAGTTTACTACCAGAAACACCAGGAATTAGCAAGAGCTCAACCCGTTTGTGTACATTCAACGTATGTATAACATAATCACAAAGCTTAGCGTAGGCCTAAGGGTATAGCGCTATCAGTAATTGGAAAACATCGCACGAGTCAGAAGACGCTGTGCAGAAACTGAATAGAAATGTGTGACTCACCATTGTCCTGGTTAAAGCCAGCGTACAACAGACCATTACCATGAGGGTTGGAAGGTAAAAGATTCATGGTGAAGCTTTGTTTATATAAATTATTGGGGGTCTCTTTTCAGCTGAGGACAAACATCCCTCCACTTACTGTGTTCTGTCAGTATAGACGAAAACACACACAGCCCCAATCATCCACCTCTTCCTCCCTGGCCAGACTGCGCTGCCGCACGTCGAGCAATGGAGCAGGGAGGGGAATCTACGTTCGACAGCATCGACAGAGCAATCAAACACAGCCGGACTCGGAGGTTCTGAACTCGTGCGCTCCTTTTTGTGCATGGAGATCGGCTGTTTGGTTTGGTCTGATATATAAATATATATTAAAATAAGTATATTATAATAAATAAGCAGTTATCTGGTATGAACGATAGGTAGAGCATTCCAGCACTAAAATTAGTACGGGGCCAATACCAGACCTGGGAATAAATATTGATTTTATTTAAATATTTCAAATGTATTTGATATGTTCTAAATAGATACATATTTCAAATAATGTTGTTGTGAATATTTATAAAAAATATTTTGATTTATATTTCAAATATATTTATAAATGATGTGAAACAGCACATTATGGTTTATATGAAACATCTTTTTTTATATTATATATTAAAATATCTTCAAATAAATGTTTGAGTGTGGAGAAGATCTTGAAATATTTGCTATTTATCAATTAAATCTCAAATATAAATATATGTTTCCCAGGTCTGTCCCAATGCATAATGACATGCGTTTGCACAATATTATATTAATACGAACTATATTGCACAAGTATACAGCAATATGTAGGATATTGAAGTAGTTTGAAGACGTTTAGTTCTGTGCTAAACTGTAGGAATTCATAATTATTATTTTGCAGTAGCCGTCAAAATACAGTAGTTTATATAACAGTGTTTGTTTCCAAGCCAAAATTTTCACGGTTTATTAACAATAAAGAGACGAGGGATGGTTTGCAAAGCTTCACATTGTTCGGCGTCTCAGAGAGGTTGTTGCGTAAGTTTGCGGCTGTTACATTGCTCTACTTGCAGCAGGTGGACCTGCAGGGCATCTTTGAACAACACAACCCAATGGAGTTTTACCTGCACATTCATGTTAAAACATGCAGCAAATATGTGTAACATGAATATCACTGCTAAAGGTGTTATTTGTTGATTGTTATAATTTCATCCAAGACTTACAATGTTTCAGTTCCAATGTTTGTTTTTTTAATCACCAGAAAATTTTAAGTGTGTCTAGCCTGTTGGAAATTGTTACAATGACTTGATAACTTAAGATACTGCAATGCTGGCTGAAGAGCACTCCAATCCCAAACTCTTGCTGGTCACTAGCAGTTTCTGGGCTTTTCAGCAGGTTAATTAATGTTTTCAATACAATATGTAAAATATGAAGGCAGCTGTGAACAGTGTTTGGAATTAATAAAATATAGTCACAAACATGTGGAATAAAAATTAAAAACCAAGTGAAAGGCGGTATAGAAATTAATCAATAGCACAGTCTGGCACCATGAGACATTTTTACTTTTGTCAAAGTGATTATTTGGCTGTGAACTCCTGAATCCTCATGGTTGGACACCTTTGATATAACTGCTTGCATTAAGTGACACATGGAGAATTTGAAGTTGCTTTAGGTCTGTTATATTGATTCCAGAGCATATATTAGATTTATATAATTTGGTCTGCACAATAATGAAAATGCATGGAAATGATGACTTAAAATTAGCTGTCAAGTCTCTATTGACTAGACAAAGCTGGGCCAAGCCTGCTGTGGACTTCCAGCAATGCTCATCTGTCAATTCTCCACTGCAGTTGGTTGTTAGACGTTTCTCCTTTTACAGTATTCTGGTAGTAAACATTCCATGAAAGCAAAACACTATTTAATAATTAACACAGGTTTTACAAACTTTAAGTAAAACTCTAGTTAAAGTTTTATGAGCAGGGTCCACAGTCCTGCTTGGACATGAAAGGATAGAGTGTAATTATGTGTGTGCTTAGGGCTCAATACACTTGCATTGGACCTAAATACGTAATTACCTGTTTTCCATGAAAAGTGTGTCTCCTTCTGTAGCGTTTGTCTATGACCTGTTGTGTACAAAGACTGCACGCTATTGTGCGGTCTATTATTTACTGCAGTAAACCTTTTCTATTAAAATCCTGTCAGCTTGAGAAATGATATCCCTGTTGTTCATGGGGACCGGTCACAGTGCTTAGTAATTTAAAGAACTTGCATCAGTAGTCTTCACCCTCGGAGGCCTGTACTTGACACCGTCAAGCGGTCACACCAGGACTTTTGTAGGATATCAGTCAAAACAGACAGAATATCATTTATTATTAAAGGCAGCATGTATAACTCTATGGGATGTTTGTAGTTTCTAGTTCTACTATTGCCTTTGTAATAATAATATAATAATAATAATACATGATTACTATTATGTACAGTGCAGCATACCTGATTGTTTTTATAATAGCGGTATTTTTTATCAAGGGCCGCTGTGGTGACATTCATAAACTAGTAAAGTTGTAGTAAGGATGTATGATTTTGGGGCTGATTCACTTTCCAAAACTTGTTAAGTGAATTTTGAGTTACTCACTTACTGTATATCAATATCAAGTACAGTGGAAAACAATTGGTCACTTATTAATGATTAAAAAAATGTATCACAAAATACCATACTAGTAATACAAGAGGTTTGTGATCGGTGCTGGGGAAATCTGTAAGAAAAACAAAGTGAATGAACATGTTCTTTGCTATGGCAAGATGCAATCATAAGGGTCATCGCAGAATATGAGAATGTGAAACCTTTTCCAATGTGCTCTTATAGACTGAAACCATGAAAGGTAGAAAATGAATGGGGGGGGGGGGGGGGGGGGTGTGTGTAGGTAACAGAACTTTATTTAGTTAAGATAACCGTGTAAGGAAACAATGTAGACGGAGGGGAAAACAAGTCTTCTTGTTTGAAACATTTATTGGAAATAATAGTGCTCATAATTTACAAAAAAAAATTTGTAAAAACACTTGTTCGTTGCTCCGACATCTCTTTACCACCAACATCTTTGGCATCTTCCTTCCTCTTTGCAATCCCTATCACTTTACACTTAAAAAAATTAAATAATATATGATACAAACCAAACAATAAAGCACAAAAGTATCAAATAACATAATACATATTAAATACACACAAAAGCTGATTTTTCTGTATATAAATTTCTGTACAGGTTTCTGCAGCTTCCTTTAATTAGTGCCTGTGAGATTCCAAGGAATACTTGAAACAGGCTTAAACAAAAATCTATTTCATGGGTCAGCAAACTTTATGTAGTTATTTTACAATAATTATATTGCATCGAAATACCAACTCCCACCAAAATTTAAATAGTTTGATTACACACAATCCCTTATTTCCATGATTAAAAAACAAACAAACAAACAAAAAAAAAACTGTCGTACTTTACATGTATTTATTTTTAATTCATTAAGAATTACATCTGCACACCATTATAGTGCATTGTTGTCCCTAATCTACAACATTGATCTAGCAGCAACATTAGTCTGAGTGAACCCAGAAAGAGATCTCAACATTCATCATTATTATTTAATCTCCTTTCCATGAAGCCCTGTAGTGAATAGCTTCTGGGAGTCCTTGAATGAAAAGGGCTTTCAGTCAGTAACTCACTGTGGTTACTGCTGGGGGCGGGGCTAGGAGATCTTGCAGCTGTTCCTGGCACAGCTCTGTGAAGGGCTCTGTGGAGGACCAATCATTTTGGACTTCTTCAGGCTGTTCCTCTTGTTGCCGCTGCTGGCGGTGAGGGAATATGAGCGCCCGTGCATCATCCTGGCGTTCAGGCCGTTGGCCATGGAGAAAGACTTCAGGTGGCTTTTTAAGGCAACAGGGAGAGGGAGCTTGTCCACCAGGTGAACAGGGGTGCAGGACACTATGGATCGACAGCAGAGGTCCTGAAGGCTCAACACTAGGAGAGATACAGGAAAAGATAAACAAGTACAGTACAAAAAGCGACATCTGTATGTTAGTTTATCTTTGTGAAATATATATTAACACCATGATGCTACAAAAGCCAATTGATATTGTATTACCCTTAATTCTATTCACAGACATGCTTATGTGTATTCTGCTCCACCTACATGAGAGAGACCTCAGCAGAGGTTTGTTTTTATCCTCGGTAGCAGAACAATGATGCAACACCTGTTTCCAAATGGAGTCCTGCTTATACTGCACTTACTTTTTCATCTAGGTATAGCAGTAAGGAGAGTTGCCCAATCACCCAGCACGCCTTGCTTTTAGCCTTTTGATTGAACAACAAGATACAACTGCCTGCTATAGACAAAGCAATAGTAACACCGAGATGGACATAAAACACCAGTCTGGTGATTTGCCAAAACTATCGTAATACCTTTGGCACAACTCTGCTGGTGTAACTTGATATGCTCCTTTCCATAGTGCTTTGAGAATTTAAAAACCTTTATATGGTGTGATAAATGTGGTGCCATTTCCCCATTGTGATCCTATAATAAAATAAATCACTTAATGGTTTATATATTAAAGTTTATCCCATAAGAAATAAAAAATCTCTCAGCAAACAATAGCATTCATTTTCATCATTTACCACTTGGTGGCAGCAGTATTATGAGAACGACAGCTATTCCTTTATTTTAGTTGCCATGCAAATGCAACTTTAGGTTCAATTGATCTAAACCATTGTTAACACTGTTGTTATTATTTACTTAGACATTTAAATAGGACATCTAGCAAGGAGGGAATTAAACCATAAGCCAAGCCATGAACACTTAGTCAGAACCGTTGATAAAGTGGCCAACTTCCTAATTTTCTTTCCAGTAATTGTAAATAGCCTACACTGTAACTGGTTCAATAATATAACATCATCTTTTGACTGTTCTTCTCGATAAGAAAACAGTATTAAAAAACATGTTTTAAACACTATATACACAAATTATATTAAAGTAGAAATGACTTGATGATAAGGCAAACACTGATAAATGAGATAAAAAGCTAAATACATTCATGTTCATGAAAAATGTGTCTAATTTCAATATGAACGCGATGGTGGTTCTAAATTGTAGCCTATATTATAATCTAAACAGTGCTTTTATCTGGTTAGGTTGGCTTGAAGGCTGAGAATAGTAACAAACCACTCAGAATGTTTCTCAAAGGTATGTTTTTGTTACCAGATTTCAAAATGAACAGTTAGATTTTCTTTTCCCCAAAAATAGTACAAATTGCATTTTTGCGTAAAGACCTTGAAAAAATTGTCCCATTGTGTTTTCATCATGCAGATTAGGTTTTTCCCTTTATACTTAAGCTCTGTACCTTTTGTAAATAAGACAAACACAGTTTTAAAATAGGTTGTGAAATAGCTGTGCAGAATGTCAAACAAAAACACTTTCGATGGATTATAATTACAAAAGAACAGATCTTAAAAGGATGTGTAATTATGGAATTGCCTTTGAATCACAAGAGGATTGAAATTCTAGATAACATTCCCTTTGTGTGGAAGAAAAATCAGTCTTTATGGCACTGGCATTGAGGCTGTCACATTCATTTGCACACTTACAGAGTTTTTAGTTGCCAACGCAGACATGCCTTGAGGATAAATATTTAACATTTCTGAACTATATTTTCTCCTCCAGCCCCATCAATATGTTTGATCTGTTTCACTTGTGCTGTACATGAAACATGAACTAATGAGGAGCCCTTTTGATACTGTTAGTATTATGTATGAGCACCTCCATATCCCTCCATTGATATGCATCCTCACAGGGATAACAACTGTGATTAAAATATATAATACATTCTAAACCTTATAGATTGGATCAGTCAATCAGGCTCTGAACAGAGTAGTCGTTACCCAATGGTAGGTGCCCAGTGAGCCTTAGAATAAATATAGAAACTCTTAACAGTATTTTCTTTTTAAAAAAAAAAAAAAGCGATTCGGGTAGATGTTTATAAAAAAAATTTAATTTTTTTTTAAAAAATCCCTTTCTAAAAAAATTTAGGAGGGAATGCTGCAACCAATATGAATGCTTAATCAATACAAACCATTTGAAATCACAGCAGTAGATTCTAACTAATTCTAGACGACTCCTTTGGCTTCTTAAACACAAGTTTAGTGTGGATGCCCTGGCAGCAGCACACAGGATGGAACATTCAGCATACCTTTGTTGGGCCTCCAGAGTCTCTCCATCCCGTGCCTCATCAGCACGATCCGGGCCAGCTCTGTGAAGGACTCGGTGATGTTGAAGTTACACAGAGGGCTCACCTCGAAGAAGGTGATCCCGAGGCGCTCTGCGTAGACCTGGGCCTGCTCTGTAGTCACCTGTCTCTTGAAGGCCAGGTGAAGACGATTCCCCACCAAGATCTTCGGAACACCCGGTGCATGCTGGGAGGATAAAAAAAACAGTAAAATGGCACCGTTGCAAAAGTCCTCTATTTAGACTAATTAAAATCAGTTTTAGCTTTTGTATTCCTCTGCTGGCGGACAGTGGGGCACCTTAGGATCTCAGGTAGGTTCTATTACGGAGCTGCTTTCAGACAGTCAGCATATGGCCACTGATTTACTATAGGTGTCTGCTCATATAAATACATGTGGAATTAATCATGAAAGAGGGATTACTTCATTGGAATACAGTAGGTCATGATACTGTTTTTCATGTAGAATTATATCAGAATTCCTACGTATGTGCAGTACATTGGTAGCTAAACTGCGTTTTGTTCTTTATTTATTATTATTAAAATATTTCCTCACAGGTCTAGCCCCATGTGCAGAACTATAACTGGCATTAAACTCTGTGGTGATTAAAGTGGAGGTTGCAGTGATTCATCGCAGCAATTAATGGATCCAAAGAGTCTTTCTTTATATTGGTACAGCACTGAAATCATTAAGCCTATCAATGCAGGTATTTTTAGATTATCAGCTGTTAAACAAAATAAGAACAGAGTAAAAATAAACACAGAAGTTACGTTCTAACTACTTCAGAGATTGAAGAATTACATCTAAAGCAACTTGTATAATGAGGACCCGGCCATTTCTGACAATTCAATAATATACCATTTCCTGCTTATTGATTTCAATTTGAAAAATGTTTACAAGGATGTTGAAGCTTGTTTATGTCCTTTGGAGATTCATAAAACAAAGCACCAAGCAGTGAATTAACACATTGACCAAATCCCCCTATGTAACGAGGCATCACATTCCCACTATGTAACGTGTTTAATTACACAGTATGTGTAAGTTTGAGCAGGGGGAAAACTAAAAGAAACGTACACATACAAGTCACATCATGTTTTCATCTTGTTGACATTCTCAAAGTTCGTCTGATGTGGTGCAAGAAGAAAATTGTTTCAGGGTGTGACTGCTGCTGATTTGACATTTTAGATAGTGGGATTCCCATGGAGGACATATGGCTTTTATATTCCTCTACATAACACACAACCAAAATGACAAGGGTTGAATAAACCTGAATAAGTGCCATTAATTATTTACTTTGATTACTCTAAAGCCCTCCGTACAGTACATATAAGCCCAAATGTGGATGCTTGAAATTACAAGTGGTTTGAAAAAGGAAAATTAACCAAAAAAACTATTGGATAATATGATGTATGAGAAGTTAGTCTCCAATATCTAATCCAAATTATATTGCACGCCACTGGCAAAAGTTTGCTTTAAGCTCATTTTTTCCAGTCCTGTTTCACAAGATTTTTCATTGGTTTTCAAACAATTCCCAATCATTAACTTTAAAGGCATCTTAAAAGTAATTCTAATCCCTTCTGACTTGTATTTCTTGTTTTATTATTTAAGTAACTAAGATACAGTAACACTGTTTTTCAAAGTGGACTTTCAAGGCAGTTTTTAAAGTGAGGTGTATATATACTAACAAGATATCTTATTTCGAAGCTCCCGAATGGCGCATACGGTAAAGGCACTCCGCGTGGAGTGCAGGATGCGCCCTGTAGCCTGGAGGTCGCTGGTTCGAGTCCAGGCTATTCCACAGCCGACCGTGGACAGGAGCTCCCAGGGGGCGCCGCAAAATTGGCCGAGCGCCGCCTGGGGGGGGGGGGTTCTTAGGGTGTCCTTGGCTAGCAATGCACCAGCGACCCCTGTAGACTGGCCGGGCACCTGTGGGCTTGCCTGTAAGCTGCCCAGAGCTGCGTTGTCCTCCGAAGCTGTAGCTCAGGGTTAGAGTGAAGATATCATATTTCATAAAGCACGTTGGCCAATATTGTCCATCATATACAATGTTCTTTTCCAGCTAAGTCCCATATTTTTCCAGCACAAAAGCTTTGTAAATTGCATATGTGTTGGCTAACGTGAAGCATAGGAATAGTGGAATCAAAATAAAGGTCTCCTAAACCACAAAATCTGATGCCATAATACCGATGTTAACATTTAATCGAATAACAATTTTTTTTTCTATTTTTTTTTTTTTTTTTTTTACAGCTGATGCCTTCTCTACAATATGTGGTGTTAGTGCCCAGTAATGGAACGTGTTTGATTGTGCTTTACCATGCTTCCACTATGTTTAACTTTGCTATGTTTTTACATCAGTGTACAGCTTACTTCAAAGTAATATGATTATTTATTTATATCTACATTTTTTATTTAACACAATATTTGGTTAACCTAAACTTACATCCGGAATGTCACCTTTATGAATCCTGAAAAAACAGCACAAGGTTTGAGTTCATTGGCGCTGCTGTGTTTAAATTCACCCATGGCATCTTGTGTCAGCTTTTTTTTATTATTCTTTCTTCCTTGTGTTTTATCTTCAGTGCGCTATTTTGACCAAATGCTGTATGGTATTACCCGCAACACTCATACACTCTGCATTTCCCCATTATTACTCACATTCCCAGAAGATCAGTAATGCACTTTCTTTCTAATTTATTTACCACGTCTTACATCAGACAGTTTTAGTAATGGGCCGACTTCTCTTTTCACTTAGCGCTGGTACCTCTACTCCTAATAACCTGCTGGTGAATTGTAACCTACCTCATCAATCTCCTTGATCCATCTGTCAATACCGTCAAATGACCAACGATTGGTGATGTCATAAACCAGGATCACGCCCTGTCAAAAAATAGACACAGGATATAAAGATCGGCCACTTTTATTTATAAGAAACCAATTTTGGCCAAGCCACCTAACAATAAGGAAGCTAAAAAGCTGCAATCAAAATTCATAATGCAAAATAATTTTCCATAAATGCCCTAAAAATGGTTTTAAAACTCCACCTGTCTGTGGCAACACACAACCTATTTTTGTACACAAACAGGTTTCTCCTAAAAATCTGAAATAATTCATTTTTTATCCCAGCTTTCAGAAGTCAAGTTATAGTTCTGCCTCTTTTCAGCAGACTGGAAAAAGCTCAAACAATTTATTAAATAGGTATGAATGATTTATACTTTTCTCTTCAAGTAGCGATGGTTTAGATTTGGCTTTAAGATTAATGAAAAATCACAAACTGGCAAAGTAGGTGCATGTTTACAATGGCTGATATTGACTTTAAAACGAATTTCTCACCTTTTAATGCTACAGAAACACACAGAACAAAAGTCGGGTAAAAGTAAAATATAAACCAAAACCTAGTAATTTATTGAGTACATCAATAAGTAATTGTGACACACTGTCACTTCCATATTCGTTTCTCCATTTTTGACTTAAAATGAGACGTTAAATGCTTGTCAGGAAGACAAAAATGCTTAGTGGTCTCAGCCGTTCAGGGTCTTCATAAAGCCACCCCAATTGAATCTCATACTTCTACATTATTGTCTTAACTCTTTGCAATAATATAAAAACAGAAAAGAACACTGGAAACAGATCACACAGTTGTGCATGGGGGGCTACAGAAAGAAAATGGAACAGTACTAATCGTGTCAACACCTCCTTGGACCACTGACAGGATTAATAGTCCCAATTCCATTGTTTAACCTGCTAATTTACACCATCCTGTTTCTATTAAAACAAGCAAAAGCCATTAACACACCCATTGACATTTTCCATGACAGCCAACATGGAGCTGGAGCCTTCAGGAGACATTTATCACTAAAAGTGTTAAGGCACCAGATTTTTAAATAAAATCCCTCCTAATCCTCAGTGTAAGGATAGTTGTTAAAGACAGGCTGGGATTACTGACTAAGTAGCTGATTCTCCTTTATTTTTTAGTAAAATAAGTAAGTAAATACATAATGTATTGTTCTTCGTCAACTCCTGGGTGAATTGGCAAATAGGCAGTGCTTTTCAGTATGATAGGGCAATAACGAATATGGAAATATAAAGATAAAAATCCAGCTGCTTTTAAAAAAAATGATATGTAAGGTTATTTTTCAGTAGAACAGACTGTGTCTGTGATGAATCAACTAAGAGGAATTTTCTCTCTAGAAATAAACAGACTTTGTAAAAACTGCTGTCTAGGCAGAAAACCTGGTAGCATACATATCGCTTTGCAAAACACATTGCCCTGTTGTACTATTTATTTCAAACTACGACAGAATGCCAAACAAACTGAGCATACATTCCTGTGGCTTACTGGTACAAGAAGATGACTGGGAAGAAACTGGGATTTTGAAATCGGTAAAGTTAGCAGGTGGTTCTTCAGCGATTTGAAATGAGGAAAAAAAGAGCTGCAGTCACTTGTAACAGTAAAGTAAAAATAACGTCAAACATGTGGATGAAAGAAAGAGGGCATTCCTCTCTGTAATAACCCTCAGCATGTGAGTGATGATAACTGATTTATGATGAGTGTTAAGGAGAAGGTATCAGTTTAACCTACTTTGCTAAATCACTGGACAGCACACAGCCCATCCATTTGCAGTGGATCTTCGGCTCTCCTGTAGTAGCTGTCATTGCATGTCCCTCTGGAAAAACCTGATTGATGATACCATGCCCCTCTGAAGGGTCTACTCTCAATCTCACCGCTCCCTATAACAATGCTATTAATCACTACCACCTCTCACAGTGACATGTAGATGAAATGTGTCCTTAAATGGGATGACAGCTGCTATTGCCCCCAAGCTCTGCACTACGCCTACACTTACAAGTGTCACGTTCAGTCTACTGGTGGAATTGACCACAAACTTGCCATCTAGTGTATTCTATTGACTTACTTTTGCGCCTACCTTATATAATATTAATGTCATTTAACTTTTGCCAGCCTTTACTTGTAATCATTGCAGCCCAAAAGGCAGTGACTGAACAGTCACTGAAAACATAATTTAAGATTAAAGGTTACAAATATTGTTTTGACAGCAGCGCAGCTAAGCAATATGGATCACTGTTTTCTCTCTGCTTCAAGAACTGGCTTGTCAAAGTGAATCAGAGAATTTAGATTGAAATGTTTGAAGGCTGTTTTATCCAGGTACACCAGTTTGTAAGGTTATTGTTTGAAACCGAGCACTTTTTATATTTGCATGTTAAACTGTGTCCATATGAAGATCTATGGAGCTGTATGGTGCATTATTTCAGGTGGTCCCTGAGTGTCTTTCCAAATCCCACACACCCAAACTGTCCTTCTGTTACACTGCAACAAACAAGCCTTGTGCTTCATATCAAATCCCAATTACAAATGATCCAACTATTCCAAGAACATGAAACATTTATCATGCTAGAATTTAATTAAGCACTGTTAAAATCCTGCCATTTAGTGTGGTGCGGCTCTAAAAATAGTATTTATCTGAGCGCAAGTGTATTTACAGTATCTAAATTACCACTACTTGCACTGGAGGAGGCAGTAATTAAAGACATCCATGCAAAGTCATGTTGATTTTGTATGTTGTTTTGAGAATAAAGCCATTTAAAGCCCTGTGCTGTAATAGTTTATGAAGACATTAGACATTTCATACGATCAGGAGCTGAGCTTGCTGGTTCGAATCCCGTTGAGCCAAGTTGTCAATTTTGGCTGGGGCACCCAAAGGGAATGTGAGCTTTAATTGTATTACCGGCTGAAGTAGCTATTGTGTGACTAATATATTTACAAAAAGCAGACTTGGGGTGAAAGGTACAATGCAATACATCAGCTCTAAACAGTAACAGATGAAGATACTGGGTATTGCAGCTTCTGTGAGATATTTTGCCACTAGACTAAAGCCCAGAGCAGCTGCACAAATTAGGTAAACAGACAGACTAATCAACAGTATACAACAAAAAGTAAAACCTGTCTGCCATTTAATTAGCTTCTTGATTATGTGCAAGGGAATTCGTATAGTGCTTCTAGATAAGTATGATCATATAGTAAATTACTAATTTGCTCTGAACACAAAAAAGGACAGCTCATTGTTAGTCTGTGGTGTAAAATAACATTGTCAACTAAGCGAAACAATGACAGTGTGTAATCAAAGATAAATATTCTTTGGGATGTGCTGTAAGTGCCACAGGTGGCTGTGCTAGGAAGCTGAATTAGTGCTGGTGCAGTGTGCTCTCCAGGGACAACATGCTTATGAATAACAGATGCGCTCATGGTATGCAAGTACAGATATAGCACCGATATTCTGACATGCTGCAATTATGTGCTTTGTCTTTTCTTCTGGAACTTTAAGTATTTAAAGCTCACTGAAGTCAACACAAGCACTGCACAGTTAAACAGCAGTCAGCCAACAATCTGCCCATTGGCTGCATTTGGTATGTTTTTATTCAGAGGCCAGTGCTTTGTATGTACATATTGATAGCACAGTTGATTTTGAACAGTTATGAAAGCGAAATCAAACCATAGTTATGGCAACTCTGTGTTTTTCTGATGGTAAATTAAATTAGATGCAATAAGAAACATGAGATCTGGCTGCTCTTCAACGAGTTACTGGGATTTAAAAATGGCAAAGGTTTCAATGTGTTTCGTTAAAAGGTACTCTTACATGGGCACACAGCCACACAACTGTTTTCTTTTGACAACCAACAGCTTAAATGCCCCCAGCCGTCAAATAATTATTTTTTCCAAAGGAAGCTCTACAGTATAGGTGGGGTTTTATTGCACAGGCTGGCTTTGGTATTAGTATCTGTATGACTCCCAAATAAATAAAGCACACATACTTTCTAACAATCCTTTAAGTGTTGAATATTACATACAGTATGTAACACTTAACCAGTACCTGAATTTGAATTACACATAAAACATATTACAGTATTATCCAAACATAGAGCTATCTAATCAATAGAGCTAAACACAGGTTACAATTTAAAAATCATTAAAAGAGAAGGTAGCTTTAAATTTTATTTTATTTTTTGTTTTTAATGCCACCTTACCTTTTTATGACCGTTTTGGTTCTTATTGCAACTGCTCAAATACTCTGTGTTTTATGTATTTTTTTATAAATCTGTGTTAAGGTGCTGTGGCTATGAGTTCAGGAACTATTGCCTGTTCTAGCTGCCTGCCAGAGTCAGATGTGTACAGTAGTGTCTTTATATTAGGAAGAGCCAGCATCATCTAGTGCATTGCAGTGTATTATCAGAAAAACAAAAGGAAACCTGATTCAAAGTGGCAGATCACAAGATGACACTGGCTCTGTCAACAAACACATTTTATTTATTTTTATTTATTTAGTTTTTCTCCCCAATTTGGAATCGCCAATTGTATTATTAATCCCGGTTCACCTGCTGCAACCCCCAGCGACTCGGAGACACAGGCGTCCTCCGAAATGTGTCCTGCCAAGCTGTCTTTTATCGCACTGCGGATCCACAGCGAAGCCATCAGACCTATAGTGCCGGAGGACAACACAGATTTGAATGGCTCCACAGCAGACCCGCAGGTGCCCCTATTCATCGGTGAACCGTGGATTCCCCTGCCGACCTAAGCGCTCCCTACCAGGGCGGCGCTCGGCCAATTGTGCGCCACCTCCTGGGAACTCCTGTCCACGGCCGGCAGTGGAACAGCCTGGACTCAAACTAGTGATCCTGCACTCCACGTGGAGAGCCTTTACTGGATGCACCACTCGGGAGCCCCCCAACAAACACATTTTATTAGATCTATCCTATTTTATATCTATGGCAGGCAGCTTTAGAGCAGCTCCATCCAGGACAAACTTATTCAAAGACAAATAAATTTAAAAAAAAAACACAGTGGCTGATAATTCCAATAAGAACAACTTAGAATGATTGTAATTGTCATAAAAGGTAAGACGACATTTAAAAAAAAAAAAATTCAATCTGAATCGTCTTTATAATAGGGCCGTCCTTGGAATTTTACATAAACTCCAATCACTGCTGGTCTCAACAAATAAGACTTTATGATTTAATATCTGACCCTGGAGTTATCTGTGCTGTAGCCCAACTGTACAAATGGGTGGAATAGGGGGCTGGGAAGCATTTACTTCTCAAGGCTTTACCCAGGAGGCCGGGGTTCGAAACGGCTGTGTTGCCCGACTATTGGTTATCCTTTTAGCAAAAAAAAGTGTCAATAGTTCCTGTTCACAATCATTGTGTTCAGATGAATAATATCATTAACAGCTTTTTAAAAAACAAGGTGCTTTTGTGCATATGACAAGGACAGTTTTGCACAGCATTTTGCTGGAACAGCCTTGAAGCCTGTTCATTACCACAAGGGACACTGACAATCAGTCATAATGGCGAACGGGGAAGAACGGGATCAAAGAAGAAAGGAAAAACTTAAATGATAAAGCAGGGTTGAATGTGACATGAAAGCCAAGCAGTATGGAAAATGAAGCTGAAAGTAGCAGATGATGGGTTTAAAAAGCTCCTGTTGAAAAGCATAACACTTCTGCTCAGTAGTCTCCCCTTTCTCTCTAAGTGTTGGTACTCAGTGCAGTTATTGCCCCCAAAAAAGTACCTTACCTGGGCACCTCTGGAATAGGAGCGGAATATCGTGCAGAACCTCCCCTGGCCAGATGTGTCCCTAAAAGACACAAAAGAAAGCATGGAAATTCAGTCATACAACCTGAGTCCAATTACTGTACGAACGTGCTTCCAGGTGAGCTGCAGCTACCAGTCATTATTATTCTCCCGGTTTACTCCCTTCACGTCATAAAACTCTTGAAGCACTGCCAAAAAGTAACACTGGGCTTAGAATAACAAGGGAAGGGATCAACTGTGAATCCCTTAACATCCGCTACCCTTTGTACTAGTTTCAGGTTCAACACAGGGGCTTGATCTGCAGTTCTGGCAACTCTAAATTGCTATCACATTCCCCATCAAAGAGATCTAAGCAAAACAGCTGCACTCGTACTGTACAGTTGACAGCTCTTCATGCTGCCTGGTCTTTTTATATAAGCTGTACAGTTGACCTGGTCTCTGCTCTGGATCCTTAGATGGCCAAGTAATGTTACTTACTGTTAATCATCTTTTGATAAGAGTCCGACGTATGTTATTCATTACTTGATGTTTAAAAAAAAAAACAAAAAAAAAACAAAACACACACAACCAAAGTGGTTTAAATTAAAATCATACAATTATTAGATTGATTATTCTTTAATCTAGAATCAAACCATTTCAACCATTCTGTCTGTAAGAGATATTCAGGTTTCAATATATATCCTGTGAGTGCCTTTGACATTTTGGTATTAGTTTTTCTGAAAAGCAGAAAATATAATAATCCATTTAATTTGATGCATAAGGAAAGCAGGAGTTGAATTTCTAGTAACCTAGGAGGAAAGAACTTCTAAATAATTTAGTTAAATACTTTTTTTGTAATTTTTTTTTTAGGTGACTCGATCCTTGTACATGAACTTATATCTGCACCAGTTTGTGGTTGTTTTCTGTCCGTGCTTGTTCACTGTGACTTGCTGTACTCTGGACCACGGTACATGAAACAAGAGAAGGGCAACCTTTATTTCTGCCTGAAGCTAGTTGCATTTCATTTCAAGCAATATTTACGCCAACAGAAACAAGATTTTTGCAATGCAATGATCTCATGCAATAAAAACATTTTTTTTACAGTACGTTGTTATTTGCTCAGAAAAATATTCCCAGACAGCCAGCAATCAAAACAAAAAACCAAACTCGAAGTATTCTCACTCTGCCAACGTCATCTAGCCATACACAGTGGTTCCTTTGGGAAGCTACAATCACAGGCTTTGGTTTATAAAAAAAAAAATCTTGTTCTTGTTCTGCCCTAGATGCCTGGATCAGTACCCAGGAGCACAGAGCAGCACAGAGATAAATAAGCTGTACTTTAATAGCTTGGTTTACACTGCTACAGTAGCAAGCTATATATTCCATTGAGTGATCTCTCCATATGCTTCTTTATGTGTTGCAATGAAGACAAAGTAGCTGGGGTGGCTGATTCACTCTCATTAAACCCCACAGTCCCATTAGTTTATGTTACAGGAGAGTGTTTTAGTATTTCAGGACCTACAGCTTTTAAAACCTTACAGTGATAATGTTCATGAATGTAGATAAGCTCAGGCACGTATTTTTGTGAACTGATAAAATCTCAGGAATGTAAATTCCAGGCTTAAATAGATATGCCAACTACAACTTCAAGAAAGCCACTCAAGAAATTTTACAAAATAGGGCTCAGTGTCTTTCACAATACGATATATGAACATCTTTAGGAAACTGATCTTTGAAAAGAAGTGGGAGTCTATTCAATTAATCTAAATGGTTGAGGATCTAAATACAAGCCATTGTTTAAATCATTACAAAAAAAAGGTATCTGGTAGTATTTATGAGTTGCTTTTATTTGTAATATTTGTAATATTCAGAGTCTCCACTGTTAAGATCAATTGAATATACTCCATGGTCTCCTGTAACAGGTGGTCCTAAAGGTTTGCCTGTGTTTCAATCCTTCCATCTAGCTTTGAAAGTCTTGTACTTGCAGTTACACAGTAAGCCCATGTGTTTGGATGTGTTTTGAAAGTTTATGAAAAGCAGCTGTTTACATTTGATTTTAGCAGTGGGGAAACCGGTAATTCCTCTCATCTTTTTTGTTCGTAATCCATTGCATACACAACATATGCATCGCATACTGGCCATATTGTATTGTTCCAAATTACATTTCTCAAAGACAAAGTAAATATTGTTGTAGTTCTCTGATGTTTACCTTTTATTTTATTACCGAGGAGGCCATATCTGTTATTTAAAAGAAGCCTTACAGAACACAAACTAAAAGACAACAAAATCAGATTCATTAGGGTCTTAAAAACAGGGACCCTTAGGCGCTCTACACAGTGAGCATGATAACTGTCTTTACTTTACAACAGTCTTCACCAAGCTTGTATCGTACACAGGCATTGCAGAGTGCATTTGGCTATAATTTGATAAACTCTCGCTTTAAAACAAATATTTTTAAACTATCAGTTACTGTGCGAATATTATGCGATTATGAGGACGCTATTGATATGAGGACAGAAACGGAGCCAGCCTTTTGTTTATTCATTCAGCCCAATCAGTGCTATGGAAGTGCCATTTGGTAATACTTTAGGAGTAGTACATGGGATTTTGATTACTTACAGCTTGTTGGAAGAATAACAACTTGGCTAATGCAGAATCTGTTGAGAACAGTACAAATAAAAGCTTTTCTGTTTAACAGCTCTTATATAACAGCCTGACGAAAGGGAAATGATTCATCCATAACTTCAACTCACTCAATTAAAAATATAAGGTAACGCAGACAAATGTTTCTGCTTGTGCCTTCAACAGTGCACACTTTGCATCCATGAATCTATGTGTGTGTTTATGTATGTATGTATGTATGTTGATATGCAGGCATGGGATTAAGATTATGATTATTACAATTCATGAATGGATTGCAATTGCATTATATTCACAGATCATTATTTTTCTATCGATCCCCACAGATAAAACAGAAACCACCACCACCACCACCGCCACCACCCTTTCTATTTCCTTGCCAGCTTGCTTGCAGGCCCACACATCATATCACTTCACGATGTAGCAATCTGAACAGCCTTGCTAGACTCCTGCACTTGGAACATTCCGCTCACTCTCTGTTCCTTGGCAGGCTGCCCGGCTCAGGTCTGACACAACTGAGTGTGCTGGAATACTGGGGTCTGCTGGTGGATCGGTTTATGCCACACAAATCAAGCTGGTCTGATGAGCTCCAAAAATACAGAAAGGAATTTAAAATGTGCCACTTAGGTTAGTTACAAGCTGCTGGTTACACAGTATATTAAATACAGTGCGATATACAGTTTAGAAACATGGTTATGTAGCACACGCTTTTGTGAAAAAAGGCAGCTCCATGTATGGATGAACATGTTATGAAAATGGCATTCCTGTAATAGAGGCTGCATCTCCTTTTTACAGATCAAGACAGCAGCTCTGACAGTTTGAAAGAGTGCTGACTGCAGCTGCTCGGTTGACAGGACTCTATAGTCAAATCTGACAGCATTGATTGGGGGAAACTAACATATTTTATGTATTTAAGTATACTGTATGTTAAGACACCCAGACTGCAATCAAAAACATTACCTGTTAGCATCCTCATTTAACAGAACTTTTAGATAGATGCAATATTCATGTTGTTTATGCAAACTGAGCCAAATAAACTGTTAAAAAAAAATCCCAAAGGAAATTTGATGTGTTCAGATAAATGACTGAATATTGACTAACTAAATCTACTTAAACCAAGTTTATAGCTGTATAGCTGGAAAGGGACCTTTTGAAACTGCTGTATGTTCAAAGCTACTAAGGAAAGATATAATTATTGTATTGAAAAATAGATTCCACATGCTTTGCATTCTGTATCCGATGAGAACTTTACAATGCGATGCTCTGTCTTGACCAAATTCAAATGGAATTATTCCCACAACTTGCAAACTCAAATTGTGAGCCACTGTGGATAGCGTGCAATTATAAATGAACTATAACTGCAGGCAGTTGAAGTTACATTAAGTTTTTAAAATATACAATATTCCACCATTAATGCAACATACAGTGCCCGGTGGTGCATTTCTAGTATTACAGTGTGTTACTGAATCTTTCATTCTGCCACATACACTACGGATTCAAGTTTCAATATAAACTTCTGCTGACACCAGCCCTTTGATTAGGTTTAAATCAAGATTCTAAAAGTGATCAATTTAACATTTTTAAATTAAATTAACTCAACTTAAAAGTTAATCAGAGGGATGAGATGATATGGCATTGCCAGAATATATCCTTTCCTTTTGTACATTAAAAATGACCTTATTTCCAGTTTCAGAATAAACAGGATTTGAGCTTTATAATGACTTCAGTAGTCTCTGACCCCTAGTCATAGGGGTTCAGCTGCGTTCTTGAGGACTTGGTTATCCAGCTTGCTCCGGGGCTCCGTCTGGAAAGAGCTGAACTTACCAGAGCTGCAGTTTAACCCTCCGTCCGTCCAGCAGAATGGTTGTGGTCTTGTAATCAATCCCTGTCAATGACAAAGGCAGTGTCAAATATGTAACATTATAGGAATCTGATACCACAAACTTACCATAATGAATCAGACACAAAACGTGTACAGTCACACTAAACAATCAGTTCCATGATAAATCAATGCAGTAATGTTTGAGTTAGGATTTCATACTGTAGTGCAGAATATATTGCACATTTATATTTATTCAATATGAATGTAAGAAATAAGATATTACCGATATTATCATCAAATATTTGTGTACACAGACCTTTATTTATTCAATAAAATTGGATGCAATTAGAATTGAAATTACCAACACTGATCAGAAAGTCTTCCTGCCTAAAATCATTGATTGTCTTTTTCACCAATGTTAGCTGAAGTATCCTTCATTACTATTAAGCTGCTTTACCATCTTGTGATGGTGCGTCACAGACCTTGCTATGCAGGTATTCTTAGATCTCATTCTCCCCATGCTTTGGGAGGAAGCTGAACAGAAAGGCTCTGATCAGGTGCTAGGAGAGTGTCAGGACTAGTGGTCTACAGCTAGATTCACTGCAGTGTTATATAACACCTACTGTACAGTGCATTGACAAAACTGAACAAAAAGACAAAGATTTGAAACCCCCTTTTCTGTTAGGGAAAGAAATAAGTGTTTTTCAAACGCACACATTGAATATTGTATGTGCAGCTGACATTCATAAAAATCGACTTTAAATGGAGTGGATACTGTAGGCTGAATTTTTAATACAGTGCTTTAAATTAATGATACTGTCTGTGCCACAGGTCACATGGGGGATCTATCCAACTGATCCAAACAGCAGTAGATCTAAATACCACTGCCGAGGTCATTCACAAGTGTGTACCACGCTATTGAAAATCAAACACCTAACAGTGCATGCGAGTCTATCTATAAAAACAAAGGACACAGCAGGTAACAGATTTATAGAAAAGTATTAGAACTGCCACAGTTTATTATTATTATTATTATTATTTATTTCTTAGCCGACGCCCTTATCCAGGGCGACTTACAATTGTTACAAGATACCACATTATTTTTACATACAATTACCCATTTATACAGTTGGTTTTTTTTGCTGGAGCAATCTAGGTAAAGTACCTTGCTCAAGGGTACAGCAGCAGTGTACCCACCGGGGATTGAACCCATGACCCTCCGGTCAAGAGTCCAAAGCCCTAACCACTACTCCACACTGCTGCCCTAGAGATCAGATCAATGCCGTAGAGATCAGATCAAGTTTAGATCAATGGAATAGACCCCATGGTTTCATTTCAATTAGACCACTGCAATACATATTACCTACAACACATGAAGTGATTAGGTATCTAGAAGCAACAGCATTTAATCTATTGTGTATTTTTAAAAGTAGACAGGCAGAGAACCAACTGATCACCAGCACTTAGAATAGGAGACCCAGCATTAATGTTGCTCATGGAAATAATGTCATGCTAGCAGAGATTAATATTACTCTTCAGCCTACTAGATAAAACGCATAGCAAGGTGTTTGTCTACTCTACCAGACTGAATCAGTCTATCTTTGTTGTCACACTGCTTCACAATGTGCTGCTTGAAACCGGTTGTTGGTCATACTAAACATGTGCTACTCAAATTTCACATGGGTCAGTTTCTCAGATCACAAATGCATGACCCCAGTGGACGCAGACCTGTGATTTTGGAGCCCTCTGGTCCACTTTGTAATTTTTACTTTCTGGCTTCAGGTCACAGTTCAGACTTGCAGCTGTGTGTCAGGCCTGCCTTGCCCTAATACTGCAGGTGTTCTTCTGCCTGGTTTACAATGAAGTTCAGTCAGACTCGAGTTATAGGTCAGGTCATTACTTCTGCTGTGGAAAATGTGTTGAATTCGAGGCACTCAAGTAGAACTGGGGTTGGGCTCCGATTACACTGTCCACAGCGATTGCACCGAGCTAAACTGACAGGTGGTGGGTTTGCTCTGTTTAAGGATGTCCCAGTCTTTCAGCTTAAAATGAGAACACCAAACACTCCTAACCACAGGAAAGTAAGCATACACCCACTTAGAATCAAACTAGAAAATACAGCTGCAAAAATAGGGAAAGTACAGAGTTTTTGCCTCTGTGGGGCTTCATAGTTTCAGTGTGCGAAAGCTTTTTGAGTGTATTGTTGTAAGTGGTAAGACAACTTCCCTCCACTGCCTCATTTAGTTTAGTGATGTTTCAGCACATGACATTACAAGCTTCCTCAGACAGCAATAAGGCTAATTTCCCAACACATTAGACAATAGATGGGCAAGCATGGTCCTGGAAAGCCATTTCACTCCAGGGTTACAAGGTATAATTAAGTAATTAACCCATTTAGGATCTCAAAGTATGTTTAATAGGTCTAAATAAACCAATTAAAAAAACATGGCCTGCCTTGGCATGTAGGGCCTTGGCTAGTGGACTAACACATTTTAATCCTTTTTGTTCAATTTACACCTTGAACAAAATGGAAAGGATTACAAAAAACTAATAAGACAACTGGTGAGAGATTTCTTAAATACTTTTGAATGTTGTTACAAAGCTACATTTAGTTAGGAAAGATCAAAGAGGTACAGGTTTGTTAACTGATACAGGTGGAACAGGGCTTTCATTTGGTTTAACGGTAATTACAGGACATGTAATTACATACCCTAGACACCCAGTTTTATTGGTGGGACTCATCAGGATCCCATTATTGTGTACAGATACATATTGGCTTACCCTGCTAGACAAGGCCTTCTGGCAGACTTTTTTTAATTTAATGTACAGACCCTAGATGTACATGTAAAGACAGACAGGCATCTACTTATATAACCAGATTTATAATAGGCGTCCTAACCAGGTTTCATCCCAATAAAGACAAGTGGTTCTATAGATATACAACAACGCCATAGCACAGTGTGGAAGTTCATATGATAAATGGAAAAGCTGAGTGCAGCCAACTGTAAAAGGTATTGCCTCACAACACAAACAAGGAATTGCCAGCTGGAACCGACGAACAGTGACAAGACTGATGAAGACAAGACAAAATTGAAACCTCAGCACTGATAACAGGGAGGCACACTATCCGGGGTAAAGGAAATACTGATTTTTTTTTAGGGTCTGGTGGAAATATCCACAAAAATACTTTGTCTGCCTGGAAGGAAGAGAGTCTAGTCTAACTGTGATCTATCATCAAATCACAAGTAATTAATCAACTACAACACAGATTATATATTAATCTGTATTATGTTGACAATTAAACACACACAGGGATTATCATTCTGCTGAATGAAAGCTTCTCCAGTTTCCCTTCCGTGACATTGCCATCTATCACACCATAGCAGCAAACCTCTGCACCTTTCTTTGGCCTGCATTCCATGATTAAAACCTAGGTCTTTAACTCATTAATCTGTTTGCATTGAATTCTAGTTACTCTGGGCAGGATTAATACATATTTACATTTTGTAATTGAATAAGGGCCCTCCTTTTTCTCCCCTTATTAACCACGGAATTGGATCACAGTTTTTTGCCAATACGATCTCCTTTTAGTGGGTTTTTGGGCTCTGTAAACTACACAAAGATCAATGGAAACCAGATAAAATGCATGCAGGTTGGTGAGATTCTGACAAACATGCTCACAAGACAACTCCTAAAGACAATGATGTGGGATAAATCTCTTTAACAGTCATGTACAGCCTGGTGTAAAAACTCGAAGGAGTTGCGTACATGTTGGCAAAATTCCCAAACTCATTAATCTTTAATAAAATACCATCGAATTATTTTAGACATTATCTCTTGTGATAATAATCGGACATTAATCTTCCCTGGCACTTACATTCTTGGGCTTGATATTACGGGTTTGGAGGGATGCAAGATGAATTTATTTTCCTATATGATAGCGTGTTTCTGTTCTCATTAAAAAGATAAAAAGAACTGGAGCAAAGGAAAGTGGGCATTTGCTTAACGACAACATAAGAATTGGTCATTAGGCAAAGAGCATTGTGAATCCTGCTGAATTAGAAAGTGATGTGAATGTGAGCCAGACCTGGCTGCTGCTTTATTACTCGCACTCCTGTCCATCAGGAAGTGACCCGAGATGGCACAACAGCCACCATCTACCAGGATGTACTGCAGTTTCCTGGGTAACTGTACATCACAGCTACTTTCACACGCAGAGGGTTTAAAAGGGTTGTCCCCAGTAAAGTGTGATGAAATAAGCTGATGTACCATGTTATTATTATTATTATTATTATTCATTTCTTAGCAGACGCCCTTATCCAGGGCGACTTACAATTATTTCACATTATTTTTTTTTTTTTACATACAATTACCCATTTATACAGTTGGGTTTTTACTGGAGCAATCTAGGTAAAGTACCTTGCCCAAGGGTACAACAGCAGGGTCCCCGACCGGGGTTTGAACCCACGACCCTCTGGTCAAGAGTCCAGAGCCCTAACCACTACTCCACTCCGCACTTTGCATATGATGTTTCCTGCCTCGCTCATTAAAACGGTTTAATTTGCTTTCATTTATTTTCCTTGGGAGATGCGAGGAGATATGGGCTAGATTGGGATCCTGTCACATCAATAAGTAAACAGTAAGCAGAGAATGTACAAAACAAAGAAACAACTTATTACAATTTGATTTGCTAATTTATTGTAGAAACTGTATAAAAAACTGCCTCAACATTTAACCCACATGTGGATAAGCTTCGGATTCATATGCAAAGCCCATTTAATTGATGTGGTTCCGAGATGAGGTTCACTGCACATAAAACTGATGTTCAATTCTATATGATCTTTTTTTTTTTTTTGGTTAAGGGATTTGCATGTTTGAATAAAGCAGTATGATGTTTATTTAGTATACCACCTTTGTGATTACTGTATGCTATCACCACACACAGTTTAATTCAAGTCCCTGGAAACAGAACACAGCGTACATGCAAACTGGACACTTGCATATGCCTGGTACAGTAGTTAATTGCATAGATGATTTATTGATCCACTTACAAACATTACTACATGCAATAAAGGAAGTGAATTGAGGTCTGCTAAAATGCTGTAAAAGAGGTGCTGCATCTGTTTTAAACCATCCTTGAGAAATGCAAAGGTTCTGTTGCTTTGGTTACTGTGCTGACAACCTGTAAAGCTATCTCTTCATGCCTTGCATTATTTAATCTTCTTGAACAACAACAAACACAGAATCTAAAAATCAATACTGCCAATAGACTAAGTGCGCTTTTTATATCCCATTTGGTACTGCTTGGAGGCCCCCTTTATCAATCCCAATAGATGTCCAATGGCAATGCCTGTAAACTACCGAGACCTCAGAACCCTGAAATCCGTTTTTGTAATTATTTTATTTTTCATATACACGTTATGCATATGAAAAGAAAGTGCACAATGGATGGACCTGTTAACCCTTCGTTGGTGGATTATTTTAGATCTGCTCTTGCACCTGACAGCTTGCCCATGCGGATCAGCAGCACTTCAGCAGATGCAATCATAATATTACTGAGTCATTTTCACTTTCAAGCTGATCTTTCTCCATAATGCATGCGCCTTAAAAAGACATACTATAGGCAGAAGTTGCTTATTACCAACTGCATGTGTACTGATTCCTGATCAAAAATGTTTCCAAGGACATTCCGCAGTTTACCGCCTTTTGAAAAAACAATGTCTAGTTTGACTCGCCGGTGAAACCCTATTCAGCCTCTGCTTACAACACCCCAGCAATGCTTACCAATCTCCCTTTTAGTTACGCATTTAATACACCCCAGGATGCCGTGTCAAGCTTTCTCGACTTTTTTAGTATTCCCTAAAATGGAGAACTAGCAAACCTAGAATGATTATACAGGAGGTTATAATAAAAGGTTCATTCTAGTAAGCTTAAATTAACATCACAAAAAATGTAACTTCAGCGTTTAAAATGATCCATCCCTCTGCAATCAATTCTACCCAGACTTACTGAAAGAGTGGGGATTTGGTTTATTTCAGCTATGTTCTACAGTATAGATCCTACTCCAAAGAGGGTGAAACACCACTGACAGATAGAGCTATTGTCCTGGCATGTGACTACTGCTGCACTGATTCTCCTCCTACGAGGACATGTTTAGTAATACCATCTATAGAGCAGAGACAACCTGTCTACATCGTGTCAACATGACCTTAAGGCTTAGAGATACTTATAACAAGTTTTATTTTTAGTGGGACTCCCAGTGAAAGATTCTAAATATTAAAATGAACTGGCATGCAAGAGGGTGTGTAAGAAATTATATTAAAAAAAAAATAAAAAAAAAAGGATTTATCTAGCTAAGAAGCAGCCATGGTTCAGTTGTATTTAATTCCAGGGAGACTGTGCCTCCTTGTACGGTGTGTGTTTTTTTACAGCAGGGTAGGATGAGGCACAATCTGCAGGCATTTGGTCCTTTGTTCTGCCCATTAGACCACAGCTGGTGTGAGTTCTGTGTACATTTCTGTTAGTAATATTTGATCATTTCACTGCTAGCATTGTTAAAAATAGCAACTTTTTTGTCACAAAAAAAAAACAAAAAACACCAACTAGACATTTTAAACTTCAAATTTCAGCTGCTTGTAAATGAGTCATTGGTCTTTTTTTTTTTTTTTTTTTTTTTTTTTTAAAGTGACTATGAATTGAACTTCTGCTGTGTACTTTGTAACAAGAAATGTGGAATTTGGTCCATTTGAAGTAATATTTCAAACTTTTTTTTTTTTTTTAATTAGAAATATTATATTTAGTAAACATATGTCTCTTAGAAACTACAGCCCACTGGTTCCCAGCATCTCTACGGATTCAAAATGTACACTTCAGATACTTATGAGCAACTTCCGTTAGGAGGGAAACCAAAACATTTAATCAAAGCCAAATTTGCTTAAAACAAAACAAAATCTGACATCAGCCACAACTCTAAACACCCTCTTCCATGACTTTCTATAAATGCTAATAGTTATAATTACCTTCTTTTAAACAAAGAGCTGGCACCAGTGACTTCCCCAGTGGAGATAACCATGCAGTCATCCTGACTTTTCCTGCTGGTCTCCCACTTCTTCACTTTGTCCTCCTTATATATTATTTACAATTGCAAAGTACAAAGGCTTGTTTCTGTTTTTCCACCACATTTGAAGTTATTTGTCAAGATCAATGGGGTATTACTGAAATTCAGCTTTAGGTACAGTTAAGCAACAATACATCTAAATATAAGCATGACTTGATTTTTTTTTCCATTTCCCAAGGTCTGATAAACAATGTGTCTTCTTTTAGCACAGATTTACAAGAAGATACACTAAATGCTCAGTGTGCAAAGGGGGGTGGCAATGGCTATACTACTGAATATGTACACTATGCCTGTGTAGAGTTTATGAATGGAAATAGTCACAAGATGGGAATTTATGTTTTACATGCAATTTCCTCCATTCTGACTTATTCATGTGCTTATAATTGCTGGGATTTCAAATAACCCAAGTAAGGGAGCAAAGATACAATAAAATATCAACCCCCAATACCAATTGTATTTTAATGAAGAAATCTCATCCTTATTACCAGTTGCTATTGCTGTAGTCTTACGGGGTTAGAATGCTATTGCTTGTCTTTATAGGTTGCTTCATAAAGGGTACACACTGGGTAAAGCAAATTAAAAGTTGCAGTAGGAACAAGGCTTGCAAAGTATCTACTGTATATAATACAGTCATCTTCAAATTGGCAACAAATATATCCACATGCTTGGTGCAGGGACAGCCTCAAATGTAAATCTAAAAATCAATCAGCACTATGCAAATCAGTAATACCATAACCTGCACAAAATGACTTCCCTAGATTTAGAACTGTAAACACCCGTAACATATTTCAAATAATATAAACTGTCTTGTGTTTGATTATGAAATGCCAAACTGTGTTCTGTGTTTGTTGCGTTTAATCTGCACCGATAAATGTACTCATCCAGTCCCTAATTACTGCAACATTATGTAAGAGACTGTGGCTGTAATTATTATCTCCCATAACATACTTCACAACAAGCCCTTGTGTTAGCTGGCTGGAGCACAGAGCACTTCTTTAACAAAATGAGCTGCATCTTAAGCATGCATTGAGTCCACCAACCAAGAAGTGTGGTTTAAATGAGGTTGCAAACTTGGTATCAACCTATACATATCTTACAGTGGGGATCTGAGACATTGCTTAACTTATAATGCACAGAATAACTCTCTGTGTAAGCTTTATCTCAGAATCCCTTGAAACCTGGTATGTCAGGAATGCCTTTTTGTTTAATCACAGATCACACGCATACATCCTTGGGCCTGTTAACTAGAGGCGGTTGTTTCTTTTTCTAAAATGTTTATCTAATATTGTGCCCATGCCAAAGCTTTGATGCATTTGATAGTGCATACCTTGGTTGCAAGCAACACAGTTTCCAATATCACAAAATACGTTCCTTTATTACAATATCTATATGGATAACATTACTTGTGTATTGTGTTACCTGTTAAAGGATATATTTGAACATGCTGTAATGTACCTCTGCTGCTTACTGCTGGCACAACATAAGAACCCACAGAGAGCCAGAGGAGTTTTGCACAAGGGAAAGTTTGTATGAATATGAACTGGACAAATTGTTCTAATAATATTGGAAAATGTCAGAGGGTGAGGGTAATTTGGTTACAGAACAATACCTAAAGTACATTTTACAATTTTATTGCATTGCAATACCCGTGGAATTACAGTACTTTGTAAAACCCACTGCCTCTAGCCCCTAGATTGTGATATCTATGACCTTTCCTCTGCTTAATATTTCAAATAAGTACCACAATCTCAAGCTATTGCTATAGCTTCTGATGGATGTATCCGGTGGTAGGGGCTGATGTGTTGCAGATTTATTAGGTCTAATTACCAAAGAAAAAAAAAAATATCTCCAAAATCTGACATTAGACAGGAAATGCTCCTCTGCTTATGTGCTGCAGCTGCTGTTTGAATTGATGTAAACAAACAGAAATATCAAAACAGCTGCTTTCAATAGTAGATAAACAACCACCAAGAGCCTGCACGACCTGATCTAAACCTGGGGGGCATACAGCATGTCTGCTTCTGAGAACGGAGCAGCTTGCAGTACATAAAACACAGAGAACAAAAAGGGACAAAAGGAATTTCTGCTTGATGCACACAGATGACTTTCTAGACAGACCAAATGTTACGTTACCTATTTCATCTTAAACAATTATTAAAACCCATCTTTCATGGGAGACTGCCAAGCAAATGTCCATGAGGTTCCCATGATACAGTCAGGCTCAGCTGATTAGGCACAGTAAGTCACTGTAAACTATCTTCACAGTATCTGGGAAAACTTAATGCAACCACTTAAAATGTATCAAATTTGGGCAAGCATCACCGGACCCTAACATGTACTGCAGTCATTTAGACACCAAAGGCTTATCATAACTAGATTAGTGACAGATGTACAGAAGGCACTGTGTATCCACATGCATCCTCTCCCCCAGGTGCAATATGAGTTTACTGTTCATAAAGACCTGTCAAGACTTCAGGATGTACACTCCTTCAGTCTTGTTGATCCCATAAAGGGCAGTCAGGATTGTTTTTATTCACAAGCATAACAAAAAATAACAGTTTAACAAGTGAAAAAGAGTGAGATAGTTGGCACCAAATCCCCCTGAGATGCATCTGTTTGTAAAGAACTGAAGACCCTGTTACAGTGTGGACAGAGCGATCTCTGTTACTAATCAAAATGACAGTTTTTCTTCCTTGATACTGTACAGCAAGGTTTCGTTTACATTTTAATTGTGCTTAAAACAGGCAGCAGCAGCAGTTCGGACTTTGAATGGTGACTCAATTTAGGATTCCTCAATAAAACAGCAACTCTGAATTGCAGGTCTCACACTAAGCTAGGGATTTTTATAGATGTACTGAGTAAACCCAGGCTGTCCCCAGGCATGTTTTCGACCTGTGATCTTCCAATGCAGCTGGTTAAGTCTACCAATTCCCTACTACTATAGCTAGACAACCCAACTTTAATGAAAGTTATGCATCGGAAACAAAGTCTGAATTGTAATATGGAAAGCATCTATTTAATTTCAACTCAACAAGAGCTGATAAAACCCCTTATTCAAGGAGGATTTAAATTAGCAATACAGGATGGTTTATTATGCGATACCACAGAGATTTTTAAACAAATTGGGAGCATTACCAGGCTCTTTTTAAACATCAAGGATTCTGCTTAACCTTCCCTGTCAGTTTGTTTCATGTTATCCGCAATGGCAATTGTTAAATTGACTAAAATTGTAGGAACTTGATTGGTAGGGGAGAATTAGTGGCGTAGCTGAAATTGTTGAAATCCAGTCTTAAAGTTTAACGAGAGGTCTGCATCTAACAAAGACCCAATTTCCCTTTGTTTAAAAAATCTCCACAGGTTATATATATATATTTTTTTTTTTTAAAGCAAAGCAGCAAAACTAGACGATGATAAAAGTAAAGGCTTACAAGCCTGCATTTATCTTCTATTTATAGGCAAACTAGTGCAAATGATGTAAGCAGATTAGGAGGCTGTGTGGTCCAGTGGTTAAAGCAAAGGGCTTGTAACCAGAAGGTTCCCGGTTCAAATCCCACCTCAGCCACTGACGCATTGTGTGACCCTGAGCAAGTCACTTCACCTCCTTGTGCTCCGTCTTTCGGGTGAGATGTAATTGTAAGTGACTCTGCAGCTGATGCATAGTTCACACACCAGAGTCTCTGTAAGTTGCCTTGGATAAAGGCGTCTGCTAAATAAACAAATAATAATAATAATAATAATAAACAAAACAGTAAGATAATCAGCTACAGGGACCACAGGCCTTGATTGTAGACTGTACAAATGCAACTCAAATCAGACAACAGGAAACAGACTAAAGTCCGCTGGAGGCATCAAGTAATGACTTGCAAATCAAATGTGTAGAAAACGTGTGCTGCTGACATTATCTGATATTGACGGTTGTATACTGATTGGATACAGTACTTAAATGAGGCTTTGGGTCCTTCAGATACAATACATTAGCATTGCCTTGTTTCATCTGGGGCCATTTCTTAGAAAATGAGAAGCAGAAATAACAGCAAAACATTTAAGCTTCATTCTATTTAGACTTGGCAGCCGTAGGACCCTCTTTAGAAATATTTGATTTGATTTTTTTTTTTTTTTTAAATCAGGCAAAAGGTCTTCCAAATTGAATTACAAATATATTATGCAAGTAAGCACTATTGGCTGCAAGAGATTATAGGAAACCACTGGTTTCCATCTCTCTGCTTAAACCACACAGCCTCAATTCCCACCACCGCTAAGCAATTTGAAGCCATGCTATTCAATGGGAAGGGTAGGGCTGTAGTTATCCATGAAACCCCATAATAAAAACTGTATTGAAAAGCTGCCAATGACAGCCTTCAAAATGTGGTCTGTTATGTAATCAGCACTAAAGGATGTGTAGGACATTGACTTAACATCTTATCCGCAGGATGGAGCACAAGGAGGTTAAGTCACTTGCTCAGGGTCACACAGTGAGTCAGTCAGTGGCAGAGGTGGGATTTGAACTGGTGACCTTCTAGTTACAAGCCCTGGACTTTAACCACTGGACCACACTGCCTCCTTAAATCTTTACAGTACACTGGTAGTCTGCCAATATAAAAATCAAAAAGGAAGGGGCTGTTGACATTGTGTTGGATTTACAAAGAGACAATACTGATGTGAAGCACAGGAACAGAAACAGGAATAAGTGGAAGAGATACAGGGAGCAAAGGATGTGACAAAGGCTGGTGAATATTAGCTTGGCTGGATTTATGTTGGGAGATACTGAAATCAAATTATAATCTGCTAATGCCTTCGGCAGTGTAATTTAACTTTGGAAGAGGTATTTGGCTCCTCACCTTAGAAGTCGACTGGTAATTGACTCATTGTTTATGGGTAGAAGTACCTTGTTGAAGGTTATGTACAGCAAGATGTGACTTCACAAAATGAAGTCAAAATGCTTTTTATACACTTCTGAATACAACCTGAATTACTGCTAAATTGTACAACAAAAGGGGCAGAGTTGTTAAAGCAGAACAAACAAACAAAAAAAGGTTTCTAACAAGAATTTAAGTCTAAGACTCTGCTGTAACTATCACAGTCTAATGCTTATAATGTCCATAAACACATCCCATGTATACATTAACCATAGTATACAATATAGAATACCGTTACCCAAGTAGAGTGCTTGCCAGTGCCACATATCACACACAGAGATTCTCCTATTAAGGTGTATGTTATATATAGTCCTATATAGTATCACTGTAGTCCCTACAATGGTCTTGAAGACAGTTGAACAACAGCATTCATCCCCATGGGGGTAGGTCCTGGCAGCAAACCCAATGTAAAGGCAACAGTTTGGTACATTAGGTCACTAAGATGGAGTCATTCAGTATACAATCAAATGGTAGGGTGCCACGGGTGTTCAATAAATGAACACTATATCCTCAGAAACTCGGCAGTTCTTAACCAGGTTTTTCTTCTAGTTCCTACACCATCCTTTTTTCCAGATCAAACTTTTTCGCAGAAGTAAATAAACAATAAAGAACAGAAGTAATGTTCATTTCATTGATTACATTTTAACCTGGATTACAGCAGCCTTTTGGCAATCTGCTTCTCGTAACAGACAGTCCTCCAACCATTCCTATCAGATCTCATTAGTATCGCTACTTAAATGCCATCTGCTTGAAACAAGTGCGAAAGCGTAATCTGCTGATCCTCTTTTAAACCTAGAAACAACATAAACTTCTATCAGAAATGAGCTTTTCTTGAAATGAATGTTTTTGGGTTTTTGAGGAGGGGCTGCAGTCAAGATTTTAGGGTGAGAACCCCTTTACAATTATTCTTCACCCCGCAAATAGAAAGAGGAAAGAAACAGATTTTACATGTCATCAAAAATACATACAGCAGCCCTCTGCTAAATGTTGATGTTTTGGCAGTAATATAAGTAGGCCTGGGTTTAAATCCTTAAACCTTTATCATGTGCTGCTATATTACTTTCATGAAATCCCTTAAATTAACCTACAGCACAGCTAAATATAGGTAAATTCAAGACAACTTTAGCTTTGAAGCTTTCAATCTCAGCTCAGCTATCACCAGCTTGAGGGAGCGCAGGAGTATGCAGTTGAATGCTGCAGCGTTTGGATTTTTCTACAGAACAGTTTATCTGCAAGTGAGCCAAAAAAAAAAATCTTATGTCAGATTGACCTACTCTTGTAAAATGGTTTTGATTCACCTAAATAAATCAGCTGGAGGAAACTGTGCAGCTTATTTTCAAATGCACAGCAAAAATATATTTAAAAAATATGCTAGTATGAGATGCAGGGATCAAAAATGAGGATTAAAAACAAAAATATCTATTATAGGTGATGCAGCGGGCGAATTCACCAGCTCCTCACGCCTTTCACCCTTGGAGACCTGGCTTTAAATCTGTAGGTCACAAGTGAAATTAGCTTAGTGGTCCCAGTTTAGCCTTCAGTTGGGTGAAATTAACAGTCTCTCCTAATGATACACAGAGTGAATTGCAGGTACTTTGCCCCTGACCTTTCATGAGCAATATATTTCCAAACATCCATATTTAAAATTAACTACTGTAGATAAAACAAACTAAACATTGCGTCACTGACTCCACAGATGAAACCATCTGATTTCTCACTGGCTTCAGTACATGTGTACCATGATTTATTTATAAACTGGGGCTTTGGTGTGTTTAAAAAAATAGCATCAACCAACCTAACATTCAAATGATTGATTGGCAGCTTGCTGTAGTAGGCCTCTCTCATTTTCTGTTCTGGCCTATATATCTGTGGAGTCAGTGTTAAGCCCTGCAGCTGTAGTGGTATGCATGCATTGAGAAACTGGGTGCATGTCATCCTCTGACCCACCTGTCTCTTATCCAAGTAAGTGTGTTATTTACTGTGCACTGTAGCTATAGCCATGGCTAAAGTAGTGTTTGATTATGTCTGGAACTAAATTCATGTAGATTATTACTTGTTTAGGAAAAGCCTATACCAACACGCAGAAAACATTCCAACACCACTTTTTAATGTGTCAACACAAAACACTGGTTAGGTCACTGTTACGTATCGAGAGTCTCTGATTGACTGTTTTTGTTATGGGTGGATTATTTCTACTTTACCACCTCAATCTTTCCTTTATTTTAGGTTTCGTTCCAGCCACCCATCTGCCAAGGAAAGACTTTCTTTAGTGTTTAATAAACTCTATTTAAAAATTCTCAATAAATTGGGCTCCCGCGTGGAGTGCAGGATTCCCCCTATAGCCTGGAGAGTGCCAGTTCGAGTCCAGGCTATTCCACTGCTGACCGTGGACAGTAGTTCCCAGGGGGCGGCGCACAATTGGCCAAGCGCCTCCCGGGCGGTGAGGGCTTAGGTCGGCCAGGGTGACCTCAGCTCACTGCGCACTAGCGACCCCTGTAGACTGGCCGGGCGCCTGCCCAGAGCTGCGTGGTCCTCCGATGCTGTAGCTCTGAGGTAGCTGCATGGCGGGCCTTCAGAGTGAAAAGAAGCGGACAGCTGACGGCACACGTTTTGGAGGACAAGTGTGTCCGTCTTCATCTCTCCCAAGTCAACGCGCGTGTGGCAGTGGTGAGCCTGGTCGAAATAAAAAAATAATTGGGCTTTCTATATTGGGGAGAAAACGAGAAAAAATATGATTCCAAATTAAAATAAATAAATAAAAGGTGTTCTGTTTTTTGCCTGTCAAAAAAATATACATTAAAATGACAAAAATATGCCCTACTATCTTCTACACTACTGTACCTTTCCTGAACTCTGATTGGAGATTAAATGTTACTGGCAGAACAAATTAAGTCACACATGGGTTAACAAGTCTAATCTCTGTGTCCTAGAGACTAACACAGAGTGGTGGAATTTTTTGTTTCGTGCTCTGCTGCTAAGCACTGTGCCAAAAATAGCCCTTATGGCTTAAAACCACATACGGAGCGGGCAACAGAAATAGATAAGGAAGCAACAAAGATAAATATAGGACGAGGAGCAAGAAAAGGGGCTATCAATTACAGTGTGTAGCGGCATGTAATTGATGGCAACTGGAAAGAGATCTAAAGGGAAAGGAAGCAAGCCAAATTGTCCCCTGGGATCTCGTTTCATTCTCACTTGCTTTTAGGGGCTGCAAGTCATGGTAACGCAACTGGCTGTTACACGGTGGGGGATGGGGGGGGGGGGAGAAAGGGACGGTCTTCGTCTTCATCATCGTCTTCTTCTGCTGCTGCTGCTGCTGCTGCTGCTGCTTCTTCCCTGTGCAAGCGGAAGCTATGTCTGTAAACACGTCTTCATTCATTTTGATCACCTATTCGGAGGTTGGAAGGAAGCAGGAAATGTTTTTCTTCCGATCAGCATCTGCTTGTCCTTTCTATTGACTTTCCATCAAGACTTTCCATGAATTAAAAACCAGCAAGTAAATGATATTAAGAAGACAACCTCACATCTACTGAATTGACCCCACATGTGAGGGAAACATTTCAAAAGATTTTCACAGTACGGTTTGGAAGAAAATGATATGCGAAACACAAGATCAACTGCAGATAAGGCATACATGAAAAAAGCTTTGCTTTCTTCAATGTAAAGAAATCACTGCAGCCATCTTTCCACTGTATTTTTTGCACTGTTAATAAAGATCATTAAATATACCCAAAGAACAGTACTGCATGTACTCTTACAAGTTTACCAGGCACATTCAGTGCTATTTATAGTCTATGAGTCAAGCAAGTGTTTTGCTCATTGAAAAATAAATCAGTATTCTGCAGATGGAAAGCAGGTATTCAAAGCAGCTCTCGGTAAGATTACAACTCAGCTATTGACCTAACTGGATCATCAAGCTAAAAAACAACATGCTCAATAAATTATTCCCTTTTAGGTAGCTGTACTCTCAGGCATCCATGCCCCCATGTAAGAAGCCTATTACCTTAGGTCTTAGTTTTTCAGCATAGAAGAATGCAGTGCTTTGCCATTGTTGCCATCTTATTTGCTTTCTTATTATCTAGGTGTTCACGACTGGTATTATGGTATTTAATGGTATTGACTCGTACATGATCACACAAATTACAGCAAAACTGTAAGAATACTATCGTACCATCCTCATATAGATAATCAGATTTCTTTTAGCTGTCTTACTGAAACATTGAGTTTCAGCAGAGATATGGACATGGTATTCTTTATTTACGATACACTTAATTGTGTATTTTCGACGAATGTGCAGATTAAATTTTAAAGGGCAAATAAAACAAAAACCATCAAAGTGTGAGTATTGTGATTTTTATTTATGTTTACCAGAGTATTTATACTTCTAAATAATGCATGAAGAATGTGCTTTACTGATTTTAGTAATAAGACGAGTTAAAAACTGTAACTGTAACAGTAGATTCGCTGGTGCCCGAGCGAGCTCTGCACTAATGTGACATGCAGTTTTACAGAGGGAAATCAGAGAATCAGCTGTAAGACAGACACAGATATGTTTATGTTAATGCTTTGTAAGAATGGTCTCAAAATAATAGGTCCACTTCGAGTGTCTGGAGTATCGATTGAGGTTGATATTTAGGACAATAACTTAGAGGGAATGCTGATGGGAAAGCAATCCAGCAGCAAAGCTGTTAGGAGCTGGGACGAGCATCTTGAGAGGTAATCAGAGGCAATAAAAACTGGAATAACGACGTGCTGAGAACAAAGGGATAGATTATTATTTCTGTAAGATAAATGACGATATATTGGCAAGAATTTAGCAAGAATTTTACTGTATTGCAAGGAGCGTAACAGAAAGCATTCATAAAATAAAATAGAAGCCAGTAACAGTCTTATTTATTATTTATTACACTTTATTTATTACCAGTCTTTAAATGTCTTACAGTTTTGTGACAAGGGACCATTGTCACTAACGTGACCTCCCTTTTAAAGTGTTCTTTATTCTAAGGATTTGCAGCTCTTGGTTTTGTGTTATTACTTCACCTAAAGGGAATGTCAAAAAACATCAACACAGACAGCAGACAAATTGACAAATTCTTTCTGTAGAAAAAAACAAATATTTCTGCAGCCAAAAATATCTGTGCAGCCCACTGTATGTTTTCTCAAAAAACAGTGGGTTGCATTCTGTCCAATAAAGATCCCATTAAAACTATCAATAAAGATTGAGAACTGTACAGACAAACAGATCATCTGGTCAAATTGCTTCCAGAATTAATCTGTAGAGATACCCAAATCACATTACTACAGTACTTGGCTGTGAAGACCCTATTCAAAAGCCCTAATTAACTAGATATGCAAGTTAAGTGATTAATCTTATTATTGCTTGCTCTTGCAATATGTTATTATGGCCATGCTTTGTGGCTCAATTAGTGGATTAGGGATAGTTTAGAGGATACAATTCATTTGCTTACAATCCCACCATGTTTATACGTCTAGCCTGGAAAATCAAAAGACAATGGGAATGCGTCTTGACATTCTAAATATATGAATGGCTTCTCTAGATTTTAATGCACAGTCACCAAACACACCCAGTTTTAAATCGTGGGTAACCTGTTTCATACATGCCAATAGTCCCTATATGGTCCGGACAGTCCCGATTTCCTAGTAAATGTCCCGCGTGCCAATGCATAGGAAGAAAGTCTCGATATTTACCGATTTTTATTCTGCACAGTAGAGTTAGTGAAAATCACACGCTCTGCTCTTCGTGCGGCTGACATATCTGCTGATCACTAACTTATACAAAGGTAAGAACGCTTCATTATGTCTATTTTTACTGTCAAGATGGTCGGGTTGTGTTGAGTTGGGGGGATACGTCTATTATATGATAATGAGTGTTTCCTGCGTATGACTCCTCCCATGTGTATGATGCATATGACCCCGCCCCTTCGAAGACAAGCGTCCCTCTAAACAGTTTCCAAATGTTGGCAAGTATGCTGTTTGTGGTACAGTACGTGAATCAAACAAGGATGGAGCAAATCTTCTACTACTTCTAAAACTGCTGTTTTAAAAGCATTCATCTTTTCAATTATTTATTTTCCAGCTGGTCCCGCACTGTATGTTTTTACCAAGACTACTTTAAAAGTTTGTAAGTAAAATATCCATTTCGAACTTGCTGTGTGCAATAAGAGTGTGTGTGCAGTTAAGAGTAGCCCTCTTATACCTTGTTGAAAGCATTTTAAAAACTATCCTGTCACAAGTCACACTGGCAACAGAGCAATAGCAACACAATTTGAAACTGGGCCTCTGGCAGTACGAGTTTGGTATACGAACTGAGATCATTTGCTTCGGCCAAGTTGCTTTGATGGAGGAAGTGACAAAACAAGGGTCCATATGCAAATGACGCACAATTAAATACGACGAGACTCAGTGGGATCCAAAACAAAGAGAAATATGAGAGAGTACATTGTATAGCTTTTATTTTAAATTTAAACAAAATGTGTGAATATAACATAACAAATGTGTCACAATCAATGTCAGCGATACAAGTTCATATCAGGGCGCAGTCTCAAATGATTCCTTGCTCATGGTAACTGATGTAACTTAAAAAAAGGATGGTGAGTAAGTAGATTCAAGAAAATGCACAGAGTCCTTTTCTTCACTCAGTTGTTAGGTTTATTGAAATATGCAGGGAGTCTGGTCCCAGGTACAGGACAAACAGAATACTCGTTCTTACAATCTTTTGCATGACATTAAATACCCCTCTGTATAGATGGTCCACCTCCTCTTTCTCTGACACTTAACCAATAGAAAAGGTACAACACATTATCCTGTTACCATATATTTCATTTAGTGTGAGTGTGTGTGTGTGTGTGTGTGTGTGTGTAATCTAGTGTGACGACCTCTGAACTCTTGCATTCTTCAGGCCCCTGGTGGTGCCCCAAAAAGGTCCATACATCTGGTTTTTGTCATCTTCCTTGTTCCTATCTCTCAGTTTTGCCTGAGACCCTTTGAGTCCAGTGGCATTATCTCTTATTCTCCCTGTGAACCTTTGGGTCCAACGGCAGTCCCTGGGAGCCTTTTAGCTCCTTTTATGCTTTGTATTCCCAAAAGTCTTAGAGCCTGGCCCCTTCTGGTCCACAGCATTGTTATCTTGTTAGCTTGCAGTCAATGTTGGACAAGAAGCTTATAGATGCAAGGTCGCTTATCAATTGTTAGCAGTACATGCAATTTGAACCAAACAGTCTGCTATCTGCAATATTAGTCTCTTTTCAGAAAAGAACACCAGTATAGCTCTGCCAGTCCACATGCATAGCAAAATGCTAATCAATTCTCGACCCATGTTTTCCAACAGTAACAGTGGCAGTCTGGCTACAGAGACCGAGTTGAAAACTCACCCCAGTGGCAGACACAGGAGAACAAAGCCATTACTATATATTAGCTCCAGCACTCTGCTTCCCAGGAAAGCAGACCACAAGTCACATTGTTTCTATTAGATGGATGTTATATTCTTTCTACGTCCAAAAGGAGCAGCAAAAGTGGACAAAAAAACCCATGCATCTTCATACTTGCTTAGAAAGCTACTAAAATACATATAGCACTGCTAAAATCTTTTACAGATGATAATAATTCAGCATGTTGCTAAAGGCATGTACGGCAAGTTGAAAAATCTGCCAACAATAACATCGCACAGACAGGGCTATTGTGTTCCTTTGTGACATTATGGCCCTGGATGTGTGATATTATTGTCTCTTTGTGTGGCGCGGTAGTTTGACTCAGGGGTGTGGTATATGTACATGGATGTATGACTCTTGGGTTAGGAAATTAACATTGCAATCCAGACTTAAAGTTCCGGTTAGACTGCTAACACAGTCCCGTTCAGTATAAAAGGACAAGCTCCGGGCTCCTGTCAGCAGAAGTGTTACAAGACAGAAGGCAGTGAGAGGTAAAAAACACCATATCAATAGAGGCACTGTTTACTACAGCTAAAGTAATGTACTTTACATCTTTCCCTTAAGATTAGAATCTCCAACTGGGTACCACTAATCCATTGTGATATCATTTTCGGATTTATAAATAGAAAACCCTGATCATTGCTCAAAATAAATCTTGCTAAGACAGATGCAGAGCATCACATTCTATCAATCCCATGAGAAGCAGAATATTTATGTTACACTGAGCTGTTACCAGTCTGCCCATCTGCCTGTACTGCACTTAGTACCCTTTCTGCTCACAACTGGTCTCACCATGCAAGCTTGTGCCTTACTGGGGATTCTGAACCTACAATTGAGTTTGCATTTGTTGCTAGTAATCCCCAGCCTGAACTTTATATGCTTTGAAGACTTTCCTGGGCAGCAAACAGTTCAATGAATCCTTGCAAGTCACCAAACAAGCCTTGTGCTAGTTTCAGACTACATGATATGATCACGTAGAACACAAAGCAATGTCCAATTGGCATGATCACTGTATTTTGTGGCTCTTCTATGAACACTAGTAAAATGCTGGTAAAACAGAGTTAGTGAAGTGTTGGCAGATAGTTTAGAGCACCATTGTAACCAACTGGGAAAAATTTAAATCAGCCCTACACTGCCACCTATCTAGAGCAACCCCTTAGTAGTGCTGACAGCTGAGTTTTGACTTTGGAACTGTTAAATTTATTGCATGCTAAAAAAAAAAGAAAAAAGAAAAAAGCACAACCTCAAATGCAAAACCCTGCTTTGCTTCTTTACAGTTGAGGTTTATGGCAGTTCACTGGCATTTTCTTCTGACTACGTTCAAGAATTATAAGACACAGCTTGTCATAACAAAAGAGGTGAGCTTTTAATTCTCACACCTACGCAATCCTTTGATTGTAGCTACAGCATGTGGCAGGGGTTACTGTTCGTTTTTCAAGACCCTGCTGTTAGAAGAATCACAACAACAATTTTAATCTATCAGGGTATAAAAACCTAGTAATTATTTATAGATCAAGTGCTATTTGAAAGTTTCTTTCATTATTCACTGATTAAAAGGGAGCTGCAGTATGTAAAACAAATGTAAAGTGTGTGCAGTAAGGTGCTATATAGTATCACAACGTGTTAAGGCGGCACCATTAATGTTATTTCAGTGCAATGATAAAACGAGCATGATAAATGTGTGATTTATTTATTTATTTATTTTTAAAGGACACTTCATTATATTGGATATCCAGGCATGTGCGAGGGGCTACTATATTAAATTTCACAATCATTAGTAATGTTCTTTGGTAGTCATAAAAACCAGCCAGTGAGTTCTTTACAAGGTATAGATTTTTTTAATGTATTTGAAAGCTTAAACCACCTATTTCTTTGTGATATTCTGCTCTCATAAACCTGTAAAACTACAGTAAAAAAAAAACAAAAAAAAAACTAACAGAAGCAGTCAGTCATTTTACTGGCACCTCATTCACAGCATGCATGCACAGAGCTACCCACTGGAAATGACAGCTTTAGCAATAAGAGATGCAGCAGCATACAGTACATATCCCCACAAAGGTCTAAATAACACTGCACAGGTGTCAATGTGTGATCAAGTAGGTCGCTATGAATCCTTCTGTGAGTGAGCAAAACCAGCTTAATAGGGAGCTGGCCGTAATAGAGAGAGATCTTCATAGTGCCTCTGTACTGAATGGGTGGCTGGTCTTTATAACGAGGGTACTTTATACAGAATAAAAATCACTGAAAACATATCCGTGCAAAGCTTCATCAAAAACGAGGCAAGGTTTTGAATCATTATCCCAACCAATCTTGCATAACATCCGATACACCTCGAGATATTGTGACAAAGAATGTCCATACTAAGTTTCACCACAATTGGATGAGTTGTTCTGAAGACAACTAGAATGCTGCTTCCCTAATGCTAACAAGCCATTATGTTTGCTGATCTAGTCATAGGCAGTGGGTGGGTATTAGGTGTGTTTTGGGGGAACGCTTTGTTTTAAATATCTGTAACTGTGCTGCTTTATTGGTTTCCTCACAATTATGAAGCTATATACACATTTTTGGATAGATCCAACAAGGTGGTCAAAAGGTGGTGTGTGGTCTTTTCAGACAAGGGCAGAGCTTGATGATAAGCAGGGCAGTGGAAGTACTGTAGTGTGTAGAGGTTACAGGCTGATGCAGGATGTGAACAGCATAGTCTGGGCCTGCCTGTCATGTATATTTCAGCTGAGGGCCATCTGTCACTTGGCTTTATACTGAACCCATTGCAAAAAAGGAACCAGCAAATCCCTTTAGTTTCAGACTCCTGCACTTATAAATTCGAACAGGAAATGGTTGCTTCTGTATATATTTCAGAAAATTCACGGATTGTTGAATACTTAAAAAATATAAAAAAGTTATTCCGAGACGATTTTAGACAACCAGGTTTTAAGTGGTCTAACGAATTGTCCTGATCATTTTTTATAATAATCTTTTGTTTGTAAAATAATATTTTATCTGAATCATACGTTACTTGTTTGTGGTTAGGAGGACACATTTTGGTCTCAAGAGAAGAGGTGTTTACTATCTTTCTTTGAATTTCCTTTTTAATAAAAAAAAGTGGGCTAGATAAAAATTAACTACTGTATTGAAATATGTCTTAAAGAGGTAGTTTTAAAATAGGGTTTGAGGGCCGGACACATGGCTCCAGGTGAGGTCAGTTTGCTCACCCCAGCTCGACAGCATTCAATTACTGTCCCACAACTTTTGCTTTGAAAGACAAAAATATTCTAAAGACAGAACTGAGTTTCAAAGCCTTCCTAGAGGCCAATTTAAATCATCAAAATGATTGATGTTCTTAGAACCACCACTGCTTACAGAAGGTTGAATATATACTGAGCAGCAATATTGGGTATACTTATATAATATACTAGCTAGGTGGCTTATGAAAAACAAACATGAGACAGGAAATCAAATTTGGGTGTGAAGATGAATAGCCTTAACGAAAGGGAGCAGCTTCTTTTTACATGGTGTTCTAATCAAATAAGAGTTTAGGAGCTGTATGGAAACACTATGCTGTAGAAAGTATAATCATTTATTTTTCTACATCTGAGAGCTGAAAATAACACTATGATACAAGCAAAGCCTCCATTTCCAAACCAACACTTAAACTAATCTCTTTTTAGAAAATACGTTCTGATAGACTAATGCTGGTCGTCATGGAGATAATTGATTCCACCTTTACTTTTGGAATGCATACTGTAGGAGTTGAATTTAGGGGCTGTCCTTTTTCACGGGAGACACATTCTTATTACTCATCTAATTTCATACTTTCTGGACATGTATCCCTGTGTACTGAAGCATGCCAGAATCCCTCACTGCAGGGTTTCCATTTACCACAATCAGCGACTGATACCTTGCAGTTGGGTCAAGTAGCTTTAAGCATCCCTGCAACCAGGGCTCAGCAGGAGGTGCGCTGGGTTCATATGCTAGGGGGCCCTGGCTGGATGTGTAATGATTGCATTGCAAAGTGACATTCAAGATGATTTGTCACTCGCAGAGTGAGCTCAGGGCTCTGCCTATCAGTTCATGGAGGAGAAAATTACCTTTTCCTTCAGAGCGCTGGAAGTTGCAACAGTATTTTTATGGCTTGGTCACTCATGAACTTCACTCTGTAGAAAACTGGATAATCAACAATGATACAGTGCTCCCTTGCTATAACGTGGGTCTCGGGACACACACAATATGAGCGTTATAACCGAAAGAGCGTTACAAACGGGGGAGGGGGAGGGGGTGGGGGGCGCCGTGGGATACACAACAACAAAAACCTGACTAAAGTACAAAATAAAATAACTCCCTCTCTATAATGCACATATAGTGAAGCAAAACTTCCATGAATTAACCATGCATAAAGCACCATGCAATCAACGCTATATTTTTTACAAAAAAAAAGAAAAAAAGGTAACATTCCCACTCATGGATCATTTTATTTAGCAGTTTTTAAACTATAAATAGCCTGGCTGAATGGCAGTCGGGAGTTCAGTTCGAAGCGACAGACAAGCAAACCAAGTGCGAGAAGGAGAGATTGGGGGAGGGTAAGAGGAATGGGCTCGCCCCAGGTTCGGCTGCCGGAGCGGGGCTGAAGCGTCTCGTCTCCTGGAGAAAGCCGCAGCTCCTCTCACAGCAAAAAAGTAAATACAATAGGAAAGATAACCACATAATAGGCCTAATATTTATTTAGTTATAAACCAAATGCTGAATAAGATGTCCGTGTTATAAAGTGCAAGCGCAGCTTTTCTTCAGTTCAGATACTGTATCAAAAGGGAGAGACAGAAACAGAAGATAGACCGAGAAGATGTTTACAGTTTGAAAAACACCAGTACTGTATTTACTGTAGAAATATTGCATGAATCACTAGTATAGGGAATTGGGGGACATGCTGTAGGAGCGTTATATCCGAGGAACATACAACATGTTCAAGCTAAATCCACCATGCCTCAGCTATGAACAGAGTGGTGCTTTCCTTGAAAAGTCACCGAGATCTTTCTGCTAGCCCGTTCTTGTTGTTGAATAGTTGCACATAACTCTCAAACAGCTTACATAGGTCCACATTTGCCTACATTCTCTTGTGTCTAGTGTAGGAATATGCAAGCTTTAGATTAGAAGCTGTGCTGATTGGTTATTCCACAGATGAGACATGGAAATGGTAGAGTAAGTGTTGTTCTGTACTGCAAATGGGAACAGATGCGAAGTTGTGAACAGGAAGGCTGATATTTCACAGAGCAGTTTATAGTCGTTAATGAATGCAGCCTGCAGCCTGACAGTGAAAAGCTGAAGAAAAAGATACATGAAAATCTACAGAGTGAAAGAATCTGTAAACCCTGCTATCAACTGTATATCCTAATCCTCTACATAAAAACAAATAAAAAGTAACATTATCTGGACATATGGAACAGGGTGGGAGGATGCCAACTGCTAAATGCATTTGCTGAATCACAATAGAAAAAAAATAAAAAGCTTGAACAGATACTGTCTAAAGAAACTATTTGTCAGACGTATACCATAGTTTAGACATTTCTGCAGTTCTGTACATCAGACCTGTTTTTGTCCGTAAACCTGATAAAAACTAGTTTCACTTCTACAATCAGTACGTCTGCCTGCCTGGCCTGTATCACTGACCACTTTTAAAACACTGAAATAAGCAGTTCACTAGAATGTAGCAACAGTTGCTATGGATTCTTTTTTTTTTATATGGGCATGATGCTTTTAAAAGGTTTCCCATTTGAATCTTTAGCGTTGGTTTTATTCGCCACCCCGAATTAGGCTCTATTAATAACCCAGGTGCATTCTGTTTTCTTTTACGATAACATGGAAATGCGCCGGCATAACAGGCATTAACATAGAGCCTTTGTTGTGAGATCTACCGTTTCTAATCTCAAACACCGGTCTTCCTAATTACATTTTCAAAAACGCCCAAGCTAGAACTCAGTACTCTTTAGTTCTCAAGAAAGTGAGCTGGGAGTGAAATGACCTACAATTCTAAATTAAGAGTGTAATGGAGATCTCACATCACTTTCTTATGAATCAGTCCCAAGCTAAGATTCACTGCAAGCACAGGAATTAGACAGAAGTGCACACACTGCCACACTATGTGGTGCTTTAGAAATGTGGGACAGTGGCAGTTTGATCTTCTCTTGACAGCTCAGTGTGCATACCTCAATATTGACCTGAACACCCACTGCCATTTAGCTCTGAATGTGCTGAATTGTGTTGTGTTTTTTTTTTTCTTCTAACATCTACTCTCAGCAAACTAATTTCACTTGTGACCTTAGGGTAATGGTTTGATTACAGTTTTCACACTTTACTAACAAAAACAAGCTGTTAAACTGCCCACACATCCAAAAGGAATACAACTACTGTCATGTTTCATTTTTATACCTATAGTTTGTATAAATCCACAGGATTATCACTGCTTCTCTAAAATCCAAGGTTAAACATGCAGAGTTATTTCCTTTGAAAAAGCTACATCTACTAACTGGAATCAACTCCAACTACTGTCTGAAGGTAAACTACAAGGTATCTAGTGCGAGAATGCAGGGTTATTGGCAAAGAGAATGCTAAAGGGTTTTGAAATCTTGTGAGAAGTCTCTATCAGCTTTAGAAGACAGAATATGGGTATCCCAGGGTTTTTACAGTACTGAGCCTTGTTTTTTTTTTTTTGTTTGTTTTTTTAAATTTAGTCGTCGCCAATTTTTTTTACCCCGGTTTTTACCCCCCCCGCCGACTCGGGAAACGTCCTCCGAAACGTGCTCCTGCCAAGCCATCATTTTTCGCACTGCAGATCCACAGCAATGCCACCAGCCCTATAGTGCCGGAGGACAACACAGATCTGGCGGCTCCACTGCAGAACCACAGGCGCCCTATCGGCCACAGGGGTCGCTTATGCGCGGTGAGCCGTGGATTCCCCTGCCGATCTAAGCCCTCCCTACCCGGGCAGCGCTCAGCCAAATGTGCGCCGCCCCCTAGGAACTCCCGGTCACGGTCGGCTGTGACATAGCCGGGATTCGAACCTGCGATCTCCAGGCTATAGGGCACATCCTGCACTCCGTGCGGAGCGCCTTTACTGGATGCGCCACTCGGGAGCCCCCAAGCCTTGTTAAGATGGGTTGGTAATGATTAGGGTCAAGTACTGTAGTAATTGGCAGGTTTCACATGATTAGCACTATAGCTATGCTACTTTAATATAGTACTAACTGGGGTCTGATAAACCAAACACTTGAATCTGTATGTCTTACAGGAAGATATATGAGCAACCGTGTAGGGAAAACAGTATTTCTTATCCAGTTCATTGCAGATTAGCATGGAACTGACTGCTCAGCCTGCAACAGATCATTTTAGCAACAAATGAAAACCGGATAAATAAAAAAAATAGGACAAGGTACAGTGCAACTGGACTGGTCTAGTCTTGTTAAAGGTAAATTTATTTTGCAATGACACTTACAGTGACAGTGCAAATTGATTTTATTTTTGCAATGAATCTTACTTATACACAGAGTTGGGGTCAATTCCATTTTTTCAATTCCAATTCCATTTCTAATCCCAATTCCCTTTTAATCAATTCAAATGCCTATTTCAATTATTTTACAACAAAGGCTTTGTTGAGCAAACAAATACTGTATACAACTTTAATGAACTTGTCAGGTAACCTGATAAAGCTTGTGGCATAAACCTCAGTAAAGACTGCTGTAAACGGAATAGGAATTGGAATTGTATAAAACGGAACTGGGACTGGACATGGAATTGAAAAAATGGAGTTGACCCCACCTCTGCTTATACAGTGCAATTGGATTAGTCCATTCCTGGGAAAGACAGATTTTATTTTGCAATGACACTTACAGTATTCAGCTGCTCTTTTCCTTTGCCAAGTCATGTGAGATTTGTAACATCGGTGCAGGCATGTCGACAGTTTTGTTTGACATTCGAAGAACGCTCCTGAGTGCACAGCTCCCAAAGCATGAGGCTGCATCATGGTTCAACGCTGGAGTAGCCTACAGTACTGTGATGTGCACCCACGTTATCTCCCAGGG